>NW_026901969.1:6000000-6600000 GCF_033783945.1 Neopsephotus bourkii
CTGCAAGGCAGAGCCACCTGAAAGCATCCAACCTTCCAGTGCTCTTCCCATAGTCTTCTCCAAGGACAAAAAATGTATTCCTGCACATGACAGAAATGAGTGGTGAGGAGGTGTCATGGCAGGCTTCAGCTCACAAAGCCATTGGATGTATCGCTCATCCCTATATCTAGTCACATGTGGCTGAGCCCAACTCCTCCCAAGGATAGCAATAGAAGTACGTCTTCACTGTCAACATCCTTACACACAGGTTAAGCTTACGTATATACTAACTTTCAGGTGCCAGTACCTCAAGAGCAGAAATATTTCACTATTAAAAAAAATTTTCAAATATATATATGTCTACTTTCTATGCCATCTTCTTTCACTTTCTTCCCCAAATCCCTTCATCTCTTCTTCAAATTACTAATCCCTATGCCAATAATTTTACTGAGTGCTTCACATGGGGCCATAATTTTTCCAGTAGCTTTGCACTAGCAAGAACACAGCAGTAACAGTAGAGAACACAAAGAGTCAGAGGGACAGTATTCGTCTTATGACAATCATAGAATCACAGAATCATAGAATGGTTAAATTTGGAAGGGACATTAAAAATCATCCAGTTCCAATCCCTTGTCATGGGCAGGGACACCTTCCACTAGACCAGGTTGCTCAAAGCCCCGTCCAACCTGGCCTTGAACGCTGCCAGGCATGGGGCATCTACAACTTCTCTGAGCAACCTGTTCCACTGTCTCATCCTCATAGTAAATGCCCTACAAGAGTCAGAAGCCACTGAACAGAGCTTGAGCATCCCCCCTGAAAGCAGTGTCCAGTAAGTCTGATTATTCTTGGACAGCAATATACTTTTTTCCTTTATAATTTATTCATTGCAAAGTCTAATCCTGATGCTGATAAGTCAATATCCAATCAGCAAAAGAACATAATCATGTTTGATGACAAGAGTAAGAAAGCATGCCCAAGCCATTTCCTGCTTTGTCACAAATGATTCCAGTACTGTTTTGTTTTATTCATCCCTGGAAGCTGAATACCAGTGTCTAACATTTCAACCAGAGAAGTGTATTAAACATAGTCTTTTCTCTATTGGTACTATTAGTCAAGGATGAATTTGATAGCCTAAAACCATGGATAAGCTGCATTAAAAATGAAAGAGATGGTGGGAAGAGCTCTGCTTTGCAAGGGTGATGATAGAAAAAGGATATATGGTTTTATTACAGTTGTCTTGTCCATGAATGAAGCCTCTATTAACCTAAACCGCAGTGACAGCTACACTCAGTGATGAGGGGAAATGCCACTGGCCTTGTTTTGCACCTGAAGGACCGTGCTGAAAACCTCTACTCTTCAATGTGCATGGACTATGGGGGGCTCAACGGAATAAACTACTCACATACACACAAGCTTTGAAATTCTGATATCCATCTGTGACCACCATTTTCAGCCCCAAAACCATAGTGATAATGTCTGCAGCATGAAGGAGAGAAGTGGCCTCAGTTAAAGAGTTGATGCCTTGGTCAGAAGGTAAGTGGCTGTTAGAAATAGTTTTCTGATTGGTATAAATTTCACAAAGAAAATGCATCTTCTATCACCACTGTCCCTACCATAAGGCATGCTGGAGTGATCTTCCCATCAGTGCTCCAGCATTTGGGTGATTTGTGTCAGTATCAGAATTCTTTACAAGTTGCTGCCTGAGTATAATGAAAAAATTGAAGAATGCAATTATCTCGATGTTTTGATCCAGGAAGTTTCCAGGAGTCATTTATGCACTGCAATTGAATGAATTTTCAGGTTACAGACTCATCTTCCACCCTTTGATCTGGTGTGTATTACTTAATTACCTAACTCAAGCAGCTGCTGTTTCCCAGAGGAAAAAAAAAGGGTTTATAAGAACCAGAAAGGAAGGAAGAAACAAACAGAACAAGGAGATTAGTAAAGACAAGGAAATCGTACCGGGCAGTGAAACAGATACTATCAAATATAGAGAGTATGCAACATCAGGGAATAGTGTACAAGAGGTGAGAATGGATGTTTCACTTACATTATACAAACCAAGCAAGACTGTCCTGAATAAAAGAATGAAATCAACATTACATGCATCCAAAGTTTTTTTTAACTTCCTGATTCAATAGAGATGTGACAAGAGGAGAGCAAAAACCAAAGCAAAAGACAACCTATAGGATTACAAACTGTCCTAAGGGTTTGAAAGGATAAAAAAGAGGAAACACACATACATATGCATCTGGAAAAAGGGAAATATAACCCCCATTTTCAAGAAGGGGAAAATGGAAGATCCAGGAAGTTACAGACCAGTCACTCTCACTCTGTGCCTGGCAAAATTTTGGAGCAGATTCTCCTGGAAGGCATGCTAAGGCACATGAAAAACAACAAGGTGCTTGGTGACAGCCAGCATGGCTTCACCAAGGGGAAATCATGCCTGACTAATTTGGTGGCCTTCTGTGATGGGGCTACAGAATTGATGGACAGGGGTAGAGCAGTTGATGTCATCTACCTGGAACTGTGTAAAGCGTTCGACACTGTCCCACATGATATCCTTGTCTCTAAATTGGAGAGACATCAATTTGATGGATGGACCACTCGGTGGATAAAGAACTGGCTGGATGGCCACACACAAAAAGTTGTGGTCAATGGCTCAATGTCCAGCTGGAGACCTGTAACGAGTGGTGTCCCTCAGGGATCGGTGTTGGGACCGGTCTTGTTCAACATTTTTGTTGGTGACATGGACAGTGGGATTGAGTGCGCCCTCAGCAAGTAGCCGATGACACCAAGCTGTGTGGTTCGGTTGATACGCTGGAGGGAAGGAATGCCATCCAAGGGACCTTGACATCAAAAGGAGTGTGACCAGCAGGTCAAAGGAGGTGATCCTGCCCCTCTACTCTGCTCTCATGAGACCTCACTTGCAGCATTGTGTGCAGTTCTGGTGTTGTCAACATAAAAAGGACATGGAACTGTTGGAACAAGTCCAGAGGAGGGCCACAAGAATTATCAGGGTACTGGAGCACCTCCCATATGAAGATCGGCTGAGAAAGTTGGGGCTGTTCAGCCTGGAGAAGAGAAGGCTGCGTGGAGACCTCATAGCAGCCTTCCAATATCTGAAGGGGGCCTATAAGGATGCTGGGGAGGGACTCTTCATTAGGAACTGTAGCGATAAGACAAGAGGTAAGGGGTTCAAACTTGAACAGGGGAAGTTTAGATTGGATATAAGGAGGAAATTCTCTACTGTAAGCGTGGTGAGGCACTGGAATGGGTTGCCCAGGGAGGTTGTGAATGCTCCATCCCTGGTGGTGTTCAAGGTCAGGTTGAACAGAGCCTTGGGTGGCATGGTTTGGTGTGAGGTGTCCCTGCCCATGGCAGGGGGGTTGGAACTAGATGATCTTATGGTCCTTTCCAACCCTAACTATTCTATGATTCTATGATCTAGAAATCTCTAGCAAACAAGCAACACTGCCCTAGGAAATCACTTAAGGTATCTCACAGATCTTAAGTCATTCTGTAATTATCTACCATCTTTGTCACTTGATCAGCATTTTGGCATGATCTGATATTTTCCAGAATTAGTTCCAAATGCAGCAGTATACTTTGCATATATGTAGAATTGCATTCTTATACTGAGATATCAGGCAATTAAGCTTTATTGCTGAGATTTTCTTATGTAAGTGCTTCAGGTTAAATACAGGATTTTTTAGGGTTCAGAGCCTGAAGCAGCACTCAATGAATAAAAATTTTCATTTCATACATGTTTAAGGCAAATATCCTGATCTCAGTGAAATACAGTCCTGTCTTAAAAAGAAGGAAAAGATTGTATTTTATTTGTACTTTTTTTTTTAGGAAACAAAATTGTTTCTAGTTGAAGAACTCATTTCTGCTCTCCATTACATACATGCCAATTTGGAATTGCTTCTGATTTTAGTAACTGATTTTTTAATTGAGCTGGTTGTTAGATTCTTAGAAAGAATAAAACTGCTGATCTCTGGTAGTTATGTTTTAGCCATAAGCTTCTTTTAATATTTCTAGCCAACTGCAGTAAAACCCCACATTGTTTAAGAAAGCATTGCTTTAACTGTTTCAGGTTTCACCAAATAGCAATGAGCATTTAAATGATGCATTTGAGATCTTAGAAATATATTAGTATAGAATTTAAGGCAATTAATGCAAAGAGAAGTTGAGGAATATTGCTATCTTGTTACTGAGCAGAAGAAGATCATAAAATTAAAAGAAAGGCTTTTTTAAGAGCTAAACCTGCCATCCCAAGAATGAGAGAGTTTATTCAGCTGGGTTATTCAAGTACAGCCAGCCAACTGCAAAATCCTAGTTCTGCTTCTAAGGTCTACAGCATGTTTTCCACACTCAGGAATTAAACATTTGTTTATACCGCAGCAAATGGAATAATACATGTAGTGAACAGCATGGTGCATATGAGAGAGCTTCTAATCACAATAGCTATAATTAATTTACCATTGGTAATTAAAATTACCAGAAACCAAGAACAAACAAGAAACTTGATTTATTTATTTTTACAAACCCACACATCACACTTTGGGTGAAATAATCATATATTTATAACCTGTGACTGTTTTCCAAAATTATGTATGAGAACATAGGTACTGGAGAAAAAAATTCCATGGACTAAAGACAACAGTTAGAAATATATGCCTATGCAACTAAGAGGTCCTTCTCAAGGATCACTGGGCTTGACTTCTTCAAAAGAAATCAAAATCAATGTGCCTCTCTTAGAGAGCTGACATGTGGGAAGATGTGAGAGAGAAGGAGGAAAATGAAAGAGAGAATGAAATAACAGAGAAACGGCATAGCTGTGATCAGGCTGACAGCTAGGCAAGTCAGCACACCAGCAAGCCATTGGTTTTTTAGGATTACAACAGAGGAGATTATTAAGGAGAGATTTGAGAGAAAACAGTCAAACCCCAAAATAGCTTTGCAGCAATCACCAGATAAAGACTGGAAGGAACACAGATTGAAAGTTTTGCAAGGGGTCTTATAACTGGCATGATAAAGGCAGTAATCCATACATCACTAGAAGGAATTTGGGAGCAAAGAAAAACATCTTATAATCAAATTAAAAGAATGAATATCGATACAAATAAGAAAAGTGGATGACAAGAATTGTTAAAGTGATAAAGACATTAACAGAAGAAAAAACCAAAATTGTTAAGAGAGAAATGAAGTAATTCAGTTCCAGAGGAGATAAATGTCATAAGACAGAGTAAGTTCCTTCCCTCTTGTAAGTGAAGAAACAATCCCTCTCCTCTAAAAAACTAACAAGGGAGTGCTCAAATGGGACTAAAGACTGCAGTAATGCAACCAAAGGTTTGGGGGCATCACTTGTCATACAGGAAAGGGCTTGGAGTCTACAGAGTCTACAGACCACCCCAAACAGTGGTCTCAGGACTTCCCAGGGATCAGAAGGAAAGTGCCTGTCTGGGCTGAGGAGCTGCCTTGAGTGAATAGCTCTTTTATCTCCATGGTCTATAAAGCGCCTGTCTGTGATGTTCCCCTGTAATTGCTGCTTTGGAAACGGCTGCACAAGAGCTTATGGAGGTCTGTACTGAATGAGCACTTCTCCTGTATCTCATGTAATGCAGAAAACCGCCTGCTTGCATTAATTCTGCTTCACTTGTTTATGTGGAGGGGTATGCTGGTAACTAAAACAAAAATAAACACAGGAGATGAACATGGGCTAAAGAGAGGCTTCTCTGAGGCTGAGCTTTAGGTAAAAGCACAGAGAATCTAGAATACTACAGAGTGGTAAACGTTATGTTAGTAGCTTAAGAAAGACAAGGAGCAATGGTAAGAGAAGAAAACACATAAACAGTATTCATTTTAGCTTGTAATCACACATGATACATAAAGACAACTTACGCAATTTCCTAGCTCGTTGGCAGTTACAGAGCAGTGTTTCTGGAGACTGAAAACCAGTCCAGCATGAATTGTGTAACAAATGACAGCATAAAATCCATTCTCCAAGCACCGAAATCCAGGCACCATTCCTGAAATTCACTACAAAGTTATATCCAGCCTGGTGAAACCACAGGCTGCCATGGAAAGAAATGTTCTCACCTCCCACCACGCTCCTCCCAAGCATCAGAAGTAGCAACCATGCGACCACAGCACCAGCTGTCACAGTGACCTACCTGACAGAAGATTAATCTGCCAAACCAAGGTTTTCTATCTGATCGGTTGGCTGAGCTGACTCATTCTGCCCTCACAGACTGCTCAACCCAGTACAACATAAGCCAGGGAAACAGATGAGATGGAGTAAGTGTGGGACTGCCCCTCCTGAATACAGCCTCTACTCAAACCCTGGTATGCGCAAAGCCAAGCGTTACGCTGAGATATTCATAGGAGCTAGGTGGACAATAAGTCAGTCTTTGCAACTATTTAGTAACTCAGCTTTGTCTCACAGAGAGTGCCATTTTCTTACTGCAACCATGACTAAAGAATCTGCAGTCCAACAGCTGTTAGAAAGCAAAGACTTCAGATCAACATGGAGCTCCTGAAATTTAAACCTAAATGCAGAGCAAATATATATTTCAACACATAAAATTTGGCAGACTACACCTAAAACACTGATCTCAGTTTGAGAGAATGCTCTAGTACAATACTACATGGTTTAGGAAGTTCAGCTCAGTGTAACTGAGGAATGCTCCATGTCTTCAAAGACAAGGTATTATCACTAGCTGCACATGTCTGAATGGAGACACCTGCAGCTTACCACTCTGACAAGCACCAGTGGAAATCCTTCCAAAAGTAAGCTGCAAATAACAGATCTCAAGGAAAACTCAAGGAGAAACACTAAACAGTTAAAAGTGCTTGACAGCTCTGCTCATTACAGCTGCAGAATAAGAGGCACAGAAAAATCCGCAAATAAAACCAGAAAGAGACAAAGTTATATTAGAATAAACAAGACCCAAACAAATCCAAATCCCAAACCTGCAAAAATGAAGATCACAGACAAACCAAGGCAAGAGAGAAACCTTCACACTTCACGTTACTTGTGAAATTACCACCTTCATTTTCATTTTTTGAACATCTGAGATGTGTATATTTTAAGAGACTTTTATTAACAGACACAAAAGGCAGTTTGAATCAATCACAATGTTAATTACCTCTGATTAAAGGAATGAGGTTATGTGAGAAGATAAATTTTAGTTATCAAGCAGCAGAGATATTTTTATGAGGGAGCAGAGTTCAGCCTGAATGAATGCAAATAGATATAAAAGCAGACTGTGTCTGGTGTCAGATATACTGGCCAGCCAATAGGCCATTTAGCTATTCTGCATTTTCCTTATCAGCAGAATCCATCTTTGAATCAGGTACAAATCACTTTGTTAGATATACCACTAAATGACACATGGAAAAATATATACATGACTATAAAAGGTCATTAAATATCACAGACAAATCAATGCAGAAACAAGTTTAGAGTTTGGGATACTATGTACATCTCACAACTAGCAATGCATAACTTTGTGAAAAAATACGTAAATGATTTATAAAGATGCCCAAAAGAAAATGCCTTAGATAAGTATGAGAAACAAACAAAACTATATATTCTAGTGTGTTCCATTTCTCTATCTCTTCTTGGGTGCAAAAGGTCTGGTTTTGTCATTTGCCAAGCATGTTTCCCAAATGGAAAATGGCTGCCAACAGAGGAGACGTTATAGCTGACAAGCTTGCAAGGTTGGTGTTTTTATTTATTCACTTGGGGGAGTTATCACACAAGCATTTGCCTCTGGCAACCTATTCCAATGTACAGTGTGATCACATCTCATTGTGATACAGGCTGGCAGAAATTACGTGCAGTTTACATAGCCACTATCACATGTGTTTCAAGGTCTGATCTTGGACACAGTTAATTGAAAACATGGGTCCCTTTATTCCTCTTGCTTTGGTTGTCAGCCATCATCACGTATTTCTCTACTGCAAGCCTTGCTTCCACCTTCTAAATCTCATTACTGTTATGTTTTCCGAAGGGAAATAGCCATGGAACGACGACCTGCTCATACTTGATTTATGCTGCTGTTCACCTCCTCTTAAAACAATATATTTCACTCAGAAGCTCAGATGTGCATGACATGGAAGTCAGTGAGACAATCTGTAAATGAAGTAAATTATAAAGAGAACTTCAAATTAGCATACACAACATGGTACTCTCCTTCCTGTAGTAGAGGGGGGGTTAATCTTATATTCTTGGAAGAAGTAGCTGGTAGGCTTTTTTGAAATCTGCAGGTGACAGCAAGATCATGTTGGAGCTTATTCCTTCCCTTTGCATTCCCTCCCACTTCTCCATTACACAGGCAACCCCTGTGCCGCTGCTGTAAGTTACCCAATGTAGAGTCTTTCTAAGCATCTCCCCAGAAGGACTCCTCCAGCCCTGTCAGTGCTTCCTAGGGAAACAACACCAGAATGCAAGCTCACATGCCACCTGCTCACTCTGTGAAATGCATATATGTTGCCTGCTAGAAGCACCCTTTACCACAAAGTGGGTTCCATCCACAACTAGAAGAGAACCAGCTTGTGTCTGCATGTCCTGTAAAGCACTTGTTTCATTTCTCCTCCCGCTAGACTTCCTTTTCTAAAACTTCAGCCTATCTATTAATATCCCACATTACTTAGATGTCTGCCTGCCTCCATTTTCCAATCCTTCCTAGGCTCTACACTTCAGAAGCAGAAGTGTCATGGATTTGCTTTGCAAACAGTGACTCCCCTCAGCTCTGTCATCAGGATATAGGGTTCTTTTGAACTGAAAATAAGCATGCTTAAACAAAAGAAACTTCTTTCATCATTTGAGCATTTGGACTTTATTACAGCATTTTTAAGCAATATTTTATTTTAAAACTGAAGTATTCAGATATTATTGACTGCTCAGTGGCACATGTATAAATAGCACTAGTGAGTGCATCAGAGCTTTGTAACTTCAAAGGCATGGATAATAACTACATTATCTGCCCTTTATCAGTGTTGACCAATTTGAGCATATACGCTAATGTGTATTTTTCACAGAGCACCAGGATAGTGAAAACTCCTACAGTCACTGACTTCCTGTTACTGCAGTGTTGATGGAATCTGATGGAGTAGAGTCAATAATACTGTTGAAACAAAAAAATTCTTCCTGACAGCAACATGTAGACAGAGGGAAAGAACAATCTTCAAAACCTGTCCAAATGACAATGTGTAAAATATGTCAGAAGTATCAAGAAGACAAGAGCAACTTCTTGCATTTTATAGCTTCCTTCTTCCAACTTCCAGTACAGTGCACTGAGATTTCTAGATTATGTAACCTCTTCAGTGGTTGCACTTTCGTAATGAATTAAATATAAAATGAATGGCTGAATCAGCATAACTATTGATGATAATACAGGCTAGCAAAGAAGCTACTTCCACTAAAAAAGACAGCACTGAAGTAGTTGAACAAGTGTTAAAATTATCAAAGCACTAAGTTTCAGAGTTAATAAACTTTCAAATGAGGTTCTCCTATTTCACATTGTCAAGATCATGAAGGAAGACACACTTTTCTTCACATTTTTTAAGATTGTCTTTGCAGCAATAAGAGTCAAGAGACAATTTTCACTTGAAATGAAAGCTCAGATTCCAGAACCAAATTTTGTTGCAAAGGATGAATTTTGAAGATATGCAATTCTAGAAAATAGAAGACTTTCACTAAATTATCTACCACATTCTTGCTAGGAAGTCAGCATTTTCTTTCGAAGTCTTTCTATAAACCATTATTTGAACATAGTTCTAATTATAAAACCATACCAGGTTTTGTTATGCACATTTCTAATTTGAGATACGCGTAAACTGCCGAAAGAAAACTATAAGCAGTTTTACAACAAGAACTGAATCCATCTGTGTTTGTCCAGAAAGATACACATCTACTTAAATCTCCAGATAGAGCCTTAGGACTGTGAAAATACAGATGCTTATTAAGTTTCTACTTAACAGCATAGCCAAGAACCAATGTTTCAAACAAAGCTCTAGCTATGACCTGCCAGAAAAAGTGAACTTTACTGCCTTCAAGCAACTGTGGTCTGGAAAGCAACACTAACCAAAATCTATCACCGTCAAACATTTAAACAAAAACATGTTATTCCTTTCTTAGATTTTCCTTCTTGCTATCCCTTATAAAGTTCAATGTCCCTTGTCTTCTGGCCTTTCCCCACAAAGCCCATGGCCCTGCATGACAATGTGCTACTGATCTTCAGAACATGAGACTAAGTCATTATATGGGATAGAGTGATGCCTCTAATTAAGGAACACATTATGGTTTTGAAGGCCAGCCTTCTTGAAGAAACATATTTCTTCATAATTTCACCAGACATAATATTGTAGTGCCAGGATGAAGTCAGAAGTTAACAACTTCTTCTGCCCACCACTTCACTTAGATCTTAGTCATTACCTTTTAGGGAAATGTGAGCTGGAGTCTTCATTTCTGTGCTAGTTACTACAAGCCTTGAGGGGTAATAGCTATGCTAGAGCAGCTCTTAAAAGAACTGCAGGGCGGAAGAGGTAGAACAGTAAGGACTGAATCTGAGCATGAGGGAAAGGAGGTGGGGAAAGTTATTTTAGCCCTGTCTGTTTCTCAGTCTTCTACTCTATTTTTAACTGGGAACAAATTAAACTGATCTTCCACAAGTTAAGTCTGGTTTGCCCATGATGGTAACCAGTGAGTGATCTCCATGTCCTTACCTCAACCCATGAGTTTTTGATCTTATTTTCTTCCCCCATCCTGTCAAGGAGGGGGAGTGAGAGAACGGGTGGGTGGGCATCTGGCAGCCAGCCATGGTCAACCTCCCCCCAGTAACAGTGACTAAACCCCACCAACAGGAAAGGACCCAAAGCAGCACTTCTATAGTATGGTGCCCCTTACTCCAGTTCCAGCTCTCAGTGAGCAGAGAACATGAGCACCTGTGCTCAACCACTGCCTGTCTGATGGGGCTTCCACTCCTGCCTCTGCCTTTACTATTTGAAATAACAATCCAAACCTAAACTGTGAGGAGTTAGTGGCAGCACACTCCCAGTATAGTTTTCCATGTTGTCTACATATGGTGTTCACACTAACCAAACTGATTATTATCAACAAACAATTAGCAGTTAGGTCCCAAGGAGCAGCAAGCAATCTTCCAGGCTAACAAATACAAACATTTTTCATCAGGTAGAATGCTTCACAGCTGCAGAAGGGTAACATTTCAACGCAGGTATGTTGTTGCAAATCCCCAGTGCTATCAGCAGTGCTTTGACTGTTGGGGTTTTTTTTAGTATGAATATAGTACTTTGAGTGGAATCTATTTCAAGTAAAGGAAGGAATGGACATCTAAAGGTCCTTCAAGATGCAGATCTGTAAATCCTCCTTGCAATGGAAGAGTAAGGATGAGCAACACTATCAGACATCAGAATGTTTGAGTTGAGACATTATTTCAAATGGAATCACACCTTTTCTGGCCAAGAAGCTCCACTGCAAAGGGAGCTGGACTAAGCATACTCGCTGCTGCATGCAGGTTTTTTCCCATTGTTTTTTCCAGAAAAGATTATTATAATGTGAGAGGGGACACTCCCTCCTGTTTCTGCTACCTTTAGGAACAACCATTCATTTTTTCATCAAATTTGACACAAAGTGGAAGTCAAAAAGCTACTAAGTTCCTACAGTGTTTTTGAAGACAGGTATCAGAGCAGAGACATTAAATTTGATCAGCACCCCCACTGAATGCTGAGTGTGGCTTTTGACACATGATAAAGAAGAATCCGTTCATAACAAAGATATTATAACAGAGACTAAATTGCCTTTACCTACCATTCAGGCAATCAGATTTCACACCTAAATAGATGCCAGAGAATGCAACCACACTCATGGGACACACACATCCACATCCACAAACCCTCCAGTAAACCAGGCTTCAATAATTTCTCTGTTCCCGAACCTACTTAGATGTTAAAAACTAATAATTTCCTTTCTTCAGCAACAAAAGCACTTTAAGCTCACTTACACAGCACATTTGTATTTGGATTGATCTCAGAAAGCTGGGGGACAGCTTTAAAAATATCAAGATGTCAGTCACCAATCACTGGATTATTTGGCCCACCTGACACAGCTTCAGTCTGCCCTGGGGAGAAAATAAGTGGTGTGTAAATGCAAAACGTAACATTTCAAGTAGTCTGTTTGAGGTGTAACAGCATTTGCCATGCTTATTCAAAACCACAGATCATTTCCATGGAGGATACTACAGGACAAAAAAAGACAAATCACCCTGCTGCATGTCAAACCCCTCTCTGTCTTATCAGTAAAGAACTGGAGAAGGATGCAAGCCCAGGGATACACACACCAGGATGACCTGCACACATGCACTCCTATAAATGTTTAAGTAAATATAGGATTTTCATCTCAGTTCCAAACTCACACTGCACGCTGGCATGTGAAGAAAGTGTCTTCTTCTATACAAAGTTGAAGCAGCTTAAAACAGGATTTGAAATCTGGTAATGTATGCCACTTTATGCATTTGCTGACAGGAATACAATTCTACAATTCTAAATGATTTCTTGGGCATATCACCTTATAAAACGGGGTGTGGGTATGAGTCCCTTGCGATGCAAGAGGGCATTAACACTACTATATCAAATGTGAGGTGTCAACAAGTAAATCATCGGGAAGAGCTGATGAGCTGAAAATTGAACCTACCTTTCAGTACAGCTGGAAGCCTGACAGGCTTGATGGTTACCATAGTAATCCTGTGGCAGTTTCGGATTTATTGCCTTGTACTGCACAGTTATAAAGGTTCTTCAGCTACCTTCTACACTGTTTCCAGAGTCAAGAGGAATGCCATGATAAATGTCCACTATCCAAAAGATATATGCAATGGGATATAATGCAAGAAAGCAGTACTTTAAATGCAAATTACATGCTTTTTGCCCTTTTCAGAATATTAAAGAGTGATTTCAAAGGAATGAAAACAAAGAACTCTGACCTCTGACACCATGATTCTTTGCTACAGCTCACAATTTTCTGTGGTACTGACTACTGCATATTTAAGTAGCATGAAACTGAGAATGAGGTAATAAATTCCACTAAAGATAGTCTGAGTAATGCATTGATTATGAAAATAAGCGTACAACTGAGTAATTACTGGATCAGGCAGACATGGGGTCTTGTTCAGCATATTTAGATCATTCTGTAACCATTAGAAATTACATTATTTCATTATATCTAATTTACATCCCTTTATATTTTCAGTAACACAAAAGAATACTGTTACGTGGAATAAATATGATGAACAATTAGTATTCCAATATTCACACGCTACACCATAAAGAGTGTGCATTAATGTTACCAGATTGCATTAGATTTTAGTTTACCTCCGTGAAGGGCTTTAAAGGAAAATACTGATAATTTGCCTTTTATTACTATCCTAAATATTGCTTGCTACTCTGTTCAGCCATGTCTTGAAAAAAAAGCAACTTCTATTCTTGTTCGTAAACACTGCAATTCATGAAATATTCCATTATATTTTACTGGATTGTTTATGTCCATAATTCTCCTTGATTGCACAGCAATAAAAGACTGGGGGAACACAGGCTTTCTTAGCAAGTGCAGAAGCACCATGCACTAATTTGTGTATTAGCAGTTCCCATGTGGATACTACATTATTGATTCTGCCATCTAAATTCTACTCTTTGACAGGAAGGATATTGCGTGCAGGATTAATAAAATGATTTCCTCCAGCAATATTTTTTTAAAGCATTGGTTATGTACTTTTACTTCAGAAAAGCTTCTCACAAATATACATTACAATGTGAAAACAAAATAATTCTGTGATACAACACAGTAAATACAAGGGAATACATGCTGTATGACAGCAATTCTGTAATACGCCTGTGGATTAAAACATTAGGCTGAAATTGCTTTTAAAATGCAAAGGGAGATGCATACCTGATAGATTGCTGTTCATGCAAAAGGACACAACACCCGTCTGCTTAACTGAACACAGTCTCTGTTGACACTGTAAGGTACACTATCCCAAAGACAAACACCAAAAGGTTCACAGTCTGCTCTTCTTACCCATGAAGCCCGTATCTTGTGATTCTTGTACTGCAGAAACAGAGCCTCCCCTTCAAGTGTTCACTTTTATACACAAATTGAAAAATCATTATCAGAAGAGTCATCTCTTTCTTTTAAGAAAAATAAAGGGGGATTTCAGCTGGCTTGTTATATCTCAGAAACACCAAGAGACCCTTATGCTGGGTTCACCATAAGAGATGGTTACACATGAACAGATGCCATTTATTTTCATTAAATCTGTGCTGCTCATTCAGACTGCTGGGTCTTCATGGACATCTCCCCAGAAATCTCTCCACCAGGAGAATCTATTAGTTTTAAATCAAGTATATCTTGAAAAAAGCACTAATGGAAACAGAAGAATTTACAAATTAAGAAAATAATAAAATAAAATAAAATAAAGTAAAATAAAAATAAAATAACAAGGGAACTAAGTGGGTATAATAAAATCTCTAAAAAATATACACATTTCCTCTCTGCCAGGCTTGGTCTAGCTGCTGCTAAAGCCGACTAAATTAAATGAATGGTTCACCAGGTCAGGCCATGGTTCCTGCCTCCATATGTCCTTTTCCCAACAGCATGCTTTTTAATGACTCTATATATATACAACAGCACGGACTGAATGGGATTCTATATCCAGCAATAGGGTCTCTGTGGCAGTGGCTCCAGGCTGCATTATGGCTTTGTACAGGGCAGGGGTGTCGGTGTACCGAGCCGCTGTGAACTGTGGGCAGCAAACTCTGTCCCTGTTCAACTGGAGTCACTTGCTGAAGCTAGTCCCAGAGCTCCCCTGCTTCCTCTCTATCTCCTCAGGTCTTCCTCTAGCAGCAAAGGGGTGCAGGATGTGAACAAGACTGCATCCTGGTATTCTCCTCACCTGTGGCATCCACATGCTGACCAGAGATCTGATCCTCACGGTTTACACAGACATTATCACAACCACTGACTAATTTTGTTTCTGTCCATTAACTGACATGGAGTTGGAAAGGGGGGTCCTAGCACCCTCCCTACCTGGCACCATGCTCACCCATGCAGAATCATCACCTGTGGTCCTAATTACTTTCTCTTCCCAGACTTCAATGCAGCAAAATACAAAGCTACAGAGCTCACAGAGCATGTCTCTTACTGTACATTACTATCATTACAAATAGTGTGTTGCATGGAGGGATCTGAAAGAGTTCCCTCAACAGCAAAGCCTGGTTAAAGCTCCACAGGAATGACAGGTTCAATCCCACATCACTTCCTCCTTAGGAATGAGTCCCAGAAAATTCATTTCTCAGTAGCTGACTGAGAAGCACATAATCAGGCGTTATTAGAAGTGAAGGTTGGCATTAATAAAACATAGGGAGCAGAAACAGATTAAATATATAACATTCAACAGTTGGTAGTCAGTGAATTCATGTTGCTTGTCAGATACCATTACACGTTGCTCTAATTGCCCTCACTGGGAAACATTTCAATGCACTATATTTGAAGTCACAAAAATATTTATTTCTGTTGTCTTTAAAAGTGATTAAAAAGAACAAGTGCAACTATATGTTTCTTTCTCTCTCCTTAGTTTTCCCAACCAAAAGCACCTCTGTTCTGCAAAGAGCAGAACCCTAACCCTGACCCTAACCCCTAACCCTGCAATGACAGCAGCGCGACATTTCCATGCAGTAATGCTTGCTGACATCATGAGTTATTTTAATGTCATTGTCTGTACCTCAGTTATCAGCAGCCATTTAAATAATGAGGCTGTGAGTGAAAACAGAACTCAGCAGACTCCATCCTTTGCCCATAACTTTGCCCAAGCCTGCACAGACTTGGGAAAACCCAGTGCTGGGATTGATGAAGAGTTTGCTACAGATCAGCAATCTCACTGAAACATTCTATCATGCTGCAGATAATGAAAATAATTTTTTGCACTGCATGTGCAACCACAAGATGCAACGTGAATTGAGATGAACTGACAGTAGGATGCAGCCTTTGCCCCACATCAGAAGCTATACAGAAACAGATAACATTTTCCTCTGCAGGAAAAAAGCTGAGATAAGTGAAAAAATGCTAGCTTGTGAGGACAGTGATGCTGACTAGTCAAAGTATTTTGGTTAGCTAGGTACGTTAGTATTGACATCAGATATGGACAGTGAGAAACACTGAGTAACAAGACAGCTGAGCAGCAAAATGACATCAGTATCCAGCTAGGGAAATTCTTCATAATCTCTTCCGGTTCATGGGACCAGGATTTAGCTTCTCATCACAAGACCTGAGGAGTTCTCCAAAAGCAGAACAGAACCAAACCCCTTATCCTGCCCAGCTATTTAGGGGTAAGTGTAAGGGGTAGGAAAACAGCAATAAATACGTAAACATAGATAAGTCAATAAATTTGCTGGGCTAACAGCATTCATGGGCTGAGGTGTCACTAAAGCAACTACCTCATGATGCAATTCATAGGAAAATCTTTCTTAAGAAAAATGAACAAGATTTGCTCACTGATTTAGAAGTGAATGTACAACCAGTTTCAGGAGTCAACATAAATAGAAGAGCACCTGTTTGCAAAAACAGTTGTTGTAAAGCTGTCCTGGGTACAGCAGTAGCAGTCATTTTTCTCCTCCTTAGTAGCTGGTGCAGTGCTGTGGTTTTGACTTTCAGCCTGGGAACAGCGCTGTTAACATCGATGTTTTTAGTTGATGCTCAGTAATGTTTACTCTGACCAAGGACTTTGTGAGTCTCATGCTCTGCCAGGGAGGAGGGGAAGTCAGGAGGAAGCACAGACAGGACACTTGACCCAAACTAGCCAAAGAGGTATTCCGTACCACAGCATGTCATGCCCAGGGGGATAACTGGGAGTTACCTGCAAGGACATGGGGGCTTCTGGGTCAGGCTCATTTTTCTCTGGGTGGTATCGTATTCCCTTCCCTTGTTATTTTCTCTTATAATTGGTAGCGGTGGTGATTTGTGTTGCACACTGGTTTCTGGACTGTTCTTTTGATTCTCCTCCCCATCCCTCTGGGAGCGGGGCGGGGGGGGAGGGAGCGGTGTGGGGAGGAAGGAAAGAAAGAGGGAGGAAAAAGGCGGGGGAGTGAGTGAACGAACTGGCTGGCTGTTTTAAACCACGACAACAGCTCTGATTCTGAACGCAGTGGAAAAATGTATCTTGCTGATCGTTTAAAGACTGTTGACTGAAAACCGTATCAGTTCACCCAGGGCTGTTTTAACAGTGCACATTAAGCACATCCTGCTTCTTTCAAAATGTGACTCAGTGTAGGTACAGTCCTTCCCTGACAGTCCTTCCCTTCCTAGGGAAGCTCCTAGCAAGTGAACCATCTGGAGCTCATGTAAAAATGGGGCTACATGGACCTCAGACAAAAAGAGGGCTTTTGATCGTACTTAGAAGAACATTTAATGACAAGGTGCTTTCCAATCTACTCATCATTTCAATCACATGGGAAGAATAAAACTGCTGAAACACATCAGTGGCTCATAAGCAGTGGCTGTAAGACACAAGCCAGGTGACTTTTTCTTCCCATTGAGTGGTGATGAAGGTATACTCAGCAATATTTCTTATAAGGCATTTTAGATAGAGATGACGGTTTAGATGGGAGAACTGAGGCAGTAGGATTTGAAAAGCAATTGGCATATGAGCAGAGGGAACAAAATCATTTAGCACTAGCCAACCTCTTGGATTAATTGTAATTCAGCAACCGAAATACCAGCCAAATTCCACAGCAATTTGCATTTTTGCTTCTGGTTTAGATGATGGTGATAGCTGTGATGGAGCAGTAACATTTGCAACTAGGAGGAGTGCAAAAGGCAAGGTGCCTTCATTTCTACCACTCTGCAGCCAGTGTGGGATCTTTGATCAGACTTCAAATGCCATAACCTGTGCTGTTACAAGCTGAATCAGCTTGCGGAGGATAAGGGATGAGGGAATGAATGGGATACGACTAACTGAAAACCTGCTTAGTTCTGTCTGATTCTGAAAAGATTTCCTAGTAACAGAAGAGTTCAACTCATTCACATTCAAGCCCTGAAAGAGTCTATTTTTTTCACAGCTTCTTAGCTCCAGTGGGAGAGCAGCCTGGAGGAGTGTTAACACTTTCTTTGTTCCCAGGGCCTGAACTTCGCTAAATTTTCTCATGCAAACGGATTGAGGTTTCACTTTTCTTTCTTAGTGGCCACCTTCTTTTCTTTTTATCTAGCATGCCTTTCCTTACTAATAGCAGCACACAATAACTGCCCTGAAACAACAGTTACATGAACATTGAAGAAAATACGCACTGTATTTTCAAGTGCATTGCCTTTATCCAGGGCTTATCAGGAAACAATATTTCACTCAGTGTTCAAAATACTCAAGCACCTCAAGACTACATAGTTTTTAAAAGCCTATTCTAGTACAACTGATTGTTATGTGGTGGAAAAAAAGATGGAGTCAGCATTTTGAAACTTGGATAAATGAGCAGCTGTTTTTTGGAATGATTATACCAACAGAATTACTCTACAAGTCTTCAAAACCCAGCTAGTTTATTGTTTGGTGATTTTAGCAGACTGTAATTTGGTCCTATAGGAGAAGAGAAGGTTTCCTATTATGGAAAAGATATACTTTTATTAGTTATGGCCTCAAATTACTAGACTGTGCAGTTCCTCCTGCAAATAACAGAGACAGCTTTTGACAAGTGCAACATGATGTAGTGAGTACCCCTTTGCTATTCTACTAAGACTGTAAGCACTAAAAGCATTATCATCAAGTCAGAAAATACTAAAGACCTGAAATGTATTGCAGAAGTAAAATTCATCCAGATATTCAAGGTGGGCAGTTCAGAAGATTTCCTCAAAATGTTTGTAGGGAATTGATATTTGTGAGGATAATTTGAGTCAGGATTAGCTTAATGGCACACAGGAAACCATGCTGAACAAAGGAACCAACTGGAGGGAGTACTGATTCTGATGAACAATAAACTGACATGCTGACCATTTGCACTCAAGGCATTGAGGTTAAATTCCCGATGTTGGTGCTTGAGTTAGGAATCACAAGTGGGTGATATATGTATAAACAGAGAGACCATTTCTTGACTCCAGTATATCTAGACTGGGAGTCAGTACTTCAGAGCTGCTGGTCTGTGGGTTTGAAAGAGTAGGTGGCAATTATAATGATTTAGCATTATGAAGCAAACATATTCCACTGGATTATGGCTTCCATTAGGATTTACAAAGATTGCTATCGTTATTCCAGTTTCTTATTGAATACGAACTTATTCTTGAAAAGAATTGTCTTGACTCCTTCAGAAATGTCAACAGGAAAATATTTTACCCAGCCACTTGAGAAAAGCGTAATGAAATAATATTATGCATGTCTCATTATTTTAAAAAGAAACCCTCTATTGGCCTTGCTTTCCAATAACCCTCAGAGTATTTGAGGACAAGGTGTTAAAAGATGGTTGGAATCACCTTAAAAAGGTTTGGGTCTTTCTGAGAGTTAGGAGAGAAATCAGGTCCCTTAGAAATTACTTTTAAGTACTACCAAATATCAAGGTAGCAAACAAAAATATAAGCAATAAAATTTGACTTGGTGGTAAAGAATTGCGCCCTATGAAACATTATGTACACAAAAGTCCTCCTGAATGCTAGCGAATGAGTCATGCAGGGGGAATGAGAAGCCTTCTTTTGCACTTAACTGTGCCATGACTCTAATGGCAGCAGAACAAGAGAGCACAGACTGAGCTCAGAGAAAAAAAGGCATTCTTCACGTTATTCCTGACCCTCACTCTTTAGCATACAATTGCTTATTTAAACTTTATAGTGAAGAATGGTCTACACTAATAATTTGTCACCTTATTGACAGAGCAGACAAACTTCCAACCACTTCACCCTATGGGGACGCATGCTATTAAAACCCCAGCAATATTTTATATTGCTATCAATGAATAAAACCCAAAAATATCTTCACCATGACATTCAACTCCCAGCTAAGCTAAACTTTTTTTTGCAAGTGTTTTCTGTCTATGCATATATTCATATATCCATATATTATATATGCATATATATTTTTCAGCCTAGAGAAAACAAGGCTCAGGGGAGACTTTAGGTCTTCCAGTCCCTAAAGGGGGCCTACAAGAAATCTGGAGACTTTCTACAAGGAGATGTAGGGGTATGACATGGGGAATGGCTTTAAACTGATGGAGGGTAGATTTAAATCAGATATAAGGAAAAAATTCTTCACTATGAGGTTGGTGAGGCACTGGAATGGGTTACTCAGAGAACCTGTGGCTGCCCCATCCCTGGCAGTGTTCAAGGCCAGGTTGGATGGGGCTTTGAGCAACCTGGTCCAGTGGCAGGTGTCCCTGCCCATGGCAGGGGGATTGGAACTTGATGATCTTTAAGGTCCCTTCCAGCCCAAACCATTCCATGATTCTGTGATTCTATGATATATACATGCTATGCACTTATTTTCCAAATCTTCAAAATAAGAACTCAAAGCAGTGCCACCCAGACAACCCCTTCCTTGTACCCATGAAGTTTCTGACAAGCTGGCAAAAACCTGTCAGAAAACATGATGGCTGTGAACTACTGCTCATTCTCTATCCAAAACAATAGATGTTACAAGAATAAAATAAAAGTGGATTTTACCTCGTCAAAGCAACTGCTAAGCATCGCACAACAGGGGTGGAGTGCCCGGACTGTAAGAGATGCACCCCGTTGTTATGGTAACTAGATGACAACTTTGGTTGGCACAGTGAGGTCACAGTACATAGGACCAGGATTCTCACTTCTGGAACTGAAATACAGCTTGCCTGGAGGATCTGCACCCTGCCCTGCCCCATTACATCACTGCTGAGTGGGACCTGAGTGTCGGGGCCCCACACAGCACAGGCAGGGAAATGCCACCTCCACTGGGTTTCTCGTGTCCTCCCCCTGCTCCTTGGAGCTTGCAGAACATGCTGCAGCTGCTGGGACGTTCATGGGTGTGGTAGAAAGGACACAGGCATGACATCTCCAAGTCATCATCTCCAAAGATATCCACGACCCTACAGACATTTTGGCTGACCTGGATAGCTAGACCGAGTCCCTCATTTCAAACTGAAATAAAGATGAGTAGCATTCCTCTGCTTACACAAAAGATGAAGGTGGCATTTTCTTTCTACTAAAAATAGACACCATTCACTCTATCAAATCTTTTTTCTCTTTGCCTGATACAATGAATAGCTGATCCAGTCTATCCTTTGCCAGTTGAGGAGTGTTCACCTTTCCTCCTGTGTTCCAGCTCAATCTCCCATCCTTTCTCTTACCACCTTCTCCATCTGTTCATTTTGTAGTTGTTATTTTGGTGCCTCTGTTAGTGGTTAGACAGTGTGCTCCCTAGGACAGAGCAGTGCTGTCTCAAGGGCACCTGATATGACCTCTTTGATCCAGGTATTACCACAGACAACAGCTCCCATTGTCTAGCTCAGCATGTCTTCAGTAAAGACTGTTTTCCTCACACTACTCTGCGGCTTTACCCCTGCTTTTGCCACTGCCATACAGAGAGCAAAGGTCCGGTTTTGTCTTTCTCTTCCATACAAAGAAAGGTAAAACCTGGCCTTGTTTGACCTCAGCCAAGAACACTTGCACGCCCTTCCTGGCCAGTTTCAAGGAAGATTGCCTTCGGAAATAGTTAGATTGCAACTAATCAGTGCAACTTCACGGAACAGGAAAATCAACTTCCCATTACATACCTGGAAGTGAGGTGCATTACACAGGGATGCCTTGGGGAGGAGACAGCTACAGAAAGGAAGGTCACAGTTAACCTGCACTACCAGCAGTGAGAAGCACTGCCTACACACTCTGCAGTGTACACCTGCCCTCATATCAGGGCTGCAGTTTAGAGGTATCTGAACTAACTTTCAACCACTTAGACCCAGCACTACTGCTGAGACAGCTCAGCATGCATTTGGCTGCATCAAAAGAAGCGTGGTCAAAGAAGGTGATCCTGCCCCTCCACTCTGTTCTTGTGAGACCCCACTCGGAGCACTGTCTGTAGTTCTGGTGTTCTCAACATAAGAAGGAAATGGAACTGTTGGAACAACTCCAGAGGAGGGCCACGAGGATGATCAGGGGACTGGAGCACCTCCCATATGAAGATCGACTGAGAAAGCTGGGGCTGTTCAGCCTGGAGAAGAGAAGGCTGCATTTTGGTATCACAGTACTAGGGCTAACAATTGTCTGAGGATCAGAGGGTAAAGGTGCAGTACATATCCTCACAACATGAGATGCCCTCAGTAGAAAAAAGGTGATGAGTTGACAGTCAGATCGTTTGGAGAAGGATGGGGAAGAATGGCATTTTGTGAACTTCTGAGTTATATTTTTAAACATGATGTATTGGCCTTTACTTATTTGTGTGCTTAGAGAAATCCCTTGAAGTAAATGGGCAAGAGATAGGATCATTATAAAGATGAAAAACATGTGAGCTTTTTCTCTTAGCATTCCATTTAGAAACCTAAAAAACCTGCAGTTTCTATAGCCATAAAGACATTTTAGATTCTTTGAACCCCTACATTACAGCAGAAGCACACACTACATAAATGTAAGCAGTAAAAATACCTGCTTCTCACTGCATTACTCCTCTCATAGATTAGCTGTAATCAAAATGTGCTGAATTTTAGAGAGAAAAAATGCTTTGCACTGTAAGCCCGCTTCTTTGAGTGTGAAAATAGGTAATATTTAAGACTGTCAAAGTGACTTTGAGGCACATGTCCTACTGACCTGGTGCTAGGAGGGAAGCAGTCAGGGCAGTTGTGTCACCATCTTCTGCTGAGTTCCCTGAGGCTAAATCAACAAATGTACAGAAAGCAAAGAATGATTCACATGCACATTTACCCATTATATGGGTTTACCTAGCCCAGTCTTTTTCAGACTATGTTTAAATATATAGTAGAAGTATAGTATGAAATGTTACAAAACTAAGTTCTGGTTGTAGCACAATAAGTTATATCTTCTATATATTAAAGTTCAGCTGCATCGACCTGCTTAGGGCAACAACACTTTCTGCCCAGAGGATACTCTGACCCCTGGGTTCAACTGTTCCTCCTTAATCTTCTTTTGCTAACACATATACCACTTTGCTCTCAGCAGAACTGATGACCCTTCAACTGCCCAGTAGTTAACATACATTTTTGTGAGGGCACAGAAACCTGATATTGGAAACTGAGACAACATGCAAGTCTCATTTTAAAATAAACAAACAAACTAGATAAAAATCAGAGGTGGTTTCTTTCCTCTTTATTTTAGTGGAAAAATAGGAAAGATGTCTATTTTAAGCTTGTTTGGATTTGCATGATTTTAGTAAATAGCAGGAAGTTTAATTTTTTTAAATCAGCCCTCTTTCCAGAACAACACATGCTTATTACATTCCCCTGCATTTTCTCGATTCCCATGTTCTTTTCTATCCTATTACTCCACCCTTTTCCTCTTCCCACTTCTTGCCTGCTATGAAAATTAAATTAATTTGGATCTCTCTGCTGAGAGAAGATTTACAAGGAAAAATTTGGTCTTCACAGCATGCTATAAGCAGGTCCAGGCTCTTTGACCTTTGCTGGTTGCTTAACTCTTGCTTAAAGTATTCGTCTGCCTCTGCCACCCAGTTTCATGCAGGGCTGTAATCAGTGCAGCATATTTGTTAAACCTGTGCATCCTGGCTCAAAATGGAAAGGTAGTCTCCAGGACAGGCCCTAGTCCATTAAGAACAGCAAGATCAGGACCTCAAAGTGTATTTGGAATTGAATGGGGAGTCACTGGAATGTGTAGAGCACTAGTGTGATATGCTCCTGGTACTCCTTCCTCCCCAAAAGACATGCCACTGCACACCATCCATACTCAAGTTTTAGCAGTGGCTTTCACCTTCTGTGAAGCTTATGTCACTGGTATGCTGGCCTATATGTAAAGTTATATAAAACTGGAAGGGATTATCAGCTTCCGTTTCACCAAGTACATTACTTTTAATTGCCTTGAAGGATTCATTTGTCTTCCCTCCAGTAACCTTTGGCAGCAATCAGCAGTTCAAACACCAGTACTCCCACACACTGCAGCTCTTCTCACAGTCACGTACAGTTTACTGAAAGCTCCCTAACAATCAAAACATACTCCTCCAGTTAGCTTTTCAGATGTATCTATTTAAATTCAACCTCTGATAAAATTAAAAGATTAAGTATACTTCTGAGAGGCAAGAAAATGCTTCATCATCACCAGGAATGGGCATTAAATTCTTGTCTGTGTTTTACAAACAGCATAATCAAAGTTCAATAGAGAATATGCAAAGATTGCAAATCTATAGCAGACATAGAAATTTACATAAATAACAGATATGAATATCTGATGTTTACAGAAATAAAACTGCATGCTATGCAAACAAAGTCTGCAACACTAAACAACATTTCATTATGCTGATTTTTCAACCCAAAGCTCTTTGTAGGTGATTATGTACAAGGCATTTCACTAATGTAATGCAAGGAAAAACAGCTACAGAAAAATACGTATCTATAGATATGCTACATTGTTTAAAGAAATTTGTACTAAGGATTGGAGGCAAATGGGGATTATTTCCCACCCAAGACCTTTAGGGTTAGAATTTCAGAACTACAGAAGGGACCTGTACAATTTAATAGGAACTTGGTACCCAAAGACCTTAAAAAAAGCTGATCCATATTATGTCACACTGAGAAGTGGGAATTTAAGGGTCTTATGTAAAATACAAAGATCAAGTAAATTGCACTGATCACACTGAATCTGCTTTGGAAATATGAAGGGGTCATATACAAAGGTGACAATTTACTGCTCTGAAAGTTAAAATATGAAATACAACACTGTCAGTGGAGCAGTACTCAACCCAGTTCATTCATCCTACAGCTAACCTGTCTCAAGGCATGACCAGAGGTGTAGTTCCCTCTGGGTGAGAGCAGGTGTAGTTCCCTCTGGGAATCAACAAGACCCTACACATGTGACAGAGGCAGGATTTTGTCCAATTCTCATTCCTTGTATCTTTTTTAGGATAAAAGGCTGTTTTCACCAGTACCCGGAAGACACAGCCATCACGTCACATTCAAAATATTGTCAGAACTCACTCAAAAATATAAATGGGGAAGGGGACCTGGATAAGCTAGCATACAAACTTCAGAAATATTTAAAACAAAATACAAACCTGCCCAAAGAGCTAAAAGAACCAGCACCTCACATAGCCAAACACATTGTGCTTGACAAGGTCACCCTCCTTATGCAGAGAATTCAGTTAACCCTCTGGACAAATGCAGCATGTGTTGCACTCCAATGAAACTAGCCAGGGTCCAAATAAGAGATCATCAACTACTGCTATAAAAGCAATCAAATGGCTAAGAGTCTGAATAACACCATTTGATTTTCCCCTTTCCAATAAACCAAAACAAAGAGAAGTGTTCCCCAGAACGTGTACATTGTTTAAGAGGCCAAAAGGTGCCTTTAAGTTTCCTTCTAAACTTAAAAACCATTAATCAAGCATGAAATAAACAACATGTGCAAGTCAAAGGTTAATATCCCAGGGTCTTTAATGTGTGACTACCACCCACTTCTTTTCCATTAACACCATCACCTCCCTGTCTTTCAACACACACCCAACTATTCTTGCCCCGTGTCTCACTGATTCACACAACTGTAAAGTAGTAATTATTTCTCTCTTAATCTTCAGAAAACCACTGCACAGTAAACAGGCTTTGCCTTCTGTTCTGAAGTCTGAAGGGAATGACTGCTAGAGAAAAGCGACTGTTTCACATCTCCTCTAAAGAGTTTGCTCAGGTTTTGTTTGCTTTTTAAGGATGAAAAGACCAGTTTCAGTAGCACCTTGAAGATACGGACATCACTCCACAACAAAAATATTTTAAACAAGAAGATAATCAAGCACTACAGAGCAGATTTTGATTTTAGAGATAATGGCATTAGTCCAAGACAAATTTAAATGACTTAAATAATGCAACTGTAGACATTCACCAGTGCTTTTGAGCACAGAGTATGCTTCTAATTACATCTGAACAATTAACCTTTACAACTGTGCTGTTTAGAATGTTCCTGTAAGTGGGTATATTCTTAATCATTGGGAAATCAATACAAGTTACTATCTAAAGGGTTGTCAGAAATCTTCAGTAAAAATAAAATTGGGCATTGCCATACCAACAGGAAAAAAGAAAAGTTATCAAAGGTGTAATAACTTATCTTAGAGCTTATAAGTTCTTCTCTAAGAACTTATTCTCTGTTCTTTCCTGAGAGGAAGAAGGAATCTGTTGGCATAATACGTCTTTTTCATTTCTCAGGCTGATTTATTTACATTCTGCCTGAGCTGTATTTGTGATGCAGTGCAAATCTCTAGCATTATTCCTGCTATTTACAGAAGGAACATTCTTCCCAAGTAATCTTTTCAGCAGTGAAAACAAGGGCTGCCATGCTTACTCAGAAAATAATTCTCAAACTCTTTTAAGTGATCAAATTAGAGAAGAGAAAAAAAATGCAAGTGAAATCCAATGACCTCTGGCGCATCAAGGTTGGCTGGACAGACTCAGCTTGCAAGTCCCTCATTAGGTTTAATTCCACTCTCCTGAAAACATGCTTTGCTGAATATGAAAACCAGATGAACCAATAACTGCTCTTCAGGAATAACAACCTACACCAAATGCCTTGGATCTTAGCAGGTAGATATCAATGGATCTGACTTCTGACTGTTTCCAGACAAGCATCCTGGTGCTTGAATACTCTTAGATGACAACTCGTACAAAAACACAGAGGAGTCAATGATAAGAAAGTCCAGAACATGTTTCCTTAGTACTTCTGGACTTATTTAACCACTGTGCTAGGAACTGCTTATTATATATTATTATAATATATTAACCTTATTACTAAAATCCCTTCTGTTGTGGAGCTACTCTGCATCACCCTGGATGGGAAGGCACTGCACATGTACTGCTCTTTGTCCAGCAACATGTACACTTTATAATTACCTTGGCCAATTCTAGAAATCTTTAAAGCTGTCAGTGGAGGCTGGTAACACAGGGCAAGAAAGTTCCATGTTCTGGTGCTCTGCAGAGAGTTTGCTGCTGCCTTAAGCTCCAGCGTGTCTATCAGCTATTTGCTCTTCTGCATGCTTCCGGCAATGGGTCATAGGGCACAGACACGACTTTCACATGGCACAGACAAGGAAAATCTATTTCAGGTTCTCAAAGTGGAAAGCAGTGGTATGGGTCACTGAATACTATCTCCCGTTTTACCTCACAGGATCTGTGAATGAGAGGGCTGGGTAGAAGGAGGACAATGCCTCAAGCAGTACAATGCTGGAAATGTCTTCTCTGCTTCCCAGGACAGCATGGGTACACCTAGGAGGTATTACACACATGTGCAGTTAGGGATGGGCACTCATACTTTTTCTAACAAGCACTGAGTAATTCAGCAATTCACAGAAGTGTGTTTAAAAAAGGAACATAAGCATCTGAGGCCCTCTTTACCTTTCTATTACCCACTGCTTCCAAAAATGCATTTTGTGTGCTTCTGTCTCTTCTACTCCTCCACAAGTACCACACACGTTCAGAAAATTAATTTCAGCATCAGTACATATGCATTTTAAAAAACTGCCTTAACAGCAGGATAACCTGATGTATTTGGTGGCATATATTGAGAATCCTGTGTGTCAGTGCAACAATGAAGCAGCCATGAGTAACCTGCATGCCTAATATCAAGCTTCACTTGGCTTACTTCAAGTGTAACTGCAGCTACGCAAAAACTGCCAGGTACTTCAGATCCTGTAAGAAAAATGAACTTGGCTATGATGACACTAAAGCCATTATTATGTCAGTCTAGGACCACTTTTGTCTGTGAGGAACAGTGTGTTGGACCTCTGGAAGCAACCTTCTTCTCCCTCCTGAGAAAAATCTTACTTGCCCCATTCACTCTGCAAGGAAGGAGACGCTAATTCTGTGGCTCTGTCTGAAGATCATAATATAAATGCTGGAGCATCAGAAAACTTCTCTGCTTCTGGCACAGTGTAATGCTTGCAGTCCAAATACCCAAGAACTCTGCCACCTAATGGTCGGAATAAATCAGGATTTGACTTGCACACATTGACTGATCATCATAAAATGAAAATGGTTTCAACTCAGTTGCCTCAGAATCTCTACATGAAAAACTAATGTGATATTACTAGAGAGAAACATAGTTTGAAAAAAAGAAGGAGCATGTGATGGGATTGGAAATACTCTGCAAGTAAATCTCAGATTTATTCAGGTCACGAGCTCAACTCCCTTGTTACTTCTGAGCCTGAAATTTATTTAATAGAAAGAAATAAAATGTGAGAGGGAAAGGAATGAATTATCCTACTTTAACATCATTGAATTATGTGCCATAAAGTTACTGCACTGAAGTTTTCATCAGCATGAGCAGAGGCTGGATAAGTTAGGGAGGAGCAGATCTGCCAACAACAGCCCTCAGCTATACCATAAGCTATGTTTTAAAAGGTGCTGATAAGTTTGTACACCTGGGAATTTCATGGGCCCACACCTGGTCTACATTGGGTCTTTAATTATGTCATTGATGCTAGTGAATTTTTTTGGGTTGTGGTTTGTGTTTTTGGTGTTTGTGGGGGGGTTGGTGTGTTTTTGGGTCCCTTCCAATCTCTAACATACTGTGATACTGTGAATTCTTTCAGTGATCCTTTATAACTAGTGAAACTCTTCAGAAGTCTCACATTGAAGGGCTCTGTCAATTCTGCTAACACAGAGAAAAAGAAAATATTTCAGAATGTAGCATACAGGGCAAAGTATTGTGTTTTTTCTCATGCACGTATTTGCTCTATTAGTTTTAACATTGTAAAATGCAACATAGTTCAAAGAATGCAGGAAAATATGGGGCTAACTGTAGATACTTCTATTTGCTTGATATGGGCTAGTACTTGATACTTCCAGAAATACATGAATGAAGTGTGTTCCTGCACAGAGCGAACAATGCCAGAAGGACTACAGTCATTCAGGAATAAAGTGATCAAAGACTGTGCAAAAGACCCTGTCACTGCATTGCTTTTCAGTCACCAATCCACTTAGACACTCAATTTCAGAAGAATGAAGTTGAAAGATAATGATGACAAAATACACAGTAGGAGTAAAGCAAACTCTGAATACCAACCCAAACAGCTTTTTCCATCCTCTACCCTGCTGTGGGGATGACGTTTTGAAATAGCACATGCAGCAACATAGAACAGCAAAAATACCTTAAGAAACACAGGCTTACATCTGCCTCAGAGGGAGTCTGGAGTTTTTGCTTATTTTAGCCTACTTTGAGTATGAACACATACACAGTCTTTTGAAGGAATGCCTGGAGAAGTTCATTCTTTCTGGAATCTACAAGTGGACAGTTCATGGGTGACTAATATCAAATCTGAAAACTACTATGAAATTTATCACATGCAACTGAAATAAGGATTCAAGATCAATAACATTTATTATTTCAAAAGGCTTCTCCAGATTTCTTTCTCTAAAAAAAAAACAAACAAAAACCAAAACAAACCCAAAAAAGCTTCCCATGGTGATAAACACAACAGAAGCTATCAGACTAGCAGTATGCCTGGCAGAACCACTAGGATTTAATCCTTGTAGCTGTCAAAGTAGCCAGCCATACCTGAATCATCATAGTGCTTTCTTCTTCAATCTGGCAACAGATAATAGTGGGGATAGCTTCAAGAGAAGTGGGTTATTGACTGAAAGAAGTTGGGAAAATACAAATTCAAAAGTGTTAACGACTTTTACTCAACATTTAAGCCACCACTTAGCCAATATTGTACCCAGTATGGCTGCTTACCTTTCTAAGATTGCAAATAAAAAAGTGTAAAAACAAACCAAAGAAACGCCAAAAATAGCCACATAGTCTGATTGCTTTCCAGGTAGCCAGAAGTCCCCAAACTAGTTACTTGACATCCACAAGATAACTTAAGGAACTTTGTTTGCTACCTATACTGTGAACTATTTGCAATATGCTAGCTAAGAGAAAAAAATATGCAATGGTATTAATTCATAAAGATCTATTACAAAAGAGATATTTACAAATTTCCCCCTCCTAAAAGAAAATATAAATCAAATGCATTCAAGCTTCATCTTCTATCAAAGCGCACGAAATGAACAGCAAGGGCACAAAATGAATAGCAAGGGAAAGTGTTGGTAAGTACCAAGAATTCTTAATTGATTCCTCTATGGATGAGATTACAGAAAATTATCTTACAGCCAACATACTGTAACTGAGAGAAATTCATGTTTGGTTTCTAACATAGTATACCTTTTAAAAACAAATTTCTGAGCTTTTGTCAAAACCAACTCAGAGTTAAAGTCAGAGGTGTTTAGCAGCTACAGAGACATAACAAAATGACCACAGGGACAAAAGAATCATTTAAAATGCACTGTGGAAAATGTGGATATAAATACCATCAGTATGCAATCATATAGACAATAGTATGTCTACGTTAAGCTCAAACCATCACTTGCGTCTTTTTTAGTGCCACTATCACATTCAAGACTTCCACCACACTTTGCCATTAACAGCAAAATCTAGTCCAAAAGTTGACTGATGTGGACTGTCATTTTGCCTTCATCTGTTCATCAGTGAACTGTAAAAGGAAACTACATGAAACAAGGATGTATGTTTCTTGTACTACACCTAGAGTAATTTATGTTACAAAAGTCCTTTCATTCAACTCCTTTTAGCTACTTTAATTGAAAACTAAAATGTCTTTTCAGTTCAGCATGTGTCAAAAAGGAGCACTTAGTGATTTGTGTAATAGAGTTTAGTTCTTCCTTTTCTCTGTACTAGAGAGTAAGAGAGAGGCTAGGCTGGAGGTAGGTCATGTAACCTGAAGAAAGAGGTCTAGAGCACTGCTGGTTCTTCATGTTGGTAGGAGTGCTGTAAGGTGAGATTACTTAGGTGGAAACAATGGCCATAAAATTATATATGGTAGTGAAATGTGTTATCAGTCCTTAACTCTTGACAATGAAACCAAGTGCCTGACCCTGAATGAAAAAACGAAACATGTATCCAGAAACAAATCATCTTCCTGTTCTATCGCCCCTTCTTCTAAACAAACAAAAAAATCCCTAACTAAAATATTTTGGTCTTCCAATGTTCTGGTCACCCTCTTTGGTTTTCCTTTCCTCAGCAGTGTTGAAACGTAAGTTTTCAAAAAATTCAAAGGGACATTTCAATGTTCAAAATCAGGGGAGCTTTATTTAATCAGCCTATCTTCAATTGCATTCATATCTGTTGACAGGGTCTTACTTTCTGCCGCCTTTGCTGCTTGTCCTTTCTCTTCTCTGAAGAACTTTTCTCATTTTATGAAAGATGGCATTTGTTGGACAAAAGCAAAAAAGCAGGAGAAAAACACTTTGTTACTGTATTCTGTGAAACCCATTTGCAAAACTTTGTCAGATAACAAAAATAAGAAGCAGCCACACCACGTACAGGCACTCTTTGTCCTACCACAACAGGCGCTACTAGAAAGTCTGTCCCCATCTTCCTTATAAGCCTCCTTTAGCTTTTGAAAGCCTAAAATAAATTCTCCTCAGAGCCTTCTCTCCTCCAGGCTGAACAACCTCAGCTGTGTCAGCCTGACTTCATAGGAGAGGTGTTCCACCTCTCTGGTCATTTATGTCGTGCTCCTGTGGACCCACTCCCACAGGTCCGTATCATTCCCCTGCTGAGGACTCCAGAGCTGGATACAGCACTCCAGGTGGGGTCTCACAAGACAAGAGCAGAGGTGCAAAATTACCTCACTCAACCTCTCAATCCTTTCATCCCCCCAGTCTTTATTGATACCAGGGGTTGCCCAAACTCAGGTGCAGAACCTTGTACTTGCCTTGTTGAACCTGGTGAGGTTCACATTGACCCACTTCTTGAGCTTGTCTGTTTCCTTCTGGATGGCATCCCATCCCTCAGGCGTGTCAACTGCACCACTGGGCTTGGTGTTATCTCCAAACTTGCTGAGGGTGAACCTGATCCCACTAAGTCATTAATGAATATATCAGACAGTACTGGTCCTAATACAGATCCCCAACGGAAACCACCCATAACTGACCTCCATCTGGATTTGAGCCATTGACCACAGCTCATCCAATCAATTTCTCACCCACCAAACAGCACATCTATCAAATCCCTATCTCTCCAATTTAGACAGAAGGATGTTGGGGGGATCATGTCAAAGGCCTTACAGCAGTCCAGATAGAAGACATTTGTAGCTCTTCTCTTGCCCATTGATGTAGTCACTCTACCATAGAAGGCCACTAAGTTGGTCAGGCAAGGTTTGCCCTTGGTGAAGCCATGTTGGCTGTTTCAAACGACCTCCCTGACCTCCATATGTTTCAGCATAGCTTCTAGGAGGATTAGTGTTGGGCAGAGAGAGGAAGGAAAAAAAAGTTAAACAGCCACTGCTTTTATTTAGAAATCATACATGATCTGGGCACTCTATTCTGCAAACAATAAAAATCTCAGCAGGGTGGTTTTAAACTGGTATCTGACCACTTGGCACTGTTTGTTCAACTTGAACCCTGCTTATCAATGCAGAGCTTCTTTGCCTCATTGCTGAAATGATCTCTAATGCGCTGCCAAAATAATGACAATGTTGTGACAGTCTCTGAAGGTTTGCCTTCATTACCTCTCTACCACGATGAGAGAACCACTGGACTGCTTTCACACTCAAGAGAAAGAACAACAGGTTACATAAATGGTGTTTGCTAGAAACAGAAGAAAAACAAATTCCTCCCAGACTCTCCAAAGTAATGACCTAGTTCACTTACTACTGCTCCAGAATAAATCCCTATTATTTTGGGTTGTTTTCCATTAAAATTGGTCCCTGCCTCTCATTTCATAAGCAAACTGCATCTCAAAACGAGCACTTTGAAAACATACTGTGCATCAGTGCTGATGTGGCATACTCCTTTCATTTTTTCTCAGTCTTACTGAGGCAATTCCTACGTGCAAAGGTACCCCCTTCTTATTATTCTTCAGAATTATATGTTTCAGCTTCCTCAGAGATATCTTGAAGACATCATGCCCCAGAATATATGAGCTCTACAGAGTTTGTATCTGTGACATGCAGAAACAGCTTCCAAATTAAATAATAGTGATTTTGCTAGAGTCTTACACTGCCTAATAATTTGTACTTTAACTCAGTGCCTTATGCATATTGAAATGCTTTTAATAACTAAAGCAATTCTTTAGTGTACATTCCAAGATATATCGACTCTTGCTTTAACTATTTTGGTGGTTTGGATGACTAATCAGCTTTGTCTGTTGCAAGTTAAGACTTTCTGTAAGGATATTTGGATTTGGTACTTCCAGAAGAGTGAGGCTGCATGAATTTGAGGTGTCCTTAAAAAGATCACAGCAACCCTTACCTTCTTAGGTTCTCCTGCAAATTCATCAGCTGTTCCTTCAACAGTTTTTAACTGCTGGTTTGTCAAGGTTATTTTAAATATTGCCAATTTAATCTTTTTGCCCCTGCTTTACTAATTTTTATGGCTTAATAACAACACATTAGGACATAGTCCAAAGACCAAAGATTAAGGTTTTATAGTCCAGTTGGACTTTTATAATAAAACCCATTCATCTGCAGTAAACAGGATTGTTCATAATGAACTATTAGACAATGTTGCTTCCAACATGCTCTTCCAAATTGCTATGTTACTTAGGATCAGTTCTAACTTGACGCTATGTAAAACGGAGGCAGACATGGACCTCTATTTCAAAGCCAGGTGGAACTCAGCCTACTAGCTGAAAAAAAGCTGGGTGTTGCACATATACTTGAAAAAAATGTAACATTTCACTGGTATTTGACATCATTGCGAAAAATAGCCAAATATGAGCAAAACAAAATCCTCAACACAGTAACTACTCCTGAAAAAGGTAATTGCACCGTAATTTCAGATTTATAACTGTAAACTTGATTAATGCTTCATTTACAGATTGTACTATCTGCCTTGTGGAAGATATTTTTTTCCTAAATCTAAACCAGTGATTCTCTTAGTCATCAGCAAGCCATTTTGTTTCAAATAGCATCCATCATCTTGCCAATGAAAATGTCAATAGCATAGAGAGAAGCAGCATATTTATCTAATTTTTCCACATAGAAGAAGGTATATATGTAATAAATCTAATATGAAAAATATCTCATGTTGGTTTTATGTCATGTAAACACATTTGATATATTCTCATTCCAAATCAAATTATTTAGAACACCACAGGATATCCCACTTAAAAGGACTCTAGGATTACGTTTTATCTGTCTATGCACATGGTTCTGAATAATCAAAAAATTTCAAGTTTTCTATTTGTCAGCCACAGAAGATTCATTAAAATCTGGTGAAACAACAACTTTTTCTATTTCTGTCAGCTCTCAGTCAAGCGTTCTTTCCTGTGATCTTTAATAGTTCTCAGGCTTTTTTAACTTTAACCAAACATTTGTCTGGGTCAGTATATATCTTCACTTTCTTTACTAACACTATTACTTCATCAGCTTTCAGTTACTACTCAATCATTTTCAATGCTTCCATCTAAAAGGTATCATCAGTGGGCTACTCTCCAAGCACCAATAGGGACCACCTCTATTTCAAATTCCAGCTTAGCACCCACTGCTACAGGACAAGTAAACCATGACTGTATCATGATATAACAGAATAACATTATTTTTTAAATTAAGTTCAGACATGGAAAGTCATCAACATACCAGTAGGCATATAGCATGACCTTATTTTTCTTACAGTCACTTTCTGTCTCTTGGAATTAGTCTAGAAGGACATTGCCGTTTCATCCGAAATTGACCTACTGACGTAAGTGTCTGGATGTGCAGTATATTTGCTCTACAGGGCCAAGAGCCTGGCTTGAGTTTTCTAGGCTCCACTTAAACACAAATACTGTAAACCACTCACTGCAGTAAGAGACATTTACTGGCCTGTTCCTAAGAGCCCTGAACATCTTCTCCCTCCACAGAAGTTACCAGCCAAAGCTCAGTGGGCCTCAGGATCAACTGGCTCCATTTCACAGAAATCCCTGTGAGAAGCCACTTTTGCTCACATTTTCCTGAGTTGCACATACATAGTTATGTAAAGAGTGCTTCTGCTTGCACTATCCAACAATGAGCTCCTCAGACGATACCTGATTTTGCAAGCAGGCAACCACGTGAATCAGTGCTCTAAGTAGCCAGTGAGGACCAAGAAGCTCTATCAGAAGAGGGACCAGCTTTTTAAATGCTTCTGCCCTACATAGGGTTTCTGAAATGCCTTATCATAATCCAACGCCAGGGGACTGGAACCACCGGGTCTGGTGAGCCTTGAGGGATGCTCAGAGATGGGACTCAAAGCCAAACCCTGATCTGTTAATTTCCAGTTGAGAGGGCAGCTCAGACTCCCATTACCCTATCTGTTGGATTAACAGAAGAAATAAGTCACATTTGTCACTCAATTAAATAGATACAATTCCAAATATACAGAGGAAAGTGGGAAAAACAACTGAGTGAAGAGGTTATTTGTATGCAGTTGTTTTCAAGAGTGTAAAAGAAACATTAGAGGATTAAAAGCAAAACATACAGTGATTACCAATACATATTACATCTTTCTCCAAGATGTTTCTTCAAGGAGTTTTATCATAGCATTTCTTATAACAATTGTCAGGCAAACACTGTGCACATGGGTAGAGTTCTGTTTTTACACCAACAAAATCCCAAGTATTTTCATGGCAAGCATAATGTTAGATCCTTGCAATGTACATTATAATGACTAGCATAAGCTGAATGCAGAACATAATCAAAAACACAGTAGGTTTTTTTGCCCCCAACTTGCTTGTTTCTCTGACATTATACATGAAAGTTTATCTTAAAGAGATGGGACCCAGTTCTCAGAAGCCAGCATCCATCTGTGGTAACAACTTCCCATGCATACACTTATCTTCACAGTAATAACTGACCTACATATAAACAAATCAGTCCTATCCATGCAAATTCTAATAGCTCCCAGGCAGATTGCTTCATCAACACGTGCAGGCGATACCACAGGCGGCTAGTACAAAAAATTGCACATGCATCAGTGCAAGTCAGATTCCCTATTAAAAAAAAAAAAAAAACAGCTACACATCTCCCTGCCAAACACTTCTGATCCATCTCAATGTGGAGCTTAACTGCAAAATTTAGCACGAATTAGATAACACTTCACTAAGAAAATGAGAAATTCTGTATTATTACATCCCTGCACTACCAACCAAACATAATGAATTTCTGATCCTCTGCAGTATTAAACACATTAACACTAGCCATCTAAAGCAAACATTCCCAGACTCTGAAATACAGCTGTAAATTATTGCCCAGGGTGCTGGTCTTGGTGGCAATTTCTGACACTGGTTGCTCTCTACGTTCCCTAAATCCATACTGGTCAAATCTGGCTGAAACAATAGCTTTAGGAAGGATTCTGTCAGTTTCCATGCATTATTGCAGATAGCTGCTTAAGTGATGTAAAACTGACTTTTTAGTTTTTTTCCGTTACCTGAAACTAATTTCAGCTATTCTCTCATAGTATTTTTAATTGGATCAATATTCAATATCATTCAGCCATTTTGAAAATTGTTATGTGACATACATAAACTAACACATACCTACACGAACATACTCTAATATAGGATAATAAAGGTGATGCTGCAAACCTTTTTTAGATGCATGTAACATTAACATGTTTATGAGGGGAGCTCAAGAGGGATATAGGTTCCCTCACCATACTGTGTTTTGTACTGGATGCATGCTTCTTGCAAGGTTAACAGCTACACATCTCCTGCTCTTTAATCCATATTGTGACTGATGGTGACCCCTCCTCAGAGTGCACTGCTGTGTTCACCGGTGAAAATGCCCTATGACTGCTCTGAATTTGGTCCCCTGAAGACACATTACCACAGGGATTTTTTATTTTAACTGTGGGAGTCTCAGCTAGAGAATGGGAACTCAGGAAAGTTAGTGTATTAAAAGGTTCCTCAATTCTCAGATCTGATTTTTGCTCACATTTAAAGCCCATAGTAGGGGAAAGAGGAGAGATTATATTTTTTCTTCCTTGCAGCACTTCAGAGTCAATACATTTACCGAGATAGGATCTGAATTCCATTCTGATTTGCAGAATGGTTAGCTAATTGGCAAGCACATACAATTTAAGAACTAGATTTCGTAGATTAAACTCATTACTTCAAGCTTTTTATGTTAGGCTCCGAGTCCCCGCATAACCTTTTCCCCTGCTGATTATTTGCCCTACTCCCTTTTCTTGTTTCATTCCCCAGTTTCAGCACTGTATTTATCTCCTTTTCCAGAAAAGGTTTCCTCACCTGCCCCGAGTGCTTCCTCCTGTCCAGGCTCCCTCTCTCGCAGCCCTGGCTCCTCATGCCGCTGCCACAGAAGGAAGGCTCGACCCGAGGGTTACAGCGGTCCTCTCTGAGCCACCAGCACCTCAGCAGATTATTTGTCTGACTGCACCGTTACATTTCCCAGTATGAAGCTAGTTACTAGGCGGCAGCGGCGGCGGAGCTGGTTGTTGATCTGTGTTACCCTCCAGCTGACTGCCTTTTTAGCATGCACGATCTTCAGGCCACAGACTACGCCTTTCTTTTGTGTCTGGAAAGCCTGTAGCTGTTGCTGGGCACTAGGCACAAACCGACCTTTGTATTGGGAGCCATAAAACTCTTCTCACCTAAAAGGACTGCATCCTTATTCACCTTTACTAAAGAAAAAGATTTAAAAAGGTCCAGGGATGTTTAAGGATGGACAACCCCTGAAGCAAGGCTGGTTTCCTCTCTTAACCACATGCTTATTATTTACACTGAGAATAAAGCTCATCAAAAGCTTGAAGTTGCCTTTACTTTGACAGGAATACGTCATCTTCAAATATGCAAAGCAGGTTTAAAGTTGATAACCCAAGAGTTATTGACCTTGTATTTCAGCTGTTCTCAGTGTGCACTTTGGCTTTTTCTGTAATAAGATCATCTTACCACCAGATGATTATTGATCACTTATGACAGAAACAAAAAGCCTTGACCAGACTCATCTATTCATTGTGCTCAGTGCAAACTGATATGAAAAATGACACACACACACCCCCCTCCCAAACTGAGTCATAGTCAAAACCACCATCTAGGGATGAAACCCAGAGGGCTGTGGAAGCCAGCAAGTAACAGTAAGTTTTAGCAGAGACCTGCTTGGTGAACTACTACCACCTGGCAATAGCAACACTGCTATCAACTGAGTATGACAGCAACTGGGAGAAGTCCTTATCACCTAACCCAAACCTGCACGTGGGCTGGGTGATGGCCCAGGCCAGGGAGACACTGCATGGCAGTATGAAGAGGCTGTGGAGCAGGAGCAGGGACTGGGGCTGGGATGGCAGCTCAGAACCCATGGCACCATTAGCTCCGATGCCAACCCAGCACCAAGGCAGCAGCAAGGAGACAAGTCCCTCATCCTCAACTTCTTTGGACAGGCCCAGGTGGATGGGCAAGGTGTGGGTCATGGAGAGAGAAGCTTCTAGACTAACCTGCTCACAGGTTTCCACGATGTGCTTCCCCCCCTCCCAGGGGGAAGTAACCCTTACCGCATTACTCAGCTGGGGGATGCTTTGGGCTACTCTGCCCTCTGACTCTAGGGAGAGGGCTATCCCTGCCCGCACTAGCGGGGACTGCGGGGCAATGCGGGGAGCATGGCCGGGAATAGGGATAGCTCGGAGATGCGGCGGGTACCGGCCTCACCGCGAACGGGCGGCGGGATGGCTGCATCCTCGCTGGCCGCAGATTTTAAGGTAAAGTGTGTGCGATTTCTCACCCTCAAAAAAGGGAGGAGGAAGGAAAGATGATCAAGGAAACAAACCAGGCAGGGAAGGGGGGGGGGGGGGGGGAGAAGAAAAGGAGGGAGAAGAAAAGGAGGGAGAAACAAAGGGAAGAATAAAACCCTCTCTGGGAACAAGCAAACAAAGAGGGTAAGAGGAGCTCGGCGGTCTCCCGGGGGGGTCACCCCCCGCCGGGCTCCCCAGCCCCGCGGCACCCCGCCCCGACGTACTGCCCCCCCCTCAGACAGCGGGGCCCCGGCCCCAGCCCCGGCCCCGGGCTACCGCCCCGGCCGCGGACGGCGGAGCTCGGCGAGCAGGACCCCGCGCCTCACCGCTGTCGCCCGGGGAAGTTCGGCTGCGCGGAAACACCCCCGCGGGGTCGGGGCACCTTACCTGCCGGCTGGCAGTCCTCTGGGAGCGAGGGGGAGAAGCGTGAAGAAAACAAACAGAAATGGGGAGTAAAGAATTAATAAGAATAATAATAAAGCCACCCCAGTTTCCGAAATTGCACCGCTCGATCAGGTTACTATGGAAATCATCGCGAGGAGGCAAAAAAAAGAGCCAGAAGCCACCCTCATCCTCTCCGCCTCCGCGAGGGACCGCGGCGCCCACAGCCGCCGCCTCCCCCGGGCGCAGGGCTCGGCGCTCGGCGCTCCGCTCCCCGCTGCCGGCCGCGGGCTGCTCTTCGCCGCCGCGCACCGGCAGCCGGCCCCGGCCCCAGCCCCGCGCCGCTCCGCGCCGCCAGCGGTGCTGCCCCCCGCCGCACAGCTGGAATTTAAAGGGGCCGTGCTCGCCGGGCGCCGCTGCCCCCGCCGCCGAGGGCCGTCTGGGTGTGCCGTTCTAACCAAAAGTTTCCCGCGGGGGCCGGTCGCTGAAGATACGGGGATCCGCAGGGGCACGGGGGGAAGGGGAGCGAAGTGTTTGCTGTGCGTAACCCTGGGCGTTATGAATTATTATATGCGTAACAGCAGGATCCGAAGGCCTCAACAGGGCTCAGTTGCAATGAGCGCTGTACGGTGGATGAGAAGAGGCAGCCCCGGCCTCTGAGAGCTTGTAATGTAAGCAGTGAGGACAGACAAAAGGGAAGAAAGGGTGTAAAATGCAAGGGGGCTTGGGGGTAGGGGTGAAAATTTGCCAACCGCCCCTCATCCTTCCCAGCCCAGCACCTATAATTTTGAACTGCTAGTAAAAGACTCAAAAAGGATGTGAACAGTTCTCAAACAGATCGTCCTCCTATGTTTCTTATTCATAATCTAAGTGCTTGGCGAGCCTACCAGTCCTGAAAAGTGAGCTTGGTCTGCAGGACACCCCATCAGGCTGGGGTCAGGAAGTTTACCCATTTGAAGGCTGAGCGTGGGCTGAGCTGTGCCAACAGCTGGCACTCATAGGCACAACTGGACTTTGGCATTAGTGCATGGACAGAGTGTGGCAGCCGTTGCCACCACTTTGTTAAGTCTCCACCTTCACCCCTCTACATGCTGTTGTGCTCTGTCCCACTTGGGTGTGAGCCAGCTCCCACCACAAGCCCTCTCTCTGTTCCAGCAGTGTCAGGTCCAGCACCTAATTCAGGATGTACCATCAAAGAAACGGTTTTTGCCCCTGCAGGCTATGTTCCATAAGTTTCTGATGATGGGCAGGAGGGTTTCTGAAGTTAATGCGGCTGTGAAAGATACCTACCAGCAAAGCACAGGGGAGCCACATCTTTGCTCTGTTGTTGCAGACTAACACCGTATGTGCTTCAGCTCCCAGAAGCTGCAACATGGAGAAAAAAGTCTTCAGATGACTGCCTTAAACACTTATGAAGAAAAGGAACCCTATGCTGTTGCAAGAGAAAGGAAGGCGAGAGTGAGAGGGAGAAAAGAAGACCAGTGGGTAACATCGAAGTCCAAAAGCTTCTGGTTACCTCTCCTGGAGTAAAAAGGTGGATTTCTTCTCTCCATTCCTCCTGTAAAAACTAGAGGATAAGGAACACTTTGTAAGTGGTAGGTTTAGGGAAGAGTCTTTGTGCTCAGTGGCCCCCATGAAAATTGCTCCTTTTGCAGACTATCAGCCAGTTAGGCCTCACAGCTCTATTTTGCACAAAAATTTAGTGTTGTTGGTTGGCATATCTGCACTGAAACTGTACTTTGCAGCAGATCCTAAATTGTTCGTGGGGTTTGAGGTGAGGGAATTAGCCAGTGTTAGGATGAATGAAGGAAAAAAAACAAACAAAAGAAACATAAAACTCTCCTACTGAGCTATGTGGTATTTTCCTATTCCAAATAATTCCTGGCATTTCAAGTAGACATTTCTATTTAATAAACCAAGAGGCGTAAGAATCACAGCAGCTAGCAACCTAGCAAGAGCTTAGTGTTAGGAAATAAGAAAAGCTATTTAAAAGGGCTGACCAAAAGGCAGTTATTGACAGCCACATTGTCCAGGAGTCCAGTTTTCCAAATACCACCAAAACTTGCAATAATTCCTACCAGAATAAAACAGGATGGTGGACAGATAGTTCGCAAAGAGCAATAAAACATAATGGGACATCTGAGGTTGGCTTTCATTAAAGGCGTGGAACAAGAAGGAGTCTACATATCTTAAAATTAGAATAACGAAGGAATAGATCCATGAGAGCAGATCCCAGGTGACAGACATCTGCCAGAACAGACAACCCCCATAGTGGGTGACTTGGAGGTTATTTCTTTCAGTGCATGGAAGGCACAGCGGTGAGTTATCCAGGCAGTCTCTGTGCTGCAAGACTTCCCCCTGAAAGGTTCATTGGGTTAGAGGTGCAATTTTTATCCAGCAGAGATGTGCCAGCAGAGGCCTCTAATGTAGATGCAGTTCATATTGTCAGAACTCTGGTTTTGTTAGCATCCCATTTTTCAATGTGGTGTGGAGTAATTTCGTTATGTCGGAACAAAGGTCAGACCCGTCTCCTCAGCCGCTGTGTCAGTGCAATGTGCTGAGCATCATGCCAAACTGGACAGCAGTGTGCACAAGGCTCCCATCTCCTCTTTGCCAACAACTGAGTTTTACCAAGAAAGGTCTGTGGAGAGCGTGTTTTAGTGTTTCTTAGGCTCAACCGCTCCGCCTTACACCTCAAGCAGTTTTAGGAGCCCGTGTCTGACAGTGCAACTAACCAGACTTCTAATCCTCTAGGAAGTGATAATCCAGAGCAGAGAAAGTGTCTTGCAGATTTACTTATTAGCAAGGATTTTCTGCAAAGGGTTTCACAGTTTTGCAGAGAAAATATCTAATTGTCTATTTTTCCCTTTATTGTGAAACACATGTCTAGCAAAGCATGGTGAAGAACAAAAAGGTGATTCTCGGCTTTAGAATATACTGCTTAGTTATACCTTTAATATAGAACTTCAATGTTCTTTATTTAGCAAAGTATATGAGAAATTTAAGTATTCTCGAGGTGTGTGTGAATTAATTTGCAAATTTTTTTTTAATCCAACCCTGTAGTTCTTTTCTGTGTGAAGTGTGTAATGTCATTTACATAAGATCAAATGCAAATTTATTTGAGTGATATTTAGGATAACTACAGTAACATGGTAATTTGAATTTGCAGTATCTTGGCTTGTGTATTTATATGTAATCTATTATCTTAGCTAACATGCATTCATGTAAATGGAATGGCCACATAATGACAAGCTTACAAAGGCAAATTAATATATTATCCCTGTGGACCGTGCTTTCAGAATTCAGAATTCAGTGCTTTCAGAATTACATCACCGCATGACATATGACCTCACCACAAGGACTAAAGGAGTCTCCTACCAACCATAAAGATGTATATAACATTACTAGTCAAATGCATTAGCACCTTTTGTATGCTAAATCCTTACCTCAGACAAAAACCTGTTTATATGACTCTGGAGTCAAGTGATAGCAAAAGAGTGTGCTTCTTCATCCCCACAGTATGCTGTATTAAAAGCAAAAGTTTATTGTCACAGCAATATTACAGAGTTTGAAAACCCCAGTCACTAATGTTTCCCTCAAAATGTTAACTCAGACATGCTGTGCATTTATTTTCTCTATTTTCTGTTACAAAATAAAATGCAAACCCCTCTTTTACTCAGCATGGAAAGCACTGTAATCTGTCACACACATCATATATTTGCAATGTCCAAGTGAAAAGTGACAACTGAACCTTTAACATCTGAAAAAGTATTTAAATGAGAATAATATAGTAAAGCTCAGGAATTCCACATCTTGCAGGTGAACATTGAGAGCTCTGTGGCTTCACTCTGCAAACTCAGGCACCTGGATGGGACAAGTAACTGACATTTACACAAGTCCTTGCAGATCTACAAACAGAAGTCCATCAGCTCCTTTGTACTTTAATTTTACATCCCTCAGCTGTGTGCTGTTCCTGTTCGTAAGACTTTCCTCCCTGCTCACCTTCCACCAGGCACCATCACAGCACTCCTTCTGCCACTATCAGCTGAAAGGTTCCTTCATGTTTTGCAGTTCATTGCCCTGCTGAGCCCAGTGCGAGACCATGCTCCCAATGTCCCAGTCTGTCTTGGTTTAACCCCAGCCAGAGAGCTTGTCCACTCACTCCCCCCACTTCTTGCCCTCCCCCTGCTCCTGGAGGGATGGAGAGGAGAATCAGGAAGAATTCAACTCCCACGGGTTGAGATAAGAACAGTTTAGTAACTAAGGTATAACACAAATCACTACCTCTACCACCAATAATAATAATGATAAAGGAAATAACAAGGGAAGAGAATACAACACCTCATCACCAGATGACCGATAACTCACCCCCCCAGCCCGACCAAGCACCAACCGATACCTCCTCCAACCCTGCAGGCCCTCCTAGCCCTTCCGGGTAACTCCCAGTTACCTCCTGGGCATGACGTGCTGTGGTATGGAATACCTCTTTGGTCAGTTTGGGTCAGGTGTCCTGTCTCTGCTTCCTCCCAGCTTCCCCTCCTCCCTGGCAGAGCATGAAGCTCACAAAGTCCTTGGCCAAACCAAAACATCAGTGTTACCAGCTCTGTTCCCAGCCTGAAAGTCAAAACACAGCACTGCACCAGCTACCAAGAAAGAGAAAAATGACTGCTATTGCTAAACCCAGGACACAGTCCTCCCCTGCCTCAGCAGGGGAAGGTCAGCACTGGTGGAAGCTGCAGGATAGGTGGGACAGCAGGTGCCGGTGGTGCAGAGGGCCACTGCACTCCAAAGCCACCAGTCTGAACTCCAGGCTGCATGGCCATGGGATGGCATAGCGTATGCAGCAGGAGGAGAAACGAAAGGGAGGGAGGGAGGGAAGGAGGCAGGGAAGAAAGAAAGGAGGGAGAGAGACAGACAGGAAGGAAGGGAGAGACGGAGGGAGGTATAGAAGGAGGGAAAGAGGAAGGGAAAGAAGGAAGAAAGGAGGAAGGGAGGGAAGGAGTGAGGGAGGCAGAACATCTTCTCAAATACATGTTTTATCCTAATTATTCATGGTATGGTCTTATATGGTGTTTATCATGGTCTGTAGGCAAAAGTTTTCATTTCTTTGCCCCTTACTAGCATAGGTAGTAAAACTTCACCAATAAGTAGCAGGTAGGGGTTACTGAGAACACCGGAAAGGAAGGTTTGCTCCTTAATTTCCACACTGACACCATCTTGGAGCAGATCCACAGAAAAAGGCTAACCTTGTACTTGAAACCCTGTGTAGCTAGGGTCATTGTACCCTCTCCCTTGCTGGGGAAGGCAGGACCTGGCTGCCAGCCTGAAGAGTTGTGAGGTGCTCAGGATCATGCAGTGATTGACTGAGTCCTCAGAAAACAGAGCTGCCTAAAAATTAAAGTATCCCTGCAGCATTTGGGCAAATGTGATTTTTTTCAAGATCTAATAGCTTGAGCAAATTTGGAGATGGGTTTTCTCAATGAAGACGGTGTCTTCAGCGCCCTTAATCTTGGCTGTTAACAGAGAAGGCACTCTACTAAGCAGCTAGGACTCACAAAATCATAGAATAATCAGGGTTGGAAAGGAGCTTAAGATCATCTAGTTCCAACTCCCCCCCCCAAGAGCAGGGACAACTTCCACTAGACCACACTGCCCAAGGCTCAGTCCAACCTGGCCTTGAATACTTCCAGGGACTGAGCATTCACAGCTTCTTTGGGCAGCCTGTTCCAGTGCCTCATCACCCTTACAGTAAAGAAATTCTTCCTTATATCTAACCTGAACTTACCCTGTTTCAGTTTAAACCCATTACCCCTTGTCCTGTTGCTACAGTCCCTGATGAAGAGTCCCTCCCCAGCATCCTTGTAGGCCCCCTTCAGATACTGGAAGGCTGCTATGAGGTCTCCATGCTGCTTTCCCTTTTCCAGGCCAAATAGCCCCAATTTTCTTAGCCTGTCTTCATGATAACACAAAGTGGAGAGGTTTCTATGGCATGGTGAGGGATGTCTCTCTGATTAATTCACTGCTAATTTTCAAATACCTGCTCTAAAACTGGAGTTATTCAAAGGAAAGAGCACTTAAATACTGGTAGAGCTGCATCTTTGTTTCTTAGTCTCATTTTCACATACAGCTGATTTTTTCAACAATTTTGTTTTTGTCATACTGTGGCTCCAAAACAGCCTCAATGGTCAGAAATGAACAGTATTAGAAATGTCTAAAACTGGTCTTTTCACAGGCAAAATTGGTTTAAACATCCAGTTCCTCTTATAGAAGCAATTGCAATCTGACTCTGAAAAAGGGTAAAGCTCTCCAATCACGTGAGCCAAACTCACAGCTTCTTCAACAGTATGTTCAACTCTTTTTATAGTTTAAGCATTTCTAGAAAATTCACTTTCTTAATTTCTGCTGTTTCCATCAGCCCCAGACCCTGTATGCTTTATACCACCTGCAGTCAACTGAAGGGATACCCAAGTGGGGATACAAATTGGCTGCTGAATGGCCCTCTCTGACTCCATGCTGTTGCTTTCAACCTCATGGCACAGAAATGCTCTCTAGTTGACTTGTTTCCAAATGCCAAAAAACCCAGCCCCCAAACTTCTAAACATAAAACAGGAGGAAAACCTAATGATTTAGAGTTTAAATAACACTGCAAACTAGTTATATCACAAATACAGTAATAGGAAGGCGTTATGAAAGATGTGCTTCCTGTTACACAGAGCAAAAGTACCCCGAAGAGTGATTTTGTCATGTTTATATACATTAAAAATGCTTATATACATTAAAAATGAGCTTCTATTACTTTCTTACTGAAAACAGTTTTTCATGGGCAAACAGAATTTTTTCCTAATACTGAATCTGCCTGGCAGACATAAATATGTTTCTGTCAAATTCTCCATGCTGCCATGTATATCAGGAGACATCTTGGGGAAATGCAGATATGGGTTTACTTCCTTTGTTAATCTGTTAGTTCTTCGGTTCTCTCATGATTTGTATCTCTTCTAATCTTCGGTATTTTTAACTCTAACATTCTGACAAACATAGCTGAGCACCTTAGAGGTCTATTGTCCCTACCTTTAGGATATTTTAAAGTCTCTTGAAATGCGACTGCAAATAGAGGAGTATTATGGAGCACCTTGTAATTCCAATAATCATCCAACTTGTGGTGTTTCTGGCACTTGCTCAAGCTATAAGGAGTGCTTTATCCTATTGCATAAGCCTAGTTCTGGATGGAGGCAAAGCTACCTGCAGTCAGTTGTGAAAATTTAGAGCAAATAAACATGAATCTTGTATTCAAGGAACATGAATAAAAAGAATATGCAGGCTTTGGTCCACACCTTAGGCATTCCAGAGAGATTTCCAAAGAAAGAAAACGGAGTTGAAGTAGTGATAGAAGCAAGAGATGCTAAAGATTACTCAAGCAGCAGCTAATATGGTTCTGGGTATTAACAAAGGACAAAACCTGTAAGGGATGGATACGGGAGCACACAGACCAGAAATGTGGTGTTTCCCTTAAGTCCTAGCTCCTAGCTAAATTTCTGGGGATCTGTATACCAAATTAACAAAGACTTGTCAAAGCCATTAGTCAGTGTTAGCATTCCTTACACCAGTAAAACAAGCAAAATGTAAAGTGCAAACTAAGGATCAGAAAAGAGACAAGATAGAATGTAAAATATCTTCACAGAGGCCTCTGGCTTTGTCACGTAACTGCTGAAGTTGAAAGGTTAGCAAAGGTTGATCTGACCATTAATGTTTCCCCATCATTTCATTTGTGAGAAAGAAGGAAGGAAACAAGGCTTCCATCCCAAACTTCAGGTTAAGTTCTTCTGCTCGAGCAAAACTAAACCTTAATACAAAAGATCCTCCAAAGAGGATCACACAAGAATGTGTCTCTCAGGGGGTAGTTGGAGTACATCCATTTCCTTGTGTAATTGCCACCAAGGTGGAATTCTGTGTTACTGTGTTTGTGCCACTGCAATTATTTTCATAGGAATGAAGCATCTGGATTTTAATATCCCATATATTGAGTGCAACACAGCATATTACAATATCTTGACCTTTCCAATGTTCCATAAATTGAATGTCTGATTGTTCCAGTCCTCTCTTGTTTACAGCCCTGCGAACCCTAGAAGTATCATGTGCCTCTCTGGGTCGTATCTTCTGTGTTTATCATCACTTTCTGAATCACATTGCTGGTCTCTTGAAGGCTTGACAGAAGCTACATACTGTGTGCCTGAGGTGCAGTAGCATATGAAATCATGCCAGAAAAGGCAGAGATAAGAGCTACAGGCTGGCTCATGAGGTCCACCACAGGTGGTCCTGCTGAAGGTCACATTGGTTGACCAGTATTGTTATCAAATTGTGATCTCCCCACTGAGTTATTCTGACAATCACATAAACCTCCAGCTAAAGAGATAACATGCGTAACCTTCAACCAACCAAATGTGTAATTAATGTGCTTTTCTAAGTAAATTAAAAAGTGGGGGGAAAGGCTTCTGGTCTTTTAAGGATGAATAAAGCAGAAAATGTAATACCAGATCTAAACATGAAAGGGAGAGAATCCTCTTAAAGCTGAGGATGCAGTGGTAATGCAAAGCAGGAAAATGCTTATTCATTTCCAGCCATTGGCTGAAACTGAAGGACTAGTAAAAGGAAGATACAAATTGTAGTAAACTGCAAATGTTGGAGAAAGATGTTAGCCTTAATCCAAAGAAAGACCAATTCCCACTGCTTGTCCTGCTTCAAAGAAGGGAGAAGGAACATGCCTGTTTGGTAGAGTTCATTACAATTACTACTTTCTCAAAAAAATCCATAGAACTAAACAGAAATGCTCTGAGATGGCTCAAGTTCTTCCTCTGGGACTGTCCTGGTAAGGTATGTAAGTAAGTAATGTTAAGGTAGACATAGAAAGTTGTTCTGGAGAAGCTCTTCCACCTCCAGGTGTGCTTTCAGGTCCTACATGTGCCTTAAGGTAAACTCATCTGCCCCCTGAGTGTGGAGCTAAAGAGGCCAGACCTGTCTTAGTAGCTTCCTGCATGTGTAGCTCCAAACCTCTCACTGCCTCAAGCAGTGGCAACAGCAGCTGAAAGACCTGTTTTGTCTTAAAGCACTGAACAGAACAGGATGGGCATGCAGTACTGAACTACTGAAAGGTGGTGGAGCAGGCAGGCATGGCCTGCAGCTCAGCTCTGTTACACTGACCACTACCCCAGAGCTGCTTCTGCCCTATAATTATCCCTTGCCTATATCACCTATTCAGAATTTTTTCTACTTTCAGACGTGTCTCACATCCAGTCTGGGGTGCAGAGGGTGCTGCAAGACTATGACACAAACCACATGAGAGGGCCTTAAGCACACAGTGGCCTTCAGTTCCCATCTGCTCTGCATCCCATGGAGAAGAGTGCTGCCCTTCTATCCTCCTGCTGAAAGCAATATCAAGGGTGAATCCAGACAAAACAGAGCAGTCGCTTCTGGGAAGAGGAAATCAAGTTTAAGATTTTTCTCCTTATTTCAAAAACATAAATCTTAAGATTGCTAAAATAAGTCTCAGTCTCCATTTTTTTGGACAACTTGGTTTTGGATGCCTGTTTACCTGAAATACTGGTTAAGTGTATTATTATGATTTGTTTATGTAATCTATGTTATGTCCATTAACCTCCAGCTAATACAGGGGATCTGCAGTGGACATGCTCTAAATATGAAATGCTGCCTTGCAAAGCTTTCTATCTGAACGGGCTGTACAGGAGACAAGGAAAGGCACAAAGTGAATGAACTTGCCCATGCTCACATGGCAGATGGGTGCCAGAGCCAGAAAATGGACAATAAATACACAGTACTTGCATCTTATGTTTGGTAGAAGGCTATGCAATTAATGGTTCTTGAAAAAGGCCGATGAAATATTCTTCTCGCTGTTCAAACACTCTAGCACATAAATCCAGATTACTGTGACTGAGAAAAATAAAAAATAAAACCAAAAAAAGACTCAAGTATCTGAAAAATTGTTCAGAGTTCCTTTCATACAAAATACAACAAAACACAACCACCATAATACAAAGTGCAACCAAGTGTAAAAGTTGGTTTGGTTGTTGTTCTAAGGTGTGAGCTGTTGTAGTTATCTGCTGGTTGCCTATCCAAAGTCAACATGCAGCATAAACACCTTACCAACTGATTTTAAGCTAGGCCAAAAAGGCACAGAAGGCCAAAGGGGAATGGTACTTCTTTCTCTGGGGCCCACTATGTCTTATTTTACTTGCCCTGACAAGTTTTTTCTGAGAGAGATTTGGGCAGAAATGGCTTGAGAGGATGGTGCTTATGAATTTGTTCATGTTTTATTGCTCGGGATACATTGCCAATATATGACACATTTCAAATAGTCTGTGCTGAACACACAGTGAGAAGGGTTTTACTCATAAAACTTAGTTAAAGGGAAGTGTGCAGTTTTCTTTCAGGAAAATAAAAATGAGTCATCCATGCACACATTTTATTTCCAGATCCAAGAGTTTGCAGTCTAGACTTATGGTTTTCATTTTTCTGAACACTTAATCAGTCTCACTGCAGGCTGCTACATCCTGATGTCAATAGGAGGCTCATGACAATACGAAAAACAGAGCAGGAGGTGACAGATTTTTCTTGCAGGTAAGATGCAGTAGTTTTCCAGAGTGGCTACCTAAAAAAACCCAAGTAAGATCTTTAAGTTGAGGCACCCCTCAGTTTTCTCCATGCCTGATCCACAGAAGAATTACTGTTTATCTGTGTTAAAGTCTGTATAACTTCATTTATACCTCCTCCGGGTAAGCAGGCTTGTAAAACCCTAGTGTACTCTCAAGAAATAACTGAAATTTGGCTCTGAGCTCTGCTAGACCACCAAAGGACCAGGGGATGATTTGACTAAGAGAGAGGCTGTGCGTGTTGACAGGTGGAATAAGGGTCTTAGGAAATGAGAAAATGACAATGATACATGACACAGTGTTACATGGAGGAGCCTTGGAGGAGAGGTTTCTCTTCCTTGACTCCATGTGCGCAGAGCCAAGTCCATGTTTGCCTTACTCCAAGGGTAGTGGATCAAAAAGTCTGTCAGAAAGAATATACATACACACACAGAATGCAGAGAGCAATCATTCCTCCAGCTGAGTATGTCCGAGTTATCTTTATATTTCCCAGTCAATTCCCAGCACATCCATGAGTCAATTACATCAAGAGTGAGCATTGACAGTGGCATGCATTGGGTTCAACCCTCCCACATGGGAGGAGGGCAGAGGAGATCTTTCTGCTTCTTTGGGTAGGTGTTAGGAGAAACAGTTTTCCCCCAATGCAGAAGAGGAAATTAAGCATTTCCCAGAAGGCAAACAGGGGAGAAGTGTGAGTTCAATATCAGCTTCCCCAGTCTGTGATTCTCACGGTTGGTGTCAGCCACTGCAGATATGGTGATGCACAGGAAGCAGGTGGCATAGGGCATCCAGTTCCTTGTGCTGCCACCCTCATCATCCCCAGTGATCTCTGACAATGTTAGTCCAGGATCAGAAATTAGGCTTATAAATGAGAATGCTCTGTAACCCTAAAGCTGCAACCACGTGTTTTCAAAGTTGATGGAGAAGTCCCTAACTGGCAGCAAATGGGTTTAGGTTCTTTTGTTCCTACAGCAAGAACTGGTTATAGCAGAAAAAAGGAGATCATTCAGCCCAGGTCCTGATGCATGTAGCTAATTAAAAGAAGAAACTTTAACTTCTGACTAAAAATTGCATGTCAGCACTGCCTTAGCTACAGGATGGTAACGCTGCCCAGATGGGGCATAAGCCTCAAGAAAATTCTGGCATAGCAAATCTGAGTAAAGTAACAGTGTCTCCTAAAAAGCAATCCACTTTCCATCCATATCCAAACTAAAGCTGTCAATGTATCTGACATCAAATCAGTCAGTCACTTGCATGGGGCTGCTGGTATGGTATTGAAGTGCTGAGAAGATCTACCTAACCTGTCTTCATCAGTTCAGCTGATATTTAGCTTTGAGCAGCATATTGATTTATAGCAAGGAGCAAAGAGGGACCAACAAAAGAGGAAATATCAAGTAATGGAAATGAAAATAACATGCAGGAAAAGGAAGGCAGCTCATGAAGAGGGGAGGGAACAGCTGTCCTGCTGCCTTGTGGAGCCCATGAAGATCTGCTCTGGGCAGGCAACCAAGCTCTGCTGTCTTGGGCACAACGTCACTGTGGAAAAATTCCGTGCGTGAGTGTTCAGGTCTTCCTTCTCACCTCTTCCTGCCCAGGTAGAAATAGGCTTTCATAATTACTTCAAACCTCTCAGCCCTCAAATATTAATTAGTTACTGTCCAAAGTAAAATCTGTGCTTCACCCCAGCTTGTTAACTGACATTACCTTCAGTGTAACAGAGCAAGGTGTACTAGACAGAATTTCACTGACAACTTGCAGCAATGACATGAGGTTTGAATGTCAGCACAGGCTGTCAATCTTCCCTTTGTATTCTGGAAAACATGGGCAGCGGGCACCTATTTAATTGTTTGAGTCACCCCTGGAAAAGCACCCTTGTTTGCTCTCACTTTTTGTTTTTCAGGGTCTTCCAAGGCAAAAGCAGGGCAGAAGCTCCCTGAAAGCTGGAGGTAGGTAGCAGCGTGTTCCCAGGGACCCTTGATGATGCTTTTGCAAACATAGGAGGCAAATCAGCACTGCAGAATAGGATTTGTCTATATTTCCTATGCTCCTCAGAATATAAAAAAATAACTGGAAATCTTGGCATTTAAAAATAATACAGGAAACGTATTTCCATACATGGAAAAAATAAACACTTTTTCCATGCATGTATATTTACACTACTTACTCTTTCATTTGTGTTCCTTGTACAGTAAGTTTTGTAGCTCTGGATTTGATTTCTACTGTTAGTGCTTATTATGTCAGCATGGTTATATCACGAGGTATGTATCCAAGGGAGTCAAGAATGACAGGGAAATGTTTATTAGAACAACAAGCTCTCAGGCTCCGTCTCTGCTGGTCTGGCGATATTTATTATGATTACTGTACTAAAGACAGAGAATGGTAGGAGCTCAGGGAAAAAAATACCTATTTTTGTCACTATCTTTAAAAAGCCATTTAGAGTCATTATCATTCAACTCAAGCTCTTTAGAATGTTGGTTTACAAATTTTAATAGTTACTGGCAAGGAAAGTTAGTGCTCATGGTCTTTCAGAAAGGCTGCATCCTGGCCACAGCTCAGAGAATCAATTTGCAGGCTCCTCATAATGTTTTGCTGAACTATCCAAAGAAAAAAAAATGCACCCTGTACGGAAATGATGTGAAATGCAGTTTGACATACAAATGACCTGAGGTACAGTTGTTCTCTAGAAATAAAATAAAATGAAATAAAATGAAAAAATGAAATATAAAATAAACTTAAATTAAATAAAATTTAAAAAATAAATAAACCAAAATAAAATTATAGAATTGTCCTTGGCAGGACAAACTGGCACCACAATCCCAACAGGTTTGTTGGCATTTTCATCTTCGCTCCCGTTTTGTCCACATGGACAGGGAAAAACAAAAGATCCTCTACATTTTGATGTTGTAGTTTTGGGCTTTAAATACTTCCAGAAAAATCAGTTGGATGTCTTGGGGGGGGGGGGGGGGAAGTAGAGGGGTGGGTGGGTTTGTTGGTTGGTTGGTTTTTTAAATCATTTAAGTGATTATCATTCTGTGGCTACGTCATGCTTTTATACTCATGTCCTTAATTTGACTATATACATTTAAAAACAACAGAAGAGGAATATCGTACTGAAAGCATTAAAAACACCCACTTGAACTAACAGCAGTTTTCCCCAGCTCTGGTACTGGATTTCTTCCTTTTTTCTGGGGCTATTCTAAAGGGCTTGGTAGATGAGTATTTTGCTCTTTTTTGCACAAACTCTGTACATGAATTACCTCTCTTATGGAACATCACATCTTTTGGTGGAAAGACCAGTGTACTGAGGGAGCCCTTGGTCATATAACTGGGAGATATACACCAGAATAAGTAGTTGGCCTGTGCAATAATGACTGAGTTCTCAAGTGAAATGTTACAATTCAGTAGCATCATTTATATTTGCTATAATTTTTTCAATAATATAAAAATCAGGATTCCCGCTGACAGTGATTGCTGTTGGTTAGATCTGTATCTTGGCAAAACCCCAAGTTTTTTGCCAAACACCAACACGAATGAAAAATACAGCTAGCCCTGCAAATATTTAAGTATGTTTAGTGCTTACAGGATGCTGTCAAGTGACAGAAAAAGAGAGAAAACATAAAAAGAAGTGGGAGACACCTGCTTCTGTTAGTGTCTCCTGCTTGTGAGCTTGCTTCTGTCACCATGTGGGCCCAGATGGTGACAGCAACTTGCCCTGGCCCCAGGCTACGGTGGGGCACAGCACGCTCCTGGCTCAACGGAAGGGGCAGGATGGCCAGGGCTGAAAAAAGCCCAATTCTATCTTTTTTAGGAAGACAGGAAGAAGGCTGCAGTATTTTTAGAAGTGGGTGGCAGCTGGAAGTGTGTCTTGTGAAGTTGTTCTTTGACAAATGTGTAGCATCCCTGGAGGAAAAATGGAGTTTGCCAAGTTCAGACATTTTCTGGTCTAATCTAACTAAAGCTACTTTGATCTAAATTTGACAACTGATGTGTATATTATATTACTGCAACCACTTTAACTCAGAAAACAAATAGCCAAGGGACCAAAATCTGCTCTCAGACATCTTCCTACTGGAACTCCCACTGCTTTCAAATTACTGAGTATGAAAGGTAGGGATGGGAGAGGAACAGGCAGCAAATGTTGTTCCCAGGTTTTTATGAGTGCTTATGCAGTTCAGACCCTGGGGTACTTGCAGCTTGGCTTGGAGGCTCTGGGTTTATGTCCCAGGCTGGATCTGGGTTTTCTTCTAGAGAAACAGTAGCAGTACTGGTGGTGACATGAGAAGCTAAACAGGCCATTAAGCATTTTGCAAACCTGCGCTGACACTGACTGTTTTTTTATACCTCTTTTGTCAATTCAGAAGGATCAGCACTTCACCCCTTCTGTGGAAATGAATGACTCTTTTTTAAAAGATAGCATATGACATCTAAAATGGAAGATTTATAAAGTCTTAGGCTGATTAATTGTATCTTTGTCACTAAAGTCTCACTGTAATATTGGTAATTTGACCAATTGCTGTTGCCAAAATTACTGCAGCACTCACTCTACCGGGTATATGCACTGTAATGCCTGGGTTTAATTCAATTAAGCTTGTGAGTGAAAGCTACTGTGTATTGCGACACTGGATTTTGCCCTCTGTATATAACATTACCTCTTTAAATATTTCCCAAACAAATACTTACTGTGCTTACATCAAAGACAGCAATTATAGATTCAATAATCCACATTTTAAAATCCTTAAACATGTATTTAATTGTATCAGAGACTATAATGTCCTCTGATGGAAGCTGTCATGCTTCCATTTATAACACTATTGCTTTACAGCTTCCACTAACTTCCATGTAGCTTCTAGCTTTGATTTACTTCCTGGAAGTCTGTTTTAAAATTATTAACTTGATTTCTAGACCAAATCTAATCCTGATATGTGACAAAGATAAAACATATTTTGATTACAAACCTACTTTATTGAAAGGTAATTAAAATAAATTTTCAGACATTTATTTCTGTAATATCAATGCAATATTTTATTGGGAAGTGTTACAGACAAATGTGTTGCCAAGAGTTCATGACAATTATTTACAGAATGAAGAAACCTGTGAAAAACGTCTTTCCTACTGGTTCTGCTGACATGTGGCTAAAAGAAACTCGGTTGGGTTTCATATGCCATACATATGAACTGAAAGAAATGGAAAACCCAGCACTGATGGCAGGGTGTAGCTTGCACTTGAGACACAGAGACAAGCCTTTCACGAAGAAGGGCACACTGCTCCCTGATTTCCATTTCTACTTCCCTGAGACAGCCTTACTAGAAGATGGTACTAAGTAAACATCTATCAAGGTTTGCAAATATGTTTTTGCAGTCAAGTTGTATCTGACACTGGGCAGTTGTTAACTCAGAATATATTTAAGTAGTTTCAAATGAAGTATTTACAGACAGATAGGAACAGCCTCACGCTCACAGGCCCTTGCTCTCATGGGGGACTTCAACCACCCTGACATCTGTTGGAACAATGGTATGGCCTGGTACAAGCAATCCAGGAGGTTCCTCGATTGTGTGGAAGACAACTTCCTTCTGCAAGTAATAGAGGAACTGACAAGGAGAGGTGCCATGCTTGACCTCGTACTCACCAAAAGGGAAGGGCTTGTTGGAAATGTGGCACTGCAGGGTAGCCTTGGATGCAGCGACCATGAGATGGTTGAATTTGAGATCTTTAGGACAGTGACAAGAGCGTGCATCAAGCTCACTGCCCTAGACTTCAAGAGAGCAGACTTTGGCCTCTTCAGGAACCTGCTTAGTAAGGTTCCATGGGATATAGCCCTAGAGGGCAGGGAGGCCCAAGAATCTTGGTTGATATTCAAGGGTCACCTGTTACAAGCTCAGGAGTATTGCATCCCAACTAGAAGGAAGTGCAGAAGGAGGGCCAGGAGATCTCCTTGGATGGATAAGGAGCTGCTGAGGAAAATTCAAAGGAAAAAAAGAGGTTTATAAAAGCTGGAAGCAAGGACAGGTGGCCTGGGAAGAGTACAGGGATGTTGTCTGGGAAGCTAGGGACCAGGTTAGGAAAGCTAAGGCCCAGTTAGAATTAAACTTGGCTAGGGATATTAAGGATAACAGGAAGGGATTCTATAGGTACACAGCAAATAAAAAACAGATTAGGGAGAATGTAGGCCCCTCAGGAAGCTCTCGGGAGAACTGGCTACACAGGATTTGGAGAAGGCTGAGGTTCTGAATGACTCCTTTGCCTTGGTCTTCACTGCAAAGGCTCTGACTGCACCACCCAAGTATTGGAAAACAGACGCAGGGACTGTGAGAATGAAGACCTTGGGCCCACTGTAGGAGAGGATCTTCTTCGAGACCATCTTAAAAACCTAAACATGCACAAGTCCATGGGAACTGATGAAATCCATCCGCGGGTCCTGAAGGAGCTGGTGAATGAAGTTGCTAAGCCACAGGCCACCATATTTGAAAAATCATGGCAGTCAGGTGAAGTTCCCAATGACTGGAAAAAGGGAAATATAACCCTCATTTTCAAGAAGGGGAAAACAGATGACCCGGGGAATTACAGACCAGTCAGTCTCACCTCTGTGCCTGGCAAAATCTTGGAGCAGATTCTCCTGGAAGGCATGCTAAGGCACATGAAAAACAACAAGGTGCTTGGTGACAGCCAGCATGGCTTCACTAAGGGGAAATCCTGCCTGACCAATTCGGTGGCCTTCTATAATGGGGCTACGGAACTGATGGACAGGGGTAGAGCAGTTGATGTCATCTACCTGGACTTGTGTAAAGCGTTCCACACTGTCCCACACAACATCCTTGTGTCTAAATTGGAGAGACATCAATTTGATGAATGGACCACTCGGTGGATAAAGGACTGGCTGGATGGCCACACACAAAAAGTTGTGGTCAATGCCTCAATGTTCAGCTGGAGACCAGTAACGAGCGGTGTCCCTCAGAGATTGGTGTTGGGACCGGTCTTGTTCAACATTTTTGTTGGTGACATGGACAGTGGGATTGAGTGCGCCCTCAGCAAGCTTGCCAATGACACGAAGCTGTGTGGTTCGGTTGATACGCTGGAGGGAAGGAATGCCATCCAGAGGGACCTTGACACGCTTGTGAGGTGGGCTGATGCCAACCTCATGAATTTTAACCATGCCAAGTGCAAGGTCCTACACCTGGGTCGGAGCAATCCCAGGCACAGCTACAGGCTGGGCAGAGAAGAGATTCAGAGCAGCACTGCGGGGAAGGACGTGGGGGTGCTGGTCGATGAGAAAATGAACATGAGCCGGCTTCAGTGTGCGCTTGCAGCCCAGAAAGCCAACCGTATCCTGGGCTGCATCAAAAGGAGTGTGACCAGCAGGTCGAAGGACCCTCTATTCTGCTCTTGTGAGACCTCACCTGAAGTATTGTGTGCAGTTCTGGTGTCCTCAACATAAAAAGGACATGGAACTGTTGGAACAAGTGCAGAGGAGGACCACGAGAACGATTAGGGGACTGGAGCACCTTCTGTATGAAGACAGGCCATATGAAGGTCGGCTGACAAAGTTGGGGCTGTTCAGCCTGGAGAAAAGAAGGTTGCGTGGAGACCTCATAGCAGCCTTCCAGTATCTGAAGGGGGGCTATAGAGATGCTGGGGATGAACTCTTCCTTAGGGACTGTAGTGATAGGACAAGAGGTAATGGGTTAAAACTTTAACAGGGGAAGTGTAAGATTGGATATAAGAGGAAATTCTTTCCTGTTAGGGTGGTGAGGCACTGGAATAGGTTGTGCAGGGAGGTTTGAATGCTCCAACCCTGGCAGTGTTCAAGGCCAGGGTGGATGAGGCCTTGGGTGATATGGTTTGTTGTGAGGTGTCCCTGCCCATGGCAGGGGGGTTGGAACTTGATGATCTTAAGGTCCTTTCCAACCCTAACTATTCTATGATTCTATGATTCCATGAAAGTTGGGGCTGTTCAGCCTGGAGAAGAGAAGGCTGCGTGGAGACCTCATAGCAGCCTTCCAGTATCTGAAGGGGCGCTATAGGGATGCTGAGGATGGACTCTTCATTAGGGACTGTAGTGATAGGACAAGGGGTAGCGGGTTAAAACTTAAACAGGGGAAGTTTTGATTGGATATAAGGAGGAAATTCTTTCCCGTTAGGGTGGTGAGGCACTGGAATAGGTTGCCCAGGGAGGTTGTGAATGCTCCATCGCTGGCAGTGTTCAAGGCCAGGTTGGACAAAGCCTTGGGTGGCATGGTTTGGTGTGAGGTATTCCTGTCCGTGGCAGGGAGGTTGGAACTTGATAATCTTAAGGTCCTTTCCAACCCTAGCTATTCTACTATTCTATGATTCTAAATATCTGCTTAGACACGTAACAGCCACTTGTCATTGTCCACGGGCAAACAGAGTGGTGCAAAATGGTGTCAACATGCCAGCATGCCTATTAAAAAAGAGTGAGGAGTCAAGCTGTCACACATCCCTGGCCCTGCCATCCCATGGTCCTGAGCCAGCAATGCCAGGATTGACATCTTCTGACTTCTTGTTCACCAGGAAACCAATACCAAGGTGCCTGGCACTGCCAGAACAGGCCTCAGATCAATGCAACATTGCACAACAGCAACAGTGCTGCAGTCTGGGGCAAGCACATTTGTTGCATCTCCATCCCTGAGCTGGGACACCTAGTGATGACCAGTCTGTCACCACTGCTTGAGCTAGTCCTTCTTTTTCCAGAGCAATTTACACATCTCTGATACCAGTTGCCTATACCTTCCCAATGGGAAGTTAGTATTAGTGCTAAAAATAATGGTGTTCCTTTCACAATACTAACTCATGAGAACTACAACCACATCTGGGGTTAAAGTATTTCTTGTTTCACTTAGTTTTCTTTTAGAAAAGCCAAATGATTGCCTTACTTGCTTCTTTCTCTCTCTCTTTTTATTATCAGGATGATTTTCCAGGAAGAGAGTTTTAAAATTTACAACCAAACAACCCCCAGACTGGAGGCGGGGAAGGGGAGGAACCGCAGCCCCGTGGGTATGAGAAGCTGCACTTTTTGTGGATTTAATTCATGTTCAGTAAAAAGGAAGAAAAAAAGTGTTTAGTTTAATATTTCAGGAAGTCACACAGTAAATGCCCTGAAAAATGCAGTGTGCTGAGGCCAGGGCACACTCCAGCACAGCTTGTCACATGGAGAGCTGTTTGCCAAGCCTGGCTGATGCACAGTTTTTCTACAATATAATTATTTAATTCTGGGGGCATGACTTTTTACCAAATTATTTTTACTATTCTAACACATAATGTGGATGTTTTTACATCAGAATAATTGTTCTTTTGTCCTCTAATTATGTGCATGTTTAGTATAACAAAGAACCAGTAGGAACTGGAAGTTGTTTAGGTCATCTCCCTCATTCCTCTGCCTGTGGTGAATTATTTCTTACATTGTGTTCATTGGAGTGTTTTCCAATGTATGAAAAACACTGAAAAGTCATGTTATATGACCGGGGGAAATAGTATAAAACCCGTAAATAGGATTACAGGCACATCTGCTGGAAACTTTTTTTTCTTATGAAGTATGACATTTATACCTTGGCAATGAGCAATATTCACATTAACTGCAGATTATTTGTACAATCCGATTCCTTTTCCTTTTGACAACACTACCCAGGCTGTTTCCATGACAGTCCAAGAGACTTCACCCCACTCTGCTGAAGGAAAAATCCTGGAACAACTGGGCTGCTGGGATCATTCTAATTTCAGGGTCAGGGTTTAGCAGGATAGATTGGGTATTGGCTGGCTTCCTTTAAGATACATCCACATTTACTGTTTTTGCCTATAAGACAGATCTTTTTCTGTAAGAAAGTGAAGAAAATCATTGAACTGATATAATAAAGTCCAAAAGAATTAAAGCAAAGAGGCCATGTCACTACCATGATCTTACACATGGGGTAATTCTCTGCCTTCAAGAAATGCCTTTTCCCTGTATTTTCATAAGCTAAAAAGCAGTTGTGATGACAAGTGCTACAAGAAGGGGCAAGATTAGGTAAATACAAATTGCTTTTGGGGATTAACAGGCCTAATGAGAGTGACCCTGAACACATAAAAAGCAGTTTTTAAAGAAATGTTGGGCTTCTTTGTAACAGAGGGCGACCTAGAAAATGCAAATGCCTCTGAATTTCAGATGCTCTTTCCATGTCCAGGACAGTTCCCTGTCTAATATTCAAAGAAATCATGTCCTTAAATTAACATCTTTGACTTTATTTTCTAAGTCCCTTCAGGTCCAGTTACTTTAAATTAAAGTTTTAGCCTTCCCTGAGTAGACAGACCGACAGGCTATAGCTCCTCTGTGCATTGTTTTGTCTCTTCTCTCTTGTGAATAGATCAATAAGGATTAACACAGGACTGTGCCTTTCCAGTGCAGGCAGCTCAGGTAGTCATTGCACCCATTTAATGGAATGTCTGGCGTCAGCTTGTTGGGTATATAGAATTACACCAGTCAAAATGTTTTCCTAGACATCCAATGAATAATGGAAAGACTTTGGGAGGTATTTTAACTGATCACCCTCCCATCCTTTTGGGTATGGAGTTACCTTTCAAAGGGCTTAATCTTTGCAATACGTACATCCTTTTGTGAGAAAGGGAAATGGATACAGAGGTAGGGAGAATAGATGCTTTGGCATTGGTTTTATTCCTGAATGTGCTGTCTGTATTGTGTCTATTTGACCCAGGTTTATTCCATCATTTGGCTCACATGGATCCCCTTTGAAGAATGATTCCTAGGAAGGGGCTGGCAGCAGCTATATCCTTGTCTTTCTTAGACAGCTATGTTCCTGATGGAGAACAGGGACTGCCAAGTGGCCATGACCAAGACTGAAAAGAGTACAGTGACTTGGCATATGCTTTTCATTCATTCCATGCATGGAATTTGTTAAAAGCTTATTATAGATGATAAATGTTAGATAACTTCAGCAAATCTTGGAGAAAGCTGTCAGCAGGCCTGTACCAGGGCATGTGGCTGGGCAGCTTAGATTTCAGGCTGGCAGTATTTTTTCTCTTTCACTCCATGCCCCCTGTTGGGAGACTATCTTGTCATGTCAGCAGTGAATATCTAATGTAGTCTTCACACTGTGCCAGTAACCCATTAGTGAAGCCTCCTGGTTATAATCCTACTGCTGTCTTGCTGGCTTTGCACCTTACCCATACAGGCACAGCAAAGGCAGCGTCAAGACTTGCCTTGGCTTTCCCTTCACAATGACAGAAATAGTGCCTATGTAATAATACTTTTTTAAGATGAGACTTAGATAGAAGTGGCAGTGGCTGGGAATAAGGAGAATACAATTGTCTGAGTAGTCTGTTTAGACCAAAACTTTTACCTGTCTTCTTTTTGCCATAATGATAACCTGCATGCTGGGTAACAACTCAACACTTCCCACTGGGAATAATCCCATTGGGGAAAGAAAAAAAAAGAAAAAGGTAATGAAAGAAAGATTATGCCTTTTGGTAAACTTCCCAAAGCTCAAAAACCATATACAATGCTCAAGAGACTTGAACTTGTCCAGAAAATTAAGGTAGGAACTACCCACATAAACTCTTCTGAATTCCCTGAAAAAAGGGAGGTTAAAAGAAACCAAATTACATCATGTCTTAGAGTTGACCAATTTTTGGTTGAGGGAGGAGTGGAGAGAGAATCTTAGAAACAAAACTGTAGACCCAAGGTTGTCATTATTCAGACTCCTAAAAAAAATTTTAAAGCATTGGTCAGCATGGTTTATTTTAAAACATTGGTTCAGCATGGTTTATTCAAACTTAATGAGCAAGAGACAATTCTATGTCACGATAACAGTTGCTTAATGGATCATTTTGTTTAACTGTTGACTCATTCTTCCTATCAGGTGGTGGCAAGAGCAGCATTTCACAACAAAACAAAATCTGCATGCGCTCTCGTTCAGCAAACACTGTCGGAATCAATCACAAATGTTGAATATACATTTGCAAATGTGACCCTTTCTTTTTTCTTCTATTTCAGGATCTACTTCATGCTTTCATATCAAAGATCTAGTTTCATGGATCACTGCTAATGAAGCTTTCACATATGTGCCGTAAGTATAGGTACATTTGTTCACCAGAAGCCAGTTTTCATTTGCTATTCCCATACCCTCACAGGAAAATGAGCTTGCTCCAGTCACGCGAGTTCTTCATTTCACCGCACAGAAGAGAAATTGAACAAAAAAGCAAACTTGCACATTGGGAAAATGAAACATCAGAAGTTATGCCAGTCACAATCAGAAGACAAGGTCAGGACGTGGGGGTGCTGGTCGATGAGAAAATGAACGTGAGCCAGCAGTGTGCGCTTGCAGCCCAGAAAGCCAACCGTATCCTGGGCTGCATCAAAAGGAGTGTGACCAGCAGGTCGAAGGAGGTGATCCTGCCCCTTTATTCTGCTCTCGTGAGACCTCACTTGGAGTACTGTGTGCAGTTCTGGTGTCCTCAACATAAAAAGGACATGGAAATGTTGGAACAAGTCCAGAGAAGGGCCACGAGGATGATCAGGGGACTGGAGCACCTCCCGTATTAAGATCGGCTGAGAAAGTTGGGGCTGTTCAGCCTGGAGAAGAGGAAGGCTGCGTGGAGACCTCATAGCAGCCTTCCAGTATCTGAAGGGGAAATATAAGGATGCTGGGGAGGCACTCTTCATTAGGAACTGCAGTGACAGGACAAGGGGTAATGGGTTAAAACTTAAACAGAGGAAGCTTAGATTGGATATAAGGAGGAAATTCTTTCCCGTTAGGGTGGTGAGGCACTGGAATAGGGTGTCCAGGGAGGTTGTGTTGTGAATGCTTCATCCCTGGCAGTGTTCAAGGCTAGGTTGGACGAGGCCTTGGGTAATATGGTTTAGAGTGAGGTGTCCCTGCCTATGGCAGGGGGTTGGAACTTGATGATCTTAAGGTCCTTTCCAACCCTAACTATTCTATGATTCTATGATTCTATCTAAAGATTCTGGTAATTGTTATTTTACAATTCCTTGTAATTATATTCAGGATTTTTTTTTTTATGTTTACATGTTTACGTATATGTAGTAGTTTAACTCATTTAAGTAAGGACAGTGCCAATGAAAGCAAATCACTTACAGTAAGGACAAAGAAACCCCATTTATTTGCTTTTTATACTGTAATAAAAAACTTCAAAGTATTAAAAAAAACTACTTATAGTAGTCCGTGATGTCATTTCTGCTACACATTTCTGTTTCTGTTTCGCACATTGGAAAACAAACCCAGAGATTTTGAATGAGTTGATCAAATACTGGATGGAAAGAAAGGACTCCTGACTCCACTTGGCCCATTACATATCCTAATACTTGAACATGTGTTCATTTTTCTTTCTTTCTTTTCTTTAGGTAACTAATCATTGACATCTCAACAGCTTGCTCACCCCCTAAGTAAACAATGGTAATAAAAAGCTTAACTTCTGCTATTATGTTATTACCTCAGATACTGAAGACACTGATGTTCTTGGGGACAGAAAGCCAGGAGAGGACAAGGAGCACAACAGACACCTGTGGCTAAAGCATAATGGATTTAAACAAAAGGTCTTTTTACATGGAGCTAATGGGTATAAAAATTTTAAGGAGGAGAAAAATAAATTCATGCAAGAGCGGTCCACTGGTGGCCACTAAGCTTGAATATCTGAGTATAGCCTGTATAGCCTGTAATTCAGGGATTCTATTATTGCTTTGGAGGTATAGAGAGATGGCTTCCCCTCCTTTACTTTTGTACCTCCCACCACCCCACACACACAGGAACAGACACATTCTGCTTTGTTCTTATATTCCTTTCCCCTAATGGTGTGCGTGGGAGAGAGAAAGCAGGACCTGATGAGCCTTTCCACTGACATCATGTGGATGTTCTGTGTTATGTTGCATGATGCTTTAGCAGGGCAGGCCACTTGCTTTCTCCTCAGGCTCCTTTCAGGCAGCCCTGCAAGCTGGGTATCTGATGCAAAGCCCAGTGGATTTGGTGGAATATTTTTTTTTCAGATCTTCAAAGCAGACTCCTAAAAGCAAGCCTGATTAATACTCCAGCAGAGAACACCTGATAATTACATGGGGCTGGTCAGGAACAGTAATCAAATTACCTGGAGGAAAACATTTAGGATACATCACTTAAACTGCATTAGATATCTGTGTGGTCATTCCCAGGGAGAATGAATATTTCCTCAATTGTATTCAATTTTATTCAACTTAGTTACACATTTTGTTACTTAGGATAAATATTGTTCTACAGCATGTCTTAGGGAAACAGGCTCTGTAGGAAATGGTGTGAGCTACTGATGTCATTTCTACCATCATTTCTAGTATTAGCAAAAATTGCAATAGCAGAGAACTTTCTGTTGAATAACATACAGACTTAAGGTTTTCCTCTGCTTGCAATTATGTGGTAAAGATAATTGTGACCTGAACATGGAAGAACAGAAGTCAGCAGTAGGCAGGAACAGCTTCCTTAATGTTAAAATTAGTAATTTTTTCCTTACTACATGGAAATAAAGTTTGCCAGTGTGGTCCCTCCCTCCATGATGTCTGTCCTGCCCCATCCTCACAGGCTTTTAAACCCAGTGTCCACTGGCTAAATTCCACCAAAACTGCAGAGTAGGTGTATTTGAGTCATCTAAGTCTTGAAGAAAAACCGACTTTGATCTCAACAACTACTTCATCTCACAGGCCCTAAAATCAAGCAGTGCCTATACTTTTGAACAATTTTCTAAGCAGAGACATTGGCGTCTGCTAGTGAGAAAAGGAGGATTTTGAGAGGCAAAGAGAGTCTGATGCTCTGCTCACCTTTTCTCCTTCTGTCAATGTTCTTCCAATCACAGAGCTATTGTGTGAAAGCTGGCGTGTTCTCTCCCCACTGCACATCTTGTCAGGCTCCCCACCACCTGCAAAGCAATCACAGCACCTTAAAAATATCCCTTACCCCACCAACTCAGCAATGATTTTTCAGGAATAAGAGCTCATAGTTCTTACTGCTACTACATGAAGAGTCCGAAGGTACGAAAGGGTAAGGGTTGAACAGTCTCTGGATTATAAGTTTCAAGGAAATCCTCCTCATTGTCCTTTGAAATTAGTGGGAGTACCAAGAGAGTAGTTACTGTGATTATTAAGCGTTGGTATGTACAAAAAATGTGCTCCCCATAAATAGTGAATTGTGTCATTATCACTGTATATGCTGGGCTTTCATAAACATTGTCATTCTGTAACTAGACAGCTGTCTGTAAACTTGAGGAGACAGTCATTAAAATGGCCATTAGGAGAGTTCAGAGCAGAAAAAGAAAGATGCTTCTTATTCATTCAGGACACTCGAGCTCAGAAAAAAAAAAGAAGAGACATTTTCATTTGAATAGGGCAAACATTCTATATTTGATGTAATCTCCACTGTATCTCTGCTCTCCTCTTAGCCCTTCAGCCAAACAACATATTTTGGCTCTTCATTCCAGATTCATCTGTACAGAAGAAGAGCTGTATTTCTGCATGCCAATTCCAGAGTACTTAAGCAAGGACACATGCAAAAGTACTTGCAAGGTCTTTGTATGGATTTTAAAACCTGTGCTTGCAAATACGAGGTAGCCTTAGAAGTCTTGTGTAAAACGACTGATCTATAACATGTTTTTACAGGTTAAACACCATTGCTTTTAACTGAACTCCTATTTAACACCTTCTATCTCAGGAAAAATACCCCCACACTACTGGGAATAGATATTGGTCAATTTTGTATCCTGGGCTTTCTGTTAGAATGATTGAAACATAGTGTTCTTGGCAAATCTGTCCTCTTTCATCTCATATAATGCTGTTTCACTGCCTAAAGAATTTTAGTCGGCCTGATAACACACTGTTAATTCAAATATTTATTTTTTTTTATTTAAGGAAATTGTATAAAGCAAGATCAGAGGTGGCATTTTAAGTGGTCAAGATGATTCCTGCTATATGCATAGTCACAACTGTTCTGGGGAAGACAAGGACTTCTCTGAGCTGGGGCAGAGCAGACCGAGCACTAGCGCTTCCCAGTGTGCAGTCAGAGGCCACTGCTGATCAGTAAGAGGTGAAACAACTCAATAAATCCTGACCTTCAGACATCAAAATTCACATATTCAAACACATACTAGAGAGCAAACAAGTGTAATGGATGGAAATGAAAATGGTAAAATACTGGTGTGCTTTGTGTTGGTTGTAATGATGGAGGTTGCCATGCTGCAGAAAACTCAGTCTGCAGGTTTTTCTTTTTCTGGGAATTACAGATGGCACTGACATTTTTATTCAAAGACATTACAGTTGTCATTAATTGGTACTGGCTGAGAGATACCCCCATGATGTCTATAAAGACACAAGCAGCTTTGAAATTCATGGATCTCAGTGCTGCAGCAGGCAGGTAGAAAACCCTCAGTGGCACTGCCACCCAACCAGTGTTCTCTCTCCATTATTGCCAATAACGCAATTCTCCGCCTGTCTCTTTGATGAGAGCCAACACCAGTAAGCATTACAAGTGGATTATTGTTTTACACTACATGAAAGATGTGTCTGATATGAAGAAGTAAGATTAATCTGGCTAAAATCAGTTCAAGGGAATGATAGCAAATTGAAATGATTTGCAACAGTAAAACTGAGAATTTATGGAATGAAGATATGCAGCAGGGAGGTGATGGAATTTGGGGACCTGCTGATATGTATCCCTTGTTTCTGTTACTTTAGATACAATAATTCCAATTATACATTTTGTTTGTATTGTACTGCACCATAGATGGATGCCTGCGCACACTCATGCATGTTTGTACACCTACAGGCAGAAGAAAAACTGATGGATCTTTCTAATTCAAGATCAAATTATATATAGCCATAGATGATCCTGTTTGGAAGGAAATATCTGTTGGAATTTGGGTTTATGAGTGAGCATGTGTATCCATGCAGCAGCAGAACAGCACAACAGAAAGCCCCCCAATTTGTTCTTAGCACAGTGTTCGACAATTCACCTTTTGATCCTGAACTTTTCACAGCCATTTCTCAAGGAATGATTACAGCCTCAAGGAAGCCTGAAGGCTGAGAAACATCTCATCTCTATGCACAAACGATCATTTTTCTCCCATTCAGGAAGGTTTCAGAGCTACATAGGTGTGGCTGTGTGATAGAGAATGCTGCAGCCGGAATAGGCAGAGGGGTCTGGCTCACACCCTGCCATGGGGTCTGGGTGAGAACACCGTCTCGCATAAGTCAACACTGTGGGGATCTCAGCTCTGAGCTTCAGGTCTCCTGCTGTAATACAGAGCTAATATAATTTCCTTAGTGGCCCTTTTCTGTCTCTTTCTTCCAAAGAGGCTTTCATCTTGGCATATTTTGATTATAGTTGCTCTTCATCCTCCGGTCAAATGAGCAACCTCCAGTGGGGAAACAGGAGCCACACCAAGGTGTGAGAGCCAGATAAGAGGAGGAGAAAGCCCTTAAGCTGACCCTATCACAGGAGGGTTTGTACTTGCTATCTGGGACTAGGAGAGGAGAGCAATCTGGACTTCCTCAAGCTGCCCCCATGGGTGAAGTCTTGCCCTTCCTTTCCTTCAGGAAACCAGGGCAGGATGTGCTGTAGGTTGCAGAGACCTCTGCCACCAGCTGCCATGACTGGAGGAGTTAGTGCTGGATCCATCCCTTGCCATGCTCTGAGGGATTCACTGTGTTACTGCTGCAGTAAAAGAGAACAGAGGAGGGGCTGAGGCAGGAGACGGTGAGATACAGCCTTGCTCCAGATGTAGCAATTACCTGCTCTGTGAGACAAACAGCAGGTCTTAAATTTTGAACAGAAGGGACTAAATGCATCCCTGGAGTAACTCCAGCAATTTTTGCAGGTTATAGGAGAAAGACTTTGGCCCTCCATCTGGTTTATGCGCAGAACTAAGTATTTTCTCTAACACAGAGTCAAAGGACTGAAATTATTTCTGAGACTGAGAAGTTTGGCATTAAAGCCAGAGGGAAAAACACTCCTTACTGCCAATGAAATTGACCTCTCTACATTTCTAGTGCACATTAAGCAAAACAACATCTTTCAGATAGATGCTGATGGTGTTTCAGAATTTCAAGTGCACTATATTGTTTCTGTATGAATTAGAATTGCCTTTTACTGTCATTTTTCAAAGGGTAGCTGTGAGACCAAAGAACTGGCTTCCTTGAAAATCCCACAGCTTAGATTTTGACCTTAAATGTTTATAGCTGGTTGCATTCAGTGAGACTAAAAATTACCCTAACAGCTAAGGCATGAGGTAGTGATGCGTTTGTAGCATGACATATAGTCCAGTGGGGTTCTCAGCACTTCCTGCAGGATGATAATTCTGGCTACTTTTGTTTCCAATGGACATTGCATGTGCTTCTATTCCCTGAGGTGGGAGCACTGTGGGAGGCTTGACATCACGCTCCCCAGCATGGCATGAGGGCAACAGCGGCAGAGCCCATGTGTGATGCTCCAGTCCTGCTCCTGTCCTCCCGGATAGCGTTCCTGCTGTGAGTGCCACAAACATGGTTTGCAAGATGCAAAGGGAAGGATGGATAAAGAGGCTGAAGATGATTAGCTGAGCAGGAGGCTGCTGAGCTGTATTTCCAGGGAGGCCACTTCTGTTCAGCTTCCTTAAGTCTCCTTTTACCCATCTGCTATGTAATGCTCATTTGCCCAGTGTGGTGTCAGGAGACTTCACTGGTGTAGATGAAGTTCTTTGATGCATGACAGCTCTACATGAAGAATAAAATAATCAGATCTTGTTTCTATCTCTATCGCTTTTACTTGGACATCAGCAGCTAGCCAGTGTTACTGAATGCATTCAGAAAAAAAGCATTTTATTTATTCAATGGCCTCATGCATGGTACCTCCCTAGTTCAGAACTGGCTTCCTGGTCTTCAGGTTTTGGGTGGGTTTTTTTGACAATAATATCTAAAGATCTGCAGTTATTTGTTTTTCTCACAATACTGGTTATGACCTCCTTTTATCTTTTAGAACAACACATAAATCCCCTAATCCTCTCCCATAACTACCTTTCCCTGGAGCACGGTGATCTGTATTGTTTGCAAATTGCATTTAAAAAAACACTCCAACAGATGAAAAAACACAATTTGAGAGTTTCCTTACCAGGGACAGAGTGCTACACACAGTTTTTTAAAAGCAGAAAGCTGATTGTTAACTGCTAGGCACGGTAAAGCAGGTTTGGATGGATGCCTTCAGAGCAGCGAGTGGTCAGTTGCAGGCTTCTCCTCCAATGCCTCCGGCACAGGAATGGCTCCCATCACTTCTGCATCACACTGCAGACATACGAAGGCTGCAGCTGAATGACTGCAAAAGCCAAACCACTCTCCTCCTCCATCAGATTGACTTGATGGCTAGTCTGAGATGCGGATGGTGAATGTAAGGCTGCTAGTTGATAGGCATTGCCATTAACATCTTTTAATTAAATAGTGGACAGGAGATGGGAAGGGAGTGAACCAGTGACAGTGAGAAGAAACTGAGCACCAGAGAGCCTGGGTCTTTTCATTCCCTTACCTGTTTGATTCATTAGCAAACAGAGAATCATTGCTGCTTGCCTGGCTACTGCGTATTATGAAGAAACATGATCGGATTTTATTCCTAGGTTGAATTTAAACCTTTGACCAAATCTGTTTATGAACAGACCCGTTTCATCTGTGTATTCCTCACATAAACTTGGCTTAAATCTTTCCTGTTTGATAGATTATTTTTTTATTTTAACTTTTAGTTATCCCAGATTCCCCACTGGTCCTGAGCCCTCGTGATTCTCCATCTGCAGAATTATTTTAGTAACCACCATGGACTTAGATATTGTTATGGAGATGCTGCATGGTGACTTTGGCTTTCTGATGTCCCTGCTGGCTTGATTATGCATGGATTGTCCAAGAATGCATATGTGCTACAGATACAGCGGCTGACCTCAGCATCTCCCCATTAAATCCACCCCCCAGGGAGCTGCTGGTAGGCTGCAGCTCCCACACCATGGATGGGGGGAGCAGGTATGGGGAGAGGGGGTGGCTGCGTGGCTGCATGTGGCTTCTTTGTTTTCAACAGACACATGATCAGTGTAGTAAGACCATGTAGGCAGAATATGAAAATGTACCTTATGTGGAAAATTAGACTAGAAGTATACAGTGAAAGTGTATTTTCCCCATTTACAGTGAGTCTAAAGAATCTGTACCTCTGTGGGCCTCTGACACTGTGTATCTGGTTTGCCACAGCTTATACTGATCTGAATTTTCTTGTTTCAGATCCTTCAAAAATAAGGGAACTTCTCACATACCTCTGAAATCACTGGTGGTGAATGCAATCTCCTAGAAGCAGAACAGATCTGTGCTACACCTCTGTGGCTTTATCAGAGTTAGTGTTAGAAAGAATGGTAATTTCTGCTTCTTTTCCTTAGCTGTGGATCTGGTTCTCCTCTTCCACTTGTCTCTGTTTTCCATAATGAGTACCAACCTCTCTGTAAATCACCATGTTTAGGTTAGGGTGCACACACTGTAATCTCCTCCAGTGTAGTTTATAAACTAAAGTGAGATTTTTTAAAGATGTAGTAAGTCATAAATAAAATCTTGATAGGAGTGTCTTTGAATAGGGGGCTTTGGGTGTGAATAATTGCTCTTGTTCTATAATCATACATTTGTATTTGATCCAATGTAGGTGACACTGGACATCGCCTGCACATTTGAGTTTTACATCTGGGCCACTGAAGAGGAATACCTGCAGAAAACTTCACGAAAGCCACTGAAGTTTCAGGGGTAAGCTAATGGATGCAGGGATTCAACTCATTCAGGACTCATGACAGGAAGAAGGCACCACACCAGCGAGGTGTGATTCATCTCTTCTAAAGTTAGAAGCCTAAAAACGGCAAATATCAGCTCAGCTTTTTTGCTATGCAATCAATGGAAAAGGAAGGCAACCTGCAGGATGACTGACTCACCAGTAAGGCTGTGAATTAGAAAGGACCCTAGGTGACTAAACCTTCGGCATCAAATTCAAGCTAGACAAGCACAGTTAATCAAAACCCATCCAGCCCCAAATGACTTCACTCCTTCTGGGATTTGAAAAAAGCTGCAGTGCAGACCTTACTTCAGACACGGCAGCGACTACCCCATTAAATTTGATGTCATAATACCTGCATCAGCTTTCCCATGGGATTTCATTCTTCACAGCCTCTTTTTTTTTCTTTCTATGGAGCAGGAAAGAGAAGATGGGTACGAAGGGAAGAAGCTTTAAAGGCGACTGTTGTTTAGCACTTTGCTATACTGCTCTTTTAAAGGTTTAAAAGCTTCTGGGTGAAAGGGATCAGTGAGAATTGCAAAAAGTGAAATGTAAAAAAGTAATTTAAGAAAAATGTACACATCTCAGGAAGGTCCTGTGACTAAATTTTAGCTTAAGTATTCACTGAAGTCCATGTACTTCTACATGGCCACGGCTAAGGACAAAGAAGGGGACTAAGACAGGGAAGGTATTAAATCTTTTTTCCTGTAAAAAAAAATCTGTCAGAAGAAAGAAGATGAGAAAAACAAGAAAGAGACATTTACACAATAGGAAAGCAGAAAGAGGATGGGGCCAGACACTTCTTGGAGATACCTAATGAAGCTCAAAAGGCAATGTGCAAAAGCTTCAACAAAGGAAATGTCTATTTCCAAGGCACTAGAAAAATCTTTGTCATGGCATTCAAACATTACAAGAGTGACCCAGGCAGGCTGTGAAACCTTTTCTTTCCTTGACTTTCAAAGCTCATCTGGACCTGTTACAAGTCACCTGGACCTTACTCTGAGTGAAGGGGTTTGACCAAATGACAGTCACAAGGTAAAATACATCTACTTTGAGCATATAATTGGAGTTGTCTTTCCAATTAGTTGTCCAACTGAGTAAATATGGATACATTTTTTATTATTTATGAATGTGTACATAGACAGACAGACTGACAGATGTCTGGATACATCAGAGATGTTCTGAAACTCTCTTCCCTAGTCTCTCAGCAAGGTATCATGGCGTTTGCATTTTTGTAGCACAATCTCCAGAGACCAGCAGGAAGCACAAGTCACAGTGCTCATGTAAATGAACCTATCTGCCTCCTTCATTCAGAACAAGGAGCAGTAGTACCCAGAAAAACATCTCCAAATAAAGATCTTCATATACTCCACCACCCATGAATATATTTTATTTTATTCACCAGACCTCATACATTTAAATGCAAAAGTCTGACAAAAAGTTCTTTGGCATGTGGCATCTGTAGTTAGTGTGACATGGACTCATGCATGACCACCCAGAATTAGATGCCTCAGGAAAAACTCCCATTGCAATCAACAGGTATTTTGCTCTACAAAGGATTGCAGAAGTTCAGGCAGCACGTCTTTCAAAACCTGTAACACCACTGATTTGGGGTTTGGCTTCCATGTACAAGTGAGTTAGTCTTATGAGGAGCAGATGAGGTTGTTTAGTTTGGAGAAAAGGAGGATCAGGGGATACCTTATCGCCACCACAACATATGCACAAAGGAGGGTTGAAATGATTAAAATGGTGGCATTGGTTGTTGGAATGACTGAGATCTCCAGGAGCACAGATTGAAGGAGCTGACAGTCAGAGAGAGATTAAATTGTTGGTAAATGCACAAATTAAAAACCGAGCACTTACCTATAAAACTAATGTCTTAAGCACTTAATCCAACACAAACCTGCAGCAGGGTTCATTTCTGTCAGATGTTGAAATGCATGGTATCTTTCCTAGAGCAAGGAACAATAGGAAGATGTGATTTTTGTGTGTCTACAAAATACTCGTAACAGTGATTACAGAACATTATCAGTTTGACTGCAGTTGTAAGTAGATGCTATGACTTGACTTGGAGCAGCAAGGATCAGGTGTGTATCGTCTGATGAATCGCTGGTGCAGGTAAATGCAGTAATCCTACCAGTACAGAGAAACCAGTAGGTGTCATTCTCTCTAGGACATAAGTCTCAGAGCTAAGAAGGGAGGTAGGCTTCATGTCAAAGAAAATAAAACATTGATGGGAAGTGCATCTTTACAGAGTATGATAAGACTGATCTGTAAGTGGGAAAATTCTGAAGTGTAACTGAAAAAAATCATTCCAAATTAAAGCACACTGTTTCTAATGAGCATTTTGTTGTTGTGACTGAATGCTAGCACAAATTTAGTACCTGTGATGAAACTGAACTTAAATCAATGCCCAAAACACAGGACTTTGGTCCCTGGTACTCTGTCTGGCTAGCAGACAGGAGCACAGACAGCTCATAGGCGAAATAATGCCCATAACTTCCACCAGATGATCTAGGTCCATGCCATTTTTCTTGTTATAGCTGAGTAATGTTAAAGTGTATTTTAATGTCTGGCTTGACAAAGCTTTTGAAGCTCCTTTTTGGCTCCCAGCAAGAAAAAAGCTCTATTTCATGCTTCCTATCTCCTCTCATGGTAATTACCCTTACCTGAAAACTGTTTGAAAGCACAAGAGCTGGTGATTAAATAGAAGAAAGGAGAGGATTTGGGTTGGATTTTGTTTTCTTTCATCTAAATGAAAATACTATTTAAAAGAAAAGGGGGGGGTGGCAAATTGAGTACAGCCCAACAACAGCTTTCTGTTAAGACTTTATGCTGCAGAGCTCCAAGGGATGATAAAACCAAGCTAAGGGGAGTCCGTGGTCTGGAAGTCAGATGGTTATCTGTGTTTAACTACCAGAATGAAGCCAGAAGGCCCTAGTTGACCTTCTCTTTCCTGGAAATCCCTTGGAGGCATCAATCTGGTGCAGCAGAGCTCTGTCTAGTTTTGCTGGACTTTCCAAACGCATAAAGAGCAGGTGATAAAGGTCTGTGGGCAATGTGATTCTGTACTGCAGTTAGACAGCCCTTGCCAGAGTCTTTTGTAACCATCATGCCATATGTAGATGGAATTAAATTAAAGCTTTCCCATTTATTGTTTTTTTGGGGTTTTTTTTTTTTTTTTTTCTGAGAAAGGCTAGATACACAGAGGAAATCATCTGATAACTGTCTCTGGTTAGCCTTTCTGAAGGCAAAAGCTAACATGCAAAACATACAGTTATTTCTCACCCGGGTATTTTGAAGTAGCTAGTTTGCTCTCTCCTGCAGTAGGAGTCTGTAGAGCACATTGTGTCAGGGATGCTCCATGAGCTTATGGCTTTGAGCCCTCTGAACACACAGTGCCAGCCACAGGGTACCTGCGCTCACACCAAAGAGCTTCACCTCCAGCCTGGGGATGAACAGCAGCATTTCTCTCATTAGAGAATACTTAGATCTCAGAACACAGCCATCCATAATGATGCTTACAAATAAGATGATAAAAATAATAAAGGAACATAAGCAGGATGAAGAACACTTGTCTGTAAGAAAGATCCATCTTTCCATGCACTGTTTCCCTGTGCGGTGCACACAAGCATCTCCTAACAGCTTCTCCAGCGCTGTAAGCTGTAATTTTGGACTGTTCCAAACCCAGTAATATGTGTGTAAGCCACTCACAGCCATGCCATTTTAATAAACCATTTATTAGCTAAACATGGGCTGATAACAAAGACATCTATACTGAGAAGGATTCTTCCTTTGAACTGGAATTTACACAGTTCAAAATCCCATTTCTTCAATCGTTGGATTAATGTCTATGTTATCTGTGTATGAGACAGTTCTACTTTGTCCCCATTGTAACAAGGGCCTCCGCACCCAGGATGTACATGTTTGTATTTGTAGGAGGATTGTATTCAAGACAAGCCCAGCTTGACTTGGGTAGAGAAATGCTGCATAATATTTGTATTACCATTAAAAAGCCCCCATGCTGGGTCTTAGGCATTATTTCTCTCATACTTGGCATGTTGTAATAGATTCTGAATGCTGTAATGCCCCTTTGAAATATCTCTGGAAATAAAGCCATGCAGAGAAATAGAGGGAGAAATCCATCTTGCACACTAACCTATTCTTGAGCTCAGACTGCTTCTTACGCTTCTCTTGAATTTAGGCATGATGTTTGTATAAATTTGGAAATATGCCTATGTCTTATCTGGTTTGTAACTTAGCAACCTTTAATCTGGGTTTTTTGCTGCTCCTTATAAAGCAGTTGATAAATCTAGTCAAGCGCTTACAATATACTTGGTAGGGAAAGTATAAGGGGTTTGTCAAATACATAAGTAACATTCAAAGCTCCATTCATTTTGCTGACATTTACCTTTACACATAAAGACAAGCAGAAAACCGCCCACTGCTCAAAGTCACATTTAATCAGACTGAATGGCTTTACATTAGCAGACACCAATTGCTAGAGGGAAGGCTGTGATTTGCAGACTGAAGAAGTTTCACAGAGCATGATTTGTCTGCGATAGGGTGATCTTTGATTTAATCACTTAACTTAGTTAATTTGCTATGTCTATATTTGAAGAAGGAGTTAACCAGAGGTAAAAATTAAAAGGAAGAGATAAAAATTGAGAAAATTATCTTATGATGTGCATTGTTTCACAATGATCTGACCCCAGTGAAGGCCACGGAGCACCGTCGGCTTCAATGCTACCCATGCGGCAAACGTTACAGAAAACAAGACCTGGGAGCTTTGAGTGACAAAGCTCTGAACGACACAGTGTCACAAGTGCTTGGTACATTCACTACAGCACTGCACCTTCCTGAAAGGTGTTTTTCCACACGGATATGGGATTCCCAGTCACATACTGGAGGCTGCCTAGCAAGCTTTTCCCTGTTTGTATTCCTCCTGCATTAATGCAGATACATCCTCCCTGAATTGCCTCTTGTGCTGTGAACCCATGGATGGCAGAGGTGTCCAAAGGGGAGTTACAGGCTCAGAGTTAGAGGCCACCTCACAAGTAATTTTTCAGGCACTCCAGTACCATGCTGCATTTGACTCCTTTTGTTCTGAACAGAGTGGGCTTTGCTCAATCCGTTTTGGTATTCTTTTTCATGAGAAAAGCAAGCCCTGAGGTAGGGTGTGCTCCAGGGGAGCAAGGTCACTCCCAGCTTAAAGAAAAACAGCAAGTGTTTTGCTGGTTTGCAGGCTTCAGTTTTTGGGGTCTGTCTGAGAGGAAGTGAGAAGGGAATTTTATTGATGCCATGAAACAGGTCCTTTGACAGTGGAAATTTTAGACAAAGTGCAGCAGTCCAGTACCCCAAAACACATGTCTATTAGCCAGTGCAGAGGCTAAAAAATATACAGAAAATTCTTTTACAGTGACTTAAAAGTTTGTATTTAATATCAGTCTCTTTGGTCCACAGGCATGTTACCTCTTATCCTTCACAGCTGTATTTCCTTGAGACAGCAAACATGGAGTTTATGCGCCTTCAGGTGATGTAGAAAGCGGTGAAGAGACTTGGTTTTTGCTGCAAGGTAAGTACCAAGTCCATGTGCTATCAAAATAGAACAGGCTGCTGGATCCTAGTCTTTTGGAAGAGATGCAAAACCAGCTTCTGTACTGCTGGTGCTGAGGAAACCTTACCCTTCTGGATGAATTCCCATTGACTGAACTAATGTGAGTGCTTAAATATTTCATAATGAAGTCTCTGACCCTTCGTGTCGATTAACCTTATTTATTAATGAAATTGTCAGTGGCGCTGGGAGCTGCAAAATACCATGTGGATCTATGACTTAGTGGTTTCCCTACCTATACACTTCCCTTTGGCTCCCGTTTTGAGTGGCTATGCCATTCTGCTATAGCTCTTCACTCACATCATTGATGGGGAAGGCACCTGCAGGGTGAGCCACAGGAACAGAGCCTCCTCTGAAAGGTCAAGTCCTCAGAGGAAAAGGGAGTCCCTGCAGGACAATACTCTGGGGAAAGCTTTCACACTTTGCTGAGAAGGGAGAGGGATGGGGTATCTCTCCGAAGTGCCTGTACACAAACATGCAGAGCACAGGGAGCAAACAGGAGGACTGAGAGGTCTGTGTGCAGGAGCAGGGCTGCAGTCTCACTGGCATCTCAGAGGTGTGGCAAGATGTTTAGAAACTCTTACATCTGGCTTTTCCTTGCACTACCAGTCAATCCAGGGGCTCAAGGAAAATGAAGAGGCTGAAGGCACAGTACTGCGCTTTGGAGCTTAGACTCAGTTTCCAGAAAGAAAGGCCAACCCTAAATTCCCGTCTATCACAAAGACAGGCTTCCCAACTGCTGCCAGAGTTGGTTGCAAATAGCAGTGAGAGCCATGACCAGATATTACTCTTGGGTAGCAGCTCCAGCCACAGGGCACCAAGAGCCAAGGGGGAGTGATGGAGGATCCCCATATTGCTGCTGAGTGCTGCACAGGCTCCCACAGCTCACAGCTCCTACGCTACTCCTTCCTCCTAAGAGGAACACTGAAGTTTTCAGCTTCTGTGCTGCCAGGAACATCCCTGGAAACTACAAAGGCCAATGCATAGTAAGCGGATTTTATGACCATAACTAGAAGACATGAGACATACTTAGTCAGGATTTTACAGTCTTTTTGGTAGTCTATTTCAGATCAGGAGCAAGGGTGCATGCCACTGTGTTTAGAGGATGGTAAAAAAAGAGGTGTTTCTATCCATCATATGGAAACAGGGAAAGGGGAGAGGGCAACCCTTCTTCATCATTATCAAAAATTGTCTTGTTTAAAGCAGATGATTCATGTCAATAGCAGACTACAAGAGCTTGTTCATCCCCAATAATTAATTATACCCTACTTCAGCTTTCTGAGAGTCCATGAGAACCCAAAGACAGGAGGGGTTTGCTAATCTGCTTTCTATCATAATAGTTTTTGTGATTGCTAGAGAGAGATGGCACTTTAGCAGTGTTCTGCTTGAATCTTGGGATTATCTGTTGCACTTGCCTGTGGACCTCATCACTCTACAAGGAAAGCATGTGCTTCCTCCTACTTTATTTATCTTTGCATAACTTGAAGAAGATTCCTTAACATGTTCCAGTGTTCCCAGTACAAAATATAAAGCTTTGTATGGATGAAAATTGATTTTTATTGTAAGCAACAAGATCCATCAAATTAACTTCCTCTTCACAAGGCAAAAAGTGGTCTGCAGTGCACTGACATGATTGCCCCTGACAACACTGCCAGTTCATGTAGGAGTAACACCGAGGAGGCATGCTGGAATTAGAAAACACAGGCAAGCAACAGCCAAGAACTACATGAAAGCACAGCTCAGTGATAGCTGCCATTTGCATGTTTGAGTTAGCAGATGTCTGTGAGGCTTCTGAGTTGTAACATCTCTGTTGGTTTGCTCAGACGTATCATGTCTTTGTCTTGTCAGGGTTTAAGTATGTGTGCTCTTTCTTCCCTCCTGTGGGCTTTTATGCAGTGGTGCCCTTTCAAAATTTGCCTATTACAAGTTAGATAAATAGACAGCACTTTGTCATATTTGCAGTAGCCTTGTGCTTTCTGCATTTCCTAAATGAGATATGAAGTTTTGGACCTTACACTCTGCAATAATTACTAATCTCATTATCCCACTTCAGGCCTAGGCTTCATGTCTGGCTGATGAGGAGGGAGGTGAAATCTCCCAGGACACAGTTCAGAGTCCAGATTAGCTAATGTCTAAGAGGAGATATTGTACATACCCTGCTTCCACAGGAAGAGTATGTGGAAGGACTGAAGTCAGACAGCAGAAGAGAAGCTGAGATGAACTGAGGTCCCAGTCAGGTCTTCACGCACTAAGCCACACTGCTTGTCTGCCTGTACAGCATAACTAAGCTGTGTGGAGACCACATCACTATAGACATCTATTTGGATATTTTGTAAAGCAATAGGTAAGTTTTTAACATCAACACTAAGATTAAATTGCTTGCATGCTTCCTGAACATCTTCTTAGTTTTTTTCTTCTTTATTGCATACATCATTTATATAACATTAATAAATGTATATAAAAACGTATATCTAGCTAGATGCGCTTACCTTCACATACATATGTATATATCTTAACTGGACCCTTTCTTTTACTGAATACTATCTAAATGCCATTTGAGAGAAAAGGAGTCCAAGTTTTCTGCCTCATTGTTTGAAGGCCCTTTCTCATCACACTACATAGGATGGTGTTGACTAAACATGCCATAACAGAATGCAAAATAACATGTTTATCTTTTTGATCCATTAAATACAAACCTGTTATTTTAAATTGTTGAAGATTTAGAGCATTTTAATTATATATGCTTAAAGTTAATTTGACTTTTCAATCCTGGATTTTTAGAAAGCTCCTTTTCCCAGTTTTGTAATGAATGGCTATTCAGAAAAGAAAGAACCTCCTGGAAATAAAGAAATGCTTGTAAGAATTTTTTTCTTCTCCATTTCCAGCCAGTTGGGAACATGCTGAACAAAACTGATAAATTGATTCTATTTCCCACACAAAAAAGCAGAAAAACTACTTAGGTGTCTTCAAGCAATATTTTTTTTTTTCCTATCAGGCCATTCTAGAAGCCTGAAAACCAGCAAAACAATTATTTTTGCCCATCTCTGCTTTCATGATTGTCACTATGAAGCATCCCCATGTCTCAGGTATTATAGCAGTACCAATAGAAACCAATACGCTACTGCTTCAACAACACAACTTCCTAATGTTGCCCCCAAACCCAAAAACTGAGGTGACGTTCTTCATCAGCACCGTTGCCTTGGATGCCCTTGGCAGTTCAGATGTACTGGTCTAGCTTACTGAAATGTCTGAATTATTATTCATGCTTATTATTCATCTGGAAACAGCTGAAATTAACCTCGCTAGTTCTCTTTTAAAAATCCATCTCCTGCAGCAGCTTACCTTAACATGGTATTTGCCAGGAGTGTAATTAGGACTAGAGTTTGTAAGTTATTTGCTAGGCAGCTGCTTTGTAGCCAGACACCAACAGGCTGTGGGAGGGATGCTCAGCTGGTGCCCAGCCTGTTCAAGCTCCTAAAAACAACCTGTTCTCACCAGGGCCCCTTTTGGCCACCGAGACTGACAGCCCACAGGTATTTGATACCAGGGGCACTGCTGAGCAAGCCTATGTCAGAAAACCTGGGCTTCATTCAGCTCCAGTTTGTCAGTGCTGCAGGTCCCTGGCTGTGTTTCTCCAAGCACAGCCATTGCCATGGCTCATGCCAGGGCCAGGCTGATGGTGCTGCATCCAGAGCCAAGCACTGCGTGAACGTGAGCAGGACCACCACCTGCACTCAGTGCTGGCTCTAGCACTGGCCCTCTGCTCCCACAGGAACCCAGCGCTTGTGCCTTTTTCCTCCAGTACCAAGCAAGCGACTGCATGCTCTCACCTCCAGCTTCATGTGACACCACAGGGATGGCCTCCTGAGACCTGCTGGGGAATATACCCAAAACACAAAGTCTTTCTTCTCTCCTATGCTTTCCACATACAACTAAATGGCTCAGCATTAACAAGGTAGGGATGAGGATGAGGGGGTAGGTTGGGTAAGGATGCTATGAAATCCGTGGAAATTGTGATTTAAACTGAGGGACTAGGGAAAGAAGAGGAAAAAAGACACATCGTTGATACAGACATGTATTTGGTGGGAAGCTGAATCTTTCCCATGCTGCCTAAAGTTATAAGTAACCCTTGTAAAGTCAGTTTTGCTCTGTCTTGACATTTCAGTCTGCCTCTGAACTGAAAAACTAAACCAACGTGCCCACAGATTTTGCCACTCTGGCAAGAGGTGAGCTTTGGGAACTTGCATATCTCAAAGGGTTCTTTGGCCTCAGGGCACTTAGGGTTCAGATCCCAAAAGGTCTTACGGCTGTGAAGGAACAGGAGAGAGAAGAAGCCTGGGCTGAGGAGGTGCTGGGGGCAAACATATACAAATTGTGGCCAGCCAGAAATGCCAAAGCACATGGCCCTGGTGCCTGGAGCAGAGTGGTCCCAGGAAGGGAAGCTCCCTGTTCCTCAGGTAGAAGAAATGGGCTTTGGCTGTTCTTAGGCCAGTAGCCTGGTTCTCAATGTGTCAGTGCCTGCGATGCTTTGTTTGCTTTCACTGTACCACTGAGGCTGGTATTTGCTTAGCCTTGAGGATCTCAGCTCTCTGGGGACCTAAGTCTTTGTCAGCTGCTCGTTAACATTTGTGCTGAGGTAGTCAGCCCAGCTAGTAGAGTCTTTCTGAGCTCCAGAGAGGGTAAGTGAAGAGCTTTGTTATGTTGAGGAGATTTTTCTCCATCTCAGTAGCTTGCTTTGTCATATTGTTAGTGTTTGGCTACCTTGGCAGGAAGAGGATGTATTGTCCCAATAGGTCTCAGCAAATTCCCGATGTTCTGTGTGCTTGGGGACTGTCAGTGTTCAAAATACGTGATGCTCCAGCCCTTGTAAGCTATGCTAGAGGCAAATGGAAGGAGACAGTGAGCAAAAACAAGAAAGATACATAAGGAAAACATGATGGCGTAACACAAGTATTTCTTACCTACACATTATCACTGTGATTGTGTGCACCAACGCTCACTCCCAGATGAGAGGTAATAAACCTCTACTGTGCTGCCAGGGGTTCCTGAATGCCCCTCTACAAGCCCCAGAGCAGGTGAGCTAGGGGAGCAGTGCCAAGTGCTGGCAGGGCTAGGCTCTTTATTCCCCCTGTAAACACACTGCATCTCTCCACCCAGCTCCTCCAGCAAGCTGTTGAGACAAGATGCTCTGAATAGCTTCCTGGAATTGCCGACTGATGGGATTTGGGGGCTATGCCTATTCTAGCAAGTGAAGCAGGGTGACAGATAGTGCATTGGCCTGTGATCATCATCCTATTAGAACTGAGTAGATGGAGTAATACATTACCCAGCATGGATTTGACCCATGCCAAGTGGTACTTTCCTGGATAGCATCCAAGCACAGTTTGGGTGATACACAGGCCAGGAACCATTTCCAGAAGACAGAATGGATTAAATCATCCCACCCAAGAGGAAGGGGGAAAAGAGATTTTTGCTATACACAGCCCAGAGTTTGCCACTACCCTTCAGGGCCAGACTCTAGCTTCCAGAAGAGACTTTCTCTTCCATATTTATTAATCCTAATATGTATCCAGGGAGACCTCAAGTCAGATTGTATACATTTTTTTGGTTACTATAAGTTGAATGTCATGATCCTGTCTAAAACAAACAAAAAAACAGCTGAGAATAAAGACATGAAATAGCTCTTTAAATGTTCTGAAATACTTTCCCTATACTTAAGAGAGCTCCTCTTTTAAATCCAAGGCTAAAAGCCAGAGACGACTCTCCCAAGAAGCTGGACCATCCCAGGGTGAGCCCATCAGAAGACGGGTTTCTGAGTCATCACATTTCTAGGAAGGCGGGACTGTGCTTGGCTAGTCCTGAGCAGGGGACAGGCAGGGAGGGTTACATTCTCAGGACAAGGAGAACAGCCAGATTTCTTTCACAGGAAGAAAACAAAAGTAATGGAAAAGGAGTATTTGCAGATGCTTCAGAGGTGTCTCAGGAGGTACATTAGTATGTTGATTGAAATGGCAAGTATCTGATAAACTGCACAAGAATATGCAGGTTTATGCATGGATTTTATGTCCACATATGCTTCCGATGTCCTATGGGGAAATTTAAACAAAATCTAAAGTTGCTAACAAATCCCTTTCAGTCTGGATTTAGCTTGCTATGCTTTGTTGCAAGTGCAACTGACTGATCTTTGCATATAAATGCACGTTAGTCTCTCAGATAATACTTATTGGTAATAAAAGTGCTTTCTTTAAGTTAAGGTGTTTTAAAGCAGATTTCTCTGAATTACCTTAGCATCTATGCATAATTTTGGTATCCTTAGTGGCCCCTGATGCACCTGAGGATCATCTTAAGGGTTTTTTGGAACTGATATTTATGAGCACTTGCTTATAACATCCAAAGGATATATTAAAAGATCAACCAGAGTCTGGAATGTAAAGTTAAATGTATTAAATTGCACACTGTTCAATAGAAACAGTATTTTTGATTGAGACATTCTCTGCTAGTCTATCACACACTATTTATCCTGGAAGTATAATTTCAAATGTCAATTATTGGTTTTTCATATTTTTCACAATACTAAAATCACCTCCATTTTACCCATTAGGCAAACCCATTCTAAACAGCAAATTTGGTAATGCTGCTGATTTGTCTATCAAAATGTACTACAACACTTGGGAATAACTCCATATTACATATGAACACAAATGTCAGTCAATGTAAATGCCAGTGTTCGTGATCATTTACTTGATATAGGTTAACAAGTACAACCGTCACCAGAAATACAAATGCCTGCTTCTTCAAAGACACCACTTTTCCAAAGCTGGAAAAAATGAAGCAAAAGCAAGAGAGCATTTCAAACATTGACTTCAGGGTAGTGAACGGTTTGGGGCTACAATTGTACCCATTATAGCACTAAAAATGTTTGGTTCATTGCCTGGCATTTGCCCTTCTTAAAGGAGTTTTCACACCAGGTAGGGATCCAAGATGATGTGGCTATGCTGCCGTAGCCCATGGTAGCCAGACACCCCTATGGGAGGACCGGGCCATGCCTGCCAGGAAGGTCAGCACAGTGGGCTGTCTTGGGTAGAAAGGCTGCCATGCCCCAGTGGTGCTACTTCCAAGGAGCAAGGGCTCCACATGCAAGGACACCAGCTGCTTTGGTGGTAAGGTGGTGAGGAGCCCTGCAGACAAACAGCTGTTAAACTGTAACCACCTTGAAGCCTCTCCTCCCCTTTCACAGGAGGCAGTCAGATCCTCAAGGGAATCATGGCAGATCCTATCCCACCTCTGCTCCTCCTACAGCAGCAGCAGCAGCTCCCCACCACATTCAGTCTGTCTCTCCTGTTGAGAAGCCCTGAGGAAATTCAGTGCTGGATCCATGGAGACAGAGCTGACTTCACAGCCAATGAACCCAAAAGACACCATCTTAAGAGAGGCTCACTTCTGTGTCCTGGTGGATATTTCCTTGATTTCAGGTCTAGAGAAAGCAAATTCTTCAGAAAGCAGAGCAGCAACTTCTAATCATCTGTATCTGCACAAAACCTCCTCTATTCCTTGGAGAAGAAATGCTTTCCTTCATTAACTGATGAAATGGAGGTAAAATACTACTAAAACCAAAATGATACTGATAGCAATGGGCAGGAATATGGAAATGTAACAATATAAATTATTGCTAAGGGAGAGAAGAGGAATATGGAAATGTACAAATATAAATTATTGCTAAGGGAGAGAAGAGGCACCACTGGCCAGCCAGGGTAAGGCTAACCGGAAGAATATATCAGGAGCAAACAAAATGGAATCCCATTGACATCACAGACCTGCTGCTAGACAGGGTTGGCAGAACCATGGATCGCAAAGTGCAAAAGGCTGACGTACTCAAGCAGTGCTTTCCCCAGGTGCTGAGGAGCTGAGGTGGCATCAGTTGGAGTAAGCCATGAGGGACCAGCACAGCGAAAGGGACACTCCTTCCCACCTGTCCTGTTCAGACAGCTTTGGCTTGGCAAGACTGGATAATTTGCACTGAAAAGATTTAACAATTGCAGCCAAGGAGCTCTTTGAATTATTAATGATAATAAATCCTGTAATGATAAAAAAAAGAACAACCCAACTTACAAGGTTACAAACAAGCTTAAAATCACATTGGTCTCTAATAAAACGCAGGAAAGGCTGGCAGGGAAAACAATTAGCAAGGAGTCAAAAGAACAAGCGATTCAATCAATATTGTCTTTTTAATTCTTATTATTTTTATAATGTACCCCAAAAGTTGAGTTACCCAACTTCAATAAGGCATTAGCACAAGTCCTTCATAATATTCTTTTAAAAATCATTTGTACAGCAAAATCAAAGCAGACTCATTTTAAAAAGATTAAGAATTGCTCAGTTGATAGATCTCAGAAAGGCATTTGCAATCACTAAGGGGTTTTTGAGCAGAAGCCTCCAGGGAGCTGCTCTTATCCCACTCAATGATCTTGAAGAAAATATTAAATCATTGCCAATAGAATTTGTAGCAAATAAAAAGAAAACAATGAAGAGGGAAAAGATGATTTGGCGTAGGTCAGGGTCACTGGGACAAAGGGATTCATTTGAATGCATATTTCAACACAACCAGATGTAAGGTTATTCTTCAGGACAAAATAAATCCCATTTATAAGGGAGAGGGGGGTTCATGTCAGTGGAAGCAGTGGCTTTTAGGAGAATTTAGTGGCTGTAAGAGATAAGAAAAACAACGTGATAGCTGAAAGAGCAAATTGTGTCCATCACCATATAAACACACAAATGTCAAAGGGGTAAGGAAAAACATTATTTTCCTGTATATGATGTTTATTGCTTCAAAATACAAAAGTGGCTGTGGGTGTTGTTTCTCAGGCTGTGGGTCTATGTTTCCAGCTTCTTGTTTTCCCCTTCTGCTATGGACCTGATGGGAGGGCCAGGTCAGGCTCAGTGCTCAGGGGCAGTAGGCAGGTAACTTGATGTGAAGGCACTGGCTGCTCCTGCTCCCAGCAGGTCTACAGGTGCTGCTGGTGCAGAAATGAGGGATGCTCTACAACTATTTCTGTGAATTAAAAAACAGTGGGGAAAAATGCTCATTTTTGGAAGTGTATTCTGGAGAGAAAACCTAGAAATTTCATCTATTTCGCTTACCCAATAAAAGGATAAGAGGGAATTTTATCACAGAACCTGAAATGTTACACTGTGATTTCATAGCTGGCAACACTTCAATCTGATAAAAAAGACACATGAACCAATGGTTGGTCACTATGGCCAGACAAACTTAGCCTAGAAGCCTTCCCATTTCAACAGTGAGGGTAAATAATAATTGATCCTTCACTTGCAGCTTTTAAAACATAAGTGAATGTTGCACAAAATGATATGCTATGTTTCAAACAAAAGTTTAAGCTGGAAAGAGAAATCATTGCATAAAGTTATTTGAGAGACGCAGTAGATCACATAAGGCCCTTCTGTGCTTACTTTACTATTTTGGTATTTTTCCCAGGCCTTGGAATTCATCTGGAAGTGTGCTACTGTCCTCCTTGGCATTTGTTCTTTCCTTCTGAGACCATGGCATGACATGGAAAAAAAGCAAATATAAATTATATACACTCTGTGGTCAGGCAGGTTTTCAATCCTGAATTTGCAGACCTACAGTCACCGCTCAGAGAACTGATACTTCTTTTAGGGATTTTGTCCAAACACATGGAAATGGCTACCTGTGCGAGTGTTTTGTACTTCAGCCATGAAGTAAATGTAACTATAAAGATTTCTGTGTCTTAACTACATTATCATTTTTTACCAACGCAAAACCTCAGTTTATGGCTACATCATGCACTGGTTTCAACTTAACTCTTGAACTGTACTGCAATTGCATTATAATTACGCTTTGACTGTACTTCCCTGAACACACCTATTCTAAAAGTTGAGGGTTGTCTCTGAGATTGAGTTACTTTCTCGTCACTTAGTGTATTTTTAGACCCCAGGTACCTAACTTTGTTGAGTCTATGCTGCAGTAACACTGTCACATACTAACAAGCCTATATAGAGTAGCAGTTGCAGGTAACATGGAACTACAATAATTGACTGCAGTTGCTGGGCAATTACTATGTAATTCACATCTGATCTACAAGTTAAAACATAGGTTACTTTGCCATTAATGTTTTAGCTATCTCTGATAGATTTAACTGTAAAGTAGTGGCTACTTTAGGGGTTGTCTGCCCTTACATTATGAGAACATCCGTGTCCATAATTTCACATCCATTACCAGTGACCATCTCCCTAAATTTTAAGTTCTTCTGTAATTAAAGAAGCAAAAATTATCTTAGAAAATTAATTTTTGAGTCAGAGTCTTCTCTTTCCCATCTCGTATCAGTATCAAAATTCAGTCCCTTTCACTTTTCCCATGCTTAACATCTTATCTTGCTTGTCATAAGTATCATTCATATATAAATCACTACAATTCAGGCAGAAGCAGCAGGGAGAATATTTCCTGTGGGCCCTAACTAGCCTCATGCTGACATTAGTCACCTCCCTTGAGAATTATGTTTTCTTCCCTGACACAAGAGAACAGCTCAGACTCAAAGTCCACTCACAGATTAGATTTTGTAAATACTTTTTTTTTTCTTTCCTAATGATTTATTTTATTATCCATTTGCTTCAGTCTGGCTTGTCTCCAGGAGTTAGTTCAGAGTAAAATACAAGACCTTCTGTTCTCTTTGAATGCAGTCTTTAAACAAAGGTTTAAAAACCCATAAACAGTCAGTATGTCAGCACATGACATGGTACAGAAAGGGGCTTCCTTACAGCCCCTTTTGGGCTGGCTGAGAGCTCACACAAGGAGTCACCTGAAAGAAGTCACCCTGACTGAGCAGTGGCAGTCAGGCAAACCACCTCATGGCAGCCGGCACCAGGCAGAGGGACTCAGCTACACAGATGTGAAGGGAACAGAAGGCACAAATTGGGTGACAGTAGGAAGTATTAATTTCAGTCTACAGCTTCCATTTGGAAATAGCCCCTGAGTAGCCCTTTTATAAGGTCACACATGTGATCCTGTGGAATTCAGTTCCAACTATGACACATAAACTCGGGTTTGTAATTCAGTGAGCTGCCATAGTTCCCATGATGCCCCATGGAGGCCTCATCAGCATTGCCACTGGAGACCAGAGGGTTATCTCAGCTGGCCACCCAGGATGCATCCACTTAGGGTGAGCAAAGGCACTCCCTACAGGAATTAGATCTCTACTGACTGTGACAGGAACCTGGATGGTTAGAACCATAGAGTCATAGAATGGTTTGGGTTGGAAGGGACCTTAAAGCTCATCCAATCCTAAACTCCCTACCATGGCAGGGACACCTTCCAGCAGACCAGGGTGCTCTCAGCCCCATCCAGCCTGGCCTTGAACACTGCCAGGGATGGGGCATCCACAGCTGCTCTGGGCACCCTGTGCCAGTGCCTTACCACCCTCACAGTAAAGTTGTTCCTAATATCTAACCCAAATCTAAACTTTTTCAGCTTAAAGCTGATACTTCTTTTCCTGTCACTACCTGCCCTTGTAAAAAGTCCTTCTCCAGATTTCTTGTAGGCCCCATTTCGATACCTTAAGGCTGCTCTAGGATCTCCCTGGACCTGATCTCTGGTTGCTTGGACGATTTCTCTGTATTCCTCCTGTGTTACACGTCCTTGCTTCCACCCTCTGTAGGCTTCTATTTTGTGTTTTAGTTTGTCCAGGATCTCCTTGTTCATCCATGCAGGCTTACTGGTGTTTTGCCTTTCTCTTCACTGGGATGCATTACTCCTGAGCTTGGAGGAGGTGATCCTAGAACATTAGGCACTTTAATTTTGCTTTTCCTACTGAGGAGCTGAGGCCAATCTTAATACACCCTCACAGTTTGTCCACAGGACCTTCACACAGACATCACGGAAGGGCACTCTAGTAAATTCCTAAATCTAGTTCAAAATTGGTGCTGAAAGTGCTAACTAAAAAGTTATTCCATAATGTCAGCTATCTTTTTTTGCCATATTATTCAACAGTAAGTGGTATGTATAATAAAGATCCTGATTTATTTGTAGGGTTTATTCAAAATGTCAGAACAAACTACTTCTATCCAATACAAACTCTGCTTTACAATTCCATCCATTTTCATTATGATTTTAATACTGGTCCTAATTTGCATCTTTATGCTAAAACATGAAAATAGAGCTCCTTTCCTTGAGCACTCCTATTTTTCATTAACTTCAATAGAAAAGTCTCATGTAAAAGAAATGCTAGATCAGAAAATGTTAGCTACAGTAAAAGCAAGCTAAATAATGGCATGCCAGAAAGGATAGTGCCTGTCAGTGCTTTACAAGCAATATCTCTTTTAAATCAGGCAATATTGTGCATAAAACTTAGCAGACACTGTGAGCTTAATTTTAGATCCTCCAACTACAGTTTTCTGTGGGTCCCATCTTAATTTCAAGAAACATTTCACAATCCCAGACTCGTAAAACAAGGGATTGAAGAGGATCCCCTTGTTCCCTACAAGCCTTCAAACAAAATAGATGGCAGAAGTGGGTGTGAAGAAAAAGTCACATATTTTAGGGCAGACACAACAATTACATTTAAGAGTAAATTTCTGGGTATTTCTATTCTGGTTAACATGTCAAATCAAAGGCAATTGGTTCATGTGTATAGATGACACTCATAGTGATGTATTGAAGACTGAACATAGCATACATCAACATATCCTATCTTTAGAAGAGATATTTCTAAATATAAGCTTTAAAACATGTATAGGGTACACAGAACAAGTTTTCTGCTTCTATAGATGACATTCGCTGTCTTGTCTTTTTGCTTCATCCTCCACATTTGCTTCCCTCAGCTGTATGTACAAATGGCACTGTTTACCCCAGAACAGTCAGAAAGATTGCAAAGACATTGAATGTGACCTGGTTTCAATAATACTGAATAGATGAAAGTGACAAAACAAACCCCCAGAACAACAGAAAGACAGATCACGGTGTAATTAGTGCTGAAACCAAAGGTATTTCTGTCAGTCCCAGCACAACATCACACTAGTTACTTCTGGCTCCTTTTGTTAAAAAACCCAGTTACATTCCTTAGCTAGAAATTTGCATTTTATTCCTGATTACATTATGTATTCTCACTTAGAAATTGAATATTTAAGTACATGGATATTTAAGTATGCGAATCAAGTAACACTGCAACGTTGCCAATTTCTTTCAGTCTATTTTTCCATCAGTTCACCAGAGCTTCACACACTGCTTCTTTGCCATTAATAGGATTTATTTGCCATGTGCATCTCATGAACTCATTGTGGAAAACTGTGAGGCTTTTTGTTGTTTGTTTGTATTTACAATGTAAGGACATGCTGCTGTGACAGTGATTTCTGTGGATGCACTGGCACTGACGCAAGCAGGAGCTGCCATGACAAAGGACATCTCCTTCACTAGACAGGGTGGCAAATCCATTTCAGATATTGCCAGTCAGAAAATGGATGCTAATTAAGCAAGCAGCTGATATTGGTTTTAATAAATATTTTCATACTCTTCCTATATATTGCCATGAAGAAGCTTTAAATGTGAGCTTAAAATAATAAAAACCAGGAAGTCAGAAATCCCATGTGTAGAAAAACAGACGTCCATGATTGGGACCTACTTCTTGCAGTAGCAAACAGCAATCACTTCTATATCATTTAATCAGCTCAAATTGCAGAACAACATGGATGGACGTAAAGCAGAGTGCTTAAGAAGAGCAAGTGACTTTTTAGATGAGACAGAGCCTGAAAAATGCCAAATGCAAGGGGAAATAAAGAAATCTTCAGTGTGAAAATACTCATTACATCAAGTGTGCACAGAAACATCAAGGTCTGGCTCAGAAACAGCCCAGATCTCCCTGTCATCTTTACTGACATTAGGGTAAATGCCTCTAGAAATGATCCAGTGCCTGGAGCCCCCAGTTCCTAGACAAGGAGCAGCAAGTGGATGTGCTGACACAGAGGGGTGAGCCCATGGAATCAGTATTCTCACATTTACAAGAGGTTATTCTAAACAAGGAAGAGGAAAATTTTGGGTATCATGTGTCCTTGACTGTCTATCCTGAATTGTCATTACTTGCACCATTTACTTTGTTCATATCTATAGCCTGGTGTGAAAATCTGAAGGAATGCTAAAGTCTTCAGCGTAAATGGCATATTAATGTGCTGTTCAAAAACTGGATATTTTTACCAGGGAAACTGAAATATTTTCAACCAAGTGTATATCCAACTTAAATATCTTTACAGCCCACGTTCCTCTTAAACAACCATAAAACCTTTACAGAGGCCATGTTCTAATAAGATTGCAGATTTACATTTTGATTCAAAAACAAGCAAACAAGAATCTGCACTTTCTGTCGAATGAGGAAAATATCATATTACTGATTTAGTTCTCCCTTTTGCTATACCATCTGAAGCAATATTAATAATATATTGAGTAATTTGGGAGGAAAATGATCTTAAAAATGCATCTCCAGAGAGTACAGTGAAATAAGACACTATGGGAAGAGAATGGATCCCTGGCTACATCCATCCTCAAGTCCTCTTGACAGAGGACATCACAGACCTAAGCTGCAAGCACATGTGCTGTGAGAAGCAATCCTCTGTAAGGCAGGGCATGACCCTGTTACAGCAAAGGTTTCATCTGTCTCCAGGTTGCTTGAAGAAACACAGTACAGCGGGATTAGGCTGTTTTATGAGTGTACATGGACATTAGCATGGATCTTGGTGTCTGTGCACTCTTGTACATACAGTCTCAGCCCAGAGGAGCCAGCTCAGTGCCTGGGGAGGTGATTCTGTGAAGCTTTTCCAGCTACCAGGGGTTTTGCAAAGCTGTATTGTCCTGTAGTATTCATGCAAGCAACCTCAGCATAACCAGGAGGGAGGAGTCTGGGATGGCTTTTGAAGGTGTAAAATTTCCGTTGACATGTTCATTTGGCTTCTGTTTAAACCAGTAAATGTAACAAATACGTTGTCATAATGCTCAAATGACTAATGATATTAAACCAAGGGTAGTTAGTCAGCTAATCAGAAGCATGTGTTTGAAGGTCAAATGGTCCTACTCCCATTTTATTTATTCTCAGCATTTAATACAAACAAGCTCCCAGATAAGGCACAGGTGTCAGATAATTTAGGCTAATGGATAATGAATGAACAATTTCAATATGGAAAACATATTAAAAGACCTACGTGGTATTGAACAGCTTCACAAATGGGGGGGGGGAGGGGATTAAAAAGCAGAAAAGAAGAATATCAAAAATAGTGTCTTGGATCAGCTGGGGCAAGCAAATAATTTAGGGTTGAAGAAATCTAGAGTTCTCCAAGGCTGATGTGCAGAAGAGGGAACAAGCTTGGGTAGATGGTACTTACTAGGGTACACAGCACCATGGGATTCCAGCAGAAGCCAGACGTCCAAGCATGAACCACTAAAATCCTGTGGAAGAATAAAGTCATTTGGAAACCCTGAAAAGAGGAGTTCAAAAGGGTTTCCAGTGGATCAGAGAAAGGATAGCAATACTTCACCTCTAGCAAAAAGCTGAGTTTTAGTGCCTGGGGTGCCTTCCATGTGTACCCCTCTGAGACATCTGGCAAGCACCACAGGGTGGGGTTTAATTGCACAGTTTTAGCCATTTATGAAAAATAAGGATTTAATCCTCTGTTTCTCTACCTAGTGATCAGCACTGGTAGCATTGAGAGAAAATACTCCATCTGACAGCCCTACTATAAGATGGGATAAAGCACCTCGTGGGGTTTCCCTCTTGTTCTCTCACTTCTCAGATCATCAAGGGAGCCCAGGTGAACAGCTTGTGCAAGAGGCCTGATTTTTACATGAAAAAGTTATTTGAAATTAATCCCTCTTTCAGCTTTTTCTTTCATTTCTGGAAACCACCACTATGTCAGACTGAGATTGACAGCTTCCCCTGCTGGAAAAGCACAGCGAAGGATTGCCTTTACTGAATCACACTTGATTTGATGTTTCTTGTGTTTCTGTGTTTGAAATAATTTCCTACATGTAATTATACACTTAAGCAATATTTATGTGCTATAAAAATCATTTTCCTGTTTTCCAAAAGAGATTGGCTTGCCCTAGGAACATTTTGCCTTACTCGTGGTTTTTTGGACTAGATATTGCTATTTAGGATACAAGTATGGAAAAGAGTCTATTGATTGTGCTTTTGAATGAACTGTACAAAAAGGTCCTACATGAGGCCATACATTTATACATGACAAAAAAAATGTGTACACACAGCAATTACATTGAACCCACATATGTGTAATAAAAAAAATTATTGGGAATTGGCACTGCTTTAATGATGTGACAAATATTAAAAAATAAAAAAATAAAATATGCCCTTTTTATTCAGATTCACAATAAATCTCTTGAATTTTGAACAATCTATTACCGAGACACCAGCATCTCATTCATCTGCTTCCTGACAAAAATCTGCCTCTTTCAGTGAATGTAACATTTAAGAAACCTTCAATGGTAGCCAAAGCCTACAGCTAAACCCCGACTGCAAATTACAAGTGGTTAGAGACTGCAAGATAATGGTCTCTGGCTTTTGTTAAACCCTCCATCTCAGGGTTTAACATCACAATTCTGAAGACTGAAAGGAGTAGTCCTGCTTTAGTATGACTCACTTGACTATTTTGTGTGTGTGTGTGTGTGTATACATTTCCCACTTAATATACTCTGAGTGGTAGAGCATACAACCCCATAACCTCCAACAGATTTGTGAGGACATAAATGAGAACAGGGCTTAGGCTGTAACATTTGTTGTGTAAATGCCTTTGTGAATTAGCCTGCAAACAGCCACAAAGTGATAAAAACTGAACAGCTTTGAGAGCTTATTTTATAGTGTTATTTTAGTTAGTTTAGCAGGTGAAGTAGGATTTTACTCATTACAATTCTTCAGTGGCCTCTTTCCCAATACAGCTGATGGAGGCTCGTGGCACTTCCAGGCTGGACTGCTATAATCCCTTGAAGACAGGTGGCAGGTCTTATCATGGTGCCACTTTGCTTAAGCAGCAAAATGTCCTGGATCCTCAATATTTGCACACATGGCCCTCTGAATTGTGGCACCTAGAGAGGTGTGCAGCAGGAGGCAGACCCTTATGTGCACCCAGCATAGCCCTTTTCTCCTGGGCTGGTGATTGACAGACTACCCCAGAATTTGTTCAGCTGGCACAAGCCTCATGAAAGGTACAGTGCCCTCAAAACCACCAGGCCCAGCAAACACATGGGAGGGAGTGCAGCCTCTTTAAGCACCCAATAAGATAACTGGCCCCACTGGATCTGGAGCAAAATTAAGTGCAGGTGTTGGGACTCAGCCCAGGGACCTGCATCAGAGCTGGCAAGTTTAAATGTGCTTTCAGCCCCAAGCCAAGATGGTTTCATCCCAGCCCTGTGGGGAAGGGTGTGTGCTTCCTTCTCCAGCTAAATAAACATCAAGATGCTGCTTGCAGTGGGACGCTGGTTTTTAGAAAGATGTAAGGCAACCCTGTGTATCCGGAAGAGGGCAACAGATGCTTTTTGCTATGAGCCAAAAGGAAATTTTCTATTCCTTGTCAGCCTAGGGACTAAAAACCATTCTATGCTAGAATGACAGTGCTGAGGACACATTATCCTGGTGGACTAGAAGCAAAACCTGCTGCCATGTGGTCCACCAAGCTGCTGCCACTATGCTGTTTGTTTGGGGCCTGGCACTCAGTGTAGATGCCCAGAATTTAGTCCTTGTATGTGCATGAGCGGAGAGGAATTTTGTCTTGTGCTTATGTATGGTGGCTTACAAAGAAGCCATGTATAGAAAGCACTAGAGATTTGTGTCAAGGTAAGTGAAACTAGAAGTGCTAATTCAATCACTCTGCTACACTTCTGATCAAAGAAGTCCAGCGTTATGAGAAAATCCCTTTTACAGCACACCTTAATGTGTCTGATAAGATGTTGGGTCCTTTAAATAAGCCAATTATGAGTTTTATTTAAAACACCTTCATACCAGGCTATGCAAAGATTTACAGGAACTGAGATCTGCCTGCAAGGTCCTTAATCACAGAGCCAGCTTGATGGCCTTCGTACGAAATACCTGAGGAGTGATGCCATACAGTATAACTAGTCCTTACCTGGTCCTTGGTTTGAGGGTGATTCTGCCAGAGTTGGCTCTAAACCCTGGGTTTGGTCCCTCCTCCCAATTTTACCCACTGATTAAGGGAAAAATGCCTTAATGCTATTCCTGGGTGCAGTCTAGATCACAGAGTTCTCACCTCCCTGGGGGAAGAGGGAGGGTTTTGCTTGAAATATTGTCCTCTAGACCATTAATTTTGCTTTTTGCAATTGCACAGTTTCAATTGGCAGAGGTAAAGGGACCTGCTCCCAGCTTTCTTATAATCCTGTCTTTCCCTTTGTCCAGCCTTTTTTTCCTTATGTTCATCTTGTCTATGCTGTAATGAATAGCACAGCCTCTTAAGAACTGGGAGCAGTAAGTTTAAACCTTCCTTACACTGAAGTGGGCATCAAACCCCCACCTATCAGTCCTTGACCAAGAGTTTCAGGCTACTTTGAGAAAGATGAGCTGCAGGTGATACTACTAGTTTGGAGGAAGGAAAGCCACAGATACTACCATGTCTTGTGGTGTCAGTTCTCACACTGTCAGTCAGCATTTACATTACAAATTGCCGCATTTATTGAAATTGAAAGGGATTTTACATAGGTCTAAAACAAAGGGAAATGGATCCTATTCATGCTAATAGAGACTTTTCCACAGTGGATCTAGCTGCCAAGTTTGGAGCAGCAGACACTTCAAAAGGTACATGAAATTCCACAAAGTAGAGCTACAGGACAGATTTTCTGGACTCCTCGTCACTCACCCTAGAAGTGTGAAGTTTCAAGCTTCCCTTCACCCACACCAATGCTTTAAAGAGTTTACTGTTCTAAATTTATTCTACTTCTTGTTATAAACACCTGGTCTTTGTAACCTGAATGATTGCACATCCATGATTTCCTATGGCACTGAATCCACACATCATTGTGCTCAGATTCTTTCACCCAACTGGAAACATCTGTAATACTATTTTCACCTTGCGTAGTATTTGTATATGCTGTCTGGTATGCACAAAGTTTCTCATTGGCAGTGGAAAGCATGGAAAATCCAGTAATAAATACACTTTGAAAGTCAAGATTGTTTGAAATTGATAGATTTTTTTAACACGATTACTATTCTGTCAACAACCATACCTTTTGCCAGCTTTAATTTGTCTCAGTCTGTTGATTGTCCCTTGTGGGATGTTCCTGCGCTGCTCTGCTGCAGTTACAGAAAAAGGAAGGATCATTTCTACCTATGGCTGTAACCCACATAACCTTGCAGAAATTAATGACATGACCTGCCATCTGAAGTCATTAATGTACCATTACAGCTATGAAGTCTGGGCCAGCTCTGGCTTGCAGGCTGGTGTACATGCCAAAGAATTTAATTAACTTCAGTAACAGTGGACTGATAGGACGGCCCCAGTAGAAACAGCTGAGGCACAAGCTTGTCTCATACATGCACTTGTGCTTGCTCAGGCAGCCAGGAGGACTTTGGTCCTCAGAGGTACTCCAGGCAGAGCTACAGTTACTTAGATCTGTTATCAGTTTTCTCATTGTTTTACTAGGCTAATTAACTGGACTGATTTCCCCCTCTCCATCTAGGTCTCTGCTTCTGGCTGATGGCACATGGGGCTACCCATGTCCCTTCGCATGGGGTTGTGGCACAAACCCACTTAAAACCTGCCAGCTTTGCTTTGGCTTTCTTCTGGGAAGACAATCTGTACCAGGAGCCAGAGGAAGCTGTAAGTTACAGCCTGTAGCTCATCCAGAGATGGAGTTTAAGTGCTTGTTGCATTTCAGAGCTGGTTTGATGGTTTCAGGCACTCACCTTGTAAAGAAAGTATCCATTTTTTATTTCTCAGCCTGCACTGCTGAGGTGAGACTGAAAACTTCTGGCAGAGCTAGGGGTCAGATTCAGGTGTATATTGCAGCAGATACAAGACTTGCACAAGCCTCAGCCATGCCTCTGGAGTGGCATAATGCCTTTTGTCACAGGAGAGCTCTAAAGATAACTTTGCTAGTATCTGTGAAGTGCTTCGGCTTCCCAGCAACTCATGCTTCAGAAGAGCATACAAGGAAGAAGTGATTATCTCCATTTCATGCAGCACAGTGCTTAGTCAAAGTGACACGGAGCCCCTGCACAGGAGAGCCAGGAGAAGAGGATCGCTGAACAGCTGCCTGTCAAGGAGCATCCCATGTACCAACTGAAGCAGGAGTTAAATGGGAAAACACCGTATGTGATCATGTAATTAGCAAATGTATCATAATGCCTAGGCATAAGGGAGCTAAATTAAGATATGGATGCATAATCTAGCTTGAATGCAAGATCTCCATAAAGACTATACTCCTTCTATTGTTATTGGTGGATGCTCTGAGCAATAAAAAATCCTGCAGTTAGATTTACTTGCTTGTGCACATGGCTGCTAAATTCAGCATTTATTAGTGGTGTCTGAGAGGAAGACAGGTGTTATTGATGAGAGTCTGTAGAAGGAATAGTTGCAATACCACAACTACGTCTGTAAAAATGGCTGGGAAATATTTAACACTAAAAAAATAAGGAGTATGGGGAAGACTTCATAGTACTCTGCATGACACCTGAATAATTAGAAGATAGAATAGTTCTGGACAGAATAACTCTAGGGTGAATGAAGGCTGCCGGCCCATATTTACCCACTGTGAAGCTCAGTTTAGATAGCTGTAATTGCTTGTTTGATAATAGCATTATGAAGCTGAATTAACAGTGTGTACAATACATCTTAATGCTCGATAAAGGTGTTCCAATGTTCCAAGGCTCAGGGAGACTATTGAGTGTGAAAGATATATGTGAAAATGAAAAGACAGATACTCCTTTTTTCATTTCCATTATGGGTGGACCTGATAACAGTTGCCCTCTTTCACAGTCTGCCTGGAAAAGCTTATTAACATTTCTGCTTTGCAGCATGTGCCTTCCCTGGGTGAGCACCATGAAGGGTATCATCTGGCTCACTGGTCCTTGACGACCAGGTTCCATGCTCTGAGCCATGACAGATCTACAGTCCACCAAAATAAAGCTTTTATTAATGTGGCAAGTTAATGTGATGATAAAGGATGTTGGGAGGAGGAGGTGGGGACCCCACACATGATGAAGGATGCTGCAATGCTGCTCCACAGTCAGAGCTGATTTAGTTTGTACTTCCCACAGAAGTTTTAAAATGTGTACAGACTTGAGTTACCAAATAAATACAATACCTGCATCTGTATCTTTGCAGATGCTTACCAGCTGTGGGGTGATAGTCCTCGGCTGGAAGCTTAGGGTGGCCTGGGAGCCTGATTTAGATCATACATCTACATACATCCTTCCCACCAAGCCTTCTCTGGTTAACCACAGACACATGACACTGGCTTAGAGCAGTAATGTCTCATACTACATCCTCAGAGATAAGGCTACCAGCAGCACAGATGGGTCCAATTTTGCCATCTGTAAGTGGAGAAGGTAATTTGTGGCCTCCCAATGGTGCTGGGAGGTTCCATTCATTGCCATTTTGTGCTTTGCATGCAGAAAGCACTACGCAAAGTGCATGATACAGATATTTGCCAGAGGCTTACAAAGCTTCCCATACAGCATCTCCGTGCAGCTCTCATGAGCTCAGATTTTCTCTGCATGGGACTAAGGCAGTAAAACAGTGTCTTTATCAGACTAGACTCCTCCAGGTACCAGCACTAATCCCTCGGAAATGTTTTAAAGGGTTTTCTGGGTTATTTTTAAGCATCTGGAATTTTTTTTGCCTTTCAATTTACTGTTAGAGTTCTCATCCTAAACACCCCCTGCCTCATGCCTGTAACTTCTTTTTCTACTCAAAAAATGGGAAACAGCTTCAGGAAGTTAAACAGGTGCACTTTAAAATGTGTCACTTTCAAAATAACATTCCCATTTAGAGTCAGATTTGTTATTGTATACTGAAAGTATTGCTTTCTTTCACTTTGTGTCTTAACCCTAAAAGCACTAATGCAGGCTTTTACCTTAAATGTAGATAAGGAATAGTTTTGCCCTCTTTCTAGCTTTAGGAATTCCCTCTGTAAAAAGAACAGTGTGCAGGGGTATGGACAGTGCTTAAGGAGAGAACTTAGCTTCTGCCATCCTGCCACATCCCCTCCATTGCCCTAACAACAAATATTACTTGCTGATTTTTAAAAGCCATACTAAATTTGAGCTGTCATGTTTATTTATGACTGAGAAGGATAATTTTCAGTCAAGCCTAATGACATATTACACAGTGATACATAAGGTCTTTTCTCACTGAGGGAGATACAACCACTCCTCATCACACTTTCATAGCTCATTAATTAATTTTAGGACATCTCCGGAAGGCAAAATATATGCATGGTGCTTCATAAGGATGTAACATATGGAGATGCAACATATTCAGTCACAGTGAGCTGGATAACTTGACTAAACCTAAGCCTGATACCCAGATCTGACCTGAAGGTTAGGTGGTACTTTGATTCAGCTCCTGCACTCACCAAAAAGGCAACTGTAAATACTGCAGAAAAGAAAGCAAACATTGTATGTAAGAGAGCTTTGCTTAGAGCTGTTTCTTCTGGTTTGCCTGACATACTAAAAATGGGACTTGCTTGAGATAAAACGTTTTACCTCAATGGAAGTTGAGGAAAAAAACCCTAAGTATTTTAATAAGGACGCTTAACTCAAAACTAAATTTCACTTAGGAAAACCCACCAAAACAGATGCATAATATTATCATTAAAGGTCACCTGATGATTTTGACTAAATCCACAAAATACCTAAGTCATCTCCTCATTGCTGGTCATTCCGTGCCTTCATAACTGCTAAATCTCAGCATTCCAAAATTTAAAGAATATTTCCCCCCCACACCTACCAACTTTGTGAAGTGTTGGAAGCATTTATCCCACTGAAGGAAGGAACATCAGGACCATGGGTTGTTTAAGAGCATGACAAGAAGCTGTGGTAAGAAAATGGAAATTGAGCACAGCTATTCCCCTTCCTCCTCCCATGAACTCCACGCATGGGACCAGTCCCATGAACATTGCGGAGCCTGTTGGTAGGTAGCAAGAGCTTCTCATTGTAGGGTACCTCCAACTTGAGGGCTGAACCCTCTGTTTCCATGCCCAACGGGTGCCACGGCATGGTTGTGACTTCCCCAGTGCCTGATGGTGGGACTGTCTGCCCTGTTGATGCCCATTTAGGCCCATTTGCTCTTGAAACACCAGTGCAGATTAAGTTGTTCACCCAAGGCCACAAGGCAGCTCTGCAGCTGATCTAGCAGACATATCTACATCTTGCAATGCTCAGCAAGGCATCCTCCCCTCCTCTGCATGGTTCCAGTGTGAGAAAGAAGCTCCATATGGTTAAACGTATGCATAAAATGGTAGAGATTTATGGATCCAGAATTTTATCCAGGCTGTTATGGTGATTTAGAGTTGGGTCAGAACCAAAACCTTTGATCACATACAAGGATTTGGGTGGTATTTAAAATCTGGATCCACTTCTGAAGTCTGCATCTGACTCATCTCTAGCTACAGACATGGTGTTTTATGGTTTTATTTCTATTCCAGGGGGACATTTTCATGCATGTCTTGTAGCAGACAGAGGAGGTGGGGATCTCTATATAATTTATATTCAAGGTAATGCATACATAACTACATCTCTATTTCTCTAGCACATAGTGAGATATAAATTTAACTTTATTCATCTGCTGCACTCGGAAACAATGCAGCTCCCTTGGCAACACACCAGCTGCAGAGTTAGGTAGAAGAGAGATTCAAAGCCAGTCTCCTAACTGACTTTTTAAAGTCGTCAGCTATTTGTAGCTGCAGCAGTAATGGCAGTAAATAGATCGATTTAGGAACAGTACAGAAAAAAACCTCCAGCACAAACCTTTATCTAAGTGAATGCTGGAACACTTCATGTGTTTTCTGAAGATGTCCAAGAAACAGCATTTCTTGTTTTGCTTTGGTAGGCAGCTGTGCTAGTGAGACTGTTGAAAACAAATTCACAAACTTTTGATATTCTAAAAGGTTAAGACTTCTGTTTTCAAGCCCCGTAATTTAATCTCTGTGTAAGAGAAGATTGTATTAGCCTGGAAGAAAAGTTATTTATTTAGCTGGGAATAGATGACCTTGTTGAATATGATTCACTTACCTGTGGTTTTAGGTGAACAGCTCTTTTTAAATTGATCAGGAGCACAAGCTGTTTGGCTGGCTCTGGAAAAAAAAAAAATATATATATATATAGAAATTACTTATTTCTTGAAACAAGGCAATGGCTGCTTCTTTTTGTAGAATATGTGAAGTCTAACAGGTGTAAGGCAGAACAAAATTAATGTGAAAGCAAGAACACATTTCCATATGCTATTCTGAGAGCTCTGGCAGGGATTGAATCTGTTTCCACATGGAAAAGCAGTGGCACACACAGCCGGTGGGATATTTCTGTTCTCCAAACAGACACGCATCTTTCCGAGGGGCTACGGCAACCTGAACCACCCTTTGAATTCTTGGGCCAGAACACCAGGATGTGACAGGAGCTTGATGTTCATCTCATGCAGGCAGTAGTGCCAGTGGTGGAGCTCCCTCTTGGCTGCTCCCTCATCTCCATGACTCAAGGGACATCCCTCTGACCAGATTTGCTCCTCTTCTAACCACTGCTTTACCTTTCTGCTATAGCATCCACGATCAAGGTCAGATTTATAGTCCTTTTGGGTTGCATTCATACATTTCTCTGCTGTGTCACAGGATCCTGACTACTAGCCACTAACTCTGAGACAGCTGACTGAGCAGAAGAAGCAAGTTTACAGAAGGACCTGTGCCACATACCCTGAGATGACTTAGAATCACAAAACAGTTAGGGTTGGAAAGGACCTTAAGATCATCGAGTTCCAAGCCCCCTGCCATGGGCAGGGACACCTCACACTAAACCATGCCACCCAAGGCTCTGTCCAACCTGGCCTTGAACACTGCCAGGGATGGAGCATTCACAGTCTCCTTGGGCAACCAATTCCAGTGCCTCACCACTCTTACAGTAAATAACTTCTTCCTTATATTCAGTCTAAACTTCCCCTGTTTAAATTTGAACCCATTACCCCTTGTCCTATCACTACAGCCCTAATGAAGTCTCTCCCCAGAATCCCTATAGGACCCCTAACACTTAGGCAGAAACATAGGGCTGAGCCAAACTTTAAGGACTTCAGCTTGTACAGTGAAAATCGTTCCTGCAGCAGAGGCACACAGTTCCTTACACCATGCTTGGGCAGAGCCAGGAACACAAGAGGATGTTGCTGAGTGAGGAGCTGTCATATCCAGCCAGGAGGAAACAAGAAAAGAGGGATTGCAAAGCTGGCTAACTTCTCACATGGCTGACAGTGATTCTCAGCTGTACAGCTCCTCCTGGAGCCGTTTTAACCAGGTCAGTCACAGAGCAGTCACAGCTGTCCAAAAGAAGACATGCGTTTGAGGTGCCATGACCTATCCAAGAAGGGCTAACAAAAAACCACAACCTGGAAGTCCAGATTACTCCAGAGCATTGAAAATAGCACCAGACGTATTCATGCAGGCTGCTGAAGCTGACCCTTGTGCACTCCAGCAAACCAACCAATCAACCAACAGCCCCTCCACCAGTCCTTCAGAATATCTCTTAAGAGCCTCAGAGCCATGGCCTCAGGAGCCTAATATGCCTTTCAGGACTGCCTTAAAGGCTGGGGGTGCTCCTGATTAGCTTTGCCCTTCAACACTGAATGAAGTGCTGTTGGCCTTTGTTGATGATAGATTTGATCACTCAGGAGAGCTGGTGTTACAGTGAAAGTACCTAACTGCAGTTAGGCTTAAGCTAATTCTTCAGTGGTCAACACCAAATCAAGCTCAGAACAAACTGCAGCGATTTCCATTCTGCTATTCTTGCACCTGCTCATGCACAATGGGTAAAACAGCACTGTTAGCATGCTCTTCTCATCAGAATGAGCGTTACTGGGTATAAAAGCTTAGACCGTCCACACAGATTACCAGATTCTGACAACTCCACATAATGAGAGAAATGTCACCAATGCAAGCCTGGAATCAGAGAGCAAAATCTATCTTCTCTGTATCCAGCACCACCTCTGTATCCAGAAGTCTCTGCCGCACAAACTACTGGATTTACAAAGGTCAGCATGTTCTTACAGGCCCCAAGGGTACCATTAATAATACTACTAAGCAAAGATGAGAGCTAGTTGTTGCTAAAAGGCATGATCCCACTTTCCCTTCTTCCTTACACTTTCCTTTTGGCAGAAGCTCTTGACTTCCTGAACTGTCTCCGGGCAGACAGGGGAGCGCCAGCACCAGTGAAGTGGTGAAAGTACATGTTGAGTGCAGGAAGAGCCACAGGGGTGCCACTCCCAAGGACAATTAGCTATTAAGTCACGTTATTACGGCATCAAATTGCACCCCCAGAAATGGCCTTGTGCCTTTTCCAGTGCAAATTTCCTTTAACGGAAAGCCCTGGTGAAGTGTCTCATCTCCCCCTTTTTATCCCAGTTGCTGGATGGAGTGTACCAACTTCTGCTGCCGCAGGCAGAATAAACAGCAAGTTTCAAGTGTGATGTAGCTGAGGAGCACTTTTGTGTGAAGGAGTTGACATAATTTATCACAGCCATTTCTCACTCTCTGTTTGCACATCTTTTTAGCTTCCCTGCCTTATTTGTGAAGGAATTCCAGAACAATCATCAGAGGATGTAAAGCTGATAGCTTATCACTCAGTAACCATAAAGACATACACATCCTGATACATACCAGGATAGAGGAAGGAAGTGATTTAGCCTTCTGGTGCTCTACAGCTCACAGAAGCCAGCACACATAAAAGATTTCCAAAGGCTGGTGAGTAATTCAGTGCTGACTTTTTCAGCTGTATGGAAAACTACAAACACAGCAGCTCTGCCATATTTGTGAAATGTAAAATGAAAGGATATTGATGGCTGGTATTTGCAGCTGGGTTCGTTCTGCTATTTAGGTCCTGTTTCAAATAGGAAACATTTAGAATAGTATGCTAATGCTTACACTGACAGTATTCACATGACAAGGCTCGGACTATAGGCATACAGAGCAATTCTGTCTCAATTATTGTACTTCTGGAAATATCCCACTGGAAAAGAAAGATGGCAAGGCAGCAGGTTCATGTTCAACAGTATAGACACTGGAATTCAGTTTTATCAATCTAGACAATCACAGAATCACAGAATCCCAAGGGCTGGAAGGGACCTCAAGGGATCATCTAGTCCAACCCCCCTTCAAGAGCAGGGTAACCTAGAGTACATCACACAGGAACTTGTCCAGGCGGGCCTTGAATATCTCCAACGTGGGAGACTCCACAACCCCCCTGGGCAACCTGTTCCAGTGCTCTGTCACTCTCACAGTAAAGTTCTTCCTGATGTTAACATGGAACCTTCTATGCTCCAGTTTACACCCATTGCCCCTTGTCCTATCACTGGATATCACTGAAAAAAGCCTAGCTCCATCATCCTGACACCCACCTGTTACATATTTGTAAACATTGATGGGGTCACCCCTCAGTCTCCTCTTCTCCAAGCTGAAGAGACCCAGCTCCTTCAACCTCTCCTCATAAGGGAGGTATTCCACTCCCTTATAACAGCAAAGTGATATCAAAGCAAAAATATGGTTATTCAGATTATAGTTTTTCAGAGGATATTTGAAAATCTTTATTTGTGATTGAAAATCTATTATTTGTAATAATTTTTCTCACCTTAATGCTTCCCTGGAGCTCCTAAAAAATCATCCAGATTTCTAGGCCTTTACACATTAATACCTTTTGTCTTTGTTCACTCTCTTTCCTCTCCCTCTCTTTAGGATGTACAGTTTCTTAGTGGACAAACTCAAACCATGCACAAATACTCAGTGTGAGACCAAGTCTGAAAATCATATAGGCTCACAGCAGCTCTGAAACATTAACAAGCAATTGTATTTCTTCGACCAAAGCTTGTGATACAGCCTATAGTGTCAAAATAAAAATGCCTTGTGCTGTGAAGGCAGAGATGTTAGAGAAGGCCAAAAACCTTCATACTCCCAAAAGGAATACAGTTCTCCATGCAGGGGCTCTCCCACAGTTTTCAATTGTATTTCTTCACCCACTGCTTCCTGACTCACAACACTGTGCTCATCCTAAGAACATCAACTCAAGGTCTTTTCTGGAAAGCTGAGAACAGCAATCTGGGAAGCAGCTCACCTTGACTTTAACTGAATTAATATTTATATCATTTCACATGAAAACTTGACTTTATATTTCTTTTTTTAAACTCTGAAGACTGCAGAAGTCTTGGAAGCAAAGCATTATATTACACTGCAGACTGAAACTTGCTGTTTTCACAGTAAATGAGCATGATGAATTGATGCTTTTGACTGCAGAGCCAGCTCACAGACACACCATGTCTTCTTGATAAAGGGTTTGTTAATACTTTTTGCAAGGCAGAAGCTTGGTCATTAACCATAAGCTTGATGCTTTAGATAGCCTTTTAGTCTTACATCAGGACAAAAACATCAGAGGGGGTCAATTCTATCCACTACAAGGAACATTAAAACTGGCATTATAGTGATGCGTTCTATCACTCTGGTCATTACAGCTATATTTCAACACAACCACTCTTAAGTGCAATGTATCTGTTCATTAGGAAGAAATAAACAAAGCTACATCTTCAAACTATGGGCATACTGCCTTGCAGCACAATCCAAATAACTCCCATAGGCTCTGGTTTGAACCCTCAGTAAAATTCCATCTCCTGCTTAACCCTATCAAAGAGCTCTATGAGCTCTATGCTATGTCTCTATGACTGTTGGACACGCCAGAAGTTCCCCTATCCATTTTTTTTGTTTGTTTTTTCCTTAAAATGAGTATGGGATTGATTTGGCCAAACACTTGATGTAGGTTTATATTCTTCCATGTGGAACTGGAGCTTCATTTTTAACACAACCTGCAGCTGTTGCACATGGCTCAACACAGAGTGGCACAGCTTAACAAGCAACCTCTGTGTAAAACTCACGATTTAAATGTTCAGAATGAAAGGGAGCGTGTAAGCCCACGAAGCATGCTAGCCATCTTTTAAGGCATGTTTTTTTCTTTATCTTCTTAAATACACTGAATCTACCTGTCCCTTTCTCAGAAAAATTTATCCCCTTACCAGACTGTTGCAAAATTATCTGACTCGAGAAGGAATGAAAGAACTGGGATTTCTGAACATGCAAGACTTCCAAGAAACCAGCTGAATGTAGCACAAAATCTGTCAGGTTCCAAATATTTAATCTTCTTATGATACTATTGTGTTAGAGGCGAGTCCTTATTTACTGCTTCCATGATACTACAACAAAAACATACAGCCTACCTGAACCAACACATTTTATTTTTAGTGGAGACAGCATCCTAAGAAGTGTCTGCAGGCAGATTTAAACCTCAAACCATTGCAAGCACAAGGGAAGATTGTCACGCTGCTGCTGCTGCTGCTTTGGAGGCTGCTCCTGGAGGAACTGCCTGCTGCCATCTATTGATGCACTAGAGGAAGGCACTGGACCGGCAAGTACCCACTCAGGTGTTTCAGTGAACATTTTCCTTGCTTGGGTTAGAAATTCCATAGATCTGAGATATGGTACTCAGACAGGAATTCCTACTCGGTGGCTTAAGAGCACCAGAATTATTTAACATAGCTCAAGCCAAGAGTTCACTGCTGTTCATTGAACAAGAGTTCACAGAGAAACCTTTAGCTATCTAGCCCAGCACAGCAGGGCTGGGTGATAAGCATGACTAAAAGCAAAGAGTTCACCCTCACAGGGCTAACCTCCAGAGCCATAAACACAATGAATATCCTTATTGCATCCTCTTTCCCTTCCACTGGAATGGGAAGCATTAATATATTGACCTTTAAGGGGCCCACCTTATGGAAAGGTCACAGTATCTATTCACTGCAGCTCCAATAAGGAATTGGGTGAATTTGTGATTGTCACCTTCATCCAGCACACACAGCACTGGGGTCACTTGGCCTCAGTAAAGGTAGCACCCTTCTAGCCTATGCTGGTGACACATAAAGATGAAAGCAGTATCCCATGGGAGCAGTAACCTCCCATGGCATCTGCTCTGTGTGACACTGCTGCAGATGTGATCACTACAGGGCAAAGTTTCACTGTTAGAAGAAAGCAGGGTGATGGTGAGGCAACTCTTCCTAAAAGGCAGCTACCTCTGTCACTGTGGTTCAGAAAAAATTTTCTTCCAGGTAAAAGGAGAATTCAGGGTCTGTTGAGCCTGGTACTGGACACTTCAGTCCTAAGCAGCTCAGCATCCTTTAGGTGCCCTACCCAGAGGCAATGCCCAGACTGCCAGTCAGCTGTGATCCAAGCCAGTCCCCTCCTGCTCATGTTGCACACTGGGAGAGCACAAAAGGGTCATCACACTCACCAACTACATGCTGCAAAAAATCACAAGAGTTGAAAAAAAAAAGAAGCAGAAGCATCCTTCAGAATGTTTTAACCATGGATGGCACCTGGAAGGTCAGGAACCTTTGAGTGCAAATGATGGGGACTTACTGGAGTAAGTGACTGCTGCTTTGCAAGCACAGAGCACACCAAGATTTATCCAAGTTCCTTCAATGCTAGACAGAAAGTTTCAGTCTGTGAACAGAGCATAGAAAAAATATTGCAGAGCATTGTAATGAAAGAGGCAAGGTCTAAAAAGGAATCTTTACTCGTGATCTGATCCTAGTTAACCCTGGTAAGAAGAATGACAGGAATATCTATGACTTAGTCCCTGTAGATAACAATAGGCTAGAAAGGAAGAAGACAGGCAACCAAAGAGCTGTGATTCCATTGGAATGGATATTTTACTTACTATTGGCATCCTGCTGATTCACTGCTTCCATGATTTTCTTAGAATGAAAGAGCTCTCCTCCTTCCCTTCCCCCTCATTCAGTTTGATACTGCTTTTATGTGCAGATTCAGACCTGGAAAGCAGAGAATTGCTGAACCCTAAGGTCCCCAGTGGAGATAACAAGACCTGGGTGGGAGTGGAGAGAGGATGCGAACTCCTATTTTGTTTTGTAATGTTTTAATAACCTCCTCATTTTTTTTGAAGTGACAGCTAGCATTTCCTCTGGCTACTGACAGGGGATAGTGTTCATGTATGCTTTTATATAGCTCACACAGGATAGAAGGGCAGCAGCAAATGACTGCTCTCTGTCTCCAGCTTTCATGTTACTTTATTAAATAATCACAAGGAAATTTTCAGCCTTCTGAAGGCTGGGTTTCATCTTTTGAGGTGCACATCATATATGGCAATAACAGAACATTCACAACTCATGATTTTTGAGCCTACGGACAGACTGTAAGAAAGGAGCAACTGAAACTATCAAATAACAGTTAAGAACCTGCACCCTTTTATTTGACAGGGAGACCTAGATTTCATGTACAGATTCTTTTTTACTTCATGCTTCACCTGTTTCTATTAGATTGCCTTTGGTATGTGAACACAGAGAAAATAGGTTGGCAATCTGTCTGAAGAGACAAATAAACCTGACAGGTTACCTAAGGAGAGTCCTGTAGATTTTAAGAGTCTGCGAGTTTAGGCTCAGTGAAAAAAATTTGCTTTACAGATTTATTTCTTGAAGGATGAATTTTGAATTATGGAACTAAACAAGGTTTTATTCTTGTGATTTAGGACTAATCATTCAAACATCTCACCCCATAATTTAGCTTTGTTACATGCTATTTGGTGCACTGAGTGACCACTTATTTTGCATTTCATTTCGGATTCTTGTGTTGTGTTGATGTCTGCTCGGTATGCCCCTCGCCTCCATGCAGAGAGGTATGGTACTCATGGCTGCTTTGATCAGTGTTAGGTATGGCTTGAAGAACTACAAAGGAAAAACTGACAGAGAGTCAGTCTACAGCATGGACAACTTTTTAACACTTTCAAAAGCATGACAGTGAAGAATACAGCTTTTATCTATCAAGTCTTGTTGAATTAGGTGGTTTCAGCTTATTGTTTGAATAGTGCATGCAAAAGTCCACCATAATAATTTGGTGACCATTGTATTTCAAGCATGAAAGAACAGTCATATAATTCCTAAATTGCATGGGTACATTTAAAGACATTACAAATGCTTAGAAAAGTTACAAGTTAAATTTCAATTTGATGTTTCTTTTTTATATGCTTTTGTGAATATTTATGAATTTCAGTTTCATAATATAACATTTTTATAGCAACTCAATGAGAAATCTGAATGGCTTATTCACTGCTACATGTAAATAAACTTTTAGGACTCCCAGCAGAAGCAGTTTTGGGTCCTTCAGCTCATATTTTGTCTTTGTCAGTCTTTCTCTCTTTTCTTGGCAAGTGCTCCCAGCATTCAGAGGTAGCAACATTTCCTATTTTGCAGACCTGCAACAGAGACAGAGATGTGGAATAGTAAATAGCACAATAAGATTATTCCAGGCCCTTGGTAATCTGATCATGTTCTCTATTGCTCTATCTATTCACTTGTGAGGTTAAGCCATATTGTGTCTGCAGGTGGATCAGCAAGGACACTTACACATAGAACAACCCTTAGCAGAGGACCGTATCTGTAAAATGCTCTCTACAGTTTCCTACATGTATATTACAGAGTAAGTATGTGCATCTACATTACAGAGTATTAGTTGGACACACAAGGTCAAAGGGGACACAAATGTTACGCCATTTTATAAATGCACCTTGCAAACAGAATTCTAGGGTAAACAGAATACAAAAGTGACTTAAAACTCAAAGATCCAGCCCAAAGATCTTACTAATGGGGTTAAGAGACTTGAGCATGGTCATGTCATGCTCAAAACCAGAAAAATGAACAAGCTGTGGGTAAAGCATTGCCTGGGACAAGGAAAACTGGAAACAAACTCTTAAAATTTCTCTGATCATGACTTAGCACCTTCCACTGACAACTCCTTACAGCCCCACCCCTCCCTTCCTCCTAGGCTGAACTTCACTCCTGATTTTCTCTACCTCCTGCCCCTGAGCAGCACAGGGGGATGAGGAATGGGTGTTGCAGTCAGTTCATCAAATGCTGTCTCTGCTGCTCCTTCCTCCTCAGGGCAGGACTCCTCACACTCTTCCCCTGCTCCAACGTGAGTCCTTCCCACGGCAGACGGTCCTCCATGAACTTCTCCAATGTGAGTCCTTCCCACAGGCCGCAGCTCTTCACACACTGCTCCAGTGTGGGTCCCTTCCATGGGGTGCAGCCCTTCAGGAACTGAACGACCCAGGCTTCAGCCTGAGTTCCCCCCCAGGGACACAGGTCCTTGGTGTCTGTGAAGCTGTTGCTCTCACATATTGTCACTCCTTTCTTCCAGCTACAGCTGTACAGTTTTTTCCCCCTTCTTAAGCATGTTATTCCAGAGGCACTATCACCATTGCTGATGGCCAGTAGCAGGTCTGTCTTGGAACCAGCTGGCATTGGTGCTATCCAACATAGAGGAAGCGTTTAGCATCTCCCCCTTACTGCAACCCAATTGCCACACAAACCCAATACAAGTACACAGAAAAGGGTTTTATGAACAGTGTTTTAAAAACATGAGTTAAAACTTGTGAATAACCAGGAAAAGCAAACCAACAGTATCATGTTTACCTGTTTACCTGGAGTAGAGACAATGTGGAACCTTAGTTTAATAAATTCAAACTACAGATAACCTCTCTTTGTATATGAAAGTTAACAGGAATCTCATTTCTTTCCCAAAAGAAGCAGCACTTTTTGTAAGCATTGGCACACACATTCTGTGCAGTTTGAGCAGAATGATTATGGCACTTCTACCACCCTGCTCATCATCAGTCTGGCACCCTTCCTTTAGAGTGAACTGCCAAAAAAAGCAAAAAACTAAGGCACAGCAAATTAAAGTACTACAGGTATTTGATGATTTTCATATTGTAGACACTTTCTCTGCCTGCTATAAACAGGGATGTTTGGTTCCCTCAATCAAATGCATTTTTGGTTATACCCACAGCCCCTGTGGTATTTTAACACAACAAAACCCCACCTTCATTCTTTTGGCAAAAATGTCACTGTTTTGCTACAGATTTCATGGAAAATTTCAGCCTACTTCAAGGATCAGTCTGTCCCACCTCTGATCCCAGATGATGGTATGAATCCCAAGTCTTCCTACCTCAAACAATGGTAGGCAGCTTGACTTTGAAAAGTCTTGTGCTTCCTATTCTCTCCACCTGTTTCTGAACTTAAAATTGAAGGAGATGAAGTAAGCCAGTGATCTACTGTACAGAAGAATAAATTTCAGAAAGTATTCCAGCTGAAAAAAATATATTGAAAGTGTTGTGGGTAAACCCTATCTCCTTAGTATCACGGAGCTACAGCTGTGTGATTTGTAACAATACTGTTGTTAAAGCAAGGACCTTTTGCTAAAACCCTGATATGCATAAACCCCAGCACCTTCCACTCAAGTCATACTGTCTCCACCACTCTGCTCTTGCCTCTGCATGTATTAGGGTTAAGAAACACATCTCCTCTCTGACTTCAGAAGTAGCTATCTGTTCTTTCAGTGACCTTTAGGAACTTTTCCCTCTCTATAGGGCTTGTCAATTGCCATCAGGCAGGAGTGCGTAAACTGTTCTGCCCGCAGGTATCTCTGCTTCTAATCACACAACATTATTCATGATATTGACCTTGGTAGAATAATTCATCTTTAAAATAAAGCAGTGGAAAGCATCCCACACCATTCCTCACTAAGCCTACTTCAAATCTCTCTGCAGATATCCATTTTGTCTTTTTTGGTTCATATATATGTATGCACAGCTCCAGTTATCTATCTGCTGAGATGATTCTGTCAAGTGCTGCTCATCCTCCTGTCTGTTTTTGAGAGCAAGCAAACAAAAACTCACTTCCTCTCTCCCTCAAAAAAGATAGAATGAAAAACAATTGAATAGATAAACCACCATATGCTAACAAAGGATTAGAGGTACTGCATTTTTATTTTCAGAAGATAAAATGCTGTGACTTACTGGAAATTTCTTATTCTGAAGTAATTACTAAGCTAGTAATTTTTTTCCCTACTTCAGACAGGATGAAAAATAGCTCATGTAAAACATGAAAAATAGAGCTTACTGTACAATGAAAGAGGAGACTTTGAAGAGAATCATCTTTAGATTTAATCATTCAAAGCAGGATTAATAATATGCCATTGGCTGCTGAAACTAACTGAATAACAAATGGCAATTAGCAAGCAGTCTTTCAGTATTATTCATCAATAACTCCATTTCATGAAGTCACTGTATTCTTTTTGTTTGATACTGAAAAACCTCAATGTTCAAAAAAAAGTCTATCAAATTAAAGGTTTGATCAAATTCCAATAAAAAGCTATGCCAAGGACTTCACTAAGAACTGGATTGGATCACCTTTGAGCAGGAAGCACTTGAGCCAGTGTAGGAATACTGTTTTACTTGTTACAGCTATTGACTGGGAAAGTGACTGGTGCCAAGGGCAATTAACGCCTTACATAGGTGATGTATACATGAAGTGCAGTAGAAACATATGGTTAGATACAAGGGTTTGGTGAAGAAAAAAATGCAGTTTTGAGTTAAAAAAAAAACAACAAAACTTCAAAACCCCAAACCAACAAACATTTCATGAGATACAATTCATCGTTTAATACGCTTTTTATCAATTTTGTAATAGCCCATTTTATAAAATTCTTTCAATATCTCTATTTTCTAAGAGAGGCTATTTATCAGCAGCATCTGAAAATATATTCTAAGACAAAATGTCTTCTCAGTTACCCACAGACTATCTCCAGTAAGAAATACCACTCACAACCTATTGCTTTTTCATGATGGAGGAAGGAGCTGGCAATAAATACTGTCAGAATGAGATCATCTGTCCTTTTATATCCAAATTTACAGTTCAGTGTCTGAGTATAGGTATAACTAAAGACAGAGCAGGTGCAAATGCAGCAACACCCCTTTCTGCTAAGGGGAAAGCTAAAGTGCCTGTAAATTTTTACTCAGGAGTCTCATAGCTCATCACAGCTTCTATTTAGTTATTGTGCCAATGTAACACAGATCCTTAGAGCAGACTGGGATCTCCAGCAGTGTCTAAGAAGGATGTTCAGTCACCATGACAGTGCAATCCTTCACCCACCCCTCGTGACTGCCAGCAAGACAGCAACTCATCTAACACAGGCCAGACAGCCAGCAATTGCAGTGACTTTACTGAAAAATACTGGTTTTGATGGGAAGTTGGGTTCTGTAATGTGGCCTCTAGCTCAAGTCAAGATAAATGCTGAAGAAAAACACGCAAACACATAAGGCCCTGCCAGTCTGCATTTGCTAAAGTTTTTCTGACAGCCTGGAGCCATAACTGCCTCTGAGGCTCCTCTTCCTGCTCCCTGCGAGAAATTTGTCAGCTCTGATCCAAACCCTTTGCTTTTGAACATTCCCCCACCAGCTGCTTTTCTCTCTGGACAAACAACGGTTGGGTATTCCCTGCTTGCTCCCAGAGCTCGGGAAATTTCCTTACCAAGAAAGTGGAGGAGTGTCTGGTGCCACACACCACTGAATACCATGGTTCAGGTAAGCACTACAGATTCTGACATAACTCATATGCTACCTAGCCTATCAATAAAAATGTCCCATCACATTCTTTTAAAGATAATGGAAGCATCCTGGGTTCAATTCACTTCTCAGAACACAGGCATCTAACATCCTAGGCTGTCCCAACCCACTTCTAGCTGCCTCTCCGTTAAGATGCAAGACTTACAGAGGTCTTATATCACATTCTGTGGGATTCATCTTGAGCAGAAGTGGGTTCACTCTCTGAAACCCGCTGTCTATCATTCTCTGAGCATCACTTACCACTCAGCTGTGCAGCACACTGTAAGAGGTGGGGCAGGCAGGAAAAGTTCAATGTTGGTGTCAGCAATAATCTGGTTTTACAAAAATGCAGCTCACAAAGACAACTGCAGCTCAGTAAATATGTTCTTCCTAACAGGGCCAGTCTAGGTTTTATTTAAGTAAGGGATCCTCTTATGAGAACTGTACCCAGCAGAAGCACAAGTTACATGAAGGAAGCAGATTGATCCCAAAGAGTCTAAATCCTGTAACAGATGGGTTGGCCATGCTTGCGCTCATGGAACTGGCTCCCCTCTTTGAGCCTGTGTGACGTTCATCAGAACAAGCCATGTGCTGGTGAATGTCATGCAGTCTTGGAGAGGGGAGCCAGTTCCAAAAATGCAAGCATGCCTAACACTGGATGGGTTCTAATCCTTAAATGTGCTCCTGACTTTTCAGGCTGACTCAGTGTCGATGTAAAGATACATGAATTTGCCAGACTGAAACCCTCCCACATCACTCCAGGTTCAAGAAAGAACACGAATGGAAAGGATGGGATGACATGTAGGCTCTGAAGGGTACTATTGGGCTGTGTTACACCCAGGTGGGGTGGGTGTGTGGTGCCAGATGCAATATTATTACTCAGAGAATGAAAAAATAAGACTTGAAGTTTTCATTGTTTAGCAAAGGTACAGTCAGACTATCACAGACCATCAAGCTAACTGCAAACGACTAAGTTACTGTGGTCTGAGAAGCTGACTCATCATCTTAAGGATTTTAAACAACCATCTGCATGCTTCTGACTCATTGCAACTGAGGAATAAATCCTATATGTTTACCTTATTTTAAGATGTTTTGCTTTACTGTGCCACCAAGGTAGGAGTGTATGCACAAGCCAGGTTAATGCAATTCAGCTTTCCATCTGCAGGCTGATCATCTGTTCAGCACTTAATACTTTCAGACATTCAGCACAGCCTACCAGGAAAAGTTATCAAGTATTTTGGTCCCTACGCATTTTGTTTTCATTTTGTGCTCTGAAAATCCCTCTTTAAATCAAAGATATCCCCTAAGCCTCAGACTCCTAGCTGTAGCTCCAAGCAAAGCTGTTCAATTTGCAGAGAGAGGTTGAGCTTCTACGTTATTTCCCATTGAATATTTCTTTGGCAAGATTTTGACTGCTGTTTGTAAATCCTCACAAGCTTAATTAGTTTGAGTCAAGCCTAGATTTCTTTGGTTCAGTGAATGTTCTCGAAAAAGAAGCAGAATCCTAGTGAACTGTGGAATTATATAGCACAGCTCCCTCTAGAAATAGATTAAAATCCCATAACTGGAGTAGGGTTACATGATGTTTTTTAAATAGCAAGATTCAGGGGGTTGTTAAAGTTTTCTTGGTAGAAAACACCTCAGAAACATAGAAGCTTACTACAGTGTTAGATTTTCACATTTTACATTACCAAAAGTTCGAAGTTTAGACTCTACTTTTGTTTCCAGAACAGTTATTTTAACTGCATTCTTCCTAAAAAAATATATGTTCAGCATTAAAATCAAAGCCAAGACCCCGAGAAATATTTTGTTTTCAGGTAAAAGTACATTTTCCCCCCAAAACAAACATTCACTCAGGCACAAAGAAAAGGTATTATTGGCTCCTCGAAAAAATGTGCAGCCTTAGGCTATTGTGTCTTTTTGTTCCATTATGTCTGCAGCTAAGCTTAAATTGACCAGTGATAAAAACACACTTTTTATTTTGTTTATGATCAAGCCAAAGTGTTTGTCTACACAAACTGACAAAAAATACTTGCCTAATGTAGTTGAAGATGTATTTGGTAGTTCTGGATTGCTTGAATATGATTGATTTTCCTGTTTCATCCTTATCTTCCTCAATAAAATAGTAATGTGGATATATCAGCATAATTCATGTCAAGGCTCTAAAGACTTCTATAATGTTTCCTCTGAAGTCAGCGCATATTTTACCAGATCAGCTGTTTGATGTTTTTATGTATAGCTGAAGGATTCCTTTGCCCAGTAAATCCCTTGATGCTAGCACCTATTCAATAGGCTTGTTTCACTTTGGCAAGTGTCTAATTCCATTAGAGACCAAAACCAAAGAACGATCCCCAAATTTTACAGTGCAGGAAAAATATGAAAGGGGAAAAATCAGATTAAGAAGCAGTTATGTAACAAATAATAAAATGACATATCATAAAATGAACTATCCTTTTGATTTTTTAAAATCTATAACGGTTGGGGATTTTTTTCCCTTTATCAAAGAAAAGCCTAGCTTCTGGAGGTGCCCAGGGAAAACAATGATATGTAGCACAGGAAATGTGTACTTTGTGGGCAGAAGGGCTTCACAGCCAGAGGGAACCATGCGTGCTAGAACATGGGATCAGCACCTCCTACAAGACAGCAAAGGACAGTCACAGCCCTGTGGCTCTCATTCTGCAAGGGATTTGGTGAGCAGTTTGAAATTATTGCCCAACCTGTATGTGCAAACCATCTAACTAGCAGGCTAGGATTCAGTCTGCACTTGAACCACTGGTTTTCTTGAGGGGTTAACCAGAAAGAGAGCTAAACAAGAGCACCTAAGCACAAGCGAGCCCACCGTCATGGAGCTTACAGCAGAAGCAGCCCATTTCATCCATGAATGGTTAGATAGAAGGTCCATGCCATAGCTGCTGTCCAATGTCCCTTTATGTCTCCTGCAGTTGTTTGTAAAAACTATGTAAAACACATTCCTCAAGTAACATGATGAATGAGCATACAGTAATTCATCATAAGCTACACTTCCTTAATTCAAACACTCTCAGCTTGCGGATGAAAACCACAGGCAGGATTTGCAAGGATGCTCTTTTCCTCAGTAGTGACAGGGTAAAAGGCAATTTTGAAACTTCTGTGCAAAGCTCAGGATGAAGAATAGGTTGAGAGCCACAACACTGACATAAAAAGAGCCCATCAGGTATATCACAAGGTCTGTTTTCTCTTTGCATTTTTGCATTAATAGCTTTAGGATTTAGAGGTTTTTCGCTTTCTTCTGAAAGATAGAAGCTATCTTTAGAGATGATGAAGATAAAAAATTTCCTTGAACACAGGCTGTCACAAGTTACTCAAGACAAAGACCAAATATTATAGGACTTAACATAAAATCTGACAAAAATGTCAAAACTGCATCACTTTCTGGAGGGCCCCTCTTGCCTGAGGGAGCCTGATGGAACAGTTGTTCGTGCTTTTGCTCCCTGCAACTTCTTTTGTTAACACCTTTCTCCCAAGGACAGTGTCTGCATTTAATAAACATTTGAATGGCTTCAGCAGAGTACAGTCTATCCTGAGCTGCGGATGACTGCTCCAGCATGTCAGGCAGGACTTTGAACCACTCACATCTCCTCCTCAGTGGCTAAACCTCCGCAGACTGTTTGAGGCACCCAGCTGGAACAGTCCATGGGAATCCTTATCCGTACTGCAGTCTTCTGGTAGAGTCCCTGCTTAATATTAGGAAGGATACATTAATATTCTGTCCTTTGTTTTTCAGAGCTGTCACTTCTAGTGTGGTGCCTGCAGGGGATACTTCTCAGCATAACATATGAGGCTACACAGTACCCTTGAAATTTCCTCTTAGTGGCAGAAGGGACCCTGCTGGGAGAAAACAGAGACAGCAGGCTGTCAGGACCAGCAGGCTGCCAGCTCTTTGAGATCCTGAGATCCTCCTATCCATGCAAGTCCAATATCTGAGCATAACCTCTTTTGCCAGGCGATAACTGATCAGCCCAGCCAGAGCTGTACCAAGATATTTTGGCCTTTGAGCTCATCTACACCCTCCTCAAGCTCTTTCCAGCCTTTCTGTCCCTCGATCTGAAGAGCAGCAACACTCAGGAGCTCAGACAATGAGTGTTCTTTTCCCACAAGCGCAGGATGTTGCCGTTCCTATGCTGCCTGTGGATCTGTGTCCAGATCTCTTCGGATTAAATGGTTCCTGCTATGCACCATCCATTTCCTCAGGGTAAAATATAAACTGGTGTCTAGAAAGGGGAACACAGTAGTATGAGTTACTGTGAAGAAGAGGAAAAAGGTGTTCTGGTGGAGCCATATATGCTAACACTGCTTCTCCAGAAGGTGAGGCCCATGACAGGCATTTTTTTTTCCCTGGACTTTAGAATTTGTTCAGTTAAATTATTATTATAATTTTTTTTATTATTTTTCCCCTGATTTACTGTCCCTCTCTGATACACTGCCTTTCCCTCATGTTCACTGCTTCCCTTCACATGTCCCATATGTGGCTGACAGGCAGTGTGCATTCACAAGCACATGCTTAGGGGGTTTACCAGTGTTATGACTCCAGGTAAAAAAATCCAAATATATATGTTTGCTTCCTGGTTGGGCAATCGGGATCCTTGCCCACTCCCAGGCATGCACCTTCTTCTACTATAACACCTTACATGCAATTATAACTTAATATTATAGCTTAATATATTAAGCTTTTATAACCCTTTAATATTGTGAAGATCTGCATGTGCTACAGCATATAAAACCCACTATCTGTTGTAGTAACACAGCTTTCTGTGGGGTTTTTTAGGAATTACAAGAACCTGTTTGGTTTAGGGCACCTTTTGCAACATGCCTTTAGATGGCCTACTGGAACAAAAATATAAATACTCAATTTACAAAGAAGAAGGCCCTTTGAGGTCTGTGTGTTATATCTATTGGAATGGCTATAACCAATTGGAGATTAGATGCTTTTAAAAAGTTCAGTAGAAAAATTAAGTTTAGCTGCCTCTTCTTTCCTAAAGCAGTAGTCTGATAGACTTTACCCTACTTACAGACAGAATTTAGACTACCAGCAAGTAACGCAAGGTCTACACATGGTAAAGTTCAGAAATCAGCTAAATTATGTTTTTGGGAGCTGAGCTAAAACACAAATCTATTTAATGAGCTTGAAGAATGCCCTGTATTTGTTCAGAGAAACCTCCTCTTCTCCCTCTTTGAAGAATTCTTAACTGTTCTGGCAGAGTGATCCCTACCCCTGATCCAGACTGGGATGGATAGTTTAAAACAATCAGATTTCTCCCCTATTTACACAAAACCGTGCATCAGAGCAGGTGAAGCCTGATGGTGGGACTTCCATTGCAGGTGGGGCTGCCCTGCAACGGCACTGCTGTTTCACCAGTTGTTTTGTTTGCAGTGATTAAGATAGCAGCAGGTCAACACTTATCTGGGGCTTGTTCTTGGGGAAGGGTCTCATTACCCATCTCCAACTCCCACTCTTGAATATAAAAAAACCTCACAAGACCTTGCTTTACCTTTTAAGTGCATAATAGGACTCAGTCCTTCCTCCATTAATCTTACTCTTCTTCACTTGCTTCTTTTTTATGAAATCACCTGTTTTCCTTTCCTGCTTTTTCTCTGCCTCTAACCTTTTGCCTTGTTGATTGATTACTCCTTTTTTGTCTCTCTTTTATTTCTTGCTTGCCTTCTCTTTGACAGAAGGTGACATGTTGCTCATGCTGGGAGCACCTATCAGACAACTGTGAAAACAAGCTCTGGCTTGTAGACTGCTGGAGGAAATGGCAGATGCCCCTTCCAAAGTGACTGCCACACAAGTGCCAAAAAATAGAGAGATGAAAATCAAGTAATTTTCAGGCAGAAAGGTATCATCTTACCAGGACCTGAGCAGCTAACAGGAGATTTTGTGGGGTAGAAGTAAATGGCTTTCTGCTCAGGCTGTTTCTCTAGTCTGGTAGCTTCCCTGCAGCAGCCTTCCCAGGTACATTTTGCCTTGACAGACTGAAGATTTTGCTCTGAGATGTCCAAATTTGACCTGCATCAGGTTGCACAATTAAGGCATTGCATAAATAAGTACTAATATATTGCTATTTTCATGAGCAGATTTCTGAAATGCTTTACCAAGATCAGAAGCACCCTCCTTGCTCTGCAGAAAGAGAAACTGACACATAGCACAGTGCAGTGATCAGCTCCGTGGCACACAACAAAGAGAGTGCAGAGCCCATATCTCACGTGTCCCCACGCAGAGCTCCCCAATAATTACGATGATGATATTTGTTTTTTCCAATTCTCTTTTACAGAAGAACCCTTCAAATATCGTGTGATCTAACTACACACATCAACTCGTAGTCTAAATGGTCACAGGGTCACATGACAGCTACAGGGCACTCTCTTTCTGAAAGGGCCAAACCAAACAATTTTGCTTCCAACCGCTATTCTCTTGTTGTATTAATAACATCAGCGACTGAGAAGTATAAAGGGTCAAAGTCAAGACCTGAAATCCATTTGCTGAATATGAATTTCCATGCACCCTCCATCAGTAAGGGATGTTTTGATACACCTGACTGGAATGACAACTAGATTGTTTTGGTTTTGTATGGCTGCCTTGGGAGTCTGAGAAGCTTAAGACTGATTAGAAGTTAAGCAGAATACTTTAAAGCCACTAAAACTGCCAACGATTAGAGATGCTTTTAGCTTCAAAGCTTACACATATTTTTGGTCCAGTAAGTGGTATAACATTCACTACTTTGTCTACAAGGTATTTATATTAATATCGGATGGGTTTAATGCTCTGTTAAGTTTACAGCTGAAAGCTCTGGGACAACAAACAGTTAACAGGGAAATAAGACCAGTTCTGAGAGCCCTTCCCCTTTTAGAAAGTTTGCTATGGTAGCTATTTTATACCTTATAACTCTAAAGGAGAATATGAATAGGAGTGAATGAATCTTTCATATACTCCAACCCCAGAAAGCACCATTCTGCTCATCTACTTTGATGTCCTTTGTTTGAAAACAAAACAAAAATAGTAACAAAACTCCCAGGCCTTAAAATTTCATCAAGATGTTGCTAAATAAGATCCATAACTTCAACACACTAGAGCCAAAATGAAAAATAAATTCTGCCAAGTCTGCATTTTACAACAGATAAGATGTGGTGAAGCATTTTTTTCTTGGTAGAAATAGACTTTAAAAGGTTTGTAATAGCGACACCCTGCCACTTTTCCTACACAATCAGCCTTTTCTTTGGCCTATCAGAAAGGAAAAGGTGCTGTGTTACAGCACAGCCTCACCATCTTTTACTATGTCAGGACTCCTCTCTAACACAGCAATATCTGAAAATCCTTTCAGGCAACTCTGTGCTTGTCTGAGCAGTACAAAAAGCTTCATGAAAAGGCCAAATCTCCTCTTTCAGGTCTGTAAAAATTTTGCGTATACCAAAATCAGCTACATCAGACCAATGAAGACACATTATAGATATAGTCTGCTACTGGGAAAAGTTGGACCTGTATATCGTGGCTGTGTCTCTGAAGTGGTTAGGTCAGTTACATCTTCCAGACCCTACTGGTTCCTCACCTCTGTGAGTCTGCAGCTCGCTAAGCTGTGCCAGCTGAAGTAAGCGAGAAAGCTCTCTAAGCCCGGTCTTGCTGAAACAAAACCTAAATACTTTTTCTCTAGGAGATAGTTTTAACAACATAGTTGGATTTTGTTTTGCTGCAAAGTCATTTAGAAGACTTTTCTCTCCCTGTCCCTCCTTTCTGGACTCCAAATACTATTTTCTTCTCTTCTCCAATGTTACACTGAGGCAAATGTTTAGCATGTCATTCTCTAAACCATACCAGTAGAATGATCCAGATTAAAAATGGATCCAAATAAAAAATATACCACAAATAGACATTTTTTAGAGCCTGGTTTATATTATGGTCTGGCATACATAGCAATCACATAAAAAGTTGCATCAGCACATTAACAGGGTGCTCGTGAACTGCAGAACGGAGATGGGAAGGAGAGGTAAGGTAGGTGGAAACATCACTGGCATCATGGGATGCCAGCCCTGTCCTTGGGCTGCCTGTGGTCTTCCTGTTCTAGGAAGCTCCTGCTTCTCTCTTCTTCCCATCTTCAGATACTTAGTCCCTCTGCATAGTGCCAAGTGCTTGTGGAGCTGCTCTTGGGAGCTGAGCCAGGCAACTGCTCTGGGTCAGAGGTAAACCTTTTGCACCCAGGAGCAGGAACTCCTAAACCAGCATATCTGCTACAGAAAGTATGAAATTACTATAACCTGGATTTGATAGTGTATGTGTTTTGTTAGCCCAAATAACTCTAAAGATTTAAAGAGCAGTCAGGCAAACAGCTCAGCTGGCAGTGACCTCCAGAAAAGCAAAGGGCAGAGAGATTGGAATGAACAATTACTGCACCTAGAGCATAGTCACACCAAACATTTAATAAATAATTGAACTCCCTTTCCATCCCCTTTTTCTGTTCCTATCACTTCCTTGTCAAGTTGACAAGAAATAACAAGTATATTTAGGGAGTACAGTCCAGGCTGAATCAAGTTACTCATATCCTTTGACTTAACTATGCTACTGACATTCAGCTGATCAAAATCAGATGTCTGAATCCAGACCCAAGACTAGTTATATTGAGCAACATATTGAACAGAGAAGTCCAGTTGCTCATAAAATGTAGTTTTCTGCAAAACACAGTAACACAACACGCTTTTTTCTGAGAACACTTCTTTAAATACTCTGCAGAAACACATATTGTACTTCCGTAAGAAAAGAGAAAGGTGTGTCAATATTACTGTTCTCAATCACACATAGGCCAAATAGGCATGAATGGCATGAGAAGTTCTCAGCCACTTGACCTGTGCAATGTATCAAATACACTGTGTCATTCAGAGTCTCACAGAAATAAAGCCAAGAGTGTCTGATCTGAAATGACACAGTATCTCATCCACTTCATAGAATCACAGAAACACAGAATGTTTAGGGTTGGAAAGGACCTGAAGATAATCTAATTCCAATCTTATACCATGGGCAAGGACACCTTCCATAAGACCAGGTTGCTCAAAGCCCTGTCCAAACTTGTCTTGAACGCTGCCGGGGATGCGGCAGCCACAACTTCCTTGGGCAACCTGTGCCAGTGCCTCACCAAATCTCACAGTAAATAATTTCTTCCTTCCACTCACCCAAAGGCAAGTGTTTTGACATCTGAAAAGATGCACTGTCAACATGCTACAAGTAGAGTACATTGGAATCCCCAACAGGGCAAGGTATTCTTGAAATGGGAAGTGTTCAGGAAAATCAGCGAGAGAACAAGACCCTATGCTGCAGTAAGAAACAAAAAAACCCAGCATCATATCTGAACCCAAATATGGTGACAGTATAAACCAGAGTGCATGAGTAAGATATACCAGACAGAAACAAGTGCACACTTAAATCGCCACAGTTCTTATCCACAGCATGCTGAATTTGTCCTCTTCCTAGATGACATATATAGTTCAAGTCGTGAATGTTCTGTAGGAATCAGATAGAATCATAGAATCATAGAATAGTTAGGGTTGGAAAGGACCTTAAGATCATCAAGTTCCAACCCCTTGCCATAGGCAGGGACACCTCGCACTAAACCATATCACCCAAGGCCTCGTCCAGCCTGGCCTTGAACACTGCCAGGGATGGAGCATTCACAACCTCCTTGGGCAACCTGTTTCAGTGCCTCACCACCCTAACAGGAAAGAACTTCCTCTTTATATCCAATCTAAACTTCCCCTGTTTAAGTTTTAACCCATTACCCCTTGTCCTATCACTACAGTCCCTAATGAAGAGTCCCTCCCCACCATCCCTATAGGCCCCCTTCAGATACTGGAAGGCTGCTATGAGGTCTCCACGCAACCTTCTCCAGACTGAACAGCCCCAACTTTCTCAGCCTATCTTCATATGGGAGGTGCTCCAGTCCCCTGATCATCCTCGTGGCCCTCCTCTGGACTTGTTCCAACAGTTCCATGTCCTTTTTATGTTGAGAACACCAGAACTGCACACAATACTCCAGGTGAGGTCTCACAAGAGCAGAATAAAGGGGCAGGATCACCTCCTTCGACCTGCTGGTCACACTCCTTTTGATGCAGCCCAGATAGTCACAAGCTGTCTCAGGAGTCCTACAAGGTCTTTAATACAGCAGCTGAAGCACATCCTTCTGTCCTTCCCTCTGATTTTATAGGGTATTTCTCACTTCAGTTAGAGTTACCTTGTTCAGTGAACAGATGGTGTAGCACTGTACTTTCATTGAAATTACTTGGCAAACAGAAAGCTGCCCACTGCAATTTTTTTTACCACATCTTGTACATCAACTGTTGTTTCCACCTCTGAACTGTTAACATGCCTTTTCATTTCAGATGCCAGTGTCACACCTATAAAAACAGCCAAGAAGAACAAATGAGTAGTGGCAGGTATACATTTAGACCTTTTGTTCTGTCAAGCTCTTTCCAGCAACAGTTGATTTCCAGAATCAATACTGACTGACAGCTGGTCATTTTAAATATCAGCATCCTCATGAATCAAATCTTATTCGATATCACAGTACATCCATACAGACGTTAGAAAAGCAAAACCCTGAGAGCTTCAATTAGGCACATCTATGATCAATGTGGCTAAGTTTACTGTACATGCATATGTACTTGCTGAATAATTTGTCCTTAGCATGCTTTCCAACTGCTACGGCAATGCAGAAACTTTAACCAATCCATCTACATCTTTGCAAGACTGGTAATACAAGCCTCTTTACAAGAAAAAGAGGTTGTTTCCCCATCCTTGATTAAAGGAATTTTCAGGTCTTGAGCAAAGCAAGAACATCTCATACCTTTAAATACTTCATACTAATCCCTACTGATGATAACAAGATTCTGACCTTGAATCAGTGTCACCAGTCACTAGCCAGTGGCAGCCCACCCATTTGTTCTGAGATTTGTACAAATCCACATGTTTTTCCATGAGTTGAATGTTTGAGAATACCTGCTGTTCCTGGACTAAGTGCAATAAAGATGTCCCACTGGAGGTGGAAGTGGGATGGACCTTCCTCTTCTAAATCATTCCACTTCAGTGCCCTACGAACCTAAACTGGTGACATACCTTTCTATGTGACTCCTCCAAAGCACATAGGAGTGCTCACATGCAACATACCTGGGAATGCTCAGTACCTATGCCTGAACTCCAGCTGGATCTCAATTTGAGGTTGAATTTGGGCATTGCCAGGCTGAGTGTGGAATTTCTAAAGCCAAGGTCCTGCTGCAGAAAGGGCAGAATTAGGTATTCAGCACACGATGTCCTGAGCCTGGGACAAGACTAATACAGCTGAGTACAGGATAACCTGAAATCCTGCCTCTCCTCTGAGCCTGCAGTCAGTGCTTCAGGCATCCTTCCATGGCCCTAACCTGGTTAGAAATGCAAAACAGGAACACCCCCTGGATTTTAGATACCAAGAAGCTGTCCTAGTGGCTGTTAATCATATTTTCCTGAAAGCCAAGGAGGACAGGTCTCAGAGGCAGTTTTGTCTGCTATTCCAGTACAAACCAATATCCCAGTCAGGAGTGTAAGCCTCTAACCGTAGACTTCAAAGTCCATTCAGGTGAGTTGCTCAAGCCTTAGACATCCAGGTGCTTTACTAGATCCAGTAACTATTATTTTTTGTTGATGCAGCAATGAAAGGACCATCAAGTCTAACCTGGAACAATGCCCATTGTGAACAAGGCCAGAAGATATCTGCTAACATTTTTTCATTACTACCTTCTTACATGTTCATTGAATGAGAACAGGTGGCTCCTAAACAACCCTCCTGAGCATCTTTAGGTTCCTCATTTGTATTGAACACTTAAAAAGGAGAAAAAAACCAGAAAGAGCAAAAGCAGTCACTGACTCTTCTGGAAATTATTCCAGTTCCTTAGTGAGTGAGAAGAGTTAAGCAGACACTAGGTTATTAACAATTTTCACCAAGCAATGAAAGTAAGCCTTGAGTTTATATTTAGCCACCCTTGGTATTCAGCCAAAAAAAACCCAACCCAAAAGCAGCAGTAGCTTCCATTTAAGGTTTGGTGCCAATTCTCTAAGTTAGATACTGTGTTCTTTCTTGATAATGTAGGGTGTACCAGTGAAATCAGTTCTTGTTATTCCATCTAAAAAGACAGTCACTGCACTGAGCCTAATTACTTGCACACCTAGCTACCCAGGACATGTCAGGAGGACACGGGATATGTTGAATAAGCAATTAATTCAATGCTTGCACCTACAGTGAGTGGCTTTTTAAAGGCATGTGATTGACTACCTAGTTTCTGCAGCTTTCCAGCCATTCAAGATGAAAACAGTGCTGTTATCTATTTTAAGTGCTGTATTATTTCAGACAACTGCAAACTACATTAGCAAGCTGCAGTGCAGGCATATGCAGAGGTTTTACACAATTACTAAAGGCCACAGAGCTTTGATAATTATTTTCCCTTTTCACCTGCTCAACCAGAGTAGCTGAAAGAGATTAATTTCATGCTATAACTGAATTCCCAAAGGAACCAGAAGCCTCTGATTGCACACATCACAGCTCAAACCCAGCAGCTTGTTCATACACTCTAGAGAGCTTTGGGGAACAAGAACAGCACTCCCACATAAATATGTGGATTTACAGCTGCAAATCAACTAGCAGCATTAACACATTTGGAGATCAATCTTGCAGTGAAATACAATGGCAGATCTTTCATTTGTTAATTTTTAGTGTTTTAACATACAGCTTAATAAAATCTTTGTACTCTGTCAGGCAACATATTCCAAAGCATAGTATTTTCCATGCTGTGTAATTACATTGTGGAACTTGCCACTCCAGAACACTGAGGTGGCCAAAAGTGAAAGTGCAGAGGAGGCTGTGCAACGTAACAGTCTAGATGCAAGCACTTTCTCAGGAAGTTCCCTAAAGTGCTGGACCTGCGAAGAATGACCAAGGAAAGGATCATTTTCTGTACATTCTGATTTTCTGCACTTTCATTAAGCGTTTGCTATTGCTTGTTGTGGAATACAGTGCTTCTCAAGGCAGACTTCTGACTTAATCTAACATGGCCATTCCGGTGTTCCCCTATACTCACCAGCATCAACTATAATTACTGGAGAACACTGATGTTATACAGTTTTGCTCAAGGTAACCTCCCTGCATCTGGTATCCGTCCTGTAACAGACAGAATGTCTGTACATGGGAGTCTTTAATAATAGGGATATCAAGTGTGTTTACACAAGTTAATTGCAGTCAATAGCCCTGACCAGAGTCACTTAGACCAACCTAAGTGACTTCCTTCTCTGTCCTTCCTCCAATTTCTTACTATTACCTCCCCCAAGGGGCATATGTTTGAGTTATATTTCAGACAAGGTAATATTAGTTCTGCTTCCAAGAGAAGTATTGTTTGTATTTGTCTAAAAGAATATATATCAGTTTGAGAATCTTTCTAAAGCTCTGCCTAAAATACACTCTAGGCTTTAGCAGAAAGTCTTACTCCGCATTTGTTTTGTATGAATTACATTAGGCTTAAACACCTAGCTGTTAAGTTAAAAACAATAGAAAGGGTTCACTTGGAAATAGAGTGGTTGATGAGAGAGAATACTTTCCCCTGACTTTCCCTACAGTCTACTGAAGCAAGAAATGCAAAAAGGAAAACACAAAAAGCAACTGTCTAGAGGGTAGGCAGCAGTTCTTGGCTTGTAAACTAGATTCATATCCAATTCCTTTGACTGTGACTGACGAGCTGTTGTAGTAAGTTGGGTGTTAAAATGCACCAAATTCCTAGCAGTTCCCCAGGTGATTTGCAAGGCTTGCAGGGCATGTCTTGAGCATCAAATACATGGCACACAGTTTTTATTTAAGAGAGACTCGCAGCTCCATTTTGTACTAGCATTTTAAAGCCTATTAGGCTAGGGTTCTAGTATTATTTTTATGGCATTGCTTGACCCATGCCAAATCATCCACATTCATACATCAGAGGAAGAGGAAAATACTACTCTTGGCTTGCAAACATTAGAGAAATGGAAAGGTATTTAGAGAAATCTTTAAGACATGTTTTGTAATACAATATATCCTGTAAAACTTAAAGGATAACAATATTACCCTGTTCCCTACCCCTGGCAGGATCATTACACATAGGTACTTCAGTTTATTCCACTTCTAAGAGCCTCCTTTCATATCAGGGAGGAAATTTCATTAAATCACAGCCTTCCTGTGCCAACCGTAAGTATCAGCTGGCTTCTACTTTCCTTGAAGTGCATTTTAAGTATAATACTAAATCCTTACAAACACCAAGAGATTCAGGGTCTGCTCCTGGGAAATGCTAAATGTCTTCATTCCTCTGCAGGTCAGATAAAGCTCTCTCATCTATCAGTGCTGACTCACTGCTTTCTTTTAGTGTCGTTATTTTTAAAATGCACTTGTATGGGACTTCAGATATATAGTCAGCTCTGCTCTGTTACTTACTGGCAATTTATCTGGATTACAGACTAACCTCACCGCAGGTGGAGACACATCATATGGCTCTGTGCAGAACCAGCTTAGTGCTAGTTTATTACCCCAGGGAGAGCCCCGAATGAGTGAACCTCTGTTGCTCCATGCTACAGCCTGGAAGCAATTCTTTTGGGTGGAAGCGGTCCAGCTAGAAAACACTACTGCTTTGCCAGGTTGCAATTAGTCCCCTGATGAACCATGGAGCTGTCTCTGCTCAGAACTCCAAGAAATAAAATATTGAAAAGCAACAGAGATACAACTGCATATAAGATTTAGGGCAGCTGCAAGCAAACTGTCTTTTGGCCTTGGGTCAATAAGGAAGAGTTAGGGCAAGGAAGAAAGTGTGATATAAGCAATGTAAGTAACTCTGCTACTGCACCCATGATGGAAGGAAGGAGGCTGAAAACATGACCATAGTGACAAGCTCTTCTGCTCTCCAAAAGGGTTTATTAGCCTGGGTGCAGGGTCAGGTGGCACCGGCTTGGGTTCAACATCCAGGCACACACTTCTGAAACCAAAACCAACCTCCAGACAATGTGCCACATAGTCACCAGCATGTCTGTGCAATGTATGCTTCTGATTATTTCAGAAGTATTTGGGTATTTCAGCACAAAGTCCAGTTGTTCTGAGGACTGCTGCACCAGGCTCTGTCACACAGGATAGGCACTTTCAGAAACCTAGGCTTAGGGGCTAAGCCTTGTCCTTATTATCTCCTGTTGTGTGGGTAAAAAGGACTTCCCACTAAGCATGTGGAATTTAGGTTTTGGTGTTGCACCTACTTCTGCAAATGCTGAATGTGACTAGCACTCAGCTTCAGATTTCACTCAGAGGGTGAAGCTGGAAGAAAGGCCACTTCTGTTTAATCATAACACATACATAATGTGAGGGACCAGTGGGAAATGCCCTTCTTTATATACTAGATTGATGAGCAGTGAGTCCAGTGACAGTTTTGCTGATGCATGGTAACTTGCCAAAGCAGTAAGCTTTGAAGACATACTGCAAACAGACAGCTATGCCTAGTATCTTCTCAGTGGGTGCAAACTTGAAACAAAGATTTCAAACATGAAGGACAAAAATTAAAAACTGGCATGATTTGAGATGAGAAACATTGTCATGTAGGCAATAGAGACCATTTGATGAGACGAGCCCTTTGCAAATGAAAAATGTAGACTCAAGTTATTAATTTAGGAAAAGAGAATGCAGGTCCATTTGAATAGCTATGAGGCTACACAACAGTGACTTCAAAAATCTAGAGACCATAGCAGACCACTATTTATTACTGTGCTGTCATTACAGTACAGGTACTGCGAGGACTAGTGCAATCTCTGTATCAGAAGCAAGGAGGAGAGTAGTTTGGAAATTCCTGCACATTTTTCCATCCTGACTGAAATGCTGAATTTATCAAAATCAAAAGCTTCACAGAAAGATGGTCAATTAAAAAAAATCAAAATATATACTTTGATTGACACATACATTTTTTCCGACAATATGCTTTGTGAAAAATTAAGAACCCAAAAATAGAATACAATTATAAATCTCCATATAAAGCTTCAAATTTACTTCTGCTGAAGAAGAATCTTTCTGCATGCAATTTAATAAGGCAGTGCAGATCAGTGGCAGACAGTTATTTTGCACCGCCATAAAGCATTAGTGAGAGTGGTACAGTAAGAAATTATAAAGCTTGGGTATCCATATTTTAAAAACACATGCAGGAAAATTGGAGAAACTGTTAAAAAAACCCAGAAGTCATTGAGACCATCAGAAACACAGAACCATAGAATCTCTTAGGTTGGAAAAGACCTTTAAGATAATCAAGACCAACTATTAACATTGCTTCACGTCCACCACGTAGTCATGACCCTAGGTGCCACATATACACGTCTTTTAAAACACCTCGAGGGATGTTGACTCAACCACTTCCCTGGGCAGCCTGTTACAGTGCCTGACAACACATTCATCGAAGAAATTTTTCCCTATATCCAATTTAAACGTCCCCTGGAGCAACACTGACCCCATTTCCTCTCATCCTATCAGTTGCTACCTGGGAGAAGAGGCTGACACCCATCTCACTACAACCTCCTTTCAGGTGGTTGTAGAGAGAGATAAAGTCCCCTCTGAGCCTTCTCTTCTCCAGACTGAACCCCCCCAGTTCCCTCAGCTGCTCCCCATCACACTTGTGCTCCAGACCCTTCACCAGCTTCATTGCCCTTCTCTGGACACGGTCCAGCACCTCAATGTCTTTGTTGTAGTGAGGGGCCCAGAACTGCACGCAGGATTCAGGGTGCAGCCTCACCAGTACTAAGTACAGGGGGATGGTCACTGCCCTGACCTGGCTGGCAACGCTACTGCTGATACAGGCCAGGATGCCATTGGCCTTCTCGGCTGCCTGGGCACAAACTGATTCATGTTTAGCAGCCATCAATGAGCACCCCCAGGTCTTTTTCCACTGAGCAGCTTTCCAGCCGCTCCTCCCCAAGCCTGTAGCACTGCATGGGGTTTCTGTGGCCCAAGCACAGGGCCCAGCACTGAGCCCTGCAGAGCCTCATACAGATGGCCTCACCTCACCAATGCAGTCTGCCCAGATCCCTCTGCAGAGCCTTCCACCCTCAGACAGATCAACACTCCCACCCAACTCGGTGTCATCTGCAAACTTACTGAAGGTGCACTCAATCCCCTCATCCAGATCATTGATAAAGATGTTAAACAGAACTGACCCTAATACTGAGCCCTGTGACCAGCTGTTAAGTGGATTTAACTCCATTCACTACCACTCTTTGAGCTCAGCCACCCATCCAGTTTTTACCCAGAGAACAGTACATCTGTCCAAGCCAGGAGCAGCCAGTTTCTCTGGGAGAATGTTGTGGGAGTGTCAAAGGCTTCACTAAAATCCAGGTAGACAACCTGCACTGTCTTTCCCTAATCTAGTAAGTAGACCACCTTGTCACAGAATGAGATCAGGTTAGTCAAGCAGGACCTGCCTTTCATAAATCCATGCTGACTGGGCCTGATAGCCTGGTTACCCTGTACATGCCACACGGTTGCACTCAAGATGGTCTGCTCCATAAAACTAAAAATTGGTTTTAGTGAGAAATGAAAGCTCTCATTCTGAGTCTGTTAAGACGAGCAAGAGGTGACTTGCTTATGGTTCCAATACTGCTATGGGAAAAAGGAATACTTGACAGGCTTTGCATTAGAGGGTAGAAAAACAACAGAAAACAATGGCTTGAAACTGAAGCCAGGTAAAATCCAACTAGAAATAGAAAAAATAATAGGGTTAATGGGATAATATTTAAACAAATAGTAGTGGAAATGATGGATTCACCATCTTCTGGTGTCTTCAGATCAATACCACATGCTTCTCTACAAAAGAAGCTTTAGCCCACGAGAAGTCCTTGGGATCAATACAAGGGCAATAAAGGCAATTTAATGGTCTGCAACACACAGGAGGTCAGACCAGATGACCTAATGGTCCCTCTGGCTTTATAATCTAGGGACAAACATATAAGATCAAAGTGTACAGAGCAGAGTAATGAAATGAGTCTAGAGTTTGTATGTCAGTCTTTGCCACAACTACCATGCCACAAAATTAAGATGCACGTGACTTCCTTTTTTATTTCATGCCTGTCCACCTGCACATGTTGTTCCTCCACTGGAGGAGAGTATTTTGTGGATAGATTGCATCACTGACTGTAAACATTCTTACAGAATTCTCTGGTATCACTAGCATCATATTGAGATTTGTGTTATAACATTTATGAGCATACTTTCCAGGCAAGACCCTGCTTCTCAAATTTGTATTTTCCATGTTTGGTCTCCAGATAAATTTTTAAATGATGGAGGGAGGCTGGATGTCCTGGTTTTGGATTGAAATCAGGAGGAAAACCATTAATCTGTAATAAAATGCTTGGCGTTCTATTTCACTGATAATTCAAAAAGCCAGACTTTGAGGTAGCAGGTCCATGGAGGAAACTAGTGCTGCTGAACTGTTCCGTACAATGAAAGAGTAGTGAATTATCACTAAAGAGCAGTTTTGAATAAAACACAGCCTGTATCCTAACTTAACAAATCTTTTTCTGTGAATTTTAGGCAGAAATGGTTGTGTATAACTATTTTCTTGATATTCCACAGAAAAAAAAACCAAAGAATTTTACTGGGATCAACAGAGACTGCAGCTGCATAGCAGATGTGCGGTCTCACTTCTGAATAGCATCTTACGCTCTGAGGTCCTGATTCATTTTAGGGTGAATCTAATCAAGTTAAGCAGAGGTACTTAAAAGCTTTTCACTGAAGGTAACCTGACAAGACAAAGAGAGATTCTGCATACTGTGTCTCTATGCTATAGAAACCAGCTGAAAGATATCCACTTATCTTTCAGACTGAGGGTAAAGATACTACATGGTGTGCAGGAAGACAGGGCTTCAACTCGCTATCACAGTGGTCTTCTGGTGTCACTATGTAGTATTTCAGTAATTTTTTTTTAGTAATTTTAAAACCGTTTGGCACTAAACACGCTGATTCTTTGTTCACTTCTTTTTACTGAAAAGTTATTTACCTGAAGCCCTAGTAGAGAAGGTTTGTGGCATGGGACATTAGGTGAACTACATCCTGCTCAGAGAAGAGTAATGAAATTATAACCTTACACAGAGCTGTCCACTCACTTCAGTATGCAAAGGGCAATTTAATTGCAGTATATAATAATCACTGGAGGGGTAATGTTACCTTTGTGAAGGATTCAGCTTTTTGTAAAAGCAGCAGCTGGAAGTGATTTTCAGGTGCAAAGCTGATTAAATAGACATGTGATTTAGCCAGCTGCCCGCTTCCTTATGTGACCTTTGGCAGGTTCCTTGAGATCAGGCCTATAAAAGAAGGGAGGCACGGCTGTACCAGTTGCTCATCTCCCAGAAGGGATTTCTCGAACCATCTGGGGTGCCTATCTACACTACCCACTAGGCAAACAGTTGGTTGCCTCCTGCAAATCTCAACCCTGAGCAGGGCTCCACCTGAATTAAGCAATGGGAAATACCAAAGATCTGAAGTTCTTCTACAGGCTTGTAGCCTCAGGTTAAACATTACCAGCACCTTCCTTGACTCGGATCCAAGGAAATCACCTAGTCTTTTTACAGATAAGACAGAGCCAAGGGACAAAGCAATGATACTGATAGAGCAGTTAAGCAGCCAGACCACTCAGAAACTGTGAGACTCCTTCAATGACATCCTCACTGGAATGGTTTCCAACACATGTATCTTACCTGTTGTTTACCTGAGCCACCCAGCTGTGGTCTACTTGTGTCCACACCACACACACACACTGCTCCTCCTGTCAGAGCTGGGGGTCTGCATCACAGAGAATGCAAGAGCACATGACCAACAGCATGGTGATAAAATGCCTTGCTGTGTCCAAGTCCCACTCTCAGCCCTGCCTTTGTATTTTAGCCACAGTTGCTGATGCCTCTTCTGGCTGCTCTTGGATGTCAAATGGCTGTGGTGACTGCCACTGCAGAACCTGCCTGATCTAAGGCAGCCTAAGGTCACTAATGGGTGGGAACTTCTAGCTTGCCTCAGGAAGGGGATGACACCCAAGCCAGGAGGAGCATGAGAAATGATCTGCAACAGGCACCAGACACACCACTAGCTCCACTGGTGAGAGCGCTGGTGCACACAGATTCCCTGATGGCTCAGCAATTGGGTGACTCAGTCTGCCTTTTAAAGGAAATAAAACCTCATAATTCAATCTGTGTGTGGATCTGTCTCTTCCTCTTTCATAGCTTTCACACTGAATTTTCAAATATCAGCAAAGACAGAGAAAAAAAAATCCATCATAACTGAGATCATAGGAAAAGGCAGCTGCGAAGAGAGAGAAGAGAGGAACTATGAGGTCTTTGACCAGCCATACTTTTTGCATTAAAGAAGTCATAAAGGTTTAAAGGTACTTATGTCTCAAAAACTATTTCTTATTCTGTGATGGAAAGTACTGTTGGATATATTGATATGATCTGTTTTCATCCATTTTCTCTGCCAAAGGTATTCTCTTTCTATTACAAAGAATTGGCACCTTCACCTCTACCTTACATGAAATAACTGTATTTTCAAATCTGGAAACAAATGCAAGGAAATTAATATTAATGCTTAATTCTTAATAATATTCATGTTGTACGTATATATTAGTCCACGTATCATTCAAACAAAATTGTAAATAATCAGACAGGGTTTTTTGGTCCTGTAACAAAATTATATAACAAAACCATTCATGAACAGACATTTGTACTTAAATTTAGTAGTCAATTTGTTAACTCATTCCTGCTAGTTGTAGTGGATCACCTGTATGTATAAAGATAGATAGATGTAAAATTATCTTGGAGCATATTATATGTGTGCATGGTTGCATTAATTAATCTTATCTGATAATCAGCAAGCTTCTTTCAGCTACTACAGCCAGGAGAGGAAATGCAGTGTCATAGCTTTGTTCTGATTAACTCACAAAATGTTTAGCACTTAAGGTTTGTGTTGCACTATCAGAGGACAGTTGTTTGTTTATTTCACTGAACAAAAAATGAGCTTAGAAAATGTATTACAATATTGTGTATGATCTTACGGAAAAGATGAGCATTGATTAACAAACAGTATATTTTCATGTTATATATGTTCTTTGCATTGTGTAACAGCTTAAGATTAATATGTTAATTCTGAATATTCTGTGTTCCATCTTATGGAAGTGTAATTACTGTATCCAAATCACAACCACCACCTCCCATGGAAGGGGTTCCTCCAGTCTAATTACACGTCACTTCCTTAGACTAAACCAGTACCCAGTGTCCCTTCACACCCACTGTGGCTCCCACAGCCACCCATATGGCACTACACCTCACTTCTTCCACCTTAGTCTATATACGCAACTCATACCCCATATTGCACCCCATGCCAAAGTGGGCTCTAGCACCCCACTTTAGCACAGGAGTGCCATCTCTCTCCCTCTGACTTTTTTTTCCTGCTTCCTATGCACATGCTGGGCTTCATAACACTTCAGGGGCTGAATTTCACCCAGCAAACAGGCTGAGCTTCCAGCTCATTGGAAATCCGTCTTGTTCATCTCATCTTCAACTGGCTGTGGCTTTTCCAGAAGAAAGCTGTTCCACCATTTCAGCTGGCTTCCTTCCAGCAGTGAGCTGTTCAGCTGCCAAGAACAGCGGGCGTGGAAAACATCAGCAAAATTAAGCGAAGGCATCAAACTTGATTCAAATTAGTTCTCCCTTGATGACTTGTAGTAACAGAATTCATATTCAGAGGCATCCTTAACCTAAAGTAAGAACAGTCACAAGCCCTGAGTGTTGAATATTCCAGCAGCAAAATGATGGTATTACAAGTCAGTAACACCTCAGCTAGATGTGCCATACTGACTACATAGCCCATAGTTGATATTGACAAGTATCTGGGCTGAGGCCTCCCAGGTCTCATGCCAGCCTAGATTTCTGCTCTGTCACTTATAAATGACCAAATTTAAAGGCTAGAAACAATTATTCTAATGATCAAATGACCTTCTACATGCACATACCATAGTATTTCAGCAAGACTCAAGTATTAGGGTCCTGGCCACCATTAAACTCTTAACCAACGTGTAATAGACCTGCAAATGCAGTTAGACCTATTAAACTTTCACATCATACAATACCTTATCATAGATGTTATTAATTGGCAACAGATACACAGTTGCCTGTGATAGACCTAAGACAAAGGTCTGAGAATGTATTTTTCTGTGTCATTTTAGTTTAAGCAGATGACTAAAGGAGCCAGATGGCAATCTCCTGTCACAGGTGTGCAGCACATAAGCAGCCTCTCAGCTGCTAAACTCCCTTCTCAACTTCTTTACCTTGGCCTAGAGTTCATGCCTGGGCACGTCTGTGCAAGACATGAGCTTCTTGTTTTGATTTTCCATGACTTGGCATCTCTCATGATTCTCATGAGTCTGTTTTCAGAGTTCTAGTGTGTGAGAGCAGTAGTAACAGGTTACTCATTAGAAACTCTCTTACTCATTAGAAAGTCTCTATAAGTGCCATGGATGCAAAGACATACTGAAAGATATACTTTGCAATTATGGAATTAATTTTCCTCTAGATGATAGAAAGATCAAGGTTTAAAAGTGTACAGGGCTTTTTTTGTAAAGCACTTTCTTGTTCTTAAGAGGTTCTCTGGGAGTTCATATTTGATTCTCTTGAACAAAATGTGGTGTACTGGAACTTGCTGAAAAATAAAAATGAATAAATTAAAGTTAATGCAAGAGAGTTAATAGCTACCTATTACCTATACAGCCGTATGGAATAAAAAAGGCTTTATCTGTTCCTCAAAAATTAATAACTTATTATTTTTATAAATTATCAGAACTGTGGAAAGGGGTTTTTCTTCTGTGACTCATTATTAGCTCATGAGCAATTTGAGAAGGAAATCCTCCTACGACAAAACAAGACAGGAACAATGCAGCAGCATATCTGTCATTAGCATAACAAAAAAGAAATATCTTAAGTACAAACTCAATTTAAAAAGCAAAATCAATTACATTGCACGGAGGAAATTTCTCCAGAAAGGGTCTCAAGTTTACAAGGCTGAAGCAGTTCTACACAGCAGAACTGACAATTCCTTGTAACGTGTCCCTATAATACGAGACACGCGTCGCAAAATAGGACCAGCTAAGAGCTCACCACTGCACAGCTCCAGACTGCCTGGATCTGATGTGTTAGCTTCGGACAACGCTCTCTCCCAGTTCTTTCCTTACCTCGGTACGCTGGAGTTACCAAAGGAGGTAAAAGCCCAGAGCAGACTCACTAGGGGCTCCTGAAAAGTTTCCTGCGCCCAGACTGATCCCCAGAGCGCCTGCTCCCTTTACCCTCCAGGCACCAGGCTCGTTTCAAGGGTGCCCGTGCGGAACCACCCGCTGCTCGGTGCACCCAGTGCAGTGCTGCGGGCTGCCCGCACGGGGCCCGCGAGGAGAGCTGCCGTACCCAGCACTCCGCGAGGAGCAGCAGCAGCCCCAGCGCCCACCCCGCTGTGCTGCTCTCCAAGAGCGCGACCACCCAGACGGCGCTTAGCGTGAGCCGGAGACGGGGCGGTAAAGGCTGCACCCGCCGAACGCTGCCTCAGCCCTTCCTCCGCCCTCAGGGATTTAAGAACTGAACCAGAGGGCACCGGGAAAGAGTATTTATTGTGTGCTCCCCCTCAGCCCCATCAGGAACTATCCCCTTAGCCACAGACCCGCCCCACAGCGGATCGAGGGGAGCCACCCCCCAGCCTCCCGCCTCAGGCCACCCTTTCCCGCCCGCCAACGGCCCGCCTCGCGCCGGCGGCCGGCGGCGCGAGAGTTGGGGGCTGGGGTGCAGTGGGAGGCCCCGCGCGGGCGGGAGCCCTGTCCCGCGCCCCGCCGCCGCGCGCCGCCAGCACGCGCGCTGATTGGCCTGCCGTGCGGCCGGGACTCCCCGGCGGGCCGCGCCTGATTGGCCGGATTGTAAAAGCGATGTCTGAGGGCGTCCTGGCGGGAATGGTACGGCCGAGCGCGCCCCCCGCCTGCTCCCCTCGCAGCCGAGGTGAGGGCGCGGAGCCCCTCCCGGCCGTGGGAGGGTGAGTCCCGAGGTGCCGCGCTCCGCTCGCCTCCCGCCGGGCTCGGGCGCACTGCCCCGGGGCGGGAGCGGCTCCTCTTAAGGGCCGCGCTAAAAGCGCCTTCTCGCTTTGTAGATGGAGGTGAGCGTCCTGGCTCTGCGGAACCTGGCGAGCGGCCGGCCGGGGCGGCGGGGCCGCGCTGAGGCTGCCGCCCAGAAGGTGAGCGGGCGCGGGGTGTTGGGGCAGCGGCGGCCGCGGTCTGTCCCTAGCGCTGCGGGGTCCTCGCACACGTTAGTCCGCCGGTGCCGGCCCGTGCGCAGCGCGGAGCTCCGGTGTGGGCGGCCGGTACTTCCGAGGACTAGGGCACCCCACCGGGCAGAGCGGGTTACGGCCGCGGCGCCACAGCCCCGTCCGTGTGTGCAGGGCCTCGACCCTCGGGGCTGGGAGGCGGGTCGGGCCTGGATCGTGCCCCTCACGCTCCTGCTGACCGCATTTGGGGTGTTGCCCACTGGACCAGCACACCTGGTCCTCCCTGCCGTGTTCTGCCTGCACAGCAGCATCTTACCTGTCGGCACTTGGAGCACAGAGGTGTCCGTTAAGATAAAAAGACAAGTCAGTAAAACAATCATGAGCCACCCCACCGTTGTCAGTAAGTGAAATGATTACACTCTGGCGTCATTCCCAGGGAAACCGTTTTTAGCTTTCACTCACTACTATGTGATCTCAACTATCCCAGTGGCTACTGCTGGGTAAGGTGGAGGAGGCTCTTCTACAGATTCACCCTTCAAAACCTGACCAAAACCAGGCCTGACATGATATGGGCATCATATGATCCTATTATTTAGTATTTGAGCATGCTGATGCACATCTACTATGCTTGCCTTCTGGTCTGTATCCGTACAGTGATGTTCTCAGGTCAAGAGACTGAGCAGTGCTACTCAGCAAGGAACAAGCTGGTTGTTCCCCTCCTACCTCAGCAGCCAGGAGACAGGTATCTAGCCTCGGGCATATTTTGCTCAGTAGCATCTCTTGAACTAGACCTGATTCATGACCTGCTGTCCATGCTCAATCAGGAATCATCCAAAGATCACATAATTCTTGTCAGATTCAGCTCCTATTATCTCAGAAATCTGAATTCCTGTTTACATACTAGGTTCATTAAGCCAGCCTGTCCTGTCCTCTTGTATTTGAAAGCCATCTCTGCTTGGATCAAGGTGAATCTCACACTTAAGCCAACTGGCCTTTGGGTTCTGTGGAACACAGCTGGGAGTTCACATAAAGCATTGCAGTTACTGAGAAGGGGTAGAAGCAATTCTTACTTTAGTAGGCAGTCATGACATTCAGGAAATAAGGATCTGCAAGGTTGATAGTAGACGTGTGCTTCTTTTGCAGTGCCACTACTTTTTTCATTGTGGTATTTGCACAAACATGAGCATTTGAGGTAGTGGAACAGCAAGTTGCTTTAGCAGCCCTCACTGCAGTTCCATTAGCACCAGGTATAGTGAACAGGAACTTGAGGGGAAGGTAGACTTTCTCTGTTACAGATTAAGTGTTGATTCACTGCCAAATGTAAACTTGCAAGAATATATTGAGTGCCAACACTATGTGAACATATATTCCAAGAAATACAGTGGCATCTAAGTTGACCCCTATTTATTACAGTGTAGTTACGTTACAACTGGCTGTTAATTGTAAAAGGAGGTATATTTATAACAACCTTTTGCGTAATTCGTAGGCGAATGTATGGAGAAGTGTTCTTCATCAGTGCTCAGAGCATAATGCTTTTGATGGGCCAAATTCATTTTCAGTTTGGATGCTACAGAACTGCTCCTAGTAAAAGCCAGCTTCAGTCTTTACTGGAACATGTATGCTTCCTAACTAGACTGTACCTGATAAGATGATATTTGGAATTGCTATTTAAGTATCTTTCAGCTGATGATAGCTGAATTGTTCCAAATAAAAGGCAAAACTTGGGAGAGTTCTTACAGCAAACCAATAGTAACTTAACGTTTTCTTTCAGGCTGTATTCCATTTTAGAATTGAATTTCTTGCTGCACGAAATAAAATACATAATAATATACAGCCTCGAAGGTGTCATGTTAGATTTTTAAAACTCATTTTGAAAAAAGGAAGTGGTAATCTTAGTCTGAGCAAGACTTGCTCAGTTTGAGACACCACCATAAAATACACAGCTAGACTGAAGAGCTAACAACTTCAAGCCTGATTTATAATTTAAAAGCAGTTAGCTGTGGTTCTAAAGGCTTCACTCACAATTCCAGCACGTTACAAGCTCTGCTAGCTTTCTGATGATAATCTGTCGGCTTCGCTTTTTCTCACTTCACTCAAGGTGCCTGCAATCATTTTAAGGGCCTAAATCTGGAAGCTACTGAATAATATTAGCTAGAGTTCAAAAAAAGCCCAGTGTCCTCTTTCTAGCATATTAAGGAGAATTAAGTTATAGATGTACTATCTAAGAACAGAACATTGATATCCCTGGGCAAAAAGATACAGTACAACTTTCTGTGTGGGCATTTATGGAAGCCCTGCTCTGTGCCACATTTAGAATACCTGGACCTCAATTTTTTATGCCCTGCAGAGAAAGCCAGTATAGCATCCTGTCTACTTTATTCCTGTAGTCTTCACAAGCCATTTGCACTAACAGGCTAGAGAGAAGTACTGTCACTTGTTGCTCAGAAATGGATGTCTTGACTCAAAGATATACTTGACGCTTTATTCAGCCAGTCCCTTGAGATCATTTGATCAGTAGTGATAATTCTTGCAGTAAGAGGAAGGTGTAAAACTGGACCCAAAGATGAAATATGAAGAAAGTTTGACTGCAGCTAGGGACTGGAGGGAGTTGGTCTTCGTTCAAAGTGACAAAAATCAGCTAATGAATTAGACTTTTCCTTCTAACACTTCTTAGCTACAGCCAGTAAATAGTTGCGGAGATTTTTCTTCGTTGTTTTGAACAGCAGATAGTGCAGATGCAAAGCTTTCATCACTTGCACATGAAGTTACAGCCACTTCAGTCTGACATTTTATGACAGTGTAAGCTGCATCCCTACCATGGCTTTTCACTGGGGACTTCTTAAGCAGAAGAACATGTTTTCTTGCTAAGTGTAACATGACCAATGCATTATCTCAGTTTCGATCTGATTTGGTGATTTATGTTTGTGGGCAACACTGTCTTGTAATAGCAGTCAGAGTTTAAAAGCCTAATAGGCCACAAGTTTGACTGGTTGACCTCAGGTTCTGTAATTCAGGGCAGTATCTCTTACACACTGCCTCAAATACAGTAGCTTGTTGACTATTTTACTCCTTCCAACAGAGGCAGAAGAGCCATGCTAAATATAGCTGCGAATGCCAAGGCATGAGTCACTACAATTACCTTCATAAGAACAATTAAATTGATTGTTGGACTGTTTCTTTCCTGCTGTGTCTAAAGAACTGGGTTTTTTTTATTAACAGGAAAACATATTTGATCGATCCAGGATGGCCCCAAAGACTCCCATTAAGAATGAACCAGTTGATTTATCAAAGCAAAAAGGCTGCACCCCGGAAAGAAATCCAATTACACCTGTTAAGCTCATTGACAGACCTCAGCCAGATCCCTGGACTCCCACTGCTAACCTGAAGATGCTTATTAGTGCTGCTAGCCCTGACATGAGGGACCGAGAAAAGAAGAAAGAGCTCTTCAGACCCATAGAAAACAGTGAGCAGAGTGGCACACCTGATTTGTTACAGGTGAGACTCAGAACACAATTACCTTATGTTCACTTAGGACTCAGGCCTTCCTTAAGTTGTGCCTCACTTTTATTCCAACTGGTCCTTTGTTTCCTATGGAAGACTGCAGAATTGTAGAACATTGCCAAGGACAGTTGCCTGCACAGCACTGGCTGAACAGCAGGACTTGCAAAGACTAGAAGTAATTGTTTTACTAGTAACTGACCTGAGACCCCTCAAAAGCCTGAATATCACTTAAGGGGGACAGTGAAAGAAGTAGAGCATAAAGAGGTCATTTTCCCCAACTTAAGTACTTCTGACACTTGTTTTTTGAACTGCATTAGAAATAAAATTGCCAGATCATTTTTAACCAGACAGGCAGGATTTTCAAGAGCGTGGGAGTGCATAGTTTTCAATGTATTTTTGAAATCTTCTACCATGTCCACAACAGACCCACAGGGTGATGAGCTAAAGCCTTTCTCTCTGCCTTTCCACCCCAGCCCCAAACTAGTAGTCAGCAAGCATGGTCAAGTGTTAATCAAATTTTTACTTGCCAAGACGCAGGCAATGTAGGGGCTGATCCCTGTCCTCACTTTAGGAAAGCTATCCGTGGAGAGGATGACATCAGATTGTAATAAGCATCATTAGTTTTCTTCCGTCAGACTTATTTTTGTTCCGACCACTGCTGTCCTTGTCCTGGATTGCTTCTTCTATAATATCCTTCTTCCGTGATTTAAGTCAGAGGAAGGTAGTTCTGGGGTCTTCCTGCTGAGAAGCATCATTTGATAGGTACGATTTTCCAGGACCTCCAGTGACAGTAGTCTGGAGAATTCTCCAACTTAGCCGTAAGAGAGCAAACAGTTCTAAAGGTAATTCCTAACATAGCTTCCAGTAAGTAAAAAACCAGCCAGTGTTAAAAGTTAGTTCATTACCACTGCAAGCCCACTACGGTCATACGGTATTTTTGAGGTGGCTACTGTGAAGAATTCAAATATTTCCTATTTAGTTAAACTTACACTTAATTTTCTCCACTTAACTTGCAAAAGAGTGTTACTGTAAGATACCACTCTTCCCATACCATATAAAACTCTTTAAGAATTCAATCAGAGCAACAGCCTGCCACAAGGTCACAACTGCCAAAGGACAGTTAAGATGTCATAAGCAAGGAAACATGGGTTTCAACAGCTGCCACCACTCTCAGCTTTATTTACCTGAGGACATGATTATTTCTTTCTCTCCTTTCTTGGACAGAGAGTCAAAACCCCAAGAGCTACCAGTGCAGAAAAAGCCTCCATCATTCTCATTTTGTAATAAATAAACATACCTCTTCTTGCCATCACAGTTTTGCTGGGGTCTTTTTCCCTGCAGGAACAGGCTATCCTACAGGGTTCACTTAAGCCAACAGCTTAACTGAGTTTGAGGTTCAGACCTTAAGGCACTTGATAGCGCCTTTTAGTGTCTTACCATCATGCCCAACACCCCACCCTCCAATTTCTTAAAGTTATAGAGGCACTGTAATGGGCAGTGGAATCTCTTGAAAGAAGTTTTGCAGGAACTCTTTGATGGCTTGTACATCTTCTGGTTTATTAGACCCAGAGGTGTTTGAGGGAATATTCCTCCTCCTCTCAAAAAGAAATATTCCTTCCAAGTAGGATCTTGCCCTCTGCTAGTCTGTGTTTGGTCTCACTGGTTGTTTTATTTTTTCCTGAAGCATAAGTGTTATTTTATGTTCTTACAGATAAGGTTTTCTGTAGATATCTTGTGTGATGAATTAAAAAGAGCTTGCAAGCAAAATGTGTCACCCAAGTGCTCTGTGCTTACAAGGTGTCCATGGCTTTTCCTTACTAGAAAGTCCGAGCTTAAATACTGCTAACATCTGAAATGTGCCTCGCTTGGCTATGCCTTGCTTCTAAAGCTCTGCACTAAAGGGTTAACATTTATTTTTTAACAGTATGATATGGTAGACGACAGCACGGTTGATGAATTTGAAAAGCAGAGGCCCAGCAGAAAACAGAAAAGCTTAGGACTCTTGTGCCAAAAATTTCTAGCTCGCTATCCAAGTTATCCGTTGTCAACAGAAAAAACTACTATTTCTTTGGATGAAGTGGCTTCAATTCTTGGTATGTATACCTGCAAAAATGGGAGAACTGAGCACCTGGGGTAGCCCAACAGGAGGGCCTTTAAAAGGTCATCCTTCTTACAGAGTACACGCAAGGGCTGCCTTTCCCTGGGTCTGGATGCTCTTCTAATCATACTAATAAAGAGTTGGAAATTACTAATATTGCTAAGTGTCTTTACTGCTTGATAACGCTACCATCTTAAAATCTCCTTTCTGACACTACTTTATACTAGATGGATCTATCCTCCAGCTCTTCACCAACCGTGCTGCTTGCTTAAATTCTCAATTTGCTGAACATGGAGTTAACGAGCTACACACCTTCTGAAAGAGGACTTATAAACAACATCTTTTGTCAGAATAGAATGTTTGGGGAAACAATTGCAAACTAGTTAGTGTAGGAAAGCAGTTGGCTTTACTGTCTGACTTCAGTAACATGCCTGACATTACATCTTCCAGGATCTCATGGTTCATCAAGGTTATCCTAGCTTTAAATGTTCTCTTGTGAGGGTAGGTTACCAGGAGACCTGCAAGAGTAGAATGAGAAAATGTGTTGTACGGAGGTGACAAGAAGGTATCAGGTAGCAAGTAGCCTATTTGCTGGGTCCCCTGTTAGGTTTGGTCTTAGCTAAAAGATTAATGAAATATCTAAGAGAAGCAATGAAATTTGGGAGCAAAGGCTAAGCCAAGTCACACAAATAAGAAGAAGATCCAGGTCTTTGGAGGGGTTGTCTCTTAGCTAAGCATGGCTTTATAAGATTGAACTTAAGCTAAATAAATATTTTATTTACATTTAGAACTCAGGTATTTACCAGAAAAGAGGAAGCAAAAATGAAATGTACCTGTTTTGGAAAGAAAGGGAGCAGAGGAATGATGTCCTCTGTGAGTCTGCCAAGGAAGTCCTTGAAATACTCATTTATTTGCCTTGGTAATAGGAAGCGGGAATAGGAGAGAATTCAAATGAAATAAGTAATTAAAGAAATTATTTTTTAAACAAATTGTTATTTTAGATTTTGTAGTTACTTCTTAATGTGTTTGCATTATGTGCCTGTGCTCCAACCTTGTACAGCTGAACATGAGTAGTGCTTTATTTTGTTTCTGAAGCGGCATTACTTTGCTTTCCTTAATACTAGAAACTTTGCTTTTAAAACCTACTGTTGTGTATTTTACCTCCCTGAAAGGGCTGTGCTTATTTTCCTCCCTTTGGTTTTCGCTTCCTTGCTTGCCCATATCCACTTGCTTCAGAGACCACAAATTTATTCACTGCTGATGTTGCTGCTCTCTGTGTGTAACAAATGATGGCTGTAATACATTTTTTTGCTACAAATTTATATTGCTGTGTTCACTAAAGACCTATGGAAAAGATCAGAAAGAGAATTATCTTCTGGTGCCTTACAGACACAGGATTTGTGTATCACTCTTGTTCTTCTGGAGTATGTTTTACTCCAAGATGTCCACACACTTAGAAATGCTCATGAATTGTTTATCCTAATACCTGTTTGAGGCTGGTAAGTATTATCTGGATTTTCCAGATGTGTAAACAGATGCATCAAGGCCTCACCTTCCACAGACAAGTCTTCCAAAACCTTTCCCCTGGGCTAGCACTTGGTCTGCTCAGCTTATGTTAACCATTATGGGATTTGTAGTACAGATGTTGCCACTAGTATATAGTGTACTGTTATATGTAACAGGCATGCTTCGAACAGTGCTAGACATGAGTACTCAGGACAGTGAGCAGAGCCACCAGGCTGTTCATATTCAGTTCCCAACCTTGCTCATGTCAGTCAGACTGAACCCAAGTTGGACGTATTTCATAGATTTCCTATTGGTGCAGACCCAGACAGCACTGAGGGCTTGTTTCTGCAGCATTTGGAAACAGTGAGTCTCACTCTCCACTGCTTTTCTCCTTGTGAAGCCTTTGAGCATCCTTTGCTTGGTATGTGCTTAGCAAGTAATTGTGCTATGCAAAATGCAAGTGGTTTCTTTAGGAGTGGACTTTTATATCTGCCCTGTGTCAGCACCAGGCTCAGATCCTTTCTTGCCCTGTTTCACACAGGCTTGTGTACAGGTATGTGTCTGAGCTCTGGAGCAATCTGACAGGAAGAGCCAGAGTGTTCAGGAAACCTTAGGACAATCTGGATAGGTCTGAGTGGGCCAGAAGAAAAGAAGATAGACAAAGAGCATAATACCATGGGGCTGGCCACACACAGGTCAGTTCTTAATTGTGCAGATAGGATGGATCTACTGTAATGTGTCCGAGTGAACAGTGAAAAATATACTGTGAACACTGAGTATTAGAGAACAGCCTGTTCTCTCTTGCACTTCTGCTGAAGAACACATTAAGACTACATGAGCACCTGTGTCTTTTTTATTCTCCCCCTAACCTCAAAACAGGAGTTGAACGGAGACGAATTTATGATATAGTGAATGTCCTGGAGTCATTGCACTTGGTTAGCCGTGTGGCCAAGAACCAGTACTGCTGGCATGGCCGGCACAACCTCAGTCAAACTCTGAAAACACTTCAGGAAGCAGGAGAGCTGCAGTATGGAGAGCTAATGACCGTCTTCCAGCACAAGGAGCAGGACCTGGAGTACAAATTTGGAGAACAGAAAAAGGAAACTATTGCAGATTCTCAAGACAGACCCTTAATGGACTTTTCAGAACCAGATTGCACCTCTGGTAAGATTAACTAATACTTGTCATGTGATACACAGACACAGGTCTTTTTCTTCAGTTTGCTATGTGACTTCTTCCCTTGCTTTGCTTTTAAATTAAATAATAAAAAATATTCTTTGCAAAAAGGTGCTGAATTCACCACGGAGGTGACAGAATTCTTCTGTCCCCACCTGTACATAGCAGTAAATGCTTTATCCTGACAGAAGGTGCCATCTTCCATTTGTTCACTGTTTGCATGCTGCCCACATAATACGTACTTACAAAGTCCCTTGGAGTCACAAAATTATAGCGGTGCAGAACAGTGTAACGTGGAGGCAGCTTTGGAATCTGACATTGTAAAAGCTATTTCTGCAACTTTTATCTTTTTATTGCCTTTCGAAGAGAGAATTCTGTCTGCACTACTGTTATTTGCTGCCTTTCAAAAGATTTCTGCTTCCTGATAAGGAAATGCTTTACCTGTTTTCTATGTGAGAAACTTACTTGCTAGTTTTCTGGCTATGATGGATGACGTATGCTAAGAGGCTTGGGTATTATTTGTAACACAGCATCTGCAAACAGCAGAAAGGACAAGTCGTTGCGGATTATGAGCCAAAAGTTTGTCATGCTGTTCCTTGTCTCCAAGACCAAGATAGTCACTCTGGACATCGCAGCAAAGATACTGATAGAAGAAACCCAGGACACAGTGGACCACAGCAAGTTTAAAAGTAAGCTGGCTGTTGAGAGGCAATCAATCAGTCTGTGAGCAAAGGAAATAGGGGCATGTTTGAACTGACACCAGTAGGTAGTGGCAAGAGCAGGTCAGGAATCTTTTGCCGAAATATGGTTAGGGTTTTTCTTATTTGTGAATGCTATTTTGTGAAATCAGAGCTTGGGGTGGGGAAGAGCCCATTTGACAATTACCTTCAAATTTTATCTTCAAAATAAAAATGTTGGTTTTGTTTGGATTTTTTTTTTTCATACTTTAACCCTATTTCTTGTGCTGTTCTAAATGATGTTTCAGGACTTGTTGAAATTAAACATGTTGTTTAATTTAACAGAGTTAAATTTTTTCTCTGCAGAAATGTGTTACTTCTTTTTATCCCAGAAATCTCTCACAGCTGGATGCCACTGTTTGCTTTTCAGTTAGTGAGGATTAGTACTTTGATCTCTTGGACAACATAGAAAAACTCAGCATTAGCAAATAATTATTCTAAAATAAAGACTTTTAAGTCTAAAGTACTTTTAAAACAAAGTACTTGCACTTCAGTCTTAAAATTCTACCTCCAAATACCGGGAGGGATGTGAACAGTTTAGCTGGACAACCTGTGGGTATCATATTCAGTTCAAACATGTTATTGGAGAGATTTTCTTTTTCCAAGAGTGTTACATTTCCAGATGATAAATATGTGTCCTTTTGTGATGAGCTTTGCACTCACGTGCCTCTTGCCCCAAGTGTTTGTCTTCACCACATGTGGAGATAGCTGCCTTTTCTGGGCAAGCTGATGCTGTAATCATTTGCTAACCCATTTGCTTAAACGTGAGCAACCAAGATGCATAAGCAACTAAAATCTGAAGAAGCGGTGACAAGCAGGTGGGAGCTGGCATGGCAGGCTTAAGTCTATCCCAGTTTGATTTTACCCACCTCATCTATGAAAGCTGTGGTGCTATTCTCAACAAAATTGCCATGTAAATATGTACTATATGTGCTGTAAAAGTAGCTATCCTGACTATTTCTGCCCTTTTCTGTTAGCAAAGGTACGAAGACTGTATGATATTGCCAATGTTCTCACCAGCCTAGGCTTGATCAAGAAAGTTCATGTCACAGAGGAAAGAGGACGCAAACCAGCCTTCAAGTGGATTGGGCCTGTGGAATTCCCTGGCAAGACCACTAACTTGGGTAGCTCGCATCTCTTTTCTTTTTAACAGACCCTTCCCAGGGTAAAAGGTTGTTTTCTGTTTGTAAAGAATGGCTCAGCATTCATTGTCCACTCTGGTGGTTAACTGCTGGCCTCTTCAGCATTTGCCCTTGCTAGACTTTAGGCCTAAGGGCTGTGGAGGGTTGTTGAAGAACACTGCCTTGCTGGTATAGTCACACCAACTTACGTAACTGTAAATTGTATAACAATGGCAGATGCCTACATCTCCAAATCTGAGTCCACAGCTTTTCTGGGTTGCAAAATATCAGTAATTCTGTTATGATTAGACAGTGAATTATTTTGTTTGTAAGGGGATTTACCAAGGTAGAGCAGGCCTGTTTCTTGCCTCTGTACCTTAGTACAGAAGGTTTGTTTGCGAATGAGGTGGTGGCTCAGAGCATATCTGTAAACTGCATGGCTAAAAGCCAGAGCAAAAGGAAGCCCTTTGGTAATAATATTTGGGTCAGGCCAGTGCCAGGACCAAGTAAAAGTAAAGGATAGTGTTTACACCATCTATTTCCTCCTGATTATGCACACTAGAGCATAGCTGCTGCTGCAGCTGCCATGGAGTGGAAAGAAAAGAAGCCCTTATCTTGTCTACCAGTGCATACTGAGCTTAGGTCTGCTTCCATGCTATGGGGTTTGAGATGGGCTAGAGGTTACCTCTTATGACCAAGTTTGGTAACATGGCAAAACCCTAAATGAGGAGCTGTATTCCATGAAGGACTGTTGTACAAAATCATGTTCCTACAGATATGCTCAGAGGGCATAGCCCGACATCTGATCCTCTGCCAGGGACACAAGGAGCCTGTGTCCCATATCAGAGCTGTGCCACTGGAAGACAAAGGTTTACACATCACACTTCATTTAACAGCACACGGTCTTGTGAAGAGACCAGAAGGAAGGTCAGTTCTGAGCCCAGCAGCCCACATCAAGAGAGGCAAGGTAATTACAAATGAAGCATGTTCTTTTGTATCACAGTGGATCTGCCCAAATGTGGGCCCGCCAATGTAAGGCATTTGATTGGGTGAGTCAGACTAATTAAATATGAGAATGCTTGGGAAGTGCTTATATTTCTACTGTTCATGTGATGAGACTTCTGTTTTGGACCCTTCAGTCATAGAATCATAGAATAGTTAGGGTTGGAAAGGACCTTAAGATCATCAAGTTCCAACCCCCCTACCATGGGCAGGGACACCTCGCCCTAAACCATATTACCCAAGGCCTCGTCCAACCTGGCCTTGAACACCGCCAGGGTTGGAGCATTCACAACCTCCCTGGGCAACCTATTCCAGTGCCTCACCATGCTAGCAGGAAAGAATTTCCTCCTTATATCCAATCTAAACTTCCCCTGTTTAAGTTTTAACCTATTACCCCTTGTCCTGTCACTACAGTCCCTAATGAAGAGTCCCTCCCCAGCATCCCTATAGGCCCCCTTCAGATACTGGAAGGCTGCTATGAGGTCTCCACGCAGCCTTCTCTTCTCCAGGCTGAACAGCCCCAACTTTCTCAGCCGATCTTCATATGGGAGGAGCTCCAGTCCCCTGATCATTCTCGTGGCCCTTCTCTGGACTTGTTCCAACAGTTCCATGTCCTTTTTATGTTGAGGACACCAGAACTGCATACAGTACTCCAGGTGAGGTCTCACGAGAGCAGAGTAAAGGGGCAGGATCACCTCCTTCGACCTGCTGGTCACGATCCTAGTCAAGTGCTTAAAGTTAGATGAGATTAATCTGGGCCATACTGCCTTAAATCTGCAGTTTGTTTTCTGGTAAATGTTTCTATTCTTCACTAACTGCAACTACACTACAGTTTCTTCTGTTAAAATTCGGTAGAGATAAAGAAAGATTCCTTAGCCACACAAAAGCTTGCTTTATTTTATGGTTTCTAATATAGTGGAATTTATTGTAACAATCTAATGGATAGCTGTTAAAAAGGCAAAGCAATTACAGGGATTTTTACAGTTCCTTCTTGTAGGAAATTGTGATATTGAGCACTTCTCCAGTGGGACTGAGTTCTGAGTGTCTTGCAGATTCTGGCTGTAGGTCATTAGTGGACGTTATAAAAATGTGCCAGGATAGAAAAATTATACCAATTATTTTATATAGCCAGTATCAAAATATGCTTGGTAAACAGATCTGTTGTTAATTGAATGTGCCTTTGTTTTTCAGCCTATATTATGAATTCAGATGAATATTGCTCCAAAATGATAAATCCAGCAGCTATCTGCAGGCAGAAAATAGAGGAAGATACTAGGTAGGCTGGTCTTAACTTCTGTCCAGTTTCAGATTTGTGCTTGTCATGTTTAGTTCAAGGCTAGATTCTATTAACGAGCCTGAGATAGAAAATTACTGGATGGTCTCCTTATTATGTTAATGCTAATAAGTCTCACCATGGCTTGCTTTTATTTTTTTTCATGGGCAATTTATACTTGTGCCGTTGTTGTCCTTCAGCTTTGGTGGTTCTTCATCTCATATCTGTTTATATAGGTCATCCCTGCCTCCTTTGCCCTGTTGTCTAGGTAGGCTGAGCAAATCATACTTCCCTGCAAAAGCCTTTCTGTCATATCAATGGGTCTTATCTACATCTAATTTGAATTCATTTCTGAATGATTGATTCTAGTGAAGTGCAACAGGAAGCATTATTGTTCTGCCAAAAACCTGATAAGTCTGCTTCTGTGTAATTAGAAATAATAAAAAGTGGCCCTTCTTGTATCTTGTAAACTGTGTAAAGTAGTGGTTGGGGGGGGGCAGAATTTTTCCACATTTATGTCCAACAATTTGCTTTCAAGGATAAAATGGGGGGGTAATTTTTGACTAAATGTTTTTCCTCTTTTCATTACTTTTTTTTTAGGAATGAAGCTGGTGCTGCAGAAACAATATTAAAATCAACAAGGAACCCAAGCGTAGCCTCACCCCTCTCCCTTCTTTCAGTTCCTGGGGACTCTGAATTTTGTGTTAACCCTTTGCCTCAGGCAGTTTTCCCTGTGGTTCAGACAGATGTGCCAAGCCTCTCACTGCCACATGGCATCAGCAGCCAAGCTCCACATCCTTCCACACTAGCAGCCTCCAAAACAGAAAATGGAAAACCTGCCTTGCTCCCTAACCAACCGTTCCTGTGCTTTCCATCTTCATCCCTTTTTATGTTGTGTGGTGGTCTTCAGGAAAATAACTTGAGGGAGAGCCTGCCCAGTGCAGGAGATGTGGGAAACAGGAATGCAGAAGCTCAGGCTGCCATACCTTCAGCTGTCTGCCAGAAACGCAGCTCCCACAAGTGTGCATCACCCTCTGCACCTGTAGATGATGAAGAGCCAGCTGCTAAAAAGCAGACCATGGAACAGAGGGATCTGCCTCTCTCACTTGTGGTATCCAAGGTAAATAAGTGAATTTCATTATTCTTTAGGCTTCCTGTTAGCAAGGAAAGACTTTTACCCAAGACAGTGTTTACAGAAGTGAAAATTCACTGCACCACTCGTGTTACAGTTACAAATTCTGCCTCCCACATGTCAGTAAAATGGTAAGAGGGCTGTATAGAAAGTATAGGCATTAACTGGGAGATTTTTCACACTACTGGGGAAACTGGAGTGTGATTCCTTTGGAGAGGGATGTGATGCTCATCTGTTCTTTGGAATCAGTGTCCTGATCATTGTCTTCAACAAAGCAACCTGCCAGTGGGGAGGGAATTAACGTGACTTGTTCCTCATCTTCGCCTTGAGCTTTCCCAGTTAGCAGCAGCAGCATTGCTTACACCACTGAGCAAATGTGGTTTGTACTTCCCCACTACTCTCCAGCATGAGTCCCCCTGTCTCAAGCCATGTTGCCCACAGCAGGTGTGTTGGAGAAGGATGATGGTAAAAGGTAAAGTGCAGCTATCTCAGGGGTCTCCTAACTGCTCAACAATCGGGGTCAGGCTCAAGATCATATGAGTGTTTGAATATAAGCCAATTGAAACAGGTGGTTTTCCGTATCAACAAAAAATTAATCCCCAAGCTCAGGTATCTCTTATCCAGTGTCTTCAAGTACTGAAAGTGAACTACAGCACAGGGCACAGGGCTTGGGCATCGCTAATAGGGTTCTTCAAACCCTCAAACAAAGTTTATTAACATGGTGACTTCTTAATCAGTTTTGTGCTGCTCCTTTGCACAGATGCATGTTTTACTCTGTAGCTGAGGAAGGTGCATGAGAGGTATTGCTCTGTGTTATTTCAGTTTGGACTCTTTGTTTCCTCTTTTGTTTTTGCTTAGAAGCCTTTAGAGTCACCCAAGGCTGAATCTACCCCAAGAAGTGGCTGTACCTCTGCTGTACATCTAGAAGCTTTTCGTCTTGACCTCACAAGTCCTGCTGCTCCAGAGGCTTCAAACAAGGAGCCTAATAAGCCGTTAGATTCTCAGGAGCAACAAAAAGGGTCTCAGAATAAAGACCCTGATGAACCCTCTCCAGGAAAAGCGCACATCTCTACGGAAAGCACCAATCAACCTTTCCTACCACAGTATCTCTATGTTCAATCTATTCCTGGTAAGGACAGCCATGAGATCCAGAGGCACCCACACTTCTGCATCTCTTCACTGAGCAAATAGGGAGGCCTACAGATAGGTGAATAAGTCTGTATTTGGCAGGAAAAGCCTGTCGTCAGTTCTCTGTAGTAGTTTAATAGCTCTGGATTCTCTTGACTTCAGATGAACTGTTGTTTATTTGAAAATACAGTCATTTTTCTGAAGGACCCGAACATTAATAGCAATGAATAGTGTGGGGTTTGCATGGTCGAATTATGCGCAGCAGAAAAAAGACACTTATCCAGCATTCAAACCCCAGAGGAGCTGGAAATCTGTGTTTGGCAATAGGGTGGCCAGACTAGTGCAACAGCATCTCCCTGAGTGAGTGAATTTAGTCAGCTATGAACTTTGTACTGTCTTGTAACGTGCCTCACTGGCATAACCCCACAAAACCTGAGGCACTGGGAGTGTAGCCATGTCTACCTGTAGGACATGGGAGGGATGGAGAGGAAGCAGCTGAAAATACTACAGGAGGATATCATGTTCACCATTTTTTGTCCTGTGTTTGTGTGGAGTGGAAGACTGGTTTGTGAGAACAGGAAACGTGGTAGATATCCATGACTACTGCTTTAGTATTTGATTAATTTCTGGCACAGTTGGGTCTATGGGATTTCACTTATAAGATGGAGACGCTCAGTTTGCAAATGTTTAGCCGGGTGTTTTGGGAGGTCAAACAAAAATAGGGAACCAGAGCAGCTTCTGTTTCAAAACAGTATTTCAGCTCTTGTCAGGAAAATAAGCATCTTTGGGGTGTATGTTTGAGCTTGTTTTGTGTTTGGGGTTTTTTTCTCATTTAAAGCAGCATATATATTTTCATATAGCAGAGGATAAGTTTCGCATTAGTGAAAAAAAAAGAGATTTTTAGGCAAGCTGTTTCTTGCTATTGAAGTTAGAAGCAGAAAACCGGAAGGTGTGTGGTTGGTGTTTAATATGAGCAAACTAAATGGATGTATATACAGTGAACAGGCAGTAGGGGGGGAGATGGAGATAAGGAAAGGGAGCTTGACAGAAGAGACACAGATTTGTGACAGTTTTCTTGCTGCATTTTTACTGTTTTTGTCAGAGTTTACTTCCAGGGCAGCCTTTCTCTTTGTTGTTGGACCTCTTCCCTGTTCTAGTTTAAGCTAAGTCTAGTTATAGGTTAAGTCTAATTTGTCAGTTGTATTAATGCTTTGCTTTTTCTGTCTTTGGTTTAGGATTGAGCAGTTTTAATTTCCTGCTCCCTGCAAACCAAGCCCCTGGTGCCATCAATCTCGCTGCAAACCAGTTACCTTCTCTGAGCGTCCCCTGTGTCATGCTGCCATCAGCAGCCTTGGCTTCCTTCCCTCTTGTTTGTTCTCCCACAATCACCAGTCCTCTTCCCACAGTTCCCGATGCCTCCTTTTCAGCTGCCACCTCCATGAGTTTCAGCACGTCCAGCCTGGCATCAACAGCACCTGTTTTCATAGGCACCACGGCAGTGGTCACCCCAAAGGTCTCACCTGCGCCTTCAATGGATCCTCAGCAACCAGCTCACCCTGCTCAGCACCTGAGTCCTGCGCTCCCAAGATCTTGTGGTGCTGTTAAACTGGACTCCCATGTGTGTATGGGGCATCCAGTGAACCTTCTGAAGCTGCAGCAGGTAAGTGGGAAAGGTGGTTGGTTGACAGTGAAACACCACGCCAGGTCACTGGGCCTGAAGGCACCTTGTGCTGCAGGCTGATGCCAGTGTGTCATGAAAGTCGATCTTTAAAAACCTTACAGGAATAGAGAGAAAAAAAAATGGTTACAGTACAGGGTTTTGGTTTTTTCCCCCATAAATGCAGGTAAGTATTTTTTCTCCATTTCACACTATCTTGTGTTGTGCAATAGCCACAGAAACACATTAGGACAGGAGGATTGTTTGTCAGCTGGCTGCAACACCTCTCTGGTGGTAGTGTCCTGGGGTACCTCCTCACCCCTGTTCTGATCTCTCTTCACTAAATAATGGAAAAGTAGTAGCAGTATCAGAACTGGGGAGGGGGTGGGGGGGGGGAATTCTTTTTGTAGGTTTTGTTGATCTTTTTTATAAAGATATTTTTTTTTAATCTGCCACAGAAACAGACTTTTTGAGTAAAAAAGATGAGAAATTCAAAAGTGAAGAAGGACCCATTGATCTGAAGTACAATGAGTGACATAAAGCAGTCTTGTCACACATACTAGCATTAGAGGTTACAGTAGAGTGGCACTTGAAAAACAAGTGGTCAGGGTTTAGAAGACTTAATTTTAGACCTATTTTGATGTTAACAAACAACTAAAGTGAGTAAAACATCAAGGAAGAGAAAGCCATTTAAGCTCAAGGGCAAGACTGGCATAAGAATGAACGAATATCAACTAGGCATGAATACATTTAAGTTGGAAATGGGATAGAAGCTATCAGCTTCCAACATTGATGTGCTGGCAGACAGTTCCAGAACAAAAAGCAGGGGCAAAGCCTGTGGAGCTTTTGAAAGGATGTCTGAAGTCATTCCCTATAGTAGCAGGGTATGGAGGTGGACATCTACAAGCTGCCTTCTTTTTGCATGCTTGCATGTAGGCTTTGAGAAAACCCTACTGAATCCCTTTGGTTTTGTTTAACAACTAGCCTTCATCAGCTCCCCTCACTCCCAAGAACATTCGTCCTGTTCATCATGAGGCATTTTTCAAAACTCCTGGAAGTCTTGGAGACCCTGTTGCATGGAAGAAAAATGAAGGCAACCAGACCAGAAATGCCAGCTCTGTGCAGAGGAGACTGGAAATCTCTAGTTCCAGCCCTGACTAACTCCACTCATTGCAAAGAGTGGGCAGATTGTCCTGGGACTCTGTATCTATTACAAGAGATCAAGCTCTTGACAAGAGGAGTGTGTTAAAATGTCATCCCTTTTGGTATGCTTCCCCATTATCTATTCACGCACCGGTTCTGTTAGCCACCTTCTTCACAAATCATCCTTGGTACTGAAACCCTTTTACTGAGTTTTTCCTTCAGTACTGACTTGAATTCAGATGTTTCACATGCCCTTGTGGGCATCAAACTGTATTTGTGGTTTTAATTTGGGAAACTTTATTGCTGTCAGGAGATGCAAACAGATTTCCTTGGCATCCCCAGGGGTTCTTTATTCATGGTTTGAAGTGAGATGTCTAGCACTTATCTGGGGTAAGCATTTTTTTTTTTTTTTTTGCATGTTCTCTACTTACCCTGAGTAAATCTGTGGTAAAAGTGATAAAGTTCTGCAGTTGTGAGAGCAACTGCTTCCTCAGTTCCAATCTGTCAAATCCTGCCTCCGCAGTGCAGCCTCTTGCTATTTATTTTGTACATTGGAGTGGGATTTAGTGGAAAAAAGTCTTTTTTTTTCAGGTTCAGAATAACAGATTTTCTCAGGGTAGGATTACTTGAATGTCAGTTGGTTGGTGTACAATTTGCCCAGCACTTGTGGTTAGAAAAACCTAATAATAACACAGTATGGTTGAATGTATACATGTGAAAAAATATTAAGACCAAAATAACTGTGAATGTTAACATGTTTATATTTGTGTTAATGAACTGTAGTAGTCCTTAGGTTTTGGTTTTTGGTTCTTTTTTCTTCTACTCTGAGCAAAATGTACAAGTTAAATGTAAAAAATACAAAACCTGATTCCTTAATTACATTTGACATTGACAAGCCACTGAGAGGGCTGTGCTAAGATTTCATCTCCCGTTTAAATATATAGTCTAGATTTTATGACCAGGAAACACTGGTAAATCATTAACCACATGATTAGATTCAGTCTAACCTGAGTCTGCTTAAGTGCCTACTTAGTTGTTTACTTAAGTCTACTTAAGGGGTATGTACTTCAGTGCCTAACACCTCACTTACAGAAATTTTGTAACTAGTTACTAGTGTATTTGAGCATACTTGGAAGACAAGGGAGATCTTATTTTTTGGCACGTATTTATTTAAACCATAAAAAGGAACTGAAAAGAGCAGGAATCTTGAATTTGGGAAATGATAAAAAAAGCCATCTGTATTCCTAAACAGAAAATAAAGAGGAAGAAACATCTCTCAGCCAATATTCAGAGTCATCAAATAATGGATGGTGCTATTAATCATTTTAAGAGTAATGCTCTTATTCTTGGGTATGTTTTCACTCATGTAGAAATCCATAGTTTGTGCAGTTTCTTGTTTTTAAAAGACAAGAAGTGTTGCTGTTGACGTCATGTTTCTCTGGAATTAGCAAACAGAAGGCCAGCATTATCAACTCTTCTCGGTACTGGTACTGGTTTTCCAAGGGTAGATACACTGTTGGATGTGCTACTTTGTTGGTCAAGGGAGACTGAGACTTTGGGGGTTTGATGAGGCTTTTTATTTTTATAAGGAAATGTATTATGAAAATGGAATTTAAGAAAGAATTTTAGTGAAGCTGGAAGTTTGAGTGATGTGGCCTTATCTTAGAATAGACCAATAACAGCCTTTTAGGGAGGGCTAGTTAGCCCTCATTGAAAGAAAATCTATAGTAGAGTTATCATAGGAAATTTCAGGGGTGGTAAAGAGAAGTCTTCAGACTGCTAAATTTAAGGGGTTTATTATTGGTTGGTTGGGTTTTTTTTTTAATTACACTACAGTTACGAAAGTTTACAGTTTTTGCTTTGGAATTATTTCTTCTTATACACCCACTTCAGTTAATTTCACTTTGAAAAGCAGTGTGTAATTGGCACGGCGCTGCCCCTACATTTGTGTTGCTGTTGGGGCTGGAAACAGGCTGCTAGGGTTCAGTATGACATGGTGGATGTAGATTCTCCAAACCTTGTCTTTCTAGTACAGTGCAGCCTTTTAGTGAAATAGCAGCTGGGAGCAGAGGGGAGGATTAGAGCTAATATTGGCTCTTCGCTCCAGTTGAAGCATCATTGCAAAAATCATCTTTGTCAGTGACGTTACTCTGTGCCATAACTAACCTAACTATACTTGAAAATGCAGGGACTGAAAATGGATCTTCAGTTTCCAATTTCTGCTTCCATTTTTGAGTTTCCATAGGTAGAGCAGGTCTGGAAATGAGGTTCAACTCCCTCACAATCAAAACTGTTCTGTGGCTCATGGTTGCTAAAGCAGTTTTGGGCCTGGGAGAAGAAGGGGGATGATACTCTGTTTTGTTTTCGTCAATGCAAAATTGTCATTAAGTAGGAACAGGACCACCAAAGTAGTTGGGCAGCAAAGGGATCAATGCTGCTTGCAATACTTAAGCTGCTGAACTAGACTGATGAGGGGGAAAAGTTGGTTGTCAGAGGGAATGAGTTTATCTTTCCCACCTTCACTGAAAGCTAAGAAGAAAACTAAACTAGGAACAGCTCTTCAGGAAGTTAGATCTGGAAAAGCAGAATTTGTATTTGCACTGAAGCAAAGTGCATACCCAGGATGTTCTGCAGGGTTTGCGAAGCCTTTCTGTCCCAAGACAGTTTGCTGAGGAGGGTGAGCGTATAACTTATACTTGAATCTACCTGCCACGTTTACATTTCTGATTGTCTTGTAAATTGGTGCTATTTCTGTATTTAAGAAGCTGTATTTTTAATGTAAAGCTGCTTCCAGTTTGTATCTTTGCACTGCTAGTTTAATATAGGTATTAATTTTATTGCTGTTTATAACTGTTCTTCAGTGATTAGATGTCTTGCTTTTCTTCCTCTCCAGCCATCTTTTTAGCTGTCCACATATAGCTTTACTCCAGTCACACTGTTGGGTTGGATATTTTTTTATACTATCTTTTAGCAAAATATTAAACAAATTTGGAATAAAAAACCGAGGCTGAGACTGTGATTTCAGTATGCATTTTAGGATTTTCAGTATGGCCCTTGAAAAGAAGCATCCATCCACTGCGTGTCCAGCTGAGCAGTCTCTGTTGGATGTGAGTAGTAGGGAGGTGGAACAGCTAGCAGCTCTTGTGTTTGGCTTTTTTGTGCAATGCAGGCACAATTCCCACTCCAGTTACTGCAGACACTAGGACCAGTGCTATGCAAGCTGGTTCTTAAAAGCCCTGGAGCTGTCCAGAGGAATGCCCAGTGGCCCTGGCCCAAAACCGTGTGAGGTGGTCCCCAGTACCACCACCATGGGGGCCCATTTCACCACCACTCTGGGGTCCAACCACCACCGTGGGGCCTGTCCTGGACATCCTATAGCTGTCCCACAGCCGGGCTCTCCACATGATGGCAGCAATGCGTGCCTGATACCCAAGAGCAAAGCAGGCCCTGATGCAGAGGCCAGTTTCCCATGGGTGGAACCTGACAGTTGCTTGTACATGCTATTGACCACCAACCAGTCATAAAATAAGTGGAGGATGCAGCCATAGCCCTGCTTCCCTTTCACCCGATCATGCACCCACACATAAGACAGCTTGACCCAAACCCACGTTTGCTCCTGTTAATAGCAGGTTCACTATTGATTTTAGCAAGCCCAGTATTACCCCCTTCCCCCCCGCCCCAGTAATTAAAGAATTAATGTCCCCTGGCTGCAAAATGCCTGTGAGTTGCAGCTGGCCAGGTTCATCAAAACTCACTTCTAAAACGGTAGCTCACTCGGTATTGTTTAGGGAGTTGCTAATCTGCTACTCCACCAATACTAACTTCCTTTTCAACTGACAGAGGAAGGATGGTTAATAAATATGGTATAAGAAGCACTAACAAACACTAACCCTGCCCCAGCCCCCCTGGCAGGACCACGACCATCATTTCCCTAAGGAGGAGCAGGGCTGTAGCTTCCAGCAGTTCTCATCCTCAATGGCACACTTAAAACTCCGCCTTTTGAAGTAAATAATTAGAAAGGAGCATCCAACTCCCTCTGCATTTAGTTCTGCCTGTAAAAAGGGAAAGTTAAAAGCAGTGCCATTGTGGATCAACATCTTAATGCTCCACAGCCTGGGCAGGGCAGCCTAGAGCCAGCTGGGAGACAGAAATTGCCCCTGACACAGGAAGGTTTTGAGCACTGCCAGCACAGCTGGTCAGGGGCAGCAGAAAGGGAAGACTGATGGGCAGAAAAGAGCCTGCTTCTGCCATGTCCAGGGAAGCAGGTCTTGATGAGTGTTGTGGTTTAAGCCCAGCCAGCAACCCCGAACCACACAGCCGCTCTCACTCCCCCTCCTTCCTCCCCCTGCTCCAGGAGGGATGGGGAGGAGAATCGAAAGAATGTAACTCCCACAGGTTGAGATAAGAACAGCCCAGTAACTAAGGTATAACACAAACCACTGCTGCTACCACCAATAATAATAAGGGAAATAACAAGGGGAGAGAATACAACCGCTCACCACCCGCCGACAGTTACCCAGCCGCACCCTGTCAGTGATCTCCCCCTTCCGGGTAACTCTTCCCAGTTTATACAGTGGGCATGATGTGCTGTGCTATGGAATACCTCTTTGGTCAGTTTGGGTTAGGTGTCCTGTCTCTGCTTCCTCCCGGCTTCCCCTCCCTGGCAGAGCATGAGACTCACAATGTCCTTGGTCAGAGTAAACATTACTGAGCAGCAACTAAAAACATCGGTGTTATCAGTGCTGTTCCCAGGCCAAAAGTCAAACCCACAGCACTGCACCAGCTACTAAGAAGGAGAAAAATGACTGCTAGTGCTGAACCCAGGACAATGAGCCATCTTGGTCAATAAGGAGGGTTTCCTGAGAGGTGCTTGGGTCACAGTAATGCTTTTTCCTTCCATCCCAGAGAGCTCCTGAGCATGGCTCCATGGCCCGCTTAATAACTTAAAGTTGAACAGCTCAGGATGTAAAGGGGTGAAAAGAAAGGTATCTTTTTTGCCTTATCACAGATATGCAAATGTAAGTTGTGTCGACTGTGGTACTCTGAGAAGATCCATGTGGTCAGTGAGCATCAACATCCAGATTCTTTCCAAATTCATTTATTCACCAGAATTGTGATGAGAATTGAAGGTATTTTCAAGTGCTTTCTCCAAGGCCCCCTGGAGTGATGAAATTAATCCTAACGGTATCAGTCAGCACTGACTTAAGGTCCAAGAGCCTAAAGCCTTCCCCTGATCCCCTCAGAGGCCACAGCGACTTTGTTGATGAATGGGCAAAAGGCTCTATTGCAAAATGGTGTGACCTCCAGGTCTGGTATCATGGGACCTCCATGGGGACAAAACGGCCTGATTCAGTCAGAACTCCTCCATTTTATTGCATTTTCCAGATAAAGAAAGTTCTCATTTCCACCCTGAACGTGAGATGCCAGACTTCACGCCTCTCCACCGTGTTTAGTTGGCTATCTCTCCCCCTGTGTGTGACACCAGTGTGGTTTCATTGATGTCATGCCATATTTGGGTGGGAGGGCAGCATGAGACTGCTTTATTTTTTCCCAACAGTTGCTTTTTTGTTTGAAAACTGACAGCTGTGAACCAGCAGTTTGCAGCCTTACCCCCAGGATGTGGTGTGGGAGTGGAGGCGCTGAGAGGAAACCAAGCAAATCTGCAATATGTATATGCATGTGTGTAATACATGCACCTTGGCATGCGACTCTAACAACACCTGAAATAGGCCCATCTGGAACAGGTTCAATCTTTTGGGAAGGAAAGAGAAACCATTTAAGCCTAGAAAATTAGAGGTAGATAACAAAAATTTCACTCCAGAACAAAAAATTGCGCATAAGGAAACATCTCCCTTACTTTGCTAGCCCATTCTTCCGTGCTGAGAAAAGCGCTTTGCCTCGTCACACTCTCTGCATCTCACTGACAGCCAGCCAACATGCAATTTAATCACCCTATAACCCTTTGAAATCTTGATTAGCTGGTAACAATTAGTTCCGTGCCTGAAATGCACCAGGAATTTAGTGAACCTAAGGTAGAAGATGTTAGGGAAGAGGTGGCTGGAGCTCTGCTCTAAGGCTCGACTGGAGACATGACAAAACCAGTCACTAGCACCTCACCTACATTTGGGTTCCTGTCATCACTGAAACTATGATGTTTGGAAGATGTTGGTGAAAGATGTCTCTGCAGACACTCTAGTCCTAAGTGGCAAATACTCAAACATTTGAGCTCCTGTCTTCCTTTACATTAACACAATGCCAGCGGCTCCAGTGGACTCACTCTAGATTTACACAAGCTTGAAGGGGACGAGGGTCTGTCTCCTGGTTATGGGCTTAATTGTACTCATGATCTACTGCACAACACTGATCAAAGCAGTCTTTGACTTCTCTAATATCAGCACAATGACAGGTCAACCGGGAATATCACTGGGCCTCTCAAAAGCTGAGAATCTAGCTGGTGGTGGTGGCGTGCAGGGAAAACAGGGAGATGGAGAGAGGGCAGAGGGCAGCCCCATAGGGAAGGCATTAAGAAACAGCTGGACAAGTAAATTCACTGATTTTAAACTAATTTAGGGCTTTTCTGCTCAGCCTTGCTTGGGACCTCACATTATTTGAGGCTGCCTCTGAGGACATGTCAGAGCCTACTAGCTTTGAATGGCATCAGACTTGCCCTCGTGCTCCTGTACAAGCCTGATGGTCTTGCAGTGAGCTTCTCTTGCTGTCTGACCACGGATTTTTAATGTAAGCTTCCTGTTTGCGAGTGTGAGGCTGAAATCACAGATTGGAGCCTGTTATGTCTGTAAGATTTACAAAAGCAGTGCATGCAGATAAAAGATTATTTTAGGAGGCTGAGAAAGCAAAAAGCTTTTTCAGTCTTTCCAGCATATACAATTACAGAGGAAAGAACATTTCAGATGCACTCAGGGAATATATTTTGCCATAATAGGATAACTACGCAGTGCCCTGCCAGACTAGCTAGGGTGAGCTCCAGGAGCCTCCGCAGAGGATAAAAGGATTCACTCAGGCACCAGCCTCCCTCCTCCCCTTCTTAAGAAGTCTCTCCAGATATTTCTTCAAGCTAATGCAAGCCGCAAGGTCCTGTACAACGCCAGTGAGCTGTTACCTGGGAGAAACCCGGGGACAGGAAGCACCAGCCCACCAGGTTTTCCTTAGCAAAGTCCCCACCATTTGTTATGCCAGGTAAAAACACCCATAGTCTCCCTTTGGCTTTCTGAAGACACGGAGAGTTCAATTAAGGTGAGCAAAGGGAATCTCAGAGGTTCATAAACCTTGTAAGTCTGTTGAGGAAATCTTGGTCTGGATTATGATTTTGCATAGAAAAAAAAAAATGTTATTTTTGTAATTGTACACAAACCCAGGTCACAGTTATTTCCTGTTTCATTTTCAAGGAGGGATTCTGCCTGGCCAAAATGAAAACCAGAGAAGCAATGATGAGAAGCAGAAACCCCTCCCTGAGACACCTCCCTGTGTGGGGCTATCAGGCAGCACCAAAGTACACTGTTGGAGTCAGTCACTATCAAGCATCCTGTTAGCAAGGGGAAGCCTCTCCAAGTCCTACAGCAAACAAACCCCAAGCAAAGTGGGAGCCCACTCCTGATGCAGAATATATACTGCAGCAGAATTGCACAAAGTCTCTGCTTTGTACCACAGTTGTTCTGCCTTGTGAGTAATATCAATCCTGAACCTGCTTCTCTGTGAGGTTTTGTGATGGAATGGGTCCCCTTGATGCGGTAAACCCAGGCTGTCCTTCCTCTCTTCCATCCACGGTCAGCTTCCCTTAACGAAACCTAATGCTCACCACAATTGACTGCACAGCACAATTTGGTGGGAATGGGATAATGGACACCAAATGCTTGGTGGGGAGGAGGGGTCAATGAGACAGGGTTGCCTGTCACTAAGGTGAAACTGCTTTCAGATCTGTCTCAGAACTGGGTTAAGGAGAGGAGCCACAGGGAAGACCCTCTGACTATTAGTAGGCTTAGGTGAGTCCTGAAAGCTTGTGTCAGGGTGCAGCAAGGGCTAGCTGCTCCCCAGGGAAGGAGAGCTGATAGCTAGATGTGGTAGCAGGGCTGGCAGAGGCACCGGCCTCAGCAGCAAGGAGCCAGGCTGCAGAGCGACACGTGAGGTCTGGATTGGGCCCAGAGACAGCGACAGGGTTATTGCAGCCCTGCAATCACTCAGCTCAGTGACCAGGCGGATCTGAGGCCAAGCCAGGGTGCTGAGCCCGTGGGCTGGACAGAGGTATGAGCCCAGGCACAAGTGCTACCCTGCTGCCACCTAGTCCAGCTGGGACCAGCAGCTCCCAGGGGAGAGGAGGGACAGGACCTTGCCTTTAGCTGTCCAACACAGCCCTTACCAGCAAAGGAGCCAACCTTGGACTCGGCCACCTAAGCCCCTCAGCTCAGCCAACAAGGCGCCCCATGGGGGATGCTTTCCAAGGCAATGACTTTAACATGCTGGTCAAGTTCGGAATATCGATCAAAAGCCTAAAATCAACTCAATATTAGAAGATCTCTGCAGAGCCATGTCCCCACAGATATAAAATCTCAGTCACATCTTCCAAAGGAAATAGGCTTTATTTGCGCCAGACTAGATTCCAAGATAGGGAGGAGGGTGAAAATGACTCTATTTAGTACAGTAGTGTGATAGTGAGACAAAGTGATTAATTACACCTCCATAATGAGAAAGAGATTGTGTACAGACTTGAAACGTCTTTAACATATCACCTTGTAAGCTGACTCTGTGTTCACATATACCTACTGGCTTTCTGTACTGTAATTACTAGTGTTTCTGTGTTAAACCAAAGGGTAGAGGCTGTAATTAAGAGGGAGAGACACCATTCTTGTCTTGGGCCCCTCCTTGGCCAAAGGGAGCCTGGCTGAGGTTAATCATAACCAGATGGGAATAAAAAGAACTTACCTCTTCAGCAGTACTTCAGACAGAGGACATAGGGATCGACAGCTAGCAGCATGATGAGCTGGATTAAATGTCTTTCCAACCAGAGGATTTGTGGTTACTCCCTGTATCACACCCACACAGCACCAGTTGAACACAGGCATTCCTGGGATAATGGCAGCAGCCACTGCTCACTGAACAGTAGCCTACCCTTGGGAAGGGAATTTTGCCCAACCACATCTGGCTAAAGCTCTCTCCTAGCAAACAGATTCAGAGCATATTTAGCATTTGCTAGAACTGATGGATTTTCACTCTTAGCAGCTTATCAGAAAGCTGCATTATGAGAATTTTGCATATCCCCTCCAATGGCTCAATGCTGAAGGGTCTAGTTGCCACACCAGAAGTGTAAATACCTGCCTAACCACAGCTGATGATACTCAAGCTCTCTCTGATGGGAATTAATTTTTTCATGTCCTTCATGTCCTTTCAAGCTGTTTCCTGTCTGCTCACCAGCAATACAACTTGTTTACAGCAGCTTGAAAATGTATGGGGGAGGGAGAATAAAAAAAGACATTGAAAGCACTTTGGAGGACAAGATGCTAAACTAAAGCCAGTGCTATGAAGGAAGGGAATAATAAAGGAAATTCAGAACCCTTTGCAGGAAGAACTGCCAGCCAACAAGTCAGCTACAGCTGAACCAGAATAGAAGCTAGGTCATTTCCATTTCAAACTAGGAAAATGTGAAGCAACTGTAAGATGATCATAGCTTTGGAAACAATTCTACAAAGAGTGAGCAATGTCAGCAAATCCAAGCAGTCAGTTACTGAGCATTGCACTGTGATATGTTTCCATGACAGTCCCTGAAAGCGTTCACCTGGTCTTCCATGGAATTGTAATAGCTGGCACAGATCTGCTGTTCACACAGCGCTGTACAACAGCTGGAGACAGTACTGCCTCTGCCTGTTTATATTAATTGAGGGTTAAACCCTTCATGTAGAACTGCCTGCATTTCCAAAAGACAGCCCCTTGTACAAACATCTTGTCCCCTCCCATGTGTTCCTGTTATGTCACTACATTATGACATATCCTATGTTTTCCTATTGTATCCGTGCATTACGACATATTCTACGGGGTCCCATCCTTCTCCACACTGCAAACCAGAGGAATGTCCTAATTCAGTTAAAATGGGAAAGATGTTACAACTTGAGGTGAATCCATAAATGTGCTGCCTGGAAGGTGTCTATGCAGCAGTCCCTGCTTTCTTGTCCCAGGCTGGCAATTCTAATGAACAGGACACAGGGAGAAGGGAGGAGAGGGAATTACCCTTATTGCAACAATTCTTGAAAAAAGCAATAAAGAATTCATCTGAAAATTAGAGAATTTTTCAATCCCATCCTTCTGGTAACAGAGGACTGTTCCACACAGTGTTTTCCTCAGAAGAACATTTGTATGCCAGGTAGGTACTTTTTAAGGAATCAGATGAATCTGTGTCAGTCTGCTCTCAGGAGCTTTTCTGCTACATTTTAATTGAATCCTTGTTGCATGTATGACTGAGCTTCCATAAATAAGGGGTAACAATCCTTTTATTTTCCTTTTTCCTGTATTATTGAGTCATTGTTTCTGCTGGAATTGCAGAATAAAACTACTGTTAGTTTAGAGGAAGTCCTAAGTTCTCCCAGCAGCAATCCAATAGATCTATTTGAATTCATACATGACATTAGTGATTTCTGTTTGAGGAGTCATGTCTTTTTGTGCTTCCTCGCAAGATAGTGAAAGTTATACCATGAATAAAATACCAGTGTATACTTATATATAAAACACTGGAGGTAATTTTTAAGGTCTCTGTGAGGGATTTGTCACTCATCCTTACCACAATCACCTGTTTCTGAGTCTGTAACTCAGCAGTGCAATTTTGGTTTGTTGTTCAGGGATAGACTTTTTTTTAATGAATATCCTGTTGCACAGTGGCACAATTCCGGGAGACTTTTAGGGATGAATGAGTCACTTACATGGGACATCCAGCATGACACAGTGTAGATGAAAATAGCCCCACTTAAGATTTGGATGACATATCACTTGAAAGACTTCAGAATTTGTATTGTAACATACTACAAAGAGAGAATTTGTTTCACAAAAAGCAAAACTATAAAAGGAGCTTGCTTTGATCTCTGCTTCCTAATGCTTTCAATTCTGTGAGGCTACCACACCACTCTGAGGACATTCAAGCATCCCAGAATGCCTAAGTCACTTCATGCCATTTTTTGGACTGTGAAGACAGTGGACATCAAGGTAAAGACAGGCTCTTTGTTAATTATGTCAGTTATATCTGATTAAATTGGTTTATTTTCCCTTAAGGACTGGTGCACAGACCAAGATAATCCTTGGTGATACTGTGCTGAAGTTGATGAATTTGCACCAGGAACTAATTTGGTGCAGTTTGGTTAAGGAAATGAAGTAAACAGGGGTTAACTTTGTACTTCTGAAGGAAAGGTAGGGAAAAGGAGAAGAAAAGGACTAACTTCCATAAATAAGTTCAGGACATTAGGTACATCTGGAGATGCTGAGAAAATTAATGCCCAAGGAAAATATCTTGGTGGCATGCTAGTTAGTCTAAGGTGTCTCATTTCAATATATTTTTTAATGCCTGCAGTAAGGTTTTGTCATACAATGTTTTTTCTCACTTCATCTATCTCAATGAAATTCTGTCCTACCAACATTTTGGCCCTGGAGCCAAGTATGACTAGGGGTATGTACATGTTCATAGCTTCCAAATTTCAACCATTGAAAGGCACATATGAAATGGAAGCCATACACATATAAAGCATTCCAGTTGATATGAAACTAAGCAACATTTCTGCTTAGCAACAAATTGCTGTGAGCATTTCACTGCCATGCCCAAACCCCCATCTACTGTGGCCAGGAAAATCACATTAATATCCATACCAAGTATGTATTTGAAGAGTTGAGAAAAGTGCTAAATGGGTTTTCTAGCTCATGTAGACAAATGGAGTCTACTACCCTATAAAACTATTTGCCTATGTAGGGCTTGATATTTTTTGCAGGGAAAAGGAAGCATGGGGAGGTAGAAGTGGTATAGTCTCCAGGAACTCTTAACAGCATAGCTAACAGTGTTCTTCATCATCTATTCAACATCATTTTGTCATGGTTCTTAGTGGACTTGCAGTCGACTCCCTTTCCGAACACCTTCTTCAGACAAGCCATTCAAAAGGTTCATTTTGGCCCCAAAAAAACTATAATTTCCAGAAAGCCCTAGACACAGGCATGTCTCAATAATGGAAATCTCAGAGGACAGACAAGTGGGAGCATCCTTCACTACAGAAGTACTGACATGCTTGAGTTCTGACAAATTCTGTCCACAGTTTTTTTAAGGTTATTGTGGTCCTACCCAGATAGGAGCCTTTCTAAGTAGCCACATATTCTCTGAGAGTGGGAACAGCTCAACATCAGGGGGACAAAGGCACTCATTTCTATTGCTGCTCATGGTTTCATGCTGGAGAGAAAGACGCCAATTCCTGACATCTTCAGCACCAAATTCTCTCTCTATGTTTTTAAGAAGGTTTCTGCTTTTGAGAATTTTCAGAGAGCCTTTTCCTCGATAGCTCTTGAACACATTTCCCACAAAGCTATCAGCCTTCATACAACAGAACAAACAGTTTCAGTGCGGGTAAAGTCATGCTTCAAAACTGCAGCTCGTGCAGCATTGTTCCATAACTATGCCTTATTGACAACTGCTGAACTTGTAAGTCACTGCTGGAAGCAGAGTTGTCCATTCAGTTATTTGCACACAAAGAACTGTTGCTGTAAAGAAGCAAAAATCCTACAGAGAGGACATTAATAAAAAAATCCACTTTTTCCTCCTCTGTGAAAACTACATATTATGTTAAAAGGAAGGAATAAAACACAGTGAAGAGTGAATGAATACTAGCAACGAATGTTAAAAGACGGAAACCCACATTTATAATAGATGGTGGTGGTTTAGGAAGCTTTGCTATTTCCCGCTTTTGGTCACTTACCAGTAACCCATAAATCCATCAGCCAATACTGGTTTTTCGTAAACCTGTTTTAGCTAACTCTGTGTTGCTTGGGCAAACTGTCCTTTTCTGGGCAATGTCATATGCTCTCTACAAAAGGGAAGACACAACTCTCTGCTTCCTCTAATTAGCTGCATTTATTGCTTGTGTAAAAAGCTTCCTAGGACCCTGTACTGGAAGAAAACCCCATTACCTGATACACAACATCTGAAAATATAATTCCTGCCCTGAAAATGTAATTCAAGTGCAAGTTAAAGTATACTCAGAGGACCACCATTAACATCCTACCATTAAGGAGACTATGCTGGCACAGCCATGCTCCGTTCTAACTGCTAGAGCAACTGTAAGCAAATTATCACAGAAAGTGCTTACAGGGCTGTGAGTGATTTAATAGAGGATTAAGCAGTAAGTCAGAATAAAATAAGGAGCATGCACACTACTTTCTTTGAATCTGACTGGCACGTAGGTTTACAGACCCCTTGCGTTCGGGGGATAGGTTTGGATAGCAGGTACAGCTCTTACTTCAGAACAACCCTAACTCTACCAGTAGTGGTCTGGTGAAGATTAAGAGGAGCACTGCCTGGAGCTCCTGGGAGTTCTCAGTCCATAAAGAAAACATGCACTGAGGGGAACTTCAGAAGGACTGAAATGATTGTAAAGGCACCAGTAGGTTAATGCAAAAATCAATTTATTTTAATCTGGTTTTAAATCATAATTGTACTCCTACACCAGTGTTATTTGAATGACTAAAATGCACATTTCTGCAGCAGGAGACATTCTCGTTTTTTGAAAAATACTCTACTGGATGTAATTTTACTGGATTTAAAACCATTATTTGGGTGTCACTAACAATGTGCTTTGAAAGCTATTTTGTTTTAAAGCTGAAGTTGTTCTCTCATTTTCTCTCTTGGTTAAGGTCGCCTATTTCACTTAAGCATACATGAATGTTTCCCTTCTCAATTAGGTGCAGAGGCTAACCCTGAAATTCTGCTAAGCTGAGCCCCACAAAGAGCCTATGCAATCCATGTCACTGCACCACAGATACCGTAGTAGAGGGGGTGAGATCTTCAGGGCTGGTAACTGGTGCACATCTAAGCAGGGACACTGTTCCCCTCTGGTCTACTGGATCTGGTAAAAACAAACAGTTGAAGAAAGCTTGTGCAATAAAGTATTTTAAGACTATCCCTACTGCAAAGTTAAAAGGAGACCACAAGAAGGAGGACCCAACACCTGCTGTGCATAGGGCAAAGTCCAACAGCACCTGGCTTTTCCCCTGAGCATCTCATGTACCCTGATGGCCATGGTAGTTTCTTGGACACTCTCTGTGATGTCTATCCTACTCTAGCCACAGACCCTGACACACAGCACTCTCAGAAGAGTTGTGTCTCTACAGGTGCTGAGTGTGTGAACCAGCCCTCTCCCCTGGAGAGGCTCTACTGAAGGGCAGTGTCCATCTGACAGCTCCAGCAAGGAAGGTGAGGCACGCTTCATGCCCTTCCACATCCACTGGCAACTGAGCGTGTAGCAAGGTTGGTCAACATCCCTCCTCCCCCTTAGTGTTTCTTAAACTACTTTACACATATTTGCATTCACATAACATCTAATGTAATTTAGAGACCTAGAATGTAATTTAGTGCCAAATTCATAAGCCCTAGGAAAAAGCAGCAGCCCAGAAACTCAACTGAGTGTGGGTGTCCTTGCTGCAGAAATACTCCTCACAGACAAATGACCTTCACCATATTCTGATGTCCAACAGAAAAAGAATGGTAATAAAACTTCTCATTTCATCTTTTTAAAAAGTCAGTCTAATCTGTCAGGAAAAATGACTTACTTTCAATCATACAGTGAACACTGCTACAGGCAGACTGACCCAAGTGATTTGTCTGCATATTCCTGTATCTTAACTTGCCTCAGTTTCTTCTAAAGCTTAATCTCCAGGCTGATCTGCGTAATCCTTAGTTTGAGCCTAATCGCAACCTTCTCATAATGTTTCTTAGCCTCATAAGCACATTGCTCTTACCTCAGCTCAGGTTTAGCGGGTTTTCATTCCTTCCCTGGAAAATACATATGAACTCAGTTGTTCCAGAACGTGAAACATTCCTCTTTCTGCGAATGTTTAGCCTGTGTTACGCTAGCAATTGAAATTTCCCTCAGCAACAAAACCATAATAAATGTTCAGTTTCCATTGAACAAAAGGAAAATCAGAGTAGAGTCTGCTCAACTTCCTTTGCCTGGGAACTAATGAACACAGACCGTAAATGGCTGTCTGCAAGATCTAGTTATCTGTCTCTGCGAAAGGAATATGCACTGCAGGAGAAAATGAGATTGCAGGAAAGAGGGAAGCTGGAGGATTAATAATTACAGGAAAGGAAACTCATTTAGAGGCCTAACATGATCATGACGTAAGTAAGCTTTGTTCAAGACTGTTCAGATGATAAAGCAGTATAAACCCAGAATCAGCTAATGACTTGCTTGAAATGTTCTAAAAGCTAAAGTGGTTTTTTTCTAGCATGGGCCTTGACCGAACCTAGATCAAGAAGAGTTATTATAAACTGATTATTATTACATGTGTTCTGTACACACGTGGGGTGCTTTCCTTTCCCCAGGAAGGAAAAAGGATCTGGTCTTGCTGCAAAGGTTTGTCTTTAGAAGCTGAGTTCTTTTAAGTCTCTTTATTTTTGCCACATATTTTCAGTGTAACAGTGCTGATGGAGCAGCAGCAGCCTGGCTCACTCCTCCAGTGACGTGGGTCTCAGCTCCTTCTGCACTTGAAGGAGTCTTCTCCAACTAAGGCAAGTAAAGACAAGCAGGAAGCAATGGTAGCCACCTTTTAACAGTCAACTAGCCACATGCAGAGGCCTTAGGCCAGAACGGCCAGCTCAGACCTTAGCCATAATCCACACTATCTCACACCTACCTCCAGCATCTGATCAGCTTCTCTATCCCAGGGGGTGAATGGGTGTCGGGATGTTTATCTTCTGCTAGATGGCAGCAAAGCCAAAACACCTGTTGCTTCACAGTTGATCTCATCATCAATTAATAGATGCTCATGGTTTTCCCATTCTTCCTTCCAGGTAATGCTTCCTGGTAAGGGAAAGTAGCCTCATCCAGTTTTTTGTGGCCTATTTCATGCCATGCCAGGCAAACAGCTGTTGTTCCCCACATCTCCACATACCCTTCCCTTCTTCATGGTGGAAATGAGCTCATTCAACCCCAGTACAGAAGAACACAGGGAAATGCAGCCATGGACAATAAGTGTACACTAATTTAGCATTAACACAGGGACTGTTCATCAACATATAAATCAGAGGTATGTTGAACTGCTCTAAGAGCTGACACCTTCTGCTTTTTTTCATGGCACTGAATTTCCTTTTGGCAAAAGACTAAATAAAGATGTTACCAACCAACGTGGGACAAAGTCTGATTTCATTTTCATTGGTGGAAATCTGAGGTTCAGCAATATATATTATTCCTAGTCAGGCTTTTATGAGCATTCATAGTGTTTCAATAGCTCTCATCAAGACTCCTATTGCTTCACTGTGCTAGAGATACCTTCTGTAGCATATTAAACTACAGCATAAGAAGCAGAGGTGCATCAGTTGGGTATATTCATCTGGGGGCTCAGAAAAGACATTTACAATACCTGCCAATGTCTTCCAGAGATTTGGCACAAAATAAATTTATGAATTTCAATCTTATTTCATTTTACTGGTGTCCCCAAGTCCAGGTAGGATTCTACTGTTTGACTGGGGAATGAGGTACTCTAGATCGTATGAATAGAGGAATGACTGAAAGAAATCACCCTGTAGTTGCTTGGAGTGACAAATCATAGTAGTGCATGCAAAAAACTTCATCTCTAGTAGAAAATTTCTGTAAAACTGAACATAATTTATTCCTTAATTGCTACGAAAGTTTAGGCACTCATAAAGAGGGGACAGCCAGTGACCAGGCAGAATTATATAGACATTCAGGAGCAGACAACAGCTATATGTAAAGGCTGATGTGAATGATGCGTTTATTTAAGAGATGGTTACTGCAGCTCTCAGCTGGTGAGTAGGATGCAGAGTAAGATGCCCTTTTAGTCTCATAAACTTGAGAGTCATTAAAGTAATAACTTTGTAAACATTAACTAATGAATCTTTGCTACGTGTCTGAGAGGAAGACATTGTATAGATGAGGATGCACACTAAGAGATGACATGATTTATTGAAGGTAATAGGCACAGTCAGCGTTAACAAAGGTTAGTACACAGGTTTATTAGACCCCATTCACACTGGAAACAGTGTCTTAAATATTTAATTAAAAAATACACTGCACACCCTTCTCAACCAAAGCAAAGCAGTAATGCAGTTGTGACAAATGTCCTGCCCAGAAACAGAATGACATTGTGCAGGGTCATCTCCTCTACCTCTTGTCAAATATGCTACCATCTGCTTGGTTCATACCCCTAGCATCTAATATAAAGAGACATTATAGTACAGTGAAATTACCTATACAGTCTTCCACAACTTGACTTATGTTTAATGAGTACTTTATATGCAAAATTAGTGGATTACTTGGGAAAAATTTCTTTCACAGATCTGGCTAGTTTCTCAGGTGCCATAGCTAACCATCCTAATACAGTTCTAGCTGAAGGAGTTGGTAAAAACATTAAAATTATATGCCTGCTCATTGAATTCATGGTTGGAACCAGCTCCATGTTTACAGGGTGATAAATTCATGGGGCCAAATTCATGGGAGGACCTGATACCAAAGAGAAATTCAACTGCACCAGCCGAAGAGGTGAGTGCTCTTAACTTGCTACAACCACTCATCGCTACTCTCCCCTGCTCCTCAGGAGAGCATCTCCTTCTTTTAGTCTAAACAGCTCTATTCCTAGCTATTGGTTAACTCAGATGACATGGATGAGCCTGAGGAAGGGATGTTCATGAGATGCCCTCCTAGAAGATCTGAGCAAATAGGAGCTTTTGGCAAACCAGGTAATTAAAAAAAAATAATAAAAGAAAGAAAAAAGAAAAAGGAGCAGGAGCAGATAATGCCCTCTTCCTCTGTTGCATCTGTCTGCAATGCATGTCTTCTTTGCACACTTGGGCAACACATCAATGCTACTTACACCTTCAGTGATCAGGTATGAGCGATGATTCAGTCCCACACCCACTCTATTGTATCATCAGTTCAATTGTGCTTGTAATCCTTTAATCCCCCTACAAAAGGGCCAGATGATGAGGAGAAAGCAAGGAACATTACACAGGGTGGTGTGTCAGAGCACCTCAGTCATGGCAGATGTTCCCATAGTTCATCTTAAAGGTAGGTACAGCCCATTGGCACATTCTACTGCAGCTTCAGCTCCTTACTGAGAGCTTGGCAAGCAGATGAAGGCATTCTAGTATAGCATATGGGAGTTTAACCTGCACCTCTTCTGTGATCAGCATGCGTGCAGCACTGCTCAGCTTCTGATTTCCTTCATTCAGGATGGTTGGGTTGGAATGACAGAATAGCTTGGGTTATTTGTCCTTGAAATATATCACTGATGTCTGTATCTCATAGTGTCCTTACACTGTTAATTAACTCACCCCAAAGGAAAAGAAGCATGTACATTACATTTTACTTCATCATTTCACTTTATGATATTTTTACTTTCCTGTCTATTGTGGAAACTGGTTTTGTTTCATTCTTTGATTTTCTCATCTTGCTTTTGCAGTATGCTAGACTGTAGCCTGTTTTCTTCCACCTATAGTTAAGGTAGGTAGAGACTTAAATGCAGAAATGAGTTTGAACACTGTCAAAATAGTACAGAGATAACTCTGAAACAAAAGACATCTATATGCCTACCTGGAACATCTGTAAACCATAAGGTAGTTATAGTATATTTTCCTTCTTTTCCACTCCCAAACTATGTTCCAATCTGTTAACTTTTTGGTGTTTGTTGAGCTATAGCAGAAAAAAAAAATGGAGATTTATGCCAAGAGAAAGAATTTTTGTTTCAGGCAAGAAGAATTTTATGTCTCTTCATAGTAAAGCAATATTAGTTCATTTCTTACCAGACATCCTTTCTTCTCATAAACTTCTGCATGTTCTGTCTCAGGTGTATGATTAATAAAGGGCCAAAGTTGGATGAGTTTATTTATCCAAATAATCCTATTAGGAACAGTGAGGGATCCAACGGCTGGTAAGGAAAACAAGCCACTTGTTAAAATGTTTGGACCAAGTAAGAGAAAATGAGTCCCATCTGGTTTTTCTATATTCCTGCTGCAGAATGAATAGCTATGCAGGAAAATACATTTCTGGTGTATTTTGAATTCATCACAGTAAAGTAAGAGGCCATTTTCAGACAGTAGGAGAAAAAGAAAAGATTTCTGGAGGTGAATACTATACCAGGTGCCTAGGTTTTAACAGTAGGGCATGAAGACTGAGTTTGACAAAGCCACTACTTAGCAGTAGGTGTGCAACACGTGAAAAATGGAGTTCTCTTTTCTGGTGCAGTGTTTAAGCACCTGTTATTATAGATCCCAGCACAGTGGCAGATTGTGTCTCCTAAACGTGTTTAATTATATTTAATAGCGTTTCACCTCAGACATTACAAGTTGGGAATGAAGGGAATGCCTGGGAATGAAGAGAGCTGCCGAGCTTGCAGAAGAGAGAGCGATGGAGAGCCGAGGGACATTTGTAATTTGGGAATCACTTCAGAACAGGATCAGTCACTGCTCAGTCTAATTGATTTATTTTGTCCAGTTTCTGACCAATTCTCTATAACAGAATATTATTTCCTATGCATGCATTTCTACTGAGGAAAAAAATTATGGTAAAGTGCCAGAAGAAGAAAATAATTGCCAAGCCTCCTGTTCAAATCACGGAAGCATTACAGATTCTATTACAGTTTATAGCAATTCGGCTTAGAAATGCCACAGAATACCCACCTACAATCCTTTTACAGGCAAATCTTCTGGGCTCTTTTAAAGCAGTGACTGCCAGATTAGGCCTATAGCGCTGATTTCCAAGGAGACATCTCATAGAATCACCTTCCACTAGATCAGGGAGCTCAAAGCCCCATCCAACCTGGCCTCGAGCACTGCCAGGGACAGGGTAGCCACAGCTTCTCTGAGCACCCTGTGCCAGCAACTCACCACCCTTGCAGTAAAGATCTTCCTCTTAATATCTCATCTAAACCTCCCTTCTTCCGGTTTAAAGCCATTGTCTCCTGTACTGTCACTTCATGCCCTTGTAAAATGTCCCTTTGCAGATTTCTTGTAGACCTCCTTTGGGTACTGGAAACTGCTCTAAGGTCTCCCTGGAGCCTTCTCCAGGATAAACAAGCCCAACTCTCAGCCTGTCCTCACAGGAGAGGTGCTCTGGCCCTCTGATCATCTTTGTGATGGGATTCAAAGCTCCTATCACTTTGAATAGGCCATTTATTTTGGATCAATATCATCATCTAATGGATAAGGGGGGCAGGAGAACCTATTTTTTTCGAAATGTTGGTTTACTGCAGATTACAGACCCATAAGTTTCCAACCATATTCCAGAGCCAGCATGAGCTGCCAGCATGCGAACAGTAGCTTTGTGCTACATCTTTCTGGCTTCTTTCTCTTTTGTAGTTTGTAGCCTCTAAGTTATTCATCTGTTCCACCTTTCTGACAGGTATAAACTACCTTACTGTGCACCTTTTCCCATAGAATGTGACCCAGTAATACTATTGGTAGATAATGGCAAGGGACAGTGGCTGCAAGACACTTGCTCCCCACTGTCCTGCAGATATCCAGGCTTTTCCAACATCTTCCTGGGGACTGGAACAGCTGGGCAGGCACAGAGGTGCTGGACCCCACCACTCATGTCACAAGGTAGTGCCACAACATGAGTGGACATCCCACAGAGTGTGGGTACAAAGCTGATCCCTTCCAGGTCCTAACAGGTCCCCTGGAAATGGGACTCTCCAGTCTGACCAGACACAGATCCAGTCTCCAGGCATCTGCTCCCCATCACTCAGGCTACTATAGCCCCTCCAGTTAATTTTCTTTGACACCCCATGCACAGCAAGCAAAAAACTAAACAAATGGAGAACTCCAACCCTGAAATACTCCCGAGTGCCGGGGCATTACCACACTACTCACTTGATATAAAACCTTTGAGTGGCTTGCAATAAGTTCCCACAAACCAGCACAGAGCAAAAACTCCTCCCCATGCCTGCTCACCTCCAAGATGTTTCCTTCCTGCACACAGGCACATGGGTGTCCTTGGGAATTAAACCGTGCTCCATTCTTCTTTGGAGAAACAAGACAACTATCTATTTATGAAAGCATAAAAATGCACTTCAAAGTTATATGAAAACACTTGGCTGTGCAGCCACTGCTGATTCTCTAATCCTACCAAGAAAGGTCCCCCATGCTAGCCCTGGCTGGGTCAGCCCTGCTCCGGCTGCTGCAGGCTGTACAGCTGCTCCGGGTCTCTTGTGTTGTACAGCCAAAAGGTCAAACGCTGCAGCAGGAAGCTCCACTGGGCAGTCACAGCCTTCCGCATCGTTCCACAGCCTGGCTCCAGATGATTTCCAATGAGATGGAGCCCACTCCATCAGAGGCCAGGCTTACATAGGCATCTGAACCATTCCTGATTAATCCTTGAGCCCCTAGGGGCTTTGGAGCCCTCAGGAACGTGTGTGTGTGTAAAGTTTCACTGCAAAATGAGATAAATACCATCTACTGATAGGTGAAAAACGAGTTAATTCAAGTAAGCACTTGGGATTTTACACTTTTTCAAAATACCCCTTTTTTGTTTACACAAATGGGTAATGTGTCCAATAGATGCACAATGAAAGGAAGAAGGATTTCCTAGGCTTAGAGATACTTTAATACAGACATGCAGCATACACTTTGAAACAAGAAAAGAAGGAAACTGACACTCGGCATGTGCTCGCAACTTCAAACAAGTGGGTGACTATATGAAACAAAAGCTGAATGTGTATTATTTTGACATCTGAACAGGAAAGAAAGCATCTTTTATGGGTACCAGCATCTTTATTTCATAGGAACAACTCTTGAGGTTTGGGATGTGTTTTCCAGGCTCACAGCAGGAAAGAGGATTTCCAGGATGCAGATAACCCTCTTTAACACCTCAAGAGTCACAGCGTGGTCCAGCCCTGGCCTAGGGAAGGTGGACAGTAGAGGAATATGGGCATTTTCTGATGGTACCAGAGGCAAGCTAAAAGAAAACAACTGCCACCTGGTATAATCTCTTTTGACTGGGGTCTTTGGTACTGCTTTAAGTGCCTGAGGAGGTAGGAATCCAGGCCACAGTTTTAGAGAACCTTTCCTGATGTCAGAGCTAAAACTTGCCTCTGTAGTGCCACTTTCTCTTTCCATCTCTGCACTGGCACTCTTAAAACATGGACTAACATGTGCAAAGAAATCCTGGTGAGCATGGTGAATGGAAGGGGAGGCATCACTGTGTGCCTTGGAACAGGGAAAGACAAAACAAAATGCAGTGCCATTGTTCAGAATTGTTTTGAGATGTCTTACCTGGTGCTGAGAAATAACATGGCTGAATGAGTCCTTCCCAGACACAGCAGCTGAGGTCCAGAAGGAGCCCAGATGAGCTCCTGGTAAAGAAACATTTAGCAGAAGGCAATCCACCAGGGCTAAGAAAAGGCTAAAGGCTCAACACAGTTAATGTGCAGCAGCACCTGCACGCAAAATGATGTCCTGAAGGATGTTACCCTGATCATCTCATACCCCTTCTGGAAGAGCTCACTTGACAGGAGGTACAGGCTCAGGGAACAGCCCATCAGCTCATGCTTGCCTGCCTCTCCAATGGGACTGCATCATAGAATAGTAGAGTCTGGGGGACTGGAGGAAGGCATAAGTAAAAGGAGGGGTAGGGAGACAAGAACAATTAGGTGTTATCAGATCTCCACATCAGGTCTTCATCCACCTAGATTTATTTTGGAGTTTCAAACAGCTAGCCATGGAGTCACAGTTGTTGTACATGGCTGTACAAAGCTCATGGAAACCTTGGAAGTCTGTCCACTCAGTATGTGTAGACCAAGGCAACAAAACATACCTGCTCTCACAACAAGTCTGAAGCCTCCAAGAAGGAAAGAGAAGAAACAAATGGAGGGCAGACAGCTGCAGCATGTTGACAGTATTTAGCTGTAGTGCTGCCTCACTTGTGGAACTACTTTTCAAGTTCAGATATTACCATTTTGGTTTATCTGTTGTAGGTTCACAGCAGAGTCAGTGAGGTTAATGACTCTATTGTGTCCTCTCTAGTACCCTTTAGACTGTCTGGGTAGTGTGCATCAGCAGTGTGTCAGCCCTGGGCTGGCTCATCACACCAAACCATTCAGCCATCAGAATTAACCACAACTTGCAAGCTTAACATAGACAAAATATCTAGACCCTGACTTTCAGGCTGAAAAACAAAGTTTTGAAGTGCCTACATTAGCCACCCAAGGCTTCCTTAGCACCCAGAGAGAGACAGGCACCCTGAAAAGAGTAATTCAGGTTGTAGGAGTGCTAAATTGCATTCTGGAGTTCCTTCTCTACAGGAATAAGAGAGCTTAAGACAATGAGACTCTTCATTTAGGTGCCTCATTAAGTGTCTCTGATGTGATGGGATGAATCTGGGTGAAACTGTTCATGCTACTGCAATAACAGAACCCTGAGAGGGTTGCTGATGAGTTTTCACTTGGAGAAAATATAGCTCATCATTTTCCCACAAGCCTTTGATCTCATCCCAGTGGCTCTGCTCAAGTCACTAATCCCCAAACAAGAAAGCATTCCCTTTCCAATTTAGAAAGGAAGTGGCTGTAGAGATGGGTGCACCAAAAGGGTTCGAGGAAATCAGAGCAGGATGGAGAATACAGTTTCAAAACCCTGTCTTCAGCAGGGGATGCTCTTCTTTCTCCTCTCACATGATTCAGAGTTGAATATCAGACTTTCTGCTATTGGTCTAAAGGCCAAATGTTTAACCAGGCATGCTGTCCTCTTGCCTGAGGACAGGTGCAATACAAAGTGCATTTTAAGAAATCATTGCTTTTATTAACTGCAGTTCTACAGGCCAGTAATGAAAACAAGAAAGGACTATTACCCTGTCGCTCCCAGCTATCAACATAACATTCATAACAACCAGCATCACTTTACTAAGCTATAAAGCAAAGAGTTTTAAGCCACCAGAAACACCCAGGGTAGCAATGTAATTGACCAAACCTCAACTTTCACACATCACATTCAGAACCTTCTGCCTACCTTAGGATTTCAAGGTAAGTGTTCTTGCCTGGGGAAGGAGATGACTCTGCATGGAAAATTAAAGTGCTGTCTCAGGTTCACACTGATATATATAGATCAGGGGAATCATTTATACATTTATACCTTTTTTTTTCTGGGATAAAGTTAAGTTATTCAGTGACTAAGCTGCTGTTGAGATCGAAGCTATAGCATCATGGAAATATAGGTTGACGTATAACTTGAGAGGTAATCTACTCCAATCTCCTGCTCAAAGCAGGCCTGTTGCCATCCCAAGAATCTTTCTAATGGAGAGCTACATTAGGTCTTCCCAATACAGCCAAATGTATGGCTTTCCTTATTTGCAGTAAGAATGCCCATCACCTATAATGGTGATGCAGTACCCATCCACCATAAGCACCAAGGGCTTTCTTAACAGGGTTACCACTAGCCAGTTACTTCCCAGCCTGTGCTGATACATGGGGCTATTCTGCCACAAACACAAAACTTTTCATTTCTCTTTGATAAGCCATTCAAGCTCTTCAGGCTGGCCTTGTCCTCATGTTTAGCAAAGGTCTTTTGGGTTGAAGCTCTGCTACTCATCTTGCCAGATGCTTATTCTAATTAAATATCTTCTATAAATTTGCTGAAGGTTCATTCTGTGCTATCAGTCAGGTTGTTGATGAAGATGTTAAACAACTCCTGCAGTACTTCTCTCATAAACCTCTCACCACCAAGCAGATGTGAGCCACCCTTTGAGCCCAGAGGTTTACCTGCACAGTTAACAGAATACATCATAATAAGACATTGCAGTTGTTTAGCCATTTTTGGTTTCCTCTGGTGGTGCAGAATTAGGCCTCCAATACCATATTAAATCACATTCTTAAAAAGATACACATAAGAATGTATGCATTTACTTGCAATGCATACAATAAAAAATGACCTCCAGTGTAAAAAGGAGCAAGAACTTATCCTCTCTTGCGGGGCACAGGGAGGGATAAGGCCATAATTATATAATCGTCCAGGCCTAGTGTGCGAAGACTTGATTGTAGACCAGCAGTAACCTCGGGGGAGTTTTATCCATACCTGAAAGTATCAGTATCCTGGCAGTGTCAATGTCCTTCTGTCTAGGTAGTTCAGTCTTTCATTTTGCTATGATCTGTAAAGATACAGATGCCTCTTTTTTTAGTGTGGGTGTGAGCATCTCAAAAAAAGGTCTGGCAGGAGTTATGCTACGCACTATCATCCTCCTGCTTCACAAATGCCTATGCTGTAGCCAGAAAAGTGACTTGAGTATAACAGAAATAAGGGCTCTGCCCCTGCCCCTTTCTACTCAAGTGACTGCTTTTTCATTAAGAATAAACTCCTCTTGTCCAGCTTGTATCCTGCTCCTCAGGTTGGGAAAATTAGAATCCCATTACCCCTGGAAGCAGGGTCTTTTGCAGCCTTAACAGCTTTTCAGATCCTCTTCCTGTCTGTTAAATCACTCCCAGTGCTTTCAACAGAGCTGTGTTTGTTGGCCTCCTTCCTTATCTTAACACACACACACAGAGTTTCTGTAACTCCTTTCAAATGGACTTCTGAGGTTTCCTTCAGTGATTTGGGTAACAAGCTATCCATTAACAAGTTATCCATTAACACTCTTCGCTGAGGTCTAAGTACCCAGTGGTTATACTTAGCGCCAGTTCTCCAGCCTCTCTCCTTAACCAGGATGTTTATTTTCCATAAGACTCTTACAAGTTTAATCTCCTCACTGGAATTTGGTTTGTCTAGTGAATGTAAATTCCCTCCCACTGGCACCTGCTAGCTGCTAACAAGGTAAGCAGCTCTTACAGGGTGTCTAGCTCTCAAGCAATGCAAAAAACTTATCTGTGTAAGATCCCTTTGGATTCTGTTCTATGCTGGCTCTCGGAACAGACTGATGTCGGTGCATTTTGCAGGGCCTTGAGGGTGCTCGGTGTGAAGTTGTCAGTACCAGTTAGCTGAGCCTGCTTGAGCCAGCTGGTCATGATTTCTGCAAAGTGGCTCTTTAGCAAGATCTACTGCTTTTAGCAGGATTTCTATAAGGACTTATCAATAATGGGGATTAGCCCTGATCTGAGCTGTCAGAGACTAGACACCAGTGCATCATACCCATGAAATTCCCAGTGCAGGAACCAGCTCCTTCTACACTTGCAGCCTGTCCCGGTTTGAAGCTGCAACCTGCTCCACGTGGATTTCTGGGGCTGTGCTCAGAGTAGCCATCATCCCCTGCTAGGCATATTATGCCCACTCCAGAGAGGATAATGCCACCTCCAGGACCTCAGCTCTTCAGCTTGCACAGGAACAGCAGATGCTTCTAGCTCAGTTTCCTAAGTAGATGCCAAAAGCTGGAAAGGGAGTCTCTGTTGCTGTACTTTGTATATGCTGTGCTGGCAAAAGCACTTTTTGTTAGCATGACTGCATCTCCACTATGGCTGCTGCTGGCACGGATCTGCTGTATTAAAACACACGCCTCTGCCCCAGCCAACATTCCTGCTGCAGCTAGCATGTCTAGTGTGAGCCTCACTGGAGCTCTCAGCCAGCTGTGATCGTACACAATCAGCAGTGTCTGCCTGCTCTTTGGTGAATGGTGTGTCCTGAAGCAAGATGTTCTAGCAATGTCTCATTGGTAATACTTACCCAAGCATGGAAATGCTCCTGAGATTTTTCATCTCACAGCCTAAATAAATTATGTCAGGATAATGGTAGATTTACATTCATTTCATTGCTACCTTTCCCATGATTTCTGCCTCACCAGGAACTTTTCTGCGCCTCAGAGAGAATGGAAAGTTTGGAGGATAATTGTTTTTAAAGCAAAACCACTCCAAAATACCCATCTTAAGCCAAAACAATAGAGGTTTGGCACCATTCATCACAGTCTAGCCAGCTTCCAGCTGCTTCTGAGCATGCTTACGAGAAAGAGTCATGCTGAGAGAGCTACTGTCATATGCAGCTGAGAAAAATGAAATACAGGGGTGAGCTCTGCTTCTCACCTCCCACTGGTTCCCCCGCATAAATTCTTCCAGAAAATTAATTAAAGTTTGATGTGTCTTCAATTCTATATTTGGCTGCAATCCTTTGTGCTTACATATTCTGTAAGTGCCACAGGGAAGAAAAGTGTGATAAATTGTTACATGTTATGTTGCAGGAAAGCTTTCTTCCCAAGGTGATAAAAATTACACTCACTTGAGCTTAATCAGCCTATCCATCTCCTAGGGCTTGCATAACAAGAAACCTTCCTAAGGTTAAGCAAATGTTGTAACAAGATGAAATATGTGGTGCAGTGATGGTTATGTCAGTGTGGAAAAGTCCAGTTACTTTAAGTTTGAGGACACCCCTCTAAGAGGTGTCCACCTCAGATGACAAGGACAAAGAGATACATAATCAAACAACAGCACCCTTCCAGCACAGCCAGGCAGGGATAGGGAATCCTGGGGACTGTGTGTGTTGAGAGGTCTTTATTTGCTCCATGCGTGCTAGCCAGGCCTGTAGGCCTTTTCCAAGTGGAAAGAGCAATTTTGGTGCAGAGAGCAGGGAGTGATGCTCTGAGGATTCAGCCTGTGCTGTGATTTACAACTGTTTCATGTCACTGCCAAAGGGCTACCACCACCTCACTGGTGCCACCAGACAAACTGTTGTACAAGTCCATAGGAAGACCTTGTGTTGAAGAGGAAGCACAGGTGCTGAATGGCAGCAATGGCCAGAGAAAATGAAAGGGAACCCATCCATTTAATGCTCAGGACAGAAGAGAGTAACCTACTTAAGATAATTGCCTTTACATCCCCAGGAGTCTCTCAGCTTTCCTTTTTTTCTTTTATAGCCCCTTAGGTCACCTAATTCTGGCCAGGATTTATCTGTCTTCCACAAAACTTGGACATGTGGCCCATCGTGCATGGAGCAGAGCTGCCAGAAGCATCTTTTGAATAGGCAAACAGACCTAAAGCCACAAAGAGCTGCTGCAGTGGTGACCAGCTTTCACCTAGCTGCCTCCCAGAGCAGGATTTACAGTCCTTGACTATGCCAACATTGAAGAGTAAGAGGCAGAAACCTGAGCTAGCCAAAAGGAAGAGCATAAAATAACCAAACCTCCCCACACCTCCCAGGCTTGGATGTCTTACCACAGGCTCCTGGAGCTGGACTGCCAGCCTGAGCCCCTCCACAGCCTGGAGTGTGCACAGGGGTGCTTGCCCCTCTCTCAGACACACAACTCACTGTGCCTCCTATTTCCAAACCATAACCAAGTAACTTGTGCACTCACCTCTGCTTTCCCATCCATTTCTTCTGCACCTACTGCTCATGTTTGGTACCTTGTTCTTCTCTCTTCAGCATTATCCACCAGCAGCCAGTGCCCCAAGGACTCCCTAATGCAGAGGTGCCTGTGGCTTGATCAGCTGCCACAAGGACCCTGGGCCACCCTCCCCTCCAGGAAAATTGGTTCTTACTCACCATTGTCATAACAGGTTTCATGATCTCTGTCATCGCATTGGGCATGAGGCAGAGCCCCAGCCACCTGGGCATCCCCAGCACCTGCCCCCAGCAGGTGGAGGAAAGGGACAGGAGACACAGAAGAAGGTACAGCGGTGGGAGATACCTGAGGGGAGGCAGAAGAAACACATGGGGGTAGCTGCTCTGTGCCAGATGAGGTAGCTCAGAGGGACTGTGGCCATGTGTGAGCCACACCAGGGCAGACACCCCTGCAGCTGGTGGACAGAGGGAGCAAGTAGAAAGGGAGGAGCAGCTGAAACACACCCTTATGCACAGACCATGATGAGCACTGCCCATCACCTCACCAGAGGAGCTGGGAGGGACTGAGAGAGAGGGCTAGTGGAAACAAGGAGGGGCTGAGGCTTGGGAGGTGTCTGGTTTAAGTTGAGGGAGGAGAGATGTTTTTCTAAGTGTTTAAGTGTCTTCTTTTCCTAAATATCCAAATCAGTAATTAAAGTTTTATGTTAATGTTGCAAAAAATTAAATAAAATTCCCCAAGTCAAGACTGTTTTGCCAGGGACACTCAATGAAAGCTGCTTCTTTTGTTAAACAGTAGTTTACAACTAGTCCCATCGGTCTATTTGGGATTCTCAAGATGGGTGATCATGGCCTGCAAACAACACTGTGCTTGTGCTAGAGATAGGCTTAAAAAACACCTGCAATACCCTTATATGACTCAATTCCTCCAAAATTCACTTTACCCCTTTTTGCCTTAGTTCTGTTCTCTGCAGATCTCTCCGTTTCTAAGTCCATAAATACTCCTCTTGGAATGTATAATGCATTTTCTCTGACTGTATATTGCCTCGATCTTGACAGCTTGAGGCAGATAGGCTGGAATCAGGTAAACCAGGTTCCATTTAGGGCAGCCTCCACCACATACACACATGCTTAGTGGCTAAAGTAGTAGGTCTTTTCCTACTCTTTTTTTTTAAGGGAAAAGGTACCTTGATGTTGGACAGGTCAAAACCCATCACCTCCAATGGGCTTTGCACATTAAAGCTTGCCCACTCCTCCCATCCCCTCCCTTGTTGCAGTGATGGAGGTACAGCCCACCTCACCAGCTAGAGAGTTATTTCAGTGTATATAAAGAACAGTACCACCATGCAGAGCACTGCCTTATTTTATGCAGAATATGGGGAAACAGTTGTGCAAACCTGTTGTACATATGGAAAATATCATCCCCAAACCTTGGCTAGCTTCACTGGAACACAAAAAGGCTCATTGCCTCTCAAAGGACTATTTTCCTGAGTGTTTCAGTCTTTTCTTGCTCCCACTCCTTTCAGCACTGAAGCTGTTCAAAACAATCTATCACTTTCTTCTTTTTTCTCTTCAGATGAAGGGAGAATATTTTCCCTGTCTACAAGAATAGCTGCACTTTGTTACTTACACATTTAAATGGAATTAATCCAGGGCAGAAACCTGGTCTGGAAATCTTCAGCTCAAAGGCTTAAAGTTTCAGCAGGCAATTAGCATTAGAAAATACAGCCATTAAACAAGAACAGCTCAATTGTGATATTCCAAATATACATCTCAAGAATGAAGAACAAGGGGCAGAAGTACTCTTCTCCAGGTTGAGCATAGATGCCTATCCCAGTGGAGAACTGGGGGAAAAGGAAGCCTCTAGTGAATAGTGCCACTTCAGTATGAGTCTGAGCCTAGCTAAGGACTGCACCTGCAATAGCTCTGGCAACCCTTATTTGGTGGATCTCAAGTACTTTTACACCCTTTCATTTCTATCACTGAACCACTTGCCCTCTTCAGCATACTTAGCATATCTGAAGTAGAAAGTGCCGGTTTTTTTTCCTGCTTACAGATAGGCGCCTTCAGACATATTCTGGTTCCTAATTCAAAGGAGAGTCAAGAACTCAAGTGCACATAAAGGTTTGGGACTAACCACCCTTCAAAGGCTGTGTCCCTATTCTGTGCCTGCAAATTATGGTGGGTTTCCTGAGCCCTGGGCTTGTGCTTTGACACCTGGAGATGCTTTCTTCTGTTAAAACAGCTACTCCTGAATTCAATGTACTTTCTTGCTGACAAAGGAAGTGGGACCACCACACTGAAACCATGGACAGACAGGAGCAGGGCATCCCTCCACTGCTGGTTTCTGCCTTTGGCACTTTGGCCACGACCTCACATCAACTCCTCTCCCACTGCAACACTAAATCTCCCTGGGCAATAGGCCAAGGGTAAGGACTTGGCCATGCACCCTACCCTCAGTGACCCCTGATGGCAGGTGCCATTGTTCTTGCTTGAGCATACCTTCACACCACATGGAAAGCTAGGCACAGCCTCCTTAAACATCCTTCTTTCTCCCTGTGAGCTCCAAGAACAGTGGGAAGAGCCGCACTCCACAGAGAGATACTTCCTCTCCCCTCGGACTTCTACAACGTTATGGAATGTCTTAAGCAACCACAGTTAGACCCAACAGCAGCAGGTTTCCAGATAATTTGTTCAGGTGTTTTGGAGCTGAGCTCTTTGTAAATCTTCTTGAAGCTCCACGGGTTTATTCCTAATGTTGGTTCCTGAGAATCACACCTTCAACCTCCAAAGTATCAAATGTGTCTTTTGTTAGAGGATTAAACTACTGCTTAGATTCATTAGTAAGGGTAATTTTGGCCTAATTACTCTTCTAATTTCTGTGTTATCCCTTGTAAGAATATGCCCTCAGAAATTAGTAAAATGGTTTATAATATATGCTAATCACCATAATCTGATTTGTCTTTAATTATACATGTAATAAAGAAACTAATTGGAAGATGGAGGTATTCGGAAGGGCCAAACCATGTAAATCAGGGTAAGCATAGAATATTATCATTAAACAACAAAATAATGATGCTTTTGAGTATATGGAAGGATACTTGTTTCCTATAGTAGAAATAGCAAATTGCTTCACTTCTTTTAGAGCTGCTTATTGTAGCAAAATTGATTCATAAATCTAGCAACAACTGAGGTTTTGGCCTTAAAACGTCTGCCTAGACTGAAATGGAACACCTAATATGAGGACAAAAATATGGGAAGCTTATTTGCAGAATAGAAGGCAACGTATAAATAAAGCTGCAAATGATAAAAGTGGTTTCCAACTGAAATTTTATTAGCTTCAAAATATCCTGCTTGCAGAAATCATGTCACTGAAGTCTCCTGAAGTTTCCTCTGTGTTTAAAAAACAGATTGGGCTGGTGGATCTTTCAGCAGCTTTGCAGTATTTTTTCCCTTCCCATGGATTTAATGGACAATAACAGAAAAAACAGCAATTTCCTGAGCATTTATTATTTCTGTTCTTGAAAAGTACATTTTTTATGAAGTACTGTCAAATTCTACCCATGCTTTAAACGTTGCAGTGTAATGTGACTGCAAAGAGCAACAAGGGAGGGAGGAAAGAAATTACAGCTCTTCTAGAAAGCTGTCAGAAGGGAGTAATTTAAAAATATCTTATTACACAAAAGGACATAAACTAGCAAAAAATGAAGATACTATAGTTATCCATGGGGGCTTTTTGCATAAATATTTGAAAGGATAAGCATTTTCTGGATTGCTTGCTTTCTGGCTATAGATGTATTCAGATGTAGATTCGGCATTTGTCTGGGTGAAAACCAGTGTTTTGTTTCATTGTGGGGTTTATTATGGGGTTTTGGTTGGGTGGGGGTTTTTTCCTATTATTAGACTACAGCTGATCAAATAGCAATATGTAATTGCACCTTGACCTCTCCAGTTGAATAAGTACCTCACTGAATGCTTGTCCTCAGTGGCAGAGTCTAGTAACAGGCTGCAGTGCAAATGGAATGCTGATGCACATGCTCTGCCCCTCTCAGCTTAACATTTGCCAGGGCTTGTCTGACAATCCTACTTGTGCTGTCTTTACTTTGTGCCTGACCCAGGAATTCCATCTATAATGGATTTTCCAAGGTCAGGTTGGAGAGGGCTTTGGACAACCTGGCCTAGTGGAAGGTGTCCCATCAGGGGGTTAGAACTAGGTGATCTTTAAGGTCACTTCCAACCCAAACCATTCTGTGATTCCATGATTCTTTGATTCTATTGAAAAAGACAAGTTGCTAACATTTACACCAGTATTCAAACGTTAAGGTGGTCTGGTACCATGGGTAAACTACACATCTTTGATCAAGTCTGTGGAGGGCACCTACACCAGATTTTCAGGTATTTTAGGAAACTTGAGTTATAATTTAACAAAATGTTCGAGTGAACAGTGGAATCTGGAATGTCTCTCTGGGCAGAAGTTTTCAGAAACCAAGAGAGGCACCCTGGCTCTTCAGCTCTACCCCACACACCAGCTTGTGTAACTTAACACAGAGGGAGAACTGCTGTCCCCAGGAAAAGCACACTGTCCTCTCTTGGTACAGCATGCTGCTAAACATGGTTACATTTTCATTCATAGAAAAATCCCATCATCCCATCAATCCCATAGACACCTCCCATCAATGTGTCAGTGCTTGCGTACAAGCCATTTTCTTCCCGCAAAAGTTCTCAAGGAAGCTTCATTGAATAACAATCTGCAGCTTATTATTCAGCAAAAATACAACAGAATCTGCTGTTGTTCAGCATTCCAAATCAGAGTACAATTATAAGAAAGAGACTCAAACATTTAAAATATCTCTTCTGTACCTTCACTCTGACATATTGGTGGATAGAGTGATGGCAGCACCAAAGCCAGGAGATGGACTGGACAGTAAAACTCCCTTACCTACATGATCAGCAAGAACAATGTGTGGTATAAAAAATCTCTCATTTACACTCTCCTTTGGCATTTAAACACAAAAAGATAACAGCTGATATTTTTATGGTGAAATTAGAAGGCTTGTACTGAAGGCCATTATAGAACTTCAGAGTTAGTTGCACTGCTTTCTGTGGCTTTATGTCAGCAATGTATTTGACCTGATGAATATCATGAGCATCTCCCAATTTAGGCAGTATAAGGACATCTTCTAATTTAGGCAACTTAAAACATCAACAGTTATAGTTTTTAAATGGCTTATGTGTATGTGAGGGGAGATCCCAGCCTTTCAGCAACTGACAGCCGGGATCTCAGCACAGCCAGGACTGGGATGCCATAATGTCTGCTAATCTTCTTAAGAGAACTAACCACGCAGCAGGATGTGCCTTAAAGCTTGTTCTTAATTTTTTAATATATTTTATTAAATAGGGAATTAGGGAATCAGAGCACATTCATACATTTGTTACTCCTCTGTCAATAGGACAAAACCAGGCCAGCTACGCAGAATAAATTAAACATAAGCCAGCTGAAATATTAATTTAAAGTAACGCTCTGTATAGACACAGATCTTTCATGACAACAAAATATTCATGAGATTTTTCTAACTGTCAGTGAATTTGCAATATTTCCTGATAATCTGAAGAATGAACTTTCCCATAAGGTATCACAAATTGCATTTTTGCAAACCATCCACCAGTTTGGTTGGGTAACTGAAATCATTTGGTATTAATTACTGCTAGTGGAACTTTATATGGCAACAAACTTCAGAAAAAGGACTTCTACCTTTTAAAATGGCTCACAATAATGAAACAGTATTGTTACAATTGGGAAGCTTTCAGAATAGGCTTACAAATAGCTGGTAACTTTTGGTAACTTTCCGAATACTTACAGCCACTGAACAACATAGAATCATAGAATGGTTAGGATTGGAAAAGACCATAAGACATCTAGTTACAACCCCCCTGCCATAGGCAGGGACACCTCACACTAGACCATGAGCAGCAGCACCCAAGCATGAAGAGGTGGGGTTCTTTTCAACAGTATATCACTTCATTTAGCATGCCCCAACACAAAGAGAAAATCTCAGTAGGTCAGTGCAAGTCTCCACAGACCACAGTGGGTCTTCAAACAAGCCTTTATGTGGGAACAGGTTTGTGCCGATACAATCTGTCTACAAATGTAGCCACAAGCTAGAAGACAACTTCTGTACTATTTAAAGAAGTGTCAAATGGGAAAGGTAATCACCCATCCCTTATGGGCTTCATTTGACCTTCATCTAACATTTTTCCATGGATGTATCACTGAGCAAGCCCAAATGTGGCCACACACCATCAATTATGAAAACACCCATAGAAAAGATACAGTGTGGTGAAGAACGATATGAACAAATCTGGATGACATTTAACATAACAGTTAATGGTCATATTGTTCTTGGGGTTTATTGAAAATTACCAGGCAGGCTCTGGAAAATATGTGCTGTTGGGAATCTGTTCAGAGTTTTTATCAAAGCTTCCTTGCAATTAGTGGCAAATTACTGTTCGTTCCTCTGGAATTCCTTGAAATAAGATCACCCTGATTTCAGCCCGATACTATTCATGGCCTCACAATCTGCAGCTATATGGGAAACATATTCTAATAATAAATGCAATAGCACGTATTTGTGTGGCAAGCAGCAGTGATAAAACATTAGCGCCATTCCATAGCATTTTCACCATCAAGGGGCTTAACTTGCTAACTTTAATCTTTACAGCTCTCTGTAAGGTGTGTGATAGGTTTATCTCAGTAAATGCAGTGATAGGAGTGGCTAATCTCTGCATCCCAAGGCTGGAAGGTCACACCTTGATAAACCCAGTGCTGGCATGGCAAGGTCCTGCAGCTCACTCTGTCATCTCAGACATAGGCTCAGCCAATGGAGGTGCTGTTCAAATATGCTGTTTTTTCTTGTTCAAGTACTTCACAGCCCTGTGAGTTAATTATTACCCCATTTTTCCTGGCCAGAGTGAAGGCACACATATGGGAGTTGCTTGCCTGAGGCCAGGGTGCTGGAGCTGAACCAGGAGCCAGGAGTTTAAGGAGACTGTTGGCCTCGTTCTCCCAGCACTTGCAAACATCTCAGCTTCTGGACTGCTTTTCCATTGCACCTCAGAAAGGAATCTTTCACTTTCCAAGACTGATTTCTCCGTGGGGGTCACCTGAAGTCCCAGGTGGGACTGGAGGTAGAGCGTCTGGCTGGTGCAGCTTGGGCAGGCTACAGAGGGTGAAGGTCCTCACTGGAGATGTGGTGGAGGGGGGCTCCTTGCTCTTTCCTTCCCACCACAGCTGCTGTCAAGGATGATAGGTAAAAGTGTGAAGGAAGGAGAGCACTGACCAGCCTTTTATCCTAAGGGAAGGTTTCCATCTGCATGTCATCATGAGCTGTGCCACTCTTCTTTCCAAGGGGACAGCACAAAGTCACTTCAGGGTGAGAGGCAATTAGAATTAAATGTTCCTTTATTGCAGAGCTGCACAAAGTCTTCATGCAGCAACATCTACCTCATCTACAAGCATGGTGCTGATGGGCCATAAGGGTTCACTAATGGAAAAATAGTTTATTAGTAGCTACATCATTGAGAAAAAGGTGGCACTAGAAGTATTACAAATAGCTGCTTGTTGTTTTTATTTCAAAGCCACGAGGTATGAGGCAAAGAGGATTAACCATGAGGGAAATAGTGGGAGTGGTGTCACTGCCTTCATGCTTGTTCTGAACAGCAGGAACAATGGGAAAGCATTGTTAATTTAAACCAAAAAATATTTTCAAGTAATTTATGCAGCAAAAAAGCCTCTGACTTTTGCAACAGCCAGAGTGAAGGCGTGCAATTATTTTAAAGGCATAGATGTTACTAACAGTTCCTTTGAGTGAATAGGATGTATAATGTTTCTTTTCCTCAAATAACAAAAAAATGGTATTAATTTGATTAACGACGAACTCTCAGAAATTAAAAATGCAGCATGGAAATCTTGATCAGCACTCATTGCTACCCAAAGTTAATGATTGTTAATGATTAATTAACAATTGCTCAAATGAGTTCCTGCAGCAATTGGATGAAATTAGATAGGAAATTACTGTGCCGTGCTGCACTAGGCAAATGATTCCCCCAGTGTGTATTTATAGATGTAAATTGCACAAAGCAAGCAGCAGAACAATTATCAAAACTAATCACTCCTGGAACTTGGAATATTGTTTACCTTTTATCTGGGGCTGTGAAATGGACAGATAATGCCCATTAAAAGGTGTATCACCAGTGACTGTTGCTCACCAAGACTGCCAGCCTTGCAAAAACAACATATGCTTCCCGTGCTCCCCCATAACCTTCTCGTTTGGAGACTCTGTTTTCTTCAGTGATCACTGTCAGGGATTGTAATGACAGCTTTGTTTCTCTTCAAGGGCTTTATCCAGCAGAGAAATGCAGACAGGCAACTTCATGTGCAGCTGTGTGACCGCTGGTTTCAAGGAGCACTGCAGATGTATTTGCATTTATGCCACTGCAGGATCAGTTCATGGTCGTTTATTTTACTTAGGTGTGCTTGCAACAAAGCAAGGATGGAAAGTGTTTTATTTTATGTGGAAAAGAAAATGGGAGGAGAAGAGGAAAAATGATGCAGTCATCAGAAAATTATTTGAAACAATAACAAAGTGTTAATAGTCTAATGAAGAGGAGAGATGGAACACAAACCTACAAAGCTTGTTGTATGGTTGTATTTTGTTTAATAAGAGAATATATTTTTAAGTGAATGGATGACTCAAATGGAAAAATATGTTCTAAGCATTTATCGTCTGTGGGAGAGTATTGTTACAACATGCATAATGTGGTTTCGGAGAGACCAGTTTGGCTTTGTAATAAAGATGTGGGCTTCAGTAGTAAGAAAAGTCTATGCTACTCTAAAAATCTGTCAAGGTTGCAGAAATAAAACTTTCTTTAATGGAAAAATGTAGCATCATTATTCCCAAGCTGTTATTACAACTTGGTCTTGTCATGCAGAGAAATCCACAGTTAGCTATCCATGCTACTGAGTCATTTGATAGTCTCCTTGAAAGATAGCATCCCATCCATTTTATAACATTATAGTAACACAGCTACAGTGTAATCATCTTCCCTTTCATGATATATGAGGCTCATAACATGGCAGTGGGGAAAATGTCCACATCCTAAAACTTTCATTGCTACTACTGGGCTATAAACCCCTTACCTACATCTGCTGTTGTACTTACTTTCCCTTCCCTCCTGCATTCATTTATTCAACATGGAGATCTACTGGCACATGAGCTTCTTATTCAAGTTTCCAAAGGCAAAAGCTTGCTCCATGGATGCAAAGGAAGCCCAAGTTCATTGTTTCCTCCAAAACCAGTTCTGTCAATGATTGCATCTGATGGGAACACATGGAACAGTATTTATTCACTGCAAGGTGTTTGTACACAGCATGTGGGGAAGGTACGTGTGATCCTGGGCATTTATCAGCATATTAATGTGAGATAGCCTCTGGTGCTTTAGGCTGAGGTGACTTGCTGAAATAGGTAGCAGAGGCACAAATAGGATCTGGCTTCTCCATAACTCAGAACCGAACCCAGAGGAGTACTGAACTGAAAATGAATGTACCACATAAATTTTTTAGTAGCTTTCCCTAAGAAAAAAATTGTAAGAGGATTGCATTTATCACTTTGATTGCATATTTGTTTAAAACATTGCAAGTGAAGTGATTTGTCACAGCACAAGAAGAGTTATTGCTTGCACAGCATAACCTGGGCTACACTACTACCTGGAAAGAGATAATTTTACAGTGCTTGCAATTAAACCCAGTTACAAGTACTTAGAGAGATAGATATATTTAAAACAAATAGGTAAGCTGGGAAAAAGAAGTAAAAAAAGAGAGAAGGGATCTGTTACTGAAAAGCAGCCATTACCACATCCGTAATTCCTGCATTTCAGGCCTACCAGAGCCCAGGACAAGAGAAAATAACTTGTTTAATTCATTAAGAAACAAAGCAAAGATGAAGCATCATTTCTGCTCTTTGATCTTAACTTCCTGAGGAGTAATGTTTATAGTCAGAACAAAGATGAAAATGTCCATATGCCTCTCATCCAATCTAAAAGATGAAATACATATAATTTCTCCACAAAATAAAATTCTAAAAAATCTTCAAGTAGGTGAATGAAGCCATCACCAGGTACTGTAGGACACTAGATGTAGTCCTTCAACATTACTTTGTTAAGAGACATAGAGAATGCACACTTGCAATTTGCTCTGACTTTGGCCCAGGCTTTAGCTTTGTTCAATAAACATCACTGACCACACCACTTTATATATATATATATATATATACACACACATATATATCTATAACCAAAAAGATGACCTATTTAATGTGTATTTTTGTAAGTAATATTCAGCAAAAAGATATGAAACTGAAAACTTTAGAGCACTAGCAGACACACCAAAAGAGAAAATGAACCTTTTAGTAATACTTACACTAGTGACTTGCATCAGCAATCCTGATGCAGACTGAAGTGAAGTCTCAGCAGCCAGTTCTAACACATGCTGCATACAGTTTGGAAAGATCAATATTTTGACATCTTTATTTTAGCTAAACCTCAAATCAAGACCAAATTCCTATCACAGAAAGTTTTTCTACACCACAGAGTGCTCCCCAGCTGATGCCGTTTGCCCCTGCTTACAGTAATTCAGAGCTCCCTTTATGGCAGAAGTTTGTGAAGATGTATTGAAAATAAAAGACACACAGGTTCCAGTTTCCTCTTTGGTATCATTCTAGGCCTGGGGAAATTCAAGTCAGATATAAAACTTTTCTCCTACAGACAGGAGAAATCCCAGTTCCACTAAAGAAAGCTGCACACAAGACCGGAAATATTGGACAGCTGCACCAGATCTGGCATGTAACAGAAGTGTGCGAACTGAGAAGCGTCCCTAATGATGAAGTTTAAGGAAATGGCCTTAATTGGTCCCTTTGAAAATGCTGAAGAATTGAGTAAAACTGATGAACCAACAAGGACCATGGAAACAAGCCACTACAGCCACTCAGCCAAAACCAAGCAAAGCAAATTGCTTTTTAAAATATGCTTCCTCACTACAAGTCATCAAATACTGATGCTCTGATTCTGTGTATACATCACCCAGTACAGACTAACCCTCTGATATTAACAGCCTGTTTGAGCAGATAGCAGTATAAGGACTTCAGGATCTGGCCAGGATAGTATACGCACATGCCTTTCAAACCCTCATTGAAATGCTGCTCACTAGCCTGCCATCATGAGCTAACTGCTGCGCTCTGTATGATCTCACTTCTTCCCTGTCCTGTCACTTCACTTGAATTACGAACAAACTTAATAACATCTCTGAGATTTCAAAGCCTTTACTCCAGGATCAAGAGGCTACATATGAGGATGGTGGAGTATGTCCTCCCTTTCAGGCCCTGCAAAAAAAAGTGGTGGTGGTGGGAGCAGCTAGGAGCCCTGTGCTCCTAACAGAGAACAGGGATGCAGGGATACTGCAGGTACCTGTGCCACAGCACTATCTACATCAGATACTTCAGCTGAGATTTCAGGAGATCCAGATGCCTCAAGCAGCCACTGATGAAGGACTACATAGCTCAGCCCTACATTTTAAGCAACACTGAGAGCTGACATTTAGCATCTAAGTTGTACAGACTGGGCACACATTGGATAAAAACTTGCCTTTTGCTGAAACGTATTTTCATCCACAGCAGAAATTTGGAGCTCACTCTCTCTCTCATCCCTCTGTAAATCATTTAAACTTTTGTTTTAAGAGCACCTGTAGCACAGGGCACCAGCAACACCCACTTGCTGCTTGTCTGAGGGCTGGAGTGGGCCCATATGCTGCTGGAGTGACATTTCCAAACAAACGCTGTCAAACTGTCATAAATATTTCCAACATCAGGTCTCTGTGTTCAGACTCTTCAAACACATGCTAACACAAGCCAGAATGATACTCAGCGAGGCTCCCCTGGGGCTTAAAGTATATTTGCGGGTTTGAGTTTGCTGAGTTGGGCCTTTTGCAACGTAACTTTGTACTCCAGATGAATGAGGAGCTGTATCCTGGAAAACTGGAGTCCTGGAGACATTTTCATTGATTGCTGTTTTAAAAAGTGCTTTAGAAAATATGGAAGTGCTTCAGTTCAAAAGGCTGAGGAGTACAATGTATTTTATGAGCTTCAAGTGCATAAATGTTCTAAGTCTACTACCTCTGCTGAACTGTCTGGAACACATGTTGTGGAGAGTACAGAAAGGCAGCACAGCATCATTTCTATGTGGCGTGGTTTAAGCCCAGCCAGCAACCCAGAACCACGCAGCTGCTCGTTCACTCTCCCTCTTCCTCCCCCCACTCCTGGAGGGATGGAGAGGAGAATCAAAAGAATGTAACTCCCACAGGTTGAGATAAGAACAGTCCCATAACTAAGGTATAACACAAACCACTGCTGCTGCCACCAATAATAATAATGGTAAGGGAAATAACAAGGGGAGAGAATACAACCGCTCACCACCTGTCAACCGATACCCAGCCCGACCCTGGCAGTGATCTAACCCTTCCAGGTAACTGCCCCCAGTTTATACAATGGGCATGATGTACTGTGGTATGGAATACCTCTTTGGCTGATTTGGGTCAGGTGCCCTGTCTCTGCTTCCTCCCGGCTTCCCCTCCTCCCTGGCAGAACATGAGACTCAGAAAGTCCTTGGTCAAAGTAAACATTACTGAGCAACAACTAAAAACATCAGTGTTATCAGCGCTGTTCCCAGGCTGAAAGTCAAAACCACAGCACTGCACCAGCTACTAAGAAGGAGAAAAATGACTGCTACTGCTGAACCCAGGACACTATGCTGTACATCCAAACGGGTGATCATGTCTTCTGTGGAGGGTCAAATCCTCACTCAGCTCCGAGACCTGAGCCATGTGTCTGAGCAGGGCTGGCAAAATCAGTTCCTGAGGTCACTGGCCTGTTCTGCAAAGCTACTAAGGGGAACCTACTTAAGAGTCATTCAAGCTGATGGGATTTCAGGTGTATCATAAGGGTTCATTTTACTGAACTAAAACCATTTTTGGGAACTCCTTTGACAAAAAGACTTTAAATATGAAGCCCAAATCCAGCCAATTGCTCCAGACTGTAAGTCAGTGCAGTCCACTGACCTCCTGAGCCACACAGAGTCTGTCCCAGCTGTGTAACAGGATGAAAGCTTCTGCTGGGATCAAGCCCGCAGACCTGGGACCAGTATGGATGCCTGGGTCCCTACAGCTCAGCAGTTAGGCTGTATATATGATGGACACAGGTGCCTCAGTAAACACAGAGCAGGCGGAGCCCAGCTTAGCTTAGAGGCTCAAGGGGTTGCTATAGAGAGGTAGAGACCAGGAGGCAAAAGCAGTCTTCAGCCCAGCCCCTTGGGACCCTGGCTGTGCTCTGGCCTCAGAGGCATCCCGTCCTCTGCACCCAGCACATGTTTTCGAAAACAGAACAGCCTGCTTGTCTTCCAAAACCACATCTGGAAGAGATGGATGGGTAGCAATTGGGATAGTAACTGGTCAGAGCCCTTGCTCAGAACTCCTAGGGCAAAAAATCCCTCTTCTCGGGTCAGTACCCAAGGAAATGGTCTGAGGCACTCCTGGTCCTGCACAGCAAGTTCATGGAGAAGAATGGATGGAGGAATAGGGAGAAACTGTGTGTTTGTACTGCTTCAGGGCCAGACACCTCTGATGGTCAAGTCCTGGACTCTAGGTAATCTAAGGTAACTGTTTCCCTAAGTAACTGCTAGCATGCTCTGACAGGGAGCAGTCCTTGGGTGATGAACTAAAGCAGCCCTGAGCATAAGGGAGAGCAGGGTGGATAAACCCTCACCCCAACAGCACAGGCTATCCCCTTCCTCTGCACCCAGGCCTGGCAGCCCCACTCTCACAGGGCAGCTTGGAGTCTGGCAAGGGGGACAGGCCTCTGGAACCACTGGCATCCTCTCCCTATGGAAAAAGAGCTAAATAAGAGTTTCCCAGACACTTGTTGATTGCTCTAATTGCAAGATTATATCACACAATAGCTCAACAAGCTGCCTTTGGGGAAGCTGGCAATGGTGTTTCTGTGAGAACAATCCTGCCTGTGTGCTAAGCATGGTAATGGCTGTGGGGCAGGAACATTTTGGTTAGGATCCTGGCTGGCCTCAGGCATCCTCCACATCTTGCGGTGACCTCTATGCCAGAGCTGGGTCAGCTCTGGGTCTGCGTAAACATGAAGGTCCAGTAATCTTCAAATGAGGAACTGAGGAAGCTTTGCAGTCAGGTATAAACATGCTTCTCCTTTAACTGTCCAATCCTCTACTGGGTTTGACTCCAAGTTGTACACAGTGAGATAACACACATGGAAAAAAATATGATCCAGCTTCTCCAGGTGGTGTGATGTAATATAAAAACCCTATTTGACGTCTAGTGAACACCAGCAACAGTGGCAGCTGCTGGTCTTAGACAAATGTAGGAGTGCTGACACTGCAAAGTACAGTATCTACAGTATCTGCACATGTCCCACTCCAACCCACCTGAAATTAAGCCTTCTGGGAAGACATCCAAGAAAGAGAACACCTAATACTCAGGGCCCTTGTCTCCTGTGACAAAACCCCATAGAATGGAGCAGATTTAAGAGCAACAGAAAACCTAAAGCAAAACAAAGAAAGCCATTTTAAGAGCTATGCTGAGTGCCAGAGGCTAAACAAAGACTTTATCTACTCCCAAAATAACAAGTTGGTCCACTGCCATGAGTAGTCTAGCAGCTCTGGAAAGCATACCACTTAATGCCAACAATAACAGACACCTTCGGTCAAATATGACCCTTTTACAGAAATTTACCATATATGACTAATTCAGGCAGACAGTAGTAAATCAGAAGTCTGTTCCTCATCTATACATGAAATTATTTATAAAGCAGTGAAATTCTAGCATTAGAGTGGTATATTGCACAATAATTTTCTTGTGGATGTATTTATTTTTCCAACATTTCTTCCCTGAAGTATAGCTCAACGAGGGAGAAAAGAATCAAGCTATAAAATATTATATAAATTCAACTACAAACATGCTGCTAAGACAAACTGAAACAACACTGAAACTTGACATGAGTTATTTGAAAAGGTCATGGCAATTGATGGGAGATAATGTAAAACATGTTGTCCTCCCAGCCCATGTGAAAATAATACATTCATATATAGTACGTAAACATGTGTACATGTGTCTGTGCATGTGTGTGTGTTCTGTACGGACTTGTGGGCTGCTCTCAGGCAAGGAGGAGTAAAATAAGCCTGATGAAGGCTTTGGGGTGGAGGTAGTGAAAAGACAGCCAGGCAGAGGGGAAAAATAAAGGATTAGGCAACACGGTATGTCCTACATTTTCCATATGGCGAGTGCTGGAGGAGTGTCGAGGCAATGAAAGCAAAGCGAGTATGAGGAAGTGTTTGTATAAGCAAGTGGGTAACCCCTAGAAACGACTTTCATACACATTACTGAGATGATTAACATAGAAAACACTATTCTAAAAGAATAATTAATGAGCCTGAAATTCACAACTAAAATTTGCTACAGGCACAAAAAGAAAAGAGAACCCCCCCTCCCTGCTGCTGTCTGCAAAGGTCAGAAGGAAAATGGAAATTATAACAGATAAAAACAAGTAAAGTAAATTTTCAAGAGGAACAGTAATACCAAATTTTAGCTGCAGTGATGGCTACGATTTCAGCAAATAGACACAGACTGATGGAAACTGCTACCATTCGTTATCCTGAACATGTAATTATCAACAAGTATCTCACTCAATTGGTTAAATCTTCATCTTTCAGCTGATTTCCCTATTGGTTTTGGTACCAGACTCCAAAACTACCACAGGCAACGGAATCACACTGTTCCTCTAATTTTTAGAGAAGACCATTGAAAGCATCATCAAACACTAAAAATTGTGCTAACCTGAAAAGCAGTTTTATGTTACTGTTCATGTTTTGCAGCAACAACAAAACATTCTAAATCCTCTTCTGCTTTGCATAAAAGGACTAAATGCTAATTACTTTTGATTTCCATTAACTTTTTTGTTGGGAACATAATGCCAAATTGAAAACAGTATCTGGTTGCATGTTAATAAATCAAAACAAATTTTAGTTGTGAATTTCATGCCCATGTAATTGTTCTCAGGACATTGAAAGTTGGTTTGGAAGAACATGTACAATGCCAAAGGGCCTTTAAGATGCTCAATTCACACCAAATAACAACAGAATGGAAACAAAACTCTTTTATTTCTGTTGTAAAGATTTTAGAATGTGAAATTACTCTGAAGTTTTTTTAATGCTCCAAAACCTGCTGAAACCTTTCAGTGCCTGCTATATTTTTGCTCCATTGCTGTTTCTGTGGGGTTTAGCCCAAGTCATGCTGAGAATTTGTTGCTGGAAATACTGATGTTGTGGGTCACTGCAGAAACAAGACTGAAACCACATATGGCGAAGGAGAGCCAGACGGAAGGCTGCTTGCTAGATGACCAGCACCATAAAAGTAATGCCTAGTGTTTCAACTTCAGTGTATTATGTTGACTTTTAATTACTGAGAGAATTATAGTTGCAGCCAGCTGTGATGGTGATATGGCTGTCAATGGTTAAAACCTATTGCCTCCACACAGCTATCCCAACATTGTCAGCTGGTATCCTCACTTTGCAGATTGGGGAAGACAGCCAAGGAAAAGGAGTGAAAGACCATCCAGACCTTACTGAAATCCATGGACCTCCTTAGCTATCATTAGTAGGTTTTTCACTTGGCTTCAGCCTTGGCTATATAAGGAGCTTACCTACTTTGAGAAGGGTTTTTCAGCCCAGCAGCACCATCAGAGCCCCTTGGTGGGCCCCATGGATGTCCAGCAGCCACAGCTGCTCTAGCACAGCATACACCAGCCCCCAGGAGAAAGGAATGACAGAAGACCCTTCTGCTGTCCAACTCTGAGCCACATAACTGAGGCCATTATGTGCACAAAAGCTGTGGCATTGAACTCAGGGTAGAACACATTAATTCACAGCTTTTTCATCAAGAGTGGGAAGGTTTAGGTGATTAAGGTGATTTACACTGAACTTGCACTAAGTGTGTACTTGCACTAAGCTCAAACGTGTAGAAAAAATAACAGAGAGCAAATAACACTGTGTGTAACCAAGGATCAAAAATGTCAAGAGAGATCACAATGGCAAAGTGTGCACTTACATATGCATATAAGCATACCAATATATAATGTTGTATACATTCCTGACTTGAAATTCAGTCTCTGAAAAAAAAAGTACCCATTATTTTGAGCTAGGACAATAAGCCTTTTGGTGGTAAGGAAAAATCACCAGTAAGTCCTAAAATTAATGTATTGTTTATTAAAGATGTGAAGGGCCTTTCCAACCCTAACTATTCTATGATTCTACTCTATGAAAGCTTTAGAACATATCGACTGCTACAGGAAAAACCTATTAGGACAAAAAAAAAATCAAACATAAATCTTACAGTACAAGCAGTACCATGACTTGCAAGGAACACAGAAAATAAATACACTTTTTTCTGTATCTAGCAGACCATTCAGAGTTAATGAACTTCTGAATTTTAAAATTTATCTTCAACCTAGTACTAAAACCTTTCTCATGCTGACGTCTGTCTGTCTCCCTTGTTCAGACTTCACGTCTCAAACAGCACTAAATGTTGACTCTTTGCCCTCATCCAGAGGCCTTTTCCACTGGGAACTTGCATATTATATCTGTTCCAGTTTCCCTTTTTACCACTTACGTTTTTTCCCCCATTTACACTTTTTACTCTCTTTGCTTCTTTTTATCACTCCAAGCTCCACACTTTGCCCTTTGCCTGCCACCATCTCCCCATTTACACCTACTAAACAATCTCCAAAACCATTTTAGGTTTTCAAGCCTTGTTTAATCCTTAACTTTTAGACAACAAATCTCAACACACTCCCCTTCAACCTATGTTCATATGTCTTCTTCCATTTTAATTCTTGGGTTAAAGAGGCTGTCTTTCCAACAACCAAACATGCTGTCTTTTCTTACAGTGCAATGTGTCTTTTAGTTAACTGAATGGAAAAATCTACATCCCAAAGAAGACCAGAAAAGACCCTCTAGTAGATAACAGCAATAATAACGCAGATAACTATTTCCTCTGTGCTAGAAGAGAAAGCAGCTTACTGTTCCCCACTATCTAGAAAGACAAACTGACTTCAAACACGAAGCGGAATCAATAAGAAGCACAGCAGCCTTGTTTCATTGCCTTGTTTAATGAAGTGTAAAAAACAAACAGCACAACAAAGAAAAAGGAATAACTTTTTTTTAATGTATTCCGAAGGTGACATTTGTAATCCAATTAAGGAAAATACTGTAACTTTTGGGGGCTTTTTCCTGAGCACAGAATTTCAGTTTTGTTAATGCTGGATTTTCTTTTCCAAGTAATAAAATGTCTCTAGAAATAATTTCTGTTCTTTCATTGCTTTTTTACACCTGCATATCTTAGCAAAAGAGATGTGTATTTTACAGGCTTTGCTCTATCTTAACAGGACAGTGTGTGAAGATGTTATAATTTGAATGCAGGATTAAAGATAATGAATAAGCCAAGCATTGAAAGCTGACCATCGGCACCATACAGAAAAGGTCCTGACACCCTGTGGCCTTTTGTATTTGTGCCAAGAAAAAGAGATCATTGCCAAGACTGTGTGATGTGCAATAGATAGCCAACATGATCTTCTTAAGCACAGCTTGTTTTCACTTGCTGTGTGGGGACAGAGGTCATAAATTGCTACCCAGGGAAACCACAGAAAAGCAGAGTACCTTACAATGATTTGTTGTTAATGATGTAGTTGCCAAAGCCAGTACTGGCATTAGAAATCATTTTTGCATTAGTTCTAACTGGGAACTGTTGTACACCCTCATTAATGCCTACGAGAGGGATGGAGCATGGGCACGGGTGGGAGTAGGAAAGAGAAGTGGAATCAAGGGAGCAGGGGAGCACTAATGCCAGTGTTGGCTGATGGGTATCTCTGTTGATGGTGAAAGGAAGTATCTCAGATGAGCAGTTTCTGCTGGGCGACTCACACTGATTGCTCAGTGTGCACTATGATGGCCTTTATGTCAATACAGTCACAGAAACTTCTCCAAACAGTCTAGACATCCTCTCCTTCCTGAAGCCCCTGCATGTAATCAGCATTTCCATGGTACTATTATTACCTGGTTTTACTGGTTCAAGTAATAACTTAGTGATATAGGTAATTAAAGTACTCCAATTGTATTATGTGTATGATAACTGTAGTAATTAATAGCCATCATTAGCTAATATAACTCAGGAGGTCATGAGACTTCACAGAATGCTCATACACTCCCCAGACATGTGTTTGTCATTGGTATTACAATCAGTTGCAAAGTAGGAGTCCAGTGCTCAGTGGAAAAAAAAAAAATTCTCATTCTTATGTTCAGATGAGAACAGGAACAATAGGCAATCCCACCAAGCCCCTCTGCAGACAGCCAGGGCATTTAAACCACTGCTAGCTGCAAGGAGGCATGCTAAAAGCACAGCCCATCCACACTCAATAGCTTTCCCCTTGAGGCTGGACACGTTTCCTGCCAAAACTTCCACTCCCTCTCCCTCGATCTGATGTTCCTAGCCTGAGAAAGGTGAAACATCATTGCACCTTAGCATGTTGTGCTGCCAGGGGGAGGGACACCACAGACACATTTTACAGCAATGGTTTCCAGCAGGCACCAGCATGTTGCTGGGTTTACTGCTCACCACCCTCCAGCTGTTTCTGTGGAGTCTGCAATGCTTTTCCTTTGATGTAAGGATGCAGGAAACTCCATGCAACAGCAATACGATGCAACTTGGAAACCATCCACCCTCTTCTTTCTCACAACAGCAGGGAGCCCTGGCCCAAGGCTGGCACTGACTCTGATGAAGGTTGCTCACAGGTGATGTAACGGAGCCTGAGGCTGTGCTCCTTGGCAGGCAGGCCCAGAACAGCATGATCGCCATCCCACCCTGGCATGACTCTCTTCGTATCAGTGCATGAAGTTACACGCAGCAGTGCTAGGGTGGTGGAGAAGAGTTCCAGGTTAGGGTCCTAACCAATACTGTGAAAGGAGGGAAAAAAATTACATGGACTGTTTTTCAGCTCAACCAACTGCTTTCTGACATAGACTTTGCAAAGCTGCCATCTACTCTCTGGGTAACATCTTCCCAGCAACTCCCTCAGCAGCCTGATGGAGCTGGGAAGCTTTCCAAAAACAGCAGTAAGACCATTTCACCTTGCTGTCCCCTCTGTTCCTTAAACGCATTTTCCTGCGTTCCTCAAAAATCAGTAATGGTATTATTGGAACAAGGTGTGTGAGTCCTCAAATTTTGTCCTGCACTAATGAAATCCTGTCAGTCAGCAACAGAGCTTGTACATGGCTGAGATTACTGAAGATCTTGTGTGCAGGATTTTCCATGGCACAATGCGAGGGATAATCCAGTCTTGTGAGTGTACGGTGAATAAACTGAGTTTTATTAATCAATATTTTCAGCCTAAATTATGCCTCCTGCCAGGGACATGACATCATTACTAGTCCAGGTTTTAGTATTCTACTGAGCTGGCATCTGAAATAGAGCTCATGTTTTGCTGGGCTCTTCAGAAGCCTCCATTCAAAACCTCAGAACTGGAATACAGTAACTTAAATGTTTTGCTGGATTTTACAGTGCTGTTGCCTGATAACATCAACACTGGCAGCCTACATTGCTAAATGTATTTAGGATTAGATGTAAACAGTTGTGTTTCTTTCATCTTTATGGGGTTTAGGTAAACCTCACATCAGGCTGAAGCATTGCATGCCAGACCCTGGGAATGAATGGGAGCTCTCTGCAGGAGTCCAAATCCATCTACCTGGGGGACCAGGAACACACTGGGTCCAAACCACTTTGCTGAGCTGGAGAAAGGTCTGAGAGCCTCTGAGTCAAATTGGGCACCCAAGTAGTATTTCGTATAATCACTAGGCAAATGAGGATTTTGTAATTAATTTTATCCTAGAACTAAAATTTCCTAGAAGTGAAATAGTTTATAAGTATGAACAATGATAAAAGAAATCAATGAGAATTCAGCCTTCTCATACTGAATGTCCCTGAGATCTGCAGTTTGGATTTCAAGAGCTAATTAAAAAAAATAAAAATCATAGCTTTGGAAACTCTTGAATTCCCTTTTGTATTTGCATTAATTTGTGCAAACGTCATTGTTTTATCACTGGTATCTTTACAGTAGAGTAACTCTTGTATAATTTAGCACTCTTGAGATGCATGAACATTTAGATAAGGAAGTTAGCTAAACACCCATCCCTTTTAGGATAGGGCAAATCTGGGTAACTCTGAGAATGAATTAAATTTGCACTAGCTGACACTGCATAAAGCTCACTTGAAAACTGCTTTTACTAGGGGCAAGTTTTGGGGTTGGCCAGTGAGAAATCAGAAAACATACCACAGGAACCACTGTGAGGTGGGTGACCTCAAAGGTTGGTTAAGGCTAAGGTCTAATGCTACCTTTAAACCATCTTTCCTAATAAGAAAATTAACTAAATTGTGCTCTTTCAAGAATGTAATTAAGGGATCTTTATCATAGTAGCAGCATTTGGATAAAACTAGTTCTGACACAAATCATGCCAGCATACGACTAAACCCCTTGCACAATACAATGTGAGCTATCTAGGATAAGCTTTCATAAAATAATAGTAAGGATTACCAGCAGAGCAAGCAGATTGACTCTGCTGTTAGCAGGCATGTGGGACCACGTTTACAAGATCAAACAAGGATAAGATAATCCCAGGTGAGTGGAAGGTATTTAGTGGATGCAAAAGGCCTGAGGACACCAATGTGCGACAAGTCTTTTTAAGAAGTAACTAGGTCAGAGGAGCCGATGATCTACTCAGCTCCCCGAAACAGGGAAAAATCTTTTACATATAATTTTGGCATAGTTAAAGCCTTGAGAATTTTGTTTTGAGGTGATAAAAGTGCTTTAGGTCAATTTTAGAAGTGAAGGGAGAACTGGTTTTATGTAGAGCCTGTGGGCTTTCCCATGGCCGGGGAAGCAGAGGAAAACAGAGGCACACCTTCCTGTTCACAGGGTTGTTGAATCAGCAAGGAGAATGAATGGGAGCTGTTAATACACCTTAATGCTGTTTCTCAGAAATAAACTGTCCTAATTATAAACTGCTGAGCTCTAAATGGCAGAAGCCAGACGAAAAGCTGAGGAAGTGAGATGGAAAGAGGAATTTACAGGAGGAACATGAGGAAGGATGGGGTTGTGTCAGAATAGCAAGAAGGGTGAAGGGGTGAGTGGGGCTTATCAGGCAATGGGAGAGATGCTCAGGGTAACAGGGTGATGGAGTGCAGGACAGCCAGGAGGAATGTGGCAGGGTTGGATGCAGGCTTTAGCTTTAAAAAATTCTGAACCTTGCCCTCAGGAAAGACAAAGACAGAAGAAGAGATCTGCTGAGCAGATAAAATATGTATGCTAATATATATAAAGTATGTATTTATAGATAAGAAATACATTTATAGATTATAAACACATATACACATATTTATAAAATATAGTAAATTAATAGAAACAGTCCTTATCAATAAACTATGTGGTGAAAGTTTTCATTCTTGTTTTTGTTTGCTTTGATTACAAGGTATTATTCCCCAGCATCACAGTAACGTATTCCTCAATATTGTTCCTATAGTAATGGACTTACTGACATACTTATGCCTATCCCTCACAGTTACACTGCTTCTGACAGACCAACTAATTATTAGACATGAGAAAATTAATTCTTGGATGTTGGACTGTCTTCTAGCTCACTTAGCAGTGCCTCAGCATTGAAGCATGTTTTATTTCATGCCAGCATGGCCCCTTAGTCACAGGGAGAATTTCCTTTCCTTGAGCACTGTCAGACCTTGCTAGAACTGCAATGCTAGTCTCTTCCCTTCAGGAACTCTGCTGTTTATTTTTGATAGTCTGTAGGAAATGTTATCAAAAGGGAAAATCTCTCAGTGTTGGAGGCTACCTGAGGAGACATGGTAAATAACTTAGCATCATCACACATAGTTCCAGCAGAGCTGGGGGTGGGACAGGTTGGACAAGAGAGCACAGGCATTTCATGCAGTAAATGGAGTCAGCCTGCTCTGAATCATACACCTCTTATTTGTCTGACTTTGAGAGATCCTTTCCCTCCAAGTAACCTCCAAGCTGTGAAACAAAAGTTGCTAGTACTTCTGCTTTCCATGGCACTCCCTTCCCTCAAAGGATCAGCCTCTTGGTCTCACTCACAGCGAACACCACCTCATTCCACAGGAACTGATAGTGGCTTTGCTGATGGAACAGGGCTCTGAGATGTGCACAGATCATGCACAATCTGGTCATTCACAATTCACTGCAAGCGAAAAAAGAAAATCATAAATGGGAAGGAAAAAAATTTCAGCGAGCTGTGGCTGCAAGCATGCAGGCTGCAGCACACTAGAAGCACATTAAAGGGGACAGGACAGCTAACCTTTCTCATTCACAGGCCTGATGTGGAGGTCGTTTTTAATCTCACAGTACAGGCTATTCAGTCCTACATACGGGCTGCTGGACAATGGGGGTTGCATGCCACTAACAGCCTCAGGGGACTGATTTCACGCCTGACCTAGAGACAGCCATTTCACTGTGCGGTGCTTGCACTGGAGGTTTTGTATGGAGCTGCCTCCGGACAGTTTGCCAGGCTTCATTTCTGAAGAAGTTGTTCCTGTGCTGAAACAGCAACCTGGCACCCATACACATAATGAGTAGCTGATTTGGTATTTGATTAATAAAGAGGAGGAGATAAACCTGCGTTTCCCTATAAACACGGGGAACTTTGTGCATAATCCTGAACCAATCCAGCGAGTGCATGACAGCCCTCTGGACCTGGGAGATGGGGCCACTTTTAACAAGCAGCTGAAGCAGTCTTTTACAGCATGAACTGGCTGGTGAGAACAGGCCTAATTGCTGGTCTTTTGTGAAAACTATTACTCCTAAACAGTCCAGCCTGCAGTGTGGTGAGGCACCCGCTGCTGCCCAGCCTGCTGTCTGACATCTAGAGATGTGTTTCTGAGCTCTACACACCTTCCTCTCCCTGTATCCCTGGTGAGACACCTTCATGGTGCCTGCACTGACCTCATGTGGGTGGCAAAGAGGTTTAGGATTTCAAGAAAAATCACAAAAATGAGTAAAAACACAGGTTGGAGCACAAGTGTGATGGGGAACAGCTGAGGGAACTGGGGGTGTTTAGTCTGGAGAAGAGGAGGCTCAGGGGGAACTTTCTCTACAACTGCCTGAAAGAAGGTTGTAGTAAGGTGGGTGTCTGCCTCTTCTCCCAAGTAACAAGCAATAGGACAAAAGGTAACTGCCCCAAACTGCACCAGGGAAGGTGTAAACTGGATATGGAGAACAATTTCTTCACAGAGAGGGTGCTCAGGCATTGGAACAGGCTGCCCAGGGCAGTGGTGGAATCTGCCCCTGGGGGTGATCACAAACAGTGCAGACGATGCCCTCAGTGGCATAGGTTAGTGGTGGCTTTGGCAGTGCTGGGGTACAGCCTGGACTTGTGATCTTAAAGGTCTTTTCCAACCTGTCTGAACCCATTATTCTACCTGAGGCCACAGCTGGAGAGCCTCCTGCTGCCTTCCCGCCCACTGGGGTGGATGTCGCAGGGTCACACACCCCATTCACCCCCTCGCTCCTGGGTGGGTGCCGCAGCGGTCGGGTCTGACTGCGACAGGGATGGGGCCAACCCCACGGGGACTGTACAAGCGCTGCCGCCCAGCCGCCTCCGCCACAGCCCGGGCTGGGTCTGCGCGGCAGGGCTGGGCCAGGCCCTCCATGGCTCCGCCCCAGCTCTTTAATCGGCTGCGGGGCCGTGCCGAGCTGAGACGCGTCGGGCGAGCAGAGCGCTGAGGTGAGAGCAGTGGAGGTGCGCGATGGGCGCGGTGGTCGCTGCGCTGTGGGGCCTGTCCCGCTCCACCCCACCCGTGAGGGCTGCGGGGCGTCCTCCGGAGATGGGGTGTGAGGGGGGCCGGGGACGGTGCTGGGTCCGGGAAGGGGCGCAGGGAGCGGGTTCGGCAAAAGGGTGTGTGAGGGCCAGCGCTGCGGGCAAGGGGAGGCGCACGGAGCGGTGGCTCCGCGGTGCTGCTTAGTCAGTGTGCTGAGCGGAGCGGAGCTGTGACACGCCTGGCTTCCCCCGGGTCCCTGAAAAAGCAATCTAGCTGGATAGTTTGAAGTTCCTCAGTGCCTGTCTTGGGGCTGGTTTAGGTTTCTTGTGTTTATGTTGTAATAAATTGTTTGGAGAGGACTTCGCAGTCACTGTGACTTATCCCTGGTGTTTTGGAGAACGCTGAATAGCGTGCTCCCCACTTGATGGGTACAAGCTTAGTAGAAGTTGGGATACTCTTATTAGAGGACAGTACCAGCCAACAAACCTGCAGTCAAAAGTCGGGGTTGTTGGCACTGGTAGTGAGATCACCTGGGTGTCTAACTGCTGCTGCAGAGCTCCCTGGAGGCCTGCCTGAACTAGCCAGCAGGTCCTGAGGGAGCAGGGAAACCTTAATGCAGGGCTCGAAATGTGGATCTTCCATCTGTGGAGCTCTGGGCAGCAGAAACCCAGGGGGGTTCCAGTGGGTAGGAATACAGGCTTGTATGCTGGCCTATGTGCAGAGCTGTTTCATCTTGGCCAGTTTCACCTTAGGTGCCTTCTGGGCACCGCTGCCTCAGGGTAGCCTTTGCTGTTGGGTAACTGAAGAAATACTTCTGTTCTTCCCACACAAGCCGTCATGGGATGATAAATGGAAATGTCTTCTGTCGAAGAGGCAAAGGTGACCTGTAAATATTGACTTCAGTCCCTTTGTGCTTTTCGTTTAACAAATTCCCAGAGCCCTTATCAGAAGCTGACCAGAGTCCGCTAATGGTTGCCAGATCGTCTAATACTCCATCTCCTTTGGGAAGGAGGGGTGGAGCTGCACCCAGTTATACTGCTGCCCAGTATTCCATGGGAGATCTGGGGTGAAGCTGGAAGCCTGATCCAGTTCCTCAGCTCTCGTGTGCATGGCAACTAAATAATTGTTTGCTAACAAAGTGATTAAAATAATTTAGGCTCATGCAAATGCACAAAAAAAGCATGAGCGTGGGGATGGTGAGACGATAAGACAGAAGTAGCAGTTCCTGTACCAAATACCATTTGTGTTTTGGAAGGCATACAAAGTGGAGAGGAATCTCTTCTTTTCCCCTCTTTTTTTCTTATAGTTTTTTTTCCAGCCTGCGCATTCCTTTTTCCAAAGCTTTGTGCAGCCTATATTCCCTTTAAATAAGGACGCTCTTTGCCGTGATTGATGTCAGCTGCTGTGTAGTAGCACAGCCAAGCACTTGAATACAAGAAATGGAATCTTAATTTTTAGACTCTACAGTTGTGCCAAGAATGACAAAGGCAAAGTGGGATATGTCATAAAATGTCATATAACTACTTTTATGAGCTCTGCCAGAGTATTAGTGCTAAACCATGGAGCAGTAATGGTGCTAATCCTGTGGAAGTATTAAACAAAGGGATATCTCAGTAATTAGTGTCAGTGTGCAAATGGCACTGCTCAGCCACTCCAAGGAAGTTTCCTAAGCCTTTGCTTAGGAATGTACCTAAGATGCCCCAATTTAGCTTAATAAACTAATCTTATTTTCCCACATGCCATGAATGGCTGTCTGCTTGTCTTGGACAAAGGTCTTGTAGCAGCTACTTGGCAGCATGTCTGACTTAGGAACCGTGCACCCTGCCCTGCATCCCTAAAGCTGCTGGTCAGGCTGTTGGGGCAGGAGGCTTGTTCTAGCAGCACCATCAATATGGGTTGCTTGATTCAGGCTCTGAGATGTGATCTGTGAGTCTTCTCTACCCTTCCTGGGGAGCATGAGGCCGCAGCCAGACCCACTTCCTCTGCACCGATGTCTCTCCCACACGTTGGTGGGAGCCATGAGAGAAAAGGATCTTGAAGCAAAGCAAAGATCCTCTGCCTCCCTGTGTTGGCAGCGCTTCCAGTTCCTCTCTGTTGGCCAGATCATGGTGATGCTTCCAGTTCCTCTCTGTTGGTTAGGGGAGAGCTGGAAGGTGGTAGTCCTCTGCTTCTGGCTCAGAGGGGTGAATGGCAAAGTGACTGAAGGGAGAAAGTTGTGGGCATGGTGTGGGGTTTCTTCTCACTGTTTGGCCAACAGAGGATTGCTTCTAAGGGCAACTGAAGGTGAGTTCTGCTGAGAGAAGTCAGAAGCTCACAAATTCCTTCCTTCCCTTCCTCCCTGATAGCTGACCCATACCACAGTGTGGCTGAGGGGGAATGGTGCTGCTGGTGGGGTAGGGTGGCAGGAGGTTCCTCTGGGCTTCCAGTGGGCAAAGCCATGGTCCTCACCCAGAAACCCTGTTTGAAACATGGGTCAGCAAGGAGCAGTGGGGGTGATGAGGCTTGAGCAGCTCTGCTGGGTTAGTCTCACTGAGACAATAAACCTCTCTCTGGCTGCTGTTGGGCTTGCAAGAGGTGCTTCTCTGGTGGTGAATTGCAGGGCAGCAAACCCATGTTGACGAGCAGCCACAAGTCGAGGGTGGTTCAGTGACACCTGAGAGATGTGCCTTCAGCAAACACTGCTGTATTAGCTTCTGGTGGTGGTGGTGGCAGAAGGAGGAAAGCCCCTGGGAAGCTGAAGGTGGCTGGCAGTGCTCTGCTTTGGTGCTGTGACCTGGGGCATTAATAGAAGGAGCTCCCAGCTGAGCTGGGTGGGAACTGCTGGGGTGATAGCAGCAGTGCAGGAAAGCTGGGGAGGGGGCAGACTGGCCTGAGATGGGACCATTGCTGCTTCTGACTTAATGTAGGAAACTGTTCCCAAGGCTGCAGTTTGACATAATGGGTGATGGTGCCTGTCCCACCCTCCTAGCCTTATGAGTGTCTATTGCAAGTAATGTAGGTGAGGGAGTTTTGTTTTAAAGAAGCTGTGGCTCCCTGAGTTTGGTTTGGTTCATATATGTGCCTGGTATGTTCATGTAATAGCAATGGAGTCCCCAGGAAATGATGCCCCTTACACTCATTTGAAGTGTAGGCTTGATCTTGAAGGAGTTCAGAATGTCCCTGCAGCCCTAATAAGTGTTTTTCCGCTGAAGTGAACTTTGGCTTGTACCGCATCCCAGATGATACGCCCTGCAGTAAAACAAAATGCCGTTGTTGGCACAATTGGTTTGCTTCCATCAGACAAGAGGCCCAGCATTAATGAAGCATAGAAACTGAAATTGTATCCAGCTGGGGGGGGAGCATTCGCACAAGGTACAGTAAAGCCCTTGTGCATGAAACTGTAATTTGTGCATATCCAATTTATGTAACTTCCAAAACCCTGGGCAGGGACAGGAGGACACGTCTCTTGAAGACCGTGACTCTGTTTTTCTTGCTGTTAAGCAGCAGCCTCTGTTCCCCTTGCCAGTCCATCTGCTGTTACAAATAGCTCTAGAGAGCCTGCCTAAGCCTTTAAGCCTGGTCTGGGATCTCAAGGGCTGAGAAGTGGGTCTGACCACAAAAACTCCTCACACGGTGGAAGGTTGTGTTTTCAAACAGCTGGTGAAATCGCAGGCACTGTGCTCTGGTACACAGGCTTCACAGGCCTGGTCTGAAGGAGCCTGTAACCCCAGCTGGCCTTCTGCTGCGGCACTGGAGGGCACCGTGGCTAACAGAGCTCTCCCTTTCTCCCCCTGCCAGGCACGCAGAGCCACCATGCCGAACTGGGGAGGCGGCAACAAGTGCGGCGCCTGCGGCCGCACCGTTTACCATGCTGAGGAGGTGCAGTGCGACGGCAGGAGCTTCCACCGGTGCTGCTTCCTCTGCAGTAAGTACTGCCCTGTCCTGGGGGTCACTACAGCAAGGTGCTGCTCTGCAGGAGACATCCCAGGCTCAGCTGGCACCTGTGACACACAGGTGATGGTGTGGTCAGAGATGGCTTTGTCCATCATGTGTTGGGTTTGACACCTGCTTCACCATGTGCTTGCTGGGCTGGGCAGTACCAAAGGGAGAGTCTGTCTCCTGGAGAGAGATTATCCTACCTGTCCAGTGTGGGAGATGCACCTCCAAAACCAGAGCACATTGCGCTTTTCTCCTGTATGCCCCCTTCCCAGCCTTCTCCTTGGGAGTCTAAGGGATCTAGGATAGAAACCTGGCATAAGTATTGCTTAAGCAGAGGAGAAAGCCCCATAGCAGAGCTCTGTTTGCACTGATCTCAGCTCAGCTGGACTTCTCCTGGAGGTCCTGGGGCCGGCAGCAGCTGAGGGAACAGTTATCACAGCCCTGCCCTGAAGCCCCACACAGAGCAGGACACCAGCGTGCTTGAGCACAGCCAAGCTGTTGATGCTTTAGCACAGCCAAAAGCCTAGACTTTATTGGCACAGGGGCCTGTGATTTATTTCAGATGAAAGGAGTCCAGAGCGTTAGTTTCCAGTCCAGCCAACACACCCAGAGAGGCATTGAAAATCACTCTCTCTGCTGAAAAGATCTCTGCTTGGATGGAGGGAACAAAGGGTCGCTGTGAATCCGAGGCTCCTTCTTGGCAAACAGACAGCCTGTCTGTCTGAATCAGAGAATTATACCTGACTACAAACAGGACATACTGTTTTGTCCCACTTGATGGTGTTTTAATACCTGTGGGCACAGCCAGGGTTTTAGCCCTCTTCACATAAGCTGCAGTTACCCCTGGCTCTCTCAAAGTAGTTTGCTGTAGCGTGCAGCGTAACACCAGCGCACTGTGCTGGCATGTGAGCCTCGGCACACCTACGCGCCTTAGCTCTACAGCAGTCGCAAAAACAAGATTAGATGTCTCGGCTGCCTCATTTTCAGCCTTTTATGGGAGTTTCTATTAAAAGAAACCTGGAACTTAGAATCAGACAATGGCTCTAGTGTGTCTGAGTATTTGCTTTTCCTTAGTGCGCAGTTCTGGTGGGGTTAAAGTCTGTAGGTTTAACAAACATGCATTAGTTGATTTACTTATTGGATATTAGCATCTTATAAAAAGAACTTTGGAGCTAATGAATGCCATAAGCAAAGGTCACCCTGTGTTTTGAAGACCTTAAAATTCTTTTTAAGCAAAAAAATTCACAAGGCTTTTTCTATTTTTTTCTCCTCAAATTCTTTATCACGGGCATAATACTGTTGCAGATGGGAAGAGCGTGCCAGCTGGGATACAAAAGAAGGTTTAAGGAGGAAACAGTTCTGCCTTCTACTGTAACCTTGAGCAGAGAACTTGCATTGTGCTGAAGGACAATGTAGGAATGCCACAAAAGCACAGCCCCTCCGGTGACAGCTGTGAAATGGCCCCAGCTCTGCCCCAAACCAGCACCGAGGCAGGGAAAACCTTGAAGGTTGTTTTCTTTCCCAGCCCCACCCTGGCCAGAAGGGCAGGACAGGGACTTTTCTGCACTGGTAGACTCCTGCTTTATGCTGCATGGCATCTGTCAAGGGAAACTGCTGACTGCGCTATCTGGGTTTCTGAGCAGCCTCATTCATCAAACCACAGCAGGTTTCCAAGCTTTAAATGTCATGGCCATGAAGAGGTGGGAGGGAACAGAGCCCTTTATAGAGCTAAGCATAATTCACTCATTCAAACAGCAACCTGCTCCCTCTAATCTCTGACAGTCCCAAGACTTGTGGACTAGGAAACCCATAATATCACTTCTCACTTGATTTTTGGCTTACTACATGTGCTGATGGAAATGGCCCCTTAAGGCAGTTTAACTTTTTGGCTTTTTCCTCCAGTGGTCTGTCGGAAAAACTTGGACAGCACAACTGTAGCGATTCATGATGCTGAAGTTTACTGCAAGTCTTGCTATGGAAAAAAGTATGGACCAAAAGGTTATGGATATGGTCAAGGGGCAGGAACGCTGAACATGGACAGGGGAGAGAGACTAGGCATCAAGCCTGAGAGGTGAGTTGGACAGGGTGTGATCCTTGTCTTCAGTACCGCTTTCAGAGGAGTCTTTCAGGCTGGATTTTGTTCAGGACCAGAGAGTCATGGAATGGTTTGGGTTGGAAGGGACCTTTTAAAGCTTATCCAGTTCCAACCCCTCTGCCATGGGCAGGGACACCTTCCACTAGACCAAGTTGCTCAAAGCCCCATCCAACCTGGCCTTGAACACTGCCAGAGACGGGGCAGCCACAGCTTCTCTGGGCAACCTGTGCCAGTGCCTCACCACCCTTACAGGGAAGAGCTTCTTCCTAATATCCAGTCTTAATCTACTCTTTTCCAGCTTAAAGCCATTCCCCCTTGTCCTGTCACATCACGCCCTTGTAAAAAGTCCCTCTCCAGATTTCTTGTAACCCCTTTAGCACTGGAAGCTGTTCTAAGGTCTCCCTGGAGGCTTCTCCAGGCTGAGCAACCCCAGCTCTCTCAGCCTATCTTAATAGGAGAGGTGCTGCAGCCCACTGACCACCTTTGCGGCCTCAAGACTGTGGGTCTCAAGTTGCTGTCCTGAATAAGCTGCAAATGCAAGTGTTCAACAGGTTGGTGCAGGGATGGTTTCAGAGCTGAGAATCTGGGGCTACAAGAAGAATGAATTTTTAACTGGCAAATGAAGAACCATTTGTGCTTAATTATAGCCAAACCCCCTATTAAATAGTAAAATTCCTAGTTTGATTAAGTCCTTGCTGTGAAGAAAAGTGTGTGGAAAGAACCTGAGGTATGCCTCACAGCTTGCTTTGTGCCAAGTTCCCACGTTAGTGCTTGATGTTTACATGGTGTATGCTCTCCAGCCAGGCTCAATGACCAGTTCAGGTTCCAGACAGGAATTTAACAGAGCTCTTTGTAGCTTACTGTCTGAGGGATTCATGTCCTGACACAGAATTCAGCACTTCTAGAGAAGTGAAAAGGAGAAGGCTCCTCAGAAAACTAGCTTTTACAGCTTCTTATCATTTGAAGTAGGACCTTTCTCTCTTTGGATTTGTTTTGTTAGAGCTCTTTTTCCCTACTAAGTTGTCATTGTCCAGCCTTGCTGGTAACTTACTGCTCCAGTCCTGCAGAGGTACTGTGTGGTGCATGCTGCTCTGTTAGTGTTAAGAAGAGCAACAGATCATTTAGGATAAGAATAAAGACCACAACTGTCCCCTTTCTTTCAGCACACCCTCTCCCCACCGACCCACAACAAATCCAAACACTTCAAAGTTTGCCCAGAAGTTCGGAGGGGCAGAGAAGTGCTCCAGGTGTGGTGATTCTGTGTATGCAGCTGAGAAAGTAATAGGAGCTGGAAAGGTAAGGAACTGGTGTCCTGTTCATACCTGCTGCATGGACTTTCAAGTGAGCCAGCCAGATGTGTCATGTGGGTTCCAGGAGGGAAGCAACTGCAGGGCAGAGTTACCTTGAAATTGCATTTCTTAGTATTGGGAATAGTACTTGGAATTTGATCAACTTAATTGAACAGAAAGCACTTGAAACGCAGGGTGCTGAGTGCTCACCTTGGGGTTCAGAGCTAAGCTTCACTATCATCTCAAGTCAGAGACATGAAGTTGATTACATGAGTGCTCTCTCCCTGCAGGAAAGGGAAAAGGCTTGTGGTGTGCAGCTCCTGATGGAGGCTGAAGGGGATGTTCTCTGGAAATACCCTGTAAAGCTGTGTGTCAGTCTGCCAGACTCACTAAAGGGAGTCAAGATCTGTTCTGAACTGGTTAGAGCAAGCCCAAACCTTCCAAAACACTGCCCAGAGTGGGATGCTCTCTGGAATGAGGGCCTTTGGGCAACTTGGAGAAATGTAGATGCTCTTTGCTGCTAGTGAACTGGTGTTTGTTACACCAGTCATTTATAAGCAATACTGATGCAGGCACCTCCAGTTAATGCATTGTTTTTTTACCAACTCAGGCATTCTTTGCATTTAAGATGTCTTTTTTTTTCTTGGTATTTTTCCCCTAGCCATGGCACAAAAACTGCTTCCGATGTGCAAAGTGTGGAAAAAGCCTAGAATCTACAACTCTAACTGAAAAAGAGGGAGAAATCTATTGTAAAGGTGAGGAAAGAAACAAATGCCATTTGTTTATGGTTCAAGGTAATGTGTGACAAGGATAGCTGCTCAATTTATTCCCAGTATAAGAAATTTTCATGCTCTTGTCAAGATAGAAGTGTTCTATAAGGCATAGGAATAGAGCTGATAAATGAAATATTTCTGAAGCTGCTGATGTAGTTTACATCTGCATCAAGCAAAACATTGCACACTGAGAAGTGCAAGAGCAGCCCCTGCCCTCTCCCTGGGTCAGGGAGTACATCAGAGTAAGAAAACAAGCTAGCCACCATCCTGCCATGCCTTCTTCCATGGCATTACGGATATAAACTGGATCCGCACAGTGGTTTGATAACATGTGCCATAACAGATGCCTGGGCACAGAACTGATGAGCTGCTTTCACAGAGCAGGTTGGGAGCTACATGGACTGAACAGCCATAGTGGCTGGGTTCAGTCATGGCAGTTATGCAGCTTGACAATGTTTTCAGGCATTGTTTCTGATGGGAAGCAGATGAGGCACTTGTCCTATGCAGAGCTGTTGTTAATTAATCAGCCATAAGCTTCAGATACTCCACGTTCCTCTTTATCACAGGTTGCTATGCGAAGAACTTTGGCCCCAAGGGATTTGGGTACGGCCAGGGAGCAGGTGCCCTTGTTCATGCCCAGTGAGGAGGCATGGCTCAACACCCCTTATGGCTCTGCTGAGATCCTGCTACAAGAACCAAGAGTTTCCTAAATGTTACTAACTACTGTGAAACAGCTACTAGTTACTGTAGTACTTGGGCAGACATTCAGCAGATGATTAGTGTTTTTAAAAAGCACTGCTTTTTTCCTTGCTTTGTGTATCACACTGTAACACTTTTAATACTGAGTATCAAATTAATAAAGCTTTGCTTATTGATATATCTTAAAGCCAAGTGTCATCTTTTATGATTGACAAAGCAAGTGAGGGGTAGTGTTGTTGGGGTATGTGAGGGATGCAGATATGATGTTACAGACTTGGTGCAGACCTTCGCTGAAAGCTGAATGTATGTAATACAGGTTCTGTCCTTCAGAGGTGCATGGACTGACTTTCACTATCATAGAATGGTTGGGTGGGAAGAGATCTTGAAGCCCATCCAGTTCCAACCTTTCTGCCATTTACAGGGACACCTTCCACTAGATGAGATTGGTGAAAGCCACATCTAACCTGGCTTTGATTGGTATTGAGGGTGTGGTGTGCACAGGATTTAGTATGCAGAAGCATTCTACCAAGACAGCTGCAGATTAATACCATCCCTATGTGGCAACTGACCAAGCTCTGGACTATCACACCAAACGCAGGTTTAAGAGCAGCTTTTGACCTTTCCTTGATAGTACTAGGACCCTTAATTCCCTGAAGCTGGTGGAGGGTTTCAGCATCTTGAGGATCTGACAAGGCAGCTGCAATGCAATAACAGAGCTGAGTAAAAATCTGTTTTAAACACTCTGGCAGAAAATGTGACTTGAATGAAAGGTGATGGGCAACAAGTAATGGCAGTTAAACACATCAAATGCAGTAGATCAATGCTGTGTGAACACACCACATGTGTTTCACCATGTTGGATTAAAACCATAATAATCAGAGACCTTGACTCTGCTAATGTAACTCTTTAGGAATTGCTGCTAATAAAGGTCTAGAATTAGGAAAGTTTCCTTTGCCTTAACCAGATCTTGAGTGGAAGGCTGATGGAAGAGCTTGGTTAGAGCAGGTCCCAATATCAGTCTGAAGTTTCTTCTGCTTCACCTGAAGCAGACCTCACTGGTGTGCTCAGCCTCCTCTACTAAGCTACTTTTGCAAAGCTAATCCCAGAATCCCAAGGGTTGGAAGGGACCTCAGAAGATCATCTGGTCCAACTCCCCTGCAAGAGCAGGGTAACCTAGAGTACATCACACAGGAACTTGTCCAGGCAGGCCTTGAATATCTCCAATGTGAGAGACTCCACAACCCCCCTGGGCAACCTGTTCCAGTGCTCTGTCACTCTCACAGTAAAGAAGTTTTTCCTGATGTTCACATGGAACCTCCTATGTTCCAGCTTACACCCATTGCCCCTTATCTTATCACTGGGCATCACTGAAAAAAAACCTAGCTCCACCATCCTGACACTCAACCTTTACATATTTGTAAACATTGATGAGGTCGCCCCTCAGTCTCCTCCAAGGTAAAGAGACCCAGCTCCTTCAACCTCTCCTCATAAGGGAGGTGTTCCACTCCCTTAATCATTTTGTGGCTCTGCGCTGGACTCTTTCAAGCAACTCCCTGTCCTTCTTGAACTGAGAGGCCCAGAATGGGCCACAATATTCCAGATGCGGCCTTCCTCTTGCCTACAGTAGAGGAGGCACATGACATATGGGCACTGATGCCTTCTAAAAGCACAAACCATGCCTTAGAGGAGCATGCCTGAGCTCTAGCAGGCAACAGGCACTTGTAGGAGTCTCTTCCCATCCCTTCCAGTGAAGGGCTTCACTAGAGTCCAACCACATGTGGAAGGAAGTCTGAGTAGAACGGACCCAGTGGTGTGTGGTAGAGAGGGAGGCTCAGTTACAACTCTCATCCTGCCCAACAGGAGTTAGTTAAAGAAGAGAGATTTGAAACTGTCAGGTTGGGGATGCAGGCCGATAGCTTTGGAAGAGAAAGAACTTTGACAGAGTCAATTTATGAAGATACATTCAAGACTGGAAATGTTGCAATAAGATATTAAGCAAGTGTGTAAGCACAGTCTAAGGCAGAGCTTCAAGCAACATCCAGGACTGTGGTCTGAGGCAGTGCAAGCCAAAAACCTAATTAGAAAAATATGTACTAGTGAAAATAGCACACAAAGAGCATTTTGTACAGGTTACAAAGGAACAATATTGCTGTGAGGAAGAACAGCCAGCCTTCTCCAAACGTGTATAGTTCACAGAAAGGGAGACTGCAACTTAAAGAGACAACCATAAGGCAGAAGCAGCACAGATGTCATGGGGAGAGACACAGCAAGCAACAGCACAGCACAGCAAACCTGGGCAGAAGCTTGGTCCTGCTACTCACACTGATGATCCAATACTTTTGTCCTTAAAAACCCACAAAACCCCCAAAACTTTTCTTCTTTGACAGGTCAACAGCTGTGCAGGAAGGGTTGGTACCCTCTTGACTCTTACAGCCTGGACAAGCACAGCTCTAACTTAAAAATCATATCCAGGTCCTAGCAGCCAAGGACATGGAAGACCCTGATAGATAGTATCCCCTTTCCATAGCCTTGTTACCTGATGGAAGTGCTTCCTCTTCTCAGGAAAAGCATTATATAAGGCTTGAGCAGCACTGTTCAATAAGCAGAAACCAAAATAATGCTCTTGACACACTACAGAGTAGATGAGAGTGCTCCCCATTAGTTGATGTAGCTACTGTAGCGGATTTAAACCCACCACATTAGCAGAGTTGGCAGGTGCGATTTACACTGACAAAACCAGGCATCTAAAGCACTGTTTACCTATAAAAAGTGCTTTATATTCTTCAGAAAATAAATTGTAGAAGTCATTCAAACTGCTGAAATACCAAGAGCTTTCCTTTCAATTTCCTGGAGGCAGTCTGAGTGTCTCATTGCTCCATACAGCTCTACACCCCAACAACAACAAAAGAAGAAATTAAGGATAAAGAAAGCTTGCACGCATAAAAGCCAATATACCTTGTCAAGAGAAATGAGAACCCTACACTGAAGCACTGTCCCTTGGTTATTGTCAACCTTCCAGCTGCAGCAAAGCACTGATGAACAAAAGCTCAGCCCAGGATGGAGCAGTGCTTTGAGTCAGTCTCAGTTTGGAGCCCTAGTTCCATGAGAGATTGGTTCTCAAAAGCACTTAAATCATCTGGAGATCTTCAGTAGCATGTGGGATTGGAGGCAGTGTGAGCATGGCACAAAGTTCATGAGATTCTGCAGATAACTTCAAGCAGGGTCATTTCTACTGTTAAGGTGGATAAAAATCTAAGCGCAAGCGTTCACAAGTAGACACTGCTGTTATAGCCAAAACATCTAATTTTACTTAGAGGCAGCTTAGGGGAGGTGCGAGGGAGTGAACTATAATCAAGCCATAATGAGGGTGCAGAGGGCAGGCTGCTTCCTAAACAAAACAAACCCAGCAACCAGCTTTCAAGCTATCAGGAGCCCACCCATACTGCAAGAGCAGCAGCTGCTCTAACAGAGAGCTGCAGATCCCTGATGGAGAGCAGCAGAACAGAATGTCTTCTTTAAGGTACCTTCCCTGATCTTTCCCTGACAAGTCAAAGGGGGGTCAGCTGTGCCCAGTCTCACCAGAACCATTGCTTGGGGAAGAGGAGGACAGCACCAACAATTCTCAATGCCAGTTTTGAACCCAGGAGGAAACACTTTTCTGTCCAAATTAGGTGTACTCTTTGAGTCCTAGCCTTAATACTTTAAGGGCTGATGCTGGTTATAAATACACTGACTAAATTCCAGCTTGGATGGTTACCTTGTTTCTACTCAAAACCTAACCTTTAGCACAGAGCAGAAGAGTCAAGGCATTCCATCTCCTGCAAAGTGCCACCTAGAAGCACGTATGTTGGTTACAACTCCTAGCCCTGTGTCTATGTCTTGTTTACCCTTAGAATACCTCAACTGTCATTTATCCAATAGGCACATGTGGCCACCTGAAGTATTCCCTAGAAGGAATTCTCCATTAAGAAACCTAGCTTGCCATCCTGCTTTGCTCAACAGAGAGGAGTATCTAATAAATGAGTGATAATTCTAATTGGTAGTGCAAAAGGTGTACTTCACCAAAACCCACTGCAGTAGTTCAGAGGATTTCCCATCAGCACGGAATTGGGTGCATGCATGTCTTTAAGACACCAGTAAAAGAAAGACCTTACTAAAATGAGATGCAAGACAGCAGCTATTTTCTCATGGTATGGCTTCTGAAACTAGACAGAGACACCACTCTGTGAAATCACATCCCCAGTCAAAGACAAACACTGCATCTAAGAGTCAATATTTATTTGATTAATAACTTACAAAATTTAACAGATTTAATTTATGTAAGGAGAGCTAATTTATTAAACATTTTACAGATTTTTTTTGTTCACAATGTAATACATCAAGATCTTGACAGTATTAAAATAATACTTGGCACAGTTATAAATAAAGAATATACAAAAAAATCCATAGCTTAAAATGTAGTGATGCTGTTTTACACATTAATTGGAAAACCAAAATAATATCTGGTGGATATCAAAGAATACAGAAACCTGCAAAGAAACAGCACATGTTTAGGGCCAAGACAAAATTCCCATTTATTCTACCTATGTCAGATTAAGTTGGTCTGATCTGCTGTTGGTCTGGATCAGCTTTGTTAGGTTTCAGAAGCAATGAAGTTTTGGTTCAACAGGTGAATTGTATGTTTGATAACTTGACAGGAAAATGCTGCATAGTTGGCTCCCCCCTGCTTGATTTTACAGTTTCACATCAAACCATTCAGCGTTACTCAAGACAAATCACATTTTGCACTGGAAACTCCATACATCCTAAATCCAGATATGCAAGTTAATTTTCACAGCTACCCACTACTGCTCAAATTCTGCAGGTCTCAACAGAACTGTCACCAGAGAGCTATTAACAAGTAAATAGTGCAGAACTCACTACATACTACCAAAGATCACCTCTTCTTTTACAAACATTTGTGTGACACAAGTCATGGCAGTTAATGCTACTGGGCAACTAAAACCAGAACTTTTATCACGTACTGAACTGCTCTTCTGGTGCTAGGCGTTAGTCAATAAAGTGGATGGAAGTTCTTCAAGTCAACCGACCCCTAACAGAAATGTGGGAATGAAAACCAAACCCCTACTGAAGAAATATGTAGAACATTACTGGTGATTAAAACAACATTGAAAGTCTTCATGCTTTTTCTGAGTAGAAAAAAACGTGAATAACTGATGTCAACTGTTTTCACTGAAACAGAACGTGTCTTCGTTAGGACTGCAAGTTATGTCTGACAAAAACAGCAACAACTTCTTGCCACCCTCCACCCAGACCCCTCCCATTAAAACTGTATCCAAGACAACGCTGATTTTTCCAGTATTAAACATTCAAGTACTCTAATGCTGCACTTCTGTAAATCCTGATATCTGGTACTTGCAAACTAAGTGTGTGTCTTGAGATCAATGAACAACTACAGAAAAATGTTTACTTGCAAATACTGAACATCAACTATTTACAGTTTCACTGCTCCTCTTACTAAGGCAAGGGCCGGGAATACCACTAGACTGCTTTATTACCTGTAATCTGCATATTACAGAAAACGCTAATTTTGCCAAGCATCAAACATGCAGTGAATTTGCAGGGCATAACGCCTATTAACAGCAATATTGAACATCACTAAAAGCTCATTAGATATCTTCCTACACTTTTTTGGTTGAATAAAATGAAAATGAGCAGCTTTAAATACACTAAACACACACTCACAGAGAGAAAACTATTTGATAAATTATTTATATACAGATACACATTCTTTACACTGGTCTCAGACATCTGCTTTCAGGTCCCTCCCCAAACTCCCCTCACAGGTTTCTTGAACCACTGGGTTGCTACAGCACTTAGAAGAGAACTAACCTGGATTCTCAGTCTCTCTGTAAACAATAGTTAAGGAAGCAGTGAACAATTCACTATGAGTTCACTATGAAAACACCATAACAAAAATCAGTGCATCACATTCAAGAAAAGCCCCTTTGGAATGCAATTTCTGATCATTCCTTACCTTCCAAGCATATCTGTAGCATGAGAACTTAAAAAAAAGAAATTAAGGGTGACTTCCATGTGCAAATACACCATCTCCTTCAGAACACTGTGTTACATTTTCTGTGTGTGTGTGCTATCATGGGGAACTCGGCTTTGTTAAAGTCTGGATTCCATTATTTCACATCCAAACAAAATCAGCATTACAGGCAGCTTTGGGTCCTTCTTCTGCAGTTGCATCCAATTTAAAGCTGTCTTGTCTTTTTACAATTGAGATTCTTGCTTTCACATCTGTGGTTTTCCCCATGCAATTTCTCTTCCAACATGTCTCCAATTTCACTACACTGGTACTGTGAGGACCAAACCTAATATTAAAACATCTCTAGCTCGTAAGTTACTTATACAGTTAGTTCAAAGATAATGATTTTTTTCCACTGTTTTCCTGCACATTATATATTGTAATCTATTTTTACAGGTGTATCATGCATTTATGCAGGGCTTTAACTTTGACAGAAGAGCTTTCTTTATTTATTTCAGACTATATAACCTCAGAACAGGGTTATTACGAGTATTCAGTTGTACCAGTAACTGGTGGCAAAAAACAGTCGCCAAAAACCATGGGCAATGTATTTTTGTTTCAGCATTATCTGACATGCCCTACTGCTATAACTTAACACATTACAGGGGATTCCCACCACATGATGTTGGTAACAGTACTGAAAAGCACATTTTTCAAGGTACGTAATACTACCAAAAACCTGTATTAAAAATATAACATTACAGGAACTACAACATAGTGATCAGTGAACTCTGCATCATGAAATTTAGTTTTATATTCTAGATTCTTGTTTCAGTGGAATTACTTATATTGGGAAATATTTTTTTCTGCTCAGCACAATGTAACTACTTATGTCAATACTTAAATAATCTCATGCTCCATTGTGAAATACCTTAAATAAAAAACCCAACAACAAATACTGTGAATATGCTGTCGTGAATAATTCTCATGTTAAGAACTGTTAAAATCCCTTTTTGATCTTCCTCCTCTTCCTTATCAGGTTTGGCAGTTTATTCTGTCCACTTTACGTTTGTTAATAAAATTCTGATGAAGAGAAGGTACCTCATGATTCATCATCAGCCCTACACATAGCATGCTACTCTTCAAGGGATGCAGATTCGAGAGAGAGAGAAAATTTTTCAGGCACCACTCAAACATGATATGCTCACAGGACAAAGGTGGTGCTACACTAGCTGGTAGCCTGATCCTGAAGTTTGGTCATATTCTATTGTATACTGCCTTGTCCAGTCCACAATAACAGGCCGAAATAGACCACAGCATCTGAATTCAAAGAAGTCTATAATGTTCCTTATACATCCATGGCTAAAAACAGAACAAAACAAAAATGTTAGTCAACAACATCATAGCTTATCCAAAGTACAACATTTTTTGTCTACCTACAAATTCAACTCTCCACCCTTTAAGCTCCTAACTATAGAAAACCAATTGTGTTATCAATTATCTTAGTGCTTACTGATGAGCAAGTTCTGGAATAAGAAGCAGTTGCCAGACTTGCGAACATTCGATCCTTGGACACAGCCAGGACACTAACTTGCTTCCACTACCTACCAAAACTGTATGGAGAAGTGTAACATGTTATTGACGTGTACCATCATGTGGCACAGCATGGCAATTCAGACCCCTAAGAGGAAAGCTGCACTGTACAACTGCATGAAGTTAGTCTCTTCCTAAAATAATTTCAGTTTTTATTAATATCTATTTCTGTCACACATACTGGTTCAAGCAGCTGCAGGTCTAAGCTCAGTTAAGTCCCTAGACAGCAAAAAATTAAGAAAGCATTATCTGAATGAAATGAACCATTCAAGTGCCTACTGCCGTCGAATCAATTCATTGTTAAATATTTAAGATACCTACATCAAAATTCCAGCATGTTGGGGTTTTAAAACTTAATTATAGATGGGCTGAAATGATCACAGGCTTGTGGAAGAGAAGCTCATATTATGATATATGTAACAGCAGGTCTAAGCAACAAGATGACAGCTACTTGACGTTGATCCTTCATCTGACAGGTGATGTTCAACTGACAAGTCAGTTATTTTAGACATCTGGTGCTATTTTCAGGAGTCATTTTCATAATAGCAGCTATTTCAGTGAAATGGTTTGTGAATGTGACATTAATTTGGGAATCAAACCAGTAGTTTTATCCTATCCATGCACTATCCTGTGTTCTTCGGTAAAATAATCACCTGCTTTTGTTACAAATCTAATCTGTTGGAAGACTGCAACCATACAGAAATGCTTGTCTGCTTCTCACTACAAGTTTGGTATGGAGAGATACTAAAAGAAGGTTCACACAGGTTTCTATCACAAAAATCAAACTGCAACAATATCTTCTATCTCCTGTTCCCCTGGGTGTCACCTGAAAGAGCAGTAGCCCCTGCAGGAGACACAACATATGCAGCAGGATGAGACACACTTCTGTCCTTTCATCGCTCCTTTTGTACTTTGATCTCACCATACCAATATACCAGCCTCATGCCTCCATTTATTTCCTGCTTTGGCTCCACAAGGTGCTCCACACTGCCCTATTCCCACCCCAGAGCTATTTTATCCCCGATCCCCTCTCTTTCAGCTTGCACCCTCAGTGCTATAGAAACCAGAATCCCAACCTACCCTTTACATACTGACACCCAAAAGCCCATGTCTCACCCATTTAACACCCACTTCAGACGTCCTGCTCCCTTCCCTACAAAGAGCTTTGCTCATGTTCATCCTCCTGAGCAGGAAGGAAATGCTGCTTCTTTCACAGTAAAGAGAGCAAGGGAAGCTACTGTACAGAGCAAATTCAACAGCACATTAAATATCAATCAGGATAAAGTGCCCAGTGTGGAAGTGAAGACCCAGGTCAACACCATGCAATAAACAACCACCTCCAGTCTGAGCATCTGATTTATAAAGAAAATATTTCCCCATAAGCTCTACAGCAAATTATGACCACTGCTGGGAAAGCATTCTTTTCTGTGGTTAGGCATCCCTGTCTACAGTCACTACAAAATGGTTATCGCTTTAACTGGACAGAATCTGTTCCTGTAAAAATAGCTGACACATTCAGCATTCCAAGTAATGAAAATTCTCTAAAAGTATTTAGCCATGTTCTGTTTCAACAAGCTACACAACTCAAATGTACGCAAGGCTACACAAATATGCTTATACTTTAAAACTTACTTGAATGGGCTTTCAATAGATGTGGTTGTAACTTTAAAGTGCTTATATCTTCTTGCATTCATTCTTTCATTTGTCGTGATCCCCAAGCAAGATATCTGAAGACAGGAAAAAAAAGAGTAAGCAATTTAGCTCTTGTAAAAACATACAAATAAGCCCTGCATAAGCCAGACTGAAAAACAAAGACCAGATTTACTAGTTTATATTCTTTCTTTTGAAGAAGGAATTTTCTGTCTAGGGAAATTATCAGGTCCCAAAGTAAAACAACACAGAATACTGCTACCAGACTGTGCAAAATATTTAATTTTGAAAGTGATCAGAAATCAATCATGATCATTGAATAAACTGTGACTTCTTAGTTCATAACAGAGATGCCTGAACTACACTGTTAGCTGAAGTGCACTGTAAGTAACAGATTCAGGAGTTACTCTACACAGCATCTGAATGACTTTTTTTTCCCCTCCAGACATTCTAGTTATAGCTATAGTACATTTTTCGTGATTTATAAATGTGTTGCAGTAACATAACTTTTCTGTCTGTTAGACAAAAAAGACAGCGAGAAAAAAGTGGGGTGGTTTTGGTTGTTGTTACTTGTGGGGTTTGTCCCCTTTCCATAACAATTTGTCCCAAAGGCTGTGATTTTCTGTAATAGCTTTCCAACTACATTAGCCTAAAAGGGTATCTTACTTAAAACTGGAGCTTATTTAATGTGATGTAATTGGAAACAAAACTGTGAGAATGTCCATAGCAGCCTATATCACAGGAAGATAAAATCTTGTCATTCCTTGTGAAATATAAAAAGTCAACTCTATTACATATTGCAGAAGCAAGAACATTTAAAAAGTTAAGTTTGGGATGGCTTGCCTCATCTGGATGTACTTAGTGTCTCACATTTTCTTCACCTCCATAAAACCCTGTGAAGTTTCATGTCTATGTATACAAAGGGGCTCTCAACAGCCACCTTTTGAAGTAGAAAGTAAAGGCTTTAAGATAGTAGGTAGTGTTTTGACAATAACTCTGGCCAGTTCAATAAGAGGGATAGGTCCAAACTTTACGATGAAGAGGAAAAAAAAGCAGCTAGAGTAGGGGCTATGCAGGTGCAAATCAAAAGAAGCATTTTAGAGAATATTTTTATGAATTTCATCATTGTGGCAAATGATGATTTGCCAAGAATAATCCCAAGTTTTCTATGCATAAAACTCTTAGGAAATTTAGTAATATGACTGTGTTCAGTTTTAATTTTTCCAGGATTATTAAAGAAGTCAAATACTAGAATTATTTTACTTAATTGCACTAATGATACAAAGTACTATCAGCTGTATTTTTCTAAAAGGCATAATTCAAAGATTCAGCTGTACAAAGATCCTATTAACAGGAATCCTCAATGGGGAACTGAATGGATCATGATGAAATATGACGGAAGGTTCTCCAGAAAGTTACATGCTTAATCTGCTAAAAGTCTGGTGGGTTAGACTGCTTTGAAGACACCTGAAAGACATGGAGTTACCTCTGCTCATTTGTCACGGGCAGGAAAGACCTCTAAAAGACTGAAGAGCTATCACTCACATGTGACAGGTTTTGAAATTGACCTATGCTACAAATGATGAATGTTGTAGAGAAAGAATAATAAACCTTAAAATTTCCTGAAAAGTTGTACCTAAGCTTTAGAGGATTATTTTTATTTCCAGGATCTCTGAAAGGATTAAATCAGTTAAGTCTCATGGTTCATTAATGACAAGTCACACTGAAAGACTTTCAAGTCTTAAAGCCTTTCAGTATGACTTGTCTTTTCTTAAAAAGAAAAACAAAAACGTGGGTTTGGTCAGATTACAGTACAATAATCCCTTTGAAGTTACCACCTTTTTCTCCTAACGATGTACTGCATTATTCCAAGCTCAGCTCACAGATCTTACCCCTATTGCCTTTCTCTGGCCTGTTTTGCCTTTTTGTCATTCTAAGAACAGAAAGCAGACGGTATTTTAAATCTCTTGCCCCCGCCCCCCCCCCCGCCCCAAAGGCACAAGTGAATGAGTAGTGAATAATGCCTAATATCCAGAGACAACAGATGCTGGCCTCTTCCAGTGTAGCTGAGAGACTAAACACTTGATCTTGCATAACGAACTTTAAAATTCAAATGAGAGAGCTATTAGATATTCTTATGTTACTCCCAAAACTCAGCATTAGAAGAAGGGCTCTTCCCTACCTGATACATCTGACACATGAGTAACACAGCCACCCACATGAAGTGAAAAACACTGTTTAGAAACATCCAGAACATCCACGGAGAACAGGTAGCAATCTGTGTAACATAGGTCCAAAATCCATCTTTTGCATAACTTGTCTCACAGTGGAATCCCCAGTCTAGAGAATAAACAAAGTGTCAAAAAACATACAGAAGTGTTAAGATATGTTTACTACACATGAACAGAATGCCCATATTTGAATGTAATAAATAAGAAAATGACAATGTGCCAAAACAGCTTTACTTGCTCTCTCTTCCTTTCCCAACTCCTCGAATACATGAGACATGCACATACTTGGCTGTGATAAAGAAAAAAAATCTAGGACAAGAAAAACATCATCTTCTAACTTAAACCACCCAATACAGTCACTCAGTAATGTGAGGTCTGATTCCCGAAAAAAAAAGTCCAAAACTCTGATGAGGCAGAAGCATGTAGAAATCTATACCAGGAGATAAACAAAGTATTTATAGGCAATTAAAAAAATAAAAAAGGCAAAAAGCCCTTATTTACTCACAAGAGATACATCCATAAATCATCCAGCAGATCATAAAAAGCAAGAAGAACAGGTATCCCATAAAATAGCGGTGGTTCCCTGCTCCTAAAGTTGCACAAAAACAGGGATTGAATCAGTACACTTTAAGAAGACAGACAACACTACACCAGAAAGTTCAACTAGTTGCGTAGATTACTGCTTCTTATTGTATACAGAAACATTACTCTCCCATATTAAGCCAATATAACGTCAAGACAGTGAAATTAGCTGGTTTACTTACAATTTCTCTTTTTTATATACTTCTCAGGCAACAAAGCAATGTTTTATTTTCTTCAATTTCTGTCACATTATAGCTGCGATTCACACAAATGCATTTCATTTGTAACCTTTCACAAGCTAATAAAATAACTGATTTAGAACAATGTTGGTGACAGCTGTTGCAGAACCCTGAACAGCCAGGAATTACACATTAATAAATAGTTTTAAAATGTCACTGAAAAAAAAAAATCAGACTGTAGCATTCACTTTCATAAAAGAAATAAAAATATGAATAAAGATAGAACCTCCTTTCATGATAAGGGAGCTCACAGCTTAGGTTTAAACCTGCTCAATGAAGCTAAAAGTAAAATATGTAATAGAACTTGTAAAACAAATACCTGTAACTGAACAGACAACCTGGCTAAAATAAGCAGAATGTTTTTTATCCCATTCATTAAGACAAAATTTAAACGCAAGAAAATTCAGTTACTGAAAGACTGATCTATTTTTAACACTAATAGAGCTAAAAAGATGTCTTATATGCAAATATGTCATAATTCTGAGGTACTCAGTCTTCCTTCTGTTTGTAAAATATGTCCATTGTTGCAACCTTCCAACTGCTCTAGGCTGTAAACTAAACCCACAGAGATGATAATGGGCTACAACAGATTTGGCTGTCACCATCTACCAGCACAGCATTTACTACTTCATTATGTCAAATGTTTTGCCTGCTAAAAGAAGAGCATCCTCTGGAGGCAGAAAATAAAGTGCTTTAAGAAGTGAACTAAAAGACTATATAAATAAGAGATGAGGAAAAATACACATATAATACAAGCTAGACTAAACACATTTCCTTGAAAATCAAACAAGTTCCTGCAGACATAAAATATGTTGTAACATTACCTTCAATCACCTAAAGCATACAAGAAACAGTGCTGGGAATGTCCCTAAGGTATAACTTTCATTTGCATTCTAAATTTCAGAACTGTTAAGTTTCATTAAAGACAGCCTTTTGAAAAATGGAAGTTGAACAGTGACCTAGAGGTCCACATGAGAGGCATCTAATGAGATGCTTCATTCAGCAGCATCTTCAATGATAGTAAACCAAATTATATTTAACAGGAAATCCATCTGTACCTGGCAAAATCATCTATGTGGCACTTCAAAACCACAAAAGAGACAGGCACAATCTTGGTTACAGTTTAAAGAACAAAGGATATTGGAAAGAGAAAGTGGAGAAACTGCCTTTCTTCTCTATCTTGAATAAGACTGGACAAAACACAGCACTATTTTCTGCAGAAAGAACTGTCGCTACTTTCTTTTATATGGCTGTGCATATATTATACATAAGTGATAAAAAAATAATCATCTTTATTATATGTTATTGATGGAGTTAGAGTGCATGATTTAGACTGTTATTTCTTAGTTTTTCCTACTTTTAGCTCCTTGGAGAAGAATCCCAGTTGGAGGAAAAAGTGATAAATATTCTAAGCCATAAAATAATTTCTCCCATACACAAGACCTACTTTCTGAGCCACTGCTATCAGGACAATAATACAGTACATCATCAGCAGAACCCATATGACTCAATTTAAAATTTGGGTCTAGCTCCTTTCATGCTATTACTTGAAGACTAAATTTCTGTTGCCAGTCTGCAGTTTGTGTTTGCAATGTAATTACAAGTTTAGTATTTTGGATTTTCAAAAAACCAACAGTAAAAAGCATAATGCTATTATGATACCTGGTTTCAAAGATAAGCATAATCACCTTTAGAGACTTGCTCACGGCAGTTTTAACTAAGATTCTGTGGGTGTGATAAAAATAATTTGCCCCAATTGCCAATGCATTTATTTTTCAAATAGTCTGTACTTTTTGTCAACTTCCTCAGAACGGTAAAAATATTCTCTCTCAGTCTCTTTATGTGCCAAGTTTTATCCCCAAATAATTTATTTTAGTGTGTGTACACACTGTTAGAGTGTTTCTCAGTCCTATCTTTAGCAAAATTCTTATTCTTCTAACACATTCAAAGGAAGACTACACAAAATATTTCCAAATTCCACCATTCCAGAAAAGTGTGATTCATGTTTCCCTTTTTGGCAAACATAGAAGGAATGCTGTTTTAAGAATGGATTCTGGTTTGTAATCCTATGCTCAGAGTCACCATGTTCCAATCTGAGAGCAGAGAAGCCATATAAGGTCATTCACACCATCGCTCCCTCCAGTTCACACTGTTCCCAGAGTGTGATTTCTAATACTTTTTTTCCCAGCATACTTTCAAGAGTCCTAATGTTTAGTTTTACCTCCAGTTATCCCAAGCAATCTGTACAGGACCACCAGTAGACAGATTCTGCTTTTCCATCACCGCTGTTTTTATAAAACAGATTTCCTCCACCTAACTTAATCCCATTACTCACTCTCTTACTACACACACACACTAAGGTCTTTCCTCCCCAGTCTGGTTTTCATGCTTTTCCTGTTACTGATTAAAATACTGGATTCTCTGTCCCGCTGACAAGTACTTACTCCTCTGCACTCTTGCAAAACAGTCACTAACCATTCTCCAAAACCTGAGCCCATGCCCCCTTGCCTGTTTTAATTAAAAATGTCTTAGTTCTTCACTGTACATCTAAAATATAAATCAAAAGTTGCTCAGGTAGTAACATCAATAGGAAATGTAAAATAGAAGGGAGTGACACAGGTCCATCTCAGTGAGACTTCAATGATGCCCTGAAATGCCAGCACGACTATCTTACTCTTCACCACAAGACCAAAGTACTGTGAGTATCCATTACTATATGTATTTGGAATGACCACAATGAAGCATTTATTGGCTGTCAGCTGCCAATGAATCCAGGTCCTAATTCTTCCCCAAGATTGACATTAACCTCTGCTTGTATCCTAAAAAAATAAACCAGTGAGGTAGGCTGCACTCATTTCCTAGCTGTGAAGTATTCAATGCTCCCGGCATAATAATGGCTTTCAAGTAAGTTTCTCAAAATGTATGACAGGGAATAGTAGCATTTAGAGACTTTATTCTTGTTCTATATATGTTCCTTTCGTCATCACTGGGGACAATGAGCAACTACCTGGGGAGTCAGAAAGAGAATATCTCAGTAGGAAGTCATTATGTATCTAGCTGCGATCATGACATTCTGAGTAAGTACACTTTCCCATTAAATTGCTGAAAATGGTGGGTAAAGATGAAAGATTGTATCTTATGCAATGGATAATAGTCCATTGTGGAATCAGTACATGCTTTTTCTGCAGATTTTAAAAAAGCAGGTAAGCTTTGCATCTTTTAATTGAGTTTATATTAATAAAAATGTATATGTAGGAAACTGAATTAGAAAGAGAAGAATTTTGAGGATGAGTATGTAACAGACAATACAAATTAGAATAATGCAGAGTATTGCATGTAGAAAAAAAATAAGCTCAATACGGAAAATGTTTTTCCCTCTACCAAAAGTACTCAACAGCTTTCCTCAAGACTTTGGCACTTTCACCATGAAATGAGAACAGATACAAACCTGTACAACACCCAGGGGCCATTTCAGAAGCTTTCCCCTTCTTCATCTGTTCAGACAACATCATATTTTAGCATATTACTCACCTACGCAGTTACCCACCCACGGGCAGTGGTGATCAAACTTTGCTATACATCGATTGCATACACCACAGTGTTTGGATCTCACTGGCTTCCGTATCTGTAAGGGTTATTAACATTTGTTTAGAAAAACAAAACACTCTGTGATTTTAAATAGGACCCTCCCCCATTTAAATGTAATTTTTCTGTTGTTAACCCCTTAAAAACCCTTCAAAACTGATACTAATTTTTAAAGCAATCTTGGGTATTAAGCGTTATCTATACACTATTTAACACAAACATCTATACAATCAGATCAAAATGATTTTCACACTATTCTTGTTACATATACAGGATTTTTTTCCATTCCCCCAGTTACTGAGCTTTAGATAGCAACCTCTTTAATTTCAGCTTCTCAGTAATGAAGATACAGAATGAGTTTGAGTTCCATAATTCTGTCACTATCTTTCATAAATGAGTTGTAACAAACTCTCCCAGTTTTTTTTCTAAAGACAGGAATACAACTCAACAAGTGGAAGTTGGTGGAACTTAAAATGCTAAATTACTCCCAACATTTACTTTTTTAAAAAGCTTATGTTGTGAAAGAAATATAAAATGGCAGTGAAAAAGAACTGATACAAAAATATTCTAAGATATACGCGTATATACACATACGCATCATTTTTAAAGGGCCACATCGGAACATAATTTTGCAGATTAAATTATGGGAACATTAACATCGTTGATGCTCTACATAGGACAAAGCATTATAGTGCAACACTGACAACCTTAATAATTTTATATTTACTACTTTATTTCTGTAAAACTTTCTATAAAAGAAACACGTTGCATTTCAGTATGGTTACTTTTTTTCCTTAAGCAATTATTCCCTTTTAAGTTTTCTGTGGTGAAACTAAGTATTAACTTGTCCAAGAAAAGCATTTACTTTCAATTTGGCAAGCTTTGAAAAACTATGAACCCCTTCAATTACTGTCAAACTGAGAAGTACACTTGATTTTTTTTGGGGAAAAAAATTTACTAGAAGAACCACATCATTTTATTGTGAGTTACAAAAGTGATTTTCATAACTTGTTAGCTGTATAGCCAACCATCTGGGCAGATATATTGGATTCTTGGATTTCAACACCAGCAAGTTATTTCCACAGTGATTAACTGTTTTCCTCTTCCTATTGCAGGTTCTTTTTTTGTGTACAGACGTATTAATTGAAAACACAGCTTAAATGAAAGATTACAAATAAATACTGCCTTTGAAACTGCATTAAAGCCAAAAATGTGTTCAGTACAGGAACATCTCGTTTTGGCCTAACATAACAGAAATCAGTGCTGCCATTGATTAAAAAAAATACACTACCAAGCAAGTACTGCAGAATATACTGAGGTCCAGACTTCCTGTCTCTGCAAGCTCTACTATTGTCTGCAGAAAAAGAAAAGGAAAAGGAAAATAAGAAATTAGAATTTAGCACATAAACAAATACTGACAGCCATTGTAATGGCTGGTTTTCAGACCCAGGATTGTGAACTCTCTTCATTTCAGGTACTTTGCACACTGGAATAACTTAAATTCAGCTGAAACAGATTTTAAACCTACTTTATTAAACCCATATGCACATTTATTTCTCAATTAATTCTAGATTATACTTATTCGTAGTCTATGTAAGTTTAATTAGAGAAAAAGCAAGCTTATATTAATTTTGATACATCCACACAGTGGTTAGCACCAGCTTGACTAACCCATTGTTAAACCTATTAGAATTAATGCAGCTCAATTTCCAAATGGGAACATAAATGAAACTAGCTAGCATGATCTGCCAGTCTAAAAACCAGATTTTCTTTCCAGTGGTATCCCAGCAAAAGCTTTAAAACTATATTCACCTCTTTCCTCAGTTATTAAAGCTTCAAGAAAAAAAACAAATAATGCAAACCAAACCTCCTCTTACTGACAATGCTATACAAGGGTCAAGTGATACACAGAAGAATGTATCAGTTAAAGCATGCCTATAATTTCACATTAAATGATAGGGGCTTTTCTTATTTTATACACTCCTTCAGTACCCACTTAATTGTTGGAATAGAAGGAACCTACTATTCCATTAAATGGTTTCCAACAATTTTTAAATTCAGCAGCTGAGATCATGCCATGTGAGACTTAAATGACATGTTGACATTTGCAACATACGGAAATATCCTGAAAACATCGTTTACACAGCAACCTTCCCTGAACTAGAAGGAACTCACTCAGCATAAAGAGTTTACGGCAAATAGCTTTATCTATTGATCCCTTTCAAACCTTACATGTACGCATATAGGTGGTTTCTAACTGCAGAAGCAACAGAACAGTCCTTACAACTAGTTTCTCATCACAGCAATATAAATGTAACTTCCTTAATTAGATGATGACCACTCAGGTGGGTATCTTGACTGAAGCGGTAGAAGTTTTCCTCCAAAATACTACAGCGGTTATGAAAAATTTGTGGAAACGTGTCTTGAAAGTAACTAGTAAAAGCTACAGTCAACAGGCTGGGGGTAAATCAGTGTCTTAATGATTTCCCTGCAATCACAGGTAAATGAGCACAAACAACACTTTTCTTAGACTCATAAGGTCTGAAAGTTAAGACGATTTTTAACCTTGCTTGTATTTCCATTTGCTACTGGGCCAGTTCTTCCCTCCACCACTGCAACCCTTCATATCACCTCTCCAATCAACCACTGCCATTCACAAGCCTTTCCATGCGGCTTGCCAACTTCAGTGCTCTAACATCCCTTTCTCATCTCCCTCTGCCATCCCTTGCTTCTCCAATATCCTCACCAAAGGACATGAAATTAAAGGACCTCCCACACAAGGGTGACTTTAGTAAATAAGCCAAATGAACAGCAAGTAAAACACACAATGAGGTGTATCTAAGTGATTTCAGTGCTGACGGTGTGCCTTTTGATACCTTGGAAAATTGATAGAGTATGTTTGAACAATTTCATAAATAGTTCCTCTGATTTCACTGGGAGTATACATTACACTACAGATTAACAAAAGGGTGCCACACCAGAGAATGCACATGGTGCGATGCTCAACAATGTAGTTCAGTATCATCCACAAGTATGATCCCAAAGCTCAGGAGGACAGAAGTGAACCAGAGCAGATAAATCAGTTTTAAATATAACTCACTGAGCTTATACAGAGACCCAGGAGCACTCAAGTTAGAATACGCTGTTGTGCTTTGTCAACTTTGTGTCTATTTTCTATGTTTTTGAACTACCAGAAATTTTTCTTTATATACTTAATTTAAGAGTGACTTGGGTTATTTTGCAACACAGAAAAAAGGACATGACATACCAGAAGAATAAACATCTGATATTGTTACAACACATTTCCAAACACACTTAACTTGGCCAACTGGAATTACAAGAATTCTTTTGATTGCTTATTCCAAAGGTAAAGGCTAACTGAACATTAAATATTTGGAGACAAATTCTGAAAACATGAAAAAGCACTACACTGCACAAAGGTAAGGCATGCGTCCTGCAGTGCTTTATAACCCTGACAGTAGATCATTTTTGCAGATTGGTTAACTGCGGTGTAAGAAATCTAAAACACTCTTAGCCATATGCATCTGCCTGAAGAAGCTGCATTTCGTAATTCCTATCCAGTTCAGCAAAGCTTCTGTAACCACACTCAACTACTCAAGCAAGTAGATAAAATGAGTTGCATATTTGAGTAACTTGCTGAATCCAAACCAAAGTGCAGTTGTTGACTATACTATTTAATTCAGTCCAGTTGAAGGCAGACAATTTAGTTTGGAATTTACTTTGGCAAATTTGCAATAACAGAAAGGGAATTTGCAGAATAAATGTGCACATTGTCTAAACATAACTCAGCTACAACCTATTGGAAACTACAAAAATCATTTAAGGTACGGCAACCATCCTGTTAAAGCCTATTACATTTTCATTCCTACGTAAGATCATAATTCCAAGTGGTCTGATGTCAATCCACACAGGTGTTTTCACAAATTACTGTGAAGTAGAAGCGCAAACCTCACCTTTGGTGAAACGTGAGCTTCTAGGAAACTTTGACAAAATGAAACAAACAAAATGCTTCTGCTGCTTGTATAATTTTTGCATATTCAGTGCTCAGTGTGGATGCTGAGAACAATGCATGTAAATTAAAAGAAATCAGAAGTGCTAATAACACTACTGTAACATCTTAGAAAGATAACATCCATATTTTCTCTAATATCAATACCAAAACAGAAATTCGCCCCAGACTGCCAGGTGTTTTGGTTGATTTAGTCTCAAAATGTTTGTCAGTCCAATACTTTCAGACACAAGGATAATGAGAGGTGCTTAGAAGTCTGGGAAGATTTTAGAAACTCAAATTAACATTTTTCTCATAATGGGTTATTTGTTTTAGGCAAAACTCTGAAACTTTACACTTTCATTTTCAACCAACCTCTTTTTAAGCTTTTTATTTTGAAAATTTAAGTTGCAATTTTATTTTCAAAGAATCACAGAATGGTTTGGGTTAGAAGGGACCTTAAAGATCGCCTAGTTTCAACCGCCCTGCCATGGGCAGGGACTCCTTCCACTAGACCAGGTTGCTCCAAGCCCCATCCAACCTGACCTTGAACACTGCCAGGGATGGGGCAGCCACAGCTTCTCTGGCAACTTGTGCCAGCACCTCACCACCTTCATAGGGAAGAATTCCTACCTTATATCTTACCTAAATCTACCCTCTTTCACCTTAAAGCCATTACCTTTTGTCCTACCACTACATGTCCTTATAAAAAGTCCATCTTGTTACTCAAAATGACCGCCATGCAACTTTGAACCAGTAAGACTTGAGCATATTTCAAATACAAAAAGAGAAAGATGGAAGACAAGACTTTTCAGCATTTTAGACCTGCTGTTGTACAACAGTTTATTGACTTTACATTCACTGAACAGCAAACTACTCTGACCGACTAGTGGAAGGCTGCTGAAGAACAAGTTCCACATATCTCATGGCTTTACCTTTTTCTTTTGTTCTTCCGTGGCTTTGATGATTCCTGGATCAGACTTCCAGGATTTTCCAAAATTGTAGAAGAGTGCAACGCTATTCACGAGGAATGGAAGATGTATAAAGAAAAAATTGAGATGTGTTTGAAGTCAAGGAACTTAAAGTTTAAACCCAAATTTCATCTTTAAAATGCTCACTGATAATTCTGAAATAAAATTTAGATCAATTTTTACACAAGGATGCCCTTGAGTCACTGTCTTCTGAGTTGAAACAACTCAGCACTGCTGCAAGAACCAGCCTGGTACTCAGTATTCTCTATTGCTCAAACTTGAAAACTTACATATTATAATGCTGTTCTCCATGAGACATTTCTAAAGCACTTATCCTTCTGAAGAATGAATAATGATAGTTCAGTTTTCATAATTATTTCCCCTTTTAAATAAACTCCATGAAAATTATCTTCTCAAAAGTATTTCCTGTTTTCACAATAAACATTTCAGAGCTCTATTTATAAGACAGACATTTGACTGCCTATATCTTTAGTTGCTTGACATTCCTGTTAGATCACAGAAAGGACTCCTTCTAGCCATAGAAGGAATTGTGTTTCAACAACCACTGTTGCATGGCAATCATGTCTCAACACCACTTATCTCCAGCAAAGGTGCTGTCTGAAAACCGGTCCTATTATAAGGCAATACCCATATTTCACACCAACAAAAGGTATTTTTAACATATTAATAAATCTAATGCTTACAAACCCACAGGATTTAGTATTCTGGAAGTATTTATAAAATCAGTTACCATATAAAGACAGAAAATAACCATCAGTTTTAAAATACATTTCCTGTGTTGAATGACTTGCCATATAACATGCCTAGTCTCACAACACGACATTTCTTCAAAGAATTACACCATTTCTTAGCAATGATGTTGTAAAAAACAAATACCTCAAACATGCCTCTTCCATAAAAGGTGGAAAATTATATCCTCTGACAAACCTACAAAAGCCCTAAGCAACCTAACTAAAGATACCTGTCAGCTGTTGGTCACAACTGCAAGGAGATGCCATATTTGACAAAGCAGTGGCTGCAGAAGTGTCTACAGCATTATCCAGGCAAAAAGGACACTGATTACTCTGGCATAAATCACTCACAGCACATACAAATTAGATTCTATAATGAGTAATTTAAATGAGTATTTCTCTCTGTTTGGTAATCATTAGAATTTCTACTGTTATTTAACTTCAATATGTTGTAATGCTTGCATTACAAAACGCTGCATGTAAGACTTAAAAACAAGCATTATATGGAAAACATATTCAACTATTTGTCAACAATATATTCTATTCTAGAAAAAATGTTCATTGAAGGCATTAAGCAGTAGTAATAAAAAATTACATAAATCATTTATAAACAGATCATGTGGTACAGATACAAAAAAATATTAACTGAAAAAACAGCACTTCTATAGAATAACAGTATCTCAAACCCTTCTATATTAATCATGTGATCTGAAAACTCTGAAATATGAATAAATGCAAGTGAAGTCTCTTTTTGACTTCTAATGCTAAGAAAGTCTCATTGTTCATGTGGAGTGTATCCTATCCTGAATAATTTTTGTTTTCTTTCTGTTGGGGGGAGGAATTGGTTGAGAATTTCTAATTAAAGAAATATTGGCAAGTTAAAATTTTAATCATGCAACTTATGTAGTAGAATGTTAAAGTCATTAAAGGCTAATTACTCTTTCCTCTAACAACCTATTTCCAGTATGTTTGTAATTTCCACCAGCTACACTATTGCCTAAACACAGTTCTATTTAATACATCACAGATAAAAAGCTTTGACTTTAATATTTCTACAATCTAATTTCTTCCTATTTTTCTTCTAAAATTATCCGCTGCCAAGAATAAACTTACCTTCTATCCAGTAAACGGATTTTTATAACTGTAAGTCTTTGGAATTGTTTGTTGGGTTTTTTACTGACTAAAATTTGGACAATCTATGTGATAAAGAATCCGTGCATTTTCCGAACTTAGCCTTCCACCATTTGACTCTGTAAAATACAGAGTCTAAGTTTTGCGTTTCCTCTTATCATGGTGGTTTTTGATGAGTGCAAAGCTGACAGTTTAAATGATGGCAGATAAGGTACTTCTGTGGGAGATGGGAGATGTCAGGAGACTACATGAGGAAGTAGAGTCAAGTATAGATCAGCAGTAACTATGTAAATGGAGAAATATAAATTCAGCAGTATTTTTCATAAGTGCCTTCAAAAACCTCTTTCTCTTGAATTTTAAGCAAAACTGGGGAGAGGGGATGAAAACCAACCAAACTTTGAAGGTGAATGAATTGCCTCCTCCAGAGTATTTCTGGCATCTAACACAGATAACTCCAACTATGGAATCCACCTCACTTACTTAAATTACTCAGTATGCCTTCATACACAACAAAAAGGAAAAAGCCATGTCCAATGTATCTTCAGTATCAGGATATTTAAATTAAGCTAAAGAAGCAGTGCCCTACAAGCAGCTATTTTTCTGCACTGGCTATGAAGAGAGCTTAAATAACTTGGATATGGATGTCCACACCAGAGGTATCTAAAATTATGTTGAACTGACATTTACTTCCAAAGACATTTTAGCATCTTCTAGCACAGACATCTCTCAAAACTCTCCATGCACATGAAACCCTTGTAGGTTTGCATTAGCTAGAGAGTAGGGGAGTGGTTTTCCAGAGAGAGTGCCTTGGTTTTGCCCTAACATTCTCACAACTACACAAGTAAAAACTCATTACCATACTATTAAGGGCTGCAAAATGTATGATATAGCAAGAATTCACTTTCTGCCCTGTCACCAATTGCTGTCTTTCATGAGACTTCTGCATTTATCATTGTGAGAAACAAAGCAGAAACACCCATGAAACACTTCCTATTTTTAGTCCTAATCAGTACCCTTTAATGCTTAGAACAAATTCAACAGGCTAAAAATTATTCCAGGAAACCTCTTGGAACCAAAAAGACCATAACATTAAACAGAAAACTAAAACCTAACAAGCACCCTACAACCTTTGAGCGAAGTAAAAACCCTATGAGCTCATTTTCCATCCTGAACTGAAGCCTATTTAGAAAGGCCCAAGCACAAGCAGCTTCCTGCTATCAGAGCTACACATCATACAAATGCCTGAAAGCAAGCCAAAATGTGCATTATAGACCAAGAGATTCCCTTCCACTATCTACTAATCCAGTAATAAATGCTTTTCTCATACACAGAAAAACCTGCAGCCAGTGAAAGCTGTCAGAGATCAATACTGTTTTTTTGCTGTTCTCCTGAAGGTAATTTGGGTAATATGCATCTTGGGTATTTTTTTGAACTGCTTATCCCTACCAATTGGTTTGTTACCATTTTTAACACACTATGCTGTTGTAACAGCTTTGTTAAAGCATAAAATTCATCATGAATTCTCTTACATCCCATGTTTAAAATGATCTCTAATTGAAAAAGTGTGCAGTTTCTTTCACCTAAACCCCACCAATACGCAAAGTGTATCTGAAAAAGATAATACAGTATTAGTAAATGATAATTTTTTTAAGAAATTATGAATTGACTTATACCATCTCATGAGCTCAGCATTTCAAGTACTGTGCTATACCAGAAAAGCTATACCACATACTTCATTTGCACCAGCAAACCCTGACATCTTACAAAAACTGAGCCGTAAAGGATCCTTCTTACATAACAGGCACTATTTGTTCAGCTGGAACCAAAAAGACTGCATGAACAACTGAGACAGGAACTCAGGACACATGCCCTGAACTTTTTACAGGATGCAAGAGAATGTTCTACCTATAAATGCGAACGAAAAATAATGGAATGTGAAATTCTAGTCTCACATTATTAAAAGTGTACTTTTAAATCTTTTTTTTTTTTTTAACTAAATTAAAATACAGTGATTTAATGTGTAGGATTTTTGAGGGTATTTTTCCTCTACTTTGAAAACAATAGAAGATTAGAATACACTGACAGAGCAAGACACAACTATCCCTTGTAATTGGCAAGATACAGCTAAAGTGAAGCAGTAAAATAGCAGTAAAACTGGCAGGGAAGCATAGGAACACACATATCAATAAATACACCAACCATAACTTTCCCACTCCCTGCAAGAATAAGATTTCTATTTTAACAAATATATCAGACTCAGAAGCCACTGAGAGAAAAACCCAGTAGAATAAAAACACTTACAAAACCTCAGTATAATAGATTCATCTGAACTGCTTGAATTTACTTTCAAGACTGGTCTTCTAGAAGACACATCACTGCCTTAGAATTTATAGACTTATTTTTTCACGTGACCACCCTAAAATTCAAAAAACCACACTGCTAATCTTTGATTTCGCTTGTTCTTAATGGCAGATTGTTTTGCCTGCCCTTGTCTGTCTCATTAGGATTAAACCCAAAAGACCAGATGATCTTTTAGACACCTTCAACATACCTACAAGAAAATTCTTCCCAAATATGGCGATATGGGTGATATGGTTTAGTGTGAGGTGTCCCTGCCCATGGCAGGGGGGTTGGAACTAGATGATCTAAAGGTCCTTTCCAACCCTAACTATTCTATGATAATACCCAAATATTAAGGTAACTCAGCAATTAAGACCTTTATAATACAAAGGTCTAGCAAGGCAATTCATGACAGCTGTTTAAGGTTGGAAACTTTTATCCTGAGGAAAAGATGGTCAGAATTTGTAGAAACTACAAGTACAGGTTTTATCACTTGAATGTTACAGAATATAAAGTAGTACTCTAGTCTGCTGTAAGTAATCATATAAAGCTGTAAAAATACAAGAACCCTTTCTCCAACCGCAATGCTGTGCCTCATGCTATAATAATAGCGCAGGCATGCAATTTCTTTTTTCCAATAAAGCTACAGGGCAATTTTCCAGAAGAAGAATGAATTTGGAATCTTATTAGAAAGACTTCCAATTAAAAATCACCAATTAAAGATGGCCTCGAGCACTTAGTCTTTAAAAGTGCTTGTCAGAGAAATGTGTCAGCTCTAATGAAAGCAATTAGTAGCTGAAGATTTTAGACCACTACTTCTGCGTACAAAAAGACCGTTGCAAAGGTTTTGAGGCACCTACCTTAAACTACAGAAGCAGTACAGTATTTTATTGACACTCAGAAGTCACAGTTTAGTAGTGTAATTAATTGTTTGTGGTTACTACTTATAGTAGTGGACAATGAACATTATTCTATGACAAAACACCCCCAAACTTCAAGTTACTTTAATCAGAATGGCTAACAAATAAAAATCTAAGAAAGTTGTACAAATTTGTAGAAAACATGCGCTTCAGGATGAAAATCTCTCAATTTGTCAGCCTTAAGGGGCAGTTTTCTACACCAAGCTTGAGGCCATAATCAAGTTGTGCTGGCTGTGCAGCCATTTTAACATGGTCGAGGACTTTGATTGAAAGTTGCACACATTCTTAGATTTGGTTCAAGCTGATGTTATATTAACACAAGAAAGCATTTCATGGTAGCTCAACATCTGCAACCCGAAACAGCTAGCAGCATTAGGAAACATGAGTTTCTAAAGAAAACACACATGTTATGGAGAGCTGAGATTCAGAAGTGAGGTGGTATAGTTTTTGTAACTGCCTTAGAAACTTGCATTTTACTATTTGTTAAAGTCAGATTTTCTTCACAAAAAAGAACAGAAAAGCAACTTCAGTCTAGAGGCATGACATATTTAGCTAGTTCTAATCCATTCCATAAAACCTGCTTTTAAAAAAACAGTTTCTTTAAACACAAAATAGCTGTCATCTCCAGGCACACTGGATTGCTATTGTTCACCCCAACACCTTTGCAAACACTGTTAGCACAGAAGCCAAAAGCAACATGGAAGCAGGGTCTCGTCTCTGTTCTCAGCCCAAAAATGTGAGGCTTATTTAGCTAAGGCTGGAGAACATACTAACAAGATGAGAAAAGGGTTGCACTGCTACTATCCTATTTCATGGTAATTCCTTTGAGGATGAAAACTAATTTCTAGAAAAGTCAAGCTAACATCCACCATAAATACTAAGCTCACTTCAACTATTTACAAGAACTGCATTAAACATTTAATAAAACATTAAATCTCTACTGCAATTACAATACCTAAGAAAGTTGTTTAAAAAATTGAGCCTATTTCCTTATGGTGAATAACTGACAAACTTCAGTGAACTCTGAACTGATTTCTACCCCTGTGAGTATGAAAAGTTCACATATAGACACAGCCAAGATGGAATATCTATAACCTAGTGTTATTTTGTTAACACATACATCTTCAAAGACTGAAAATACAGTTAACAAATGTATCTAAAGTTTGTATGAAATGGAATTTGCAAAATCTTGAGGAAGAACTAACTATAAAGCTAATTTCACTGGAATTAATACATACCATGAAATTACCTACTGCTTTTCAGAAAAGTGGTGTCTAAAGATGCAGGCAATTACACCCTGTCACCTCTCAGCTAGAGCATACTTTATGGAGTTGCTTATATTTCCCCCACTTAAGAAATTGCTAAAGCACAGGAAATTTTGCAGACTACTGTAAGTCAATTTTGAGGAAAGTCATTTACCAAAGGAGTGTGACTTATTTAGCAAAGGAAACTGTGCACGTTTTTAAAGCAATAAAATAATTACCATCAGGACAGAAAGCAATGTTTAATGGAGACAGCAATTTAAAAAATTTGATTAGTTTAGTTACTGTTATATGTAGGCTATATCATCTGGGTATTACCTCATACTCCTAACATAAAAAAATACTATTATACTGTATACAAAAAAGGATATCATTCCAAAACCAGAAGAACCATGTCACGTACATCCAGAATTTTGTTGCCAAGTATATTCCAAGAGGCAGTGCACTGTGCATGGAGTGATCAAAGAATGACCTGTAAAGTAGGAACAATTTCACATGGTAAGTTTTAACTTATGAAGCCTGAACTACTGCTTCAGAAAAACACTTCCTGCTAAAATTTGTACTATATAGAATATTGCAAAATATACCATAAAAACCATTTTCCTCAATGTCAAAGTTCGTGAGAAATTCCTGTTTTCAACCTGTCCAGCTGACTGAAAGTTATTTAATTAAAATTCATATATTTACTTTTGAACTGAATGTCAAGAACTGGAAAGAAGAAAGGTAGAACAAGCAAATACTCTGATAAACCACACTGTGAAAGCAGTTAGAAACCTGTGAGATTCCTTGCCTAAATGGCCAGTGGTTGCAAATTGCACTTATTTACAAGATTTCAGTTCAGTGCTAAAGATAGTTTGGAAGCCCATACAATGAAAACTACACGTTAAATTACTTCAGTAAGAAAAAAAGCTTAAGAAACCTTGCTGTTACCAGCCCACATAATTGAAATATTTCAGACTCTTGAACGTTTTCTTTCTGTGTACACTTGCCAATAGAAAGTCGGAAAAAACCCAGATTAATTCATTTTCCATATCACTAGATTTTTCCAGTTTAAAAACAGAATGCTGCTACTTTAATTTGAAAAAAAAAAAAAATGAAGCCATCAGAAATATTTTCACCATCTTATCTCTTACATCTTCAAGACTATTCTCAATAATATCGAATATAGTTGAGATAAGCTAGGTGAGTGATCAAGTTACTCCATATTCAAGAAAAAATTGGTAAACGTGTCAAAAGTCACACTCTAACCTGCTCAGCTCCTTGAAATAAAACTTCTTCCATCACCTGCCTAAATATCTTTACACTAAAGCATTTTACTTTTTTTGGTGGTGCCCTCAGGGCTACCATAGACAAAGGTGTGCACAGAGTAGTTCCCATTTCACTCCTGCAGTAACTGCTGTCTCTAATGGAAGTTCCTTAGGTCATTTGAGAAAATCCTATAAAGAAGATAAGCTAAGATGGTGAGTTGTAAATGAATATACATTTGGACCCACAGTAGTTACCTAGCAGAAATCTTTCTTTCAGTGATGTCTGTGCAGATGTGTGTGTGTGTGTGTGTGTGTGTGAAAGGAGCAGGGAGGAAAAAATAGCTAAGCAGGTTAGCTAAAATTCCATGGGGAAAGGAAATAATACTAGAATAATAGTTTCATTCAAACCTAGGCTTAGTGAAATACTCTTCAGAAAGTATTTATACTAAACATTAAGCAAATGATAAGACAAAGTAAGAACGTTAATCATGAATGTGTGTCAAGTAGGCAAAAAATACAAAACTTGACAAAAACATGGATCCTGAGAAACTTGGAAGGAATTTTGTCTTTGCTTCGTGCAGGAGGTGTAGTTGAGGATTTGCATTTACAAATCGTTTGTGGGAGAAGGTCAGCAAATTGCAGAGGCTCAGAGATGTCAAAAACACAGAATAGACCATTTCCAAGGTCCATCCATTTCCAAGATGACCCCCTTCCCTCCCCCCCAGTGTACTAAGTTCACTAAAATTCTATGAACTTGGTCTAAGGAAGAGACATATTTTCTTTTCCTCTTTAAACAGAAAGGAAGGAGAAGTAAGCAGTTCTAATAAACATGACATTCAATGACAGAAATGCAAAAAGCTCATAAATATGAAGATATAACAGGTTCTTCTATACATATATCACATGACAACAAAAAGCAGAGGCTAGATAAAGTAGTCTACAGATCTTGAAAATCCACTGGAGCATGCCTGCATGAGTATGTGTGTGTACATGTACACATAAACGCATTTAAAGTAACCTCAAATGCAACTAAAAATCTTTATGACCAGGTAACATGTTGAAAATGTTATTAGAAAGCAGCCTTTTTCTTTAGTTACCCCTTTCCACTCTCTGACTCTGACTTAATTTCTCTCTATAAGGAGCCTTTGATGCCTTTGGGTATTTAAATGCTAACAAAAAATAGGCTGTAATAGCACACTTGCTCTTATCTTTTTTTATTCCTTTCTAGTAGATTCCCCTGACTGCTTTCTGCAGAATTCATGCTGATAACTCTTTGTAGACATTCAGCACCCTCCTCTGGATAATGACTGAATTTCTGTTCTGCTTTTAGCTTCTATTAGCTCAGTGGCATTCCCCCAAGGTAATTTCATGGCTATTTGCAAGACAACAGAGCATTACAAGCACTAAAGTCACACAAGATCTTTCCCAGAAACAGCAATGAAAAAAAAAAAAAAAACCCAAAAGATTAATGTTGCATGTTGAAATAACACACACAAAAAAGAAATTCAAGATTATTTAAACAATAGAGATGCCAGCAAAACATTTCTTGTGTGCACACACTAAACAGTGTCCTGATAAAACACTTACTTTGAAAGAAACTGCACCATAGCCCAAACTCCACCATACATCAGCCCTTTAATGAGCCAAGAATCAATGTCTAGGTCTGCTATAAACCCAACCAGCCAAATAACTAGGAAAGGAGTTCCCAGCATCACCTTCTGACGGAATTCCTATATAGAAACAAATATCAGTAAGCAACTCTATTTTCAGGAACAGATTATAAAATAATATTCTATAATACACAGGATAGCCACAAAAAACTTAGAAGAAATTTTCAGGAAGCTTGACATAGAGGGAGGAACCTCATAAATTTCTCATTTCCTATATTTACATACCTCCAATGAGTGCGCAAGAAAAAAAATTTATAATGATTCAGTGATTTGTTTATTTTAGAAGAATTGTCTTCTAAAGACATTGATGTTAATCCAGAATAAAGACAATGGTAGCTCTTCTTTAAGAATCTGTCAAAGTGTATAAACTACTACAAGGCACGTAGTAATCTCAGCGAACTTTAAAGACTGTTACTATGTAATTAATAGATAAAAGTTATACTGAAGCATCTATGAAGAAAGATAGGAGCTTTTTTGTCTTATATTATGTGGGTACAATTCCTGATGCAGGCACTGAACTCTTCCAGATACTCAAAGCACAGTCGCAAAGCCCATGTACACACAACACAGTGCACAAACCACTTAAAATTAATAATCACTGCATTATTATATTACCACAGGGTTAAAGCACAGGCTGTAGTCAGTGCTTTAATAATCAAGATGCAATGTAACTTTAAATTATGAAGTTGTAACTAGTCAGTGATAGCAATACTTAATATCCAGCACAACACTGCCTGGTAAGTAAATATTAACTCTACATAAGTTATCAAACTACAGGCAGGTAGACAGTTCTTCACGCCAGAGCAATTGTTATCCTTTATCCCATCATTTCTTTCCTCCTCCTATCTGTAGTATAAAATAATAACCTCAGAAGAAAAAGGCCTCCACATTAGCGATTACATTATACTATTAAGATTGACTGCTTCTTTCATCCACACAGAAGGATACATAATTAGAGAGGAGACCAGAGTTCAGGATATCAAAAATGATTCTCTCCTTAGATGCTTAAGTCAGCTTTGTGAAAGTGTTGGCTGTTCCCTACAACACCTGACCACTTGGTACTTCCCTAACATTTGGCTAGCACAAAAAACTAAAGGTAACTGTGTGGAGGATTAGGGTTTTCTTCCCTCCTACACTGAATAAAGCTTTTCTTTTTTCCTCTTGCAATTACTCTTGCTATAACAAAACCATGTTTTCTGAAACTGAAATGTAGAGACAGCACACTACTGAACTGCTTACCTTAAACAAATACACACTCCCCCTAATCAACAGCAGCAGTAATACTGATTTACATAAGTGTTAGACCACTTCTTACCTTATCAGCTTTTAGTTTTCTCAGAAAGGATGGACTGTCATATCCCTTTGCCTGTCTTGCTTCCTGTAGGTGATTTATCATCCAAACGTTTTTCCTCTGTTTTGCAAGATCAAGTGGTGATTCTCCCTGCCAGAGGTACAAAAGTGGGAAACATCCAATTTAAAAATAAAATGCATTCAGAGCACTTCTGAAACAGAAGATTGGCAAGCAAAAACTATACATTTTAAATCAGTTTGAGATATATTCTGGCATACTTTTTGCTCTGCAGCTTACTTGACATGAAACATCATTCATTCCTTTTGGTCTTTTTCCCTCTCTCATAACTGTACATGTGTGGACAAACAGAGTATAAAACATGTGATCCTGACAATATATATGCCCTGATATAGCATTAATTGTTGCTTAGGTATAACACATCTGTATTTCACTGGTTTACACACAGCCTACTAGTCTGTAAACGAAAGACTGTGCTTCCCCCTCAGCTATTGACAGGCAGCAGAAATCAAGCAAAGAATAAGAACTCGTGACCCACTGGATCATGGAAACTCTCACAGTCTAAAGCCCAACTTCTCAGTTATTTCTCTGCCCTTCTGGCAGAGTGAAGTTACCAATATCATGGAATGTTTCTATAAGGAATTTTTCCCACAAGCTTAGTGTCTTTATATTCATCTCTGTTACTGAAGTCCTAGGAAGAAAATGGGAAAGAATAAACTGATTGCTCATTTCCAACTCATTCCAAAACACTAAGCTTTTATGCTTAGCTTGCGCTCCACATACTTTGGGTGCTAAACTTTCTCCTTCCCTACTTTCAGAGAGGACCAACAGACAGAGCAAAAGAGACACAGAGAGAGAGATACAGGGGCCAAAGGTGCCTACCAAACTGATTTGTTGCTTTTAAAACATTTAGGAAGAGAGCTAAATTAATGTTATTGACTGGGTTTAAAATTATAGAGGAGGCAAGAGACAACCAATTGCAGGTACCTCCAGCTTCAGTTTTGCATTTGACTCCTCCTCTCTTCTACTGGAGTTAACTCCCCTCCTAAACAAACCATTCATGGAGGCTTGAAAAATGGCTGAATCCTCCATCGCTCGGCCCCCTCCTAAAAAAAAAGTGAGACAGGTACCAGAAACTGAAATTACCCAGAAAGGGCAATAATTACTAAAGACAGAAGAGATCTCAAAGATTAAAAAGTACAGTTAGCTACCTATATCCCATAGAAAGACAATGGGAATCGAGTACTTAACTGTCATTTTTGCCTTTGAAATCTTGCTCCAAATCTCTAAAAGGAGAGTAAACAGCACAGACTACAGTTTATGAGATGAAGCTTCTTGCTAAAATACTATCTTGCACTCCTGTGCAAGCTGTTTAACTAGAAAAAAAATAATTAAAAATTACCTTTTGACTTAACTTGGCTTCAAATTTACTTAGCCAGATGTTTAAGAAACAGATTAAGTTAACTCCATCCTCAGCAGAAATGCCTGAAATCAAGCCATGGTCCTGCTTCATCACAAATTTAATAGAAATTTCAATTGCTCTGGAAAACTTCAGAGATGCTTCTTGTTTTTAATATCACCGTATATATCTAGACTGTAAAGATTACCTTTAGACAAGCAATCCCCTCTGGGAGTTGATCTCCCAAGTAAATCCTGAAGTTGTCTCGTGGTCCCGCTGAGCATCCCTTCCACTAGAGGGCCATGAGACACCTAGGAACTGCCTAAATAAAAACATTGAGGGAGCTTTAAAGTCTTTTGACTGTGCTTCTCATTACCTCACCACTTTAATAATTTCCTTGTTTTCACAGGAGTGGTGGATGGCTGACTCACTTAGAAAGGAAAAAAAAAATAAAACCAATAAAAATTGGGGAACTTAATCTAGTTACAAACTTGATTTGCCAGGAAGCAATAAGGCTTCAATAGTATATATTTGAAGAGTTTAGCCAGAAAGAATAATCTGAAGCTATAACTGTAGGGAACTTTACATATAGACTTCCATGGACAAGCCCACAGATACACTGATTAATCAACAAACTACATCTGAAGTTTTATTTAAAAAAAATAAATAAAAATCTTCCTTCAACTGTAAAAGCTCTTTTAGGTCTCTGTCACTCTCTAGTAAAAAAGGAGCATCTGCTTATATTTAAGTAAAATTTGCAGCTTCCCAATGACCCCCAGTGATAAACTGACTCCCTGTGAAATCCTGTGTCTTCATCTGCCCAATCCATCATCTACTGGGGTGGCAAGATAATTTCCTTAACAAAAAAAAATCAGCTAATTAAAAAACCACTCTATTTTGACAACTGAAAAGCTGGTTCCAACTCTAACTGTAATCCAGTTCTCAAAAAGGAAAAAGTTATCTTATACCAAGAGAAAAGTATTATTTCCATGTACAGCATATTATAAAGATTTTAAATAACACAAACAGGACAAAACCCACTGCTTGTATCAAGTTTTATTCTAGAATAAGAGTGCTATTGTCATACACTTGCCAAACTGTCATGCAAAGCAAGAGAGTACCTTACTGAGATGACTGGTTCCAATTTGTTCCAAACCTAGGTGGCCAGCAATATATGACTTTCTAACACAGACTAACTTGAGTCGGGAACAACACAGTCAAAGCTCGCACCTAATATTTGAGCCAAAAAATGATGATCATTACCACAACTCTTAGTCAATTTTATAGGCTAGCTGAGAAAATGCCCTCACTAGATAGTGCTGCAGAAATCTGGAAGTGACTGCATCAGAAAGGAGCCTTTCACTATTCCTTTCATTTCTGGGGAAACAAAAGCCAGATACCTAACAACTGTTTTTTGGCTTAAATAATTTTTTTTTTGCTGGACAGTCCAAGGTAAAACACAATAATGAGTTTTTCACAAGGTGAAACACAAAACTGATTTTTTTTCTACAGACGTAGAAAAATCAACCAAATTCATGAGTTTCCTACCTGTTCACAATCACTCAAATCAGCACCTGCTATAAAGTCACTAGCAGGATGGCAAAACTAACACTGCTAGAATGATTTCTATCCTCTGAAGATCCTAGGGAATCTGGGAAGGCATGCAAAGGAACCTAGACTCCACTGCAGGAGGCAGGCAGTGGTTAATGAAACCAGGCACATGTCTTCTGCATGACTGGAAAGGTATCATGATCCAGCAGGTTCAAAACCTATTTTTCTACTGACTGCTGCTGTCTGTCAATAAAGAAGGAGAGACCATGAAATGCTTCAGGCTAGCAAATACATTTTTATTTGGCCAAACATATAAATTTTTATTATGGGTTTTAGAAGTCCACAAATATAGGTAAGGTGATAACTTTAAAACGCTAACACACTAATCAGTCTGCCAAGGGAAGCAAGGTATGACACTGATTTTTGTTTTCCACAAAAATACCTTAATTGTTACCATTAGGTGGCATAGAAAAAAAGCTTTTCAACAGTTTACAAGAAGCGAGGCTAGCAGCTTAATTCATCCACAGGATTGACCTTACAGACCAGGAAAAACGATTATATATTCACATCAGTACATGCAAGAGGCTAGTTGATTTGTTTTAAACATTGTGGAAAGCCATGTGATTGCATTTTAATACTTTGTAAGTACAGATTTACAGATGTATTTTCCAGTGTAACTACTCCATACATAACAGTCATTAAGTGGAAAATACAAATACTGTAAGAGAAATAGAGAATTCTTTTTCTAAAACTGAATTCTTCTCTGACACCATAGAATAAGCATCCTGGGTGGTCAAGTGCACCTAATATGATACACAGAAGAGTCTGGAGGCAATGGACATAAGTAAATTCAATAAGTGCATCTTCCACTGTTGGAGAAACTCCTATAGGCGCTAAGTCTATGGCATAAATTCAAACAGCTGCTTGGCTGGTCTAACATATGATAGGGATTGGTTCTGATAGTGCTGCATCTAGATTTAGCATTAAGAGATTCTGGTAATCAGGCAACTCAAAGTATTTTCAGGCCTCCAACTTCCTTACTGACACTGGGAGATATACAAGAGTATTTGTCACTTTCCTGGAAGAGGAGAGATGTCTCTCATCTCATTCCAACAGTCAGCCCAGAACTCCCCTACAAGATATTCTGTCAGATTTCCAATTTCACATCCAAATGTGTGGGTCTTCATGCATGCAGTGTAATTGCACACCCTGATCCCATATATTTGCACATAACCATTGCTAAATTATTTACACAAGTACTTTTGAGGGTGAAGATTTAGTTCTTATGCATCACTGTTAGGAAAAACTGACTCCCAAATTAAACATCAGTGGCATAGCTTTTGCTCCATCTTCACAATCCCACTATACCCACAATAATAATCTTGGGATTTATCATAGGCTCAGTTATTTCTGTCTCAAACCACTTACAATAAAAACAGACCAAGTGTTTACCTTTATGTTTTGAGCATCAACATTAGCTCCAGCTTCTAACAGAAGACTAATAACTGTTGTATTTCCTGCTAGCACAGCCCAGTGCAATGCTGTGTTTTTGTGGTACTTGTCTCCAAGATTAACAGAAACATTAAATGTAAGTAGTAATCGGGTTGGATCCACGCTAGAAAAGAAAATTCTTGTTAGATCAACAGAAGATTATATCAAATACATACGATCTCACTGTTAATGAGTTTGATTTCTATAAAGAACATCGATCAGGCACACTATGTAATACAGTGTTACATTTTTTGCTGATTATTATGAATGGCTCAGATTTCCTTCCCACCAAAGAGCAACCACAATTCTGTTGGCATTTAAAGGAGCTCAGTAAGACAGCTTGTTCTGGGATGTCTTGAAATACATTTGTTACACAATTCTGTTTTCATGTTTACCAAAGTCTAACAGTATTAACAGATTTGTAAAATCATGCACATGATTATATACTTGGCAGACAACAACTGAAGTTCAAAACATGTTAGATTTCCACTTCACATTCCAAAAGATGGAAAACAAAACAGGACGATAATGTTGGTACATGCATTCATAAAAGCTAGCCTCTCAAGAACTGATTGAAATAGGCCCTTCAGAGCAGGAATTTAATTCAGACAAACCTGCTCTTTGGAGAAGTGTTATTTTACACCAACTTTTTCCAGTCACCTCTACAGGAAGATGTACTTTGTAAACTAAAAGTTCATATTAGTATTTCGGCATGATATCCACTCCAATTTATTTTACTGTTACTGTAGTGGTTTTGTCTAGGATTGAGTTAATCTTCATAATAGCACCTAAAGTGTTGTTTTGGATTTGTGAGCAAAACAGCACTGATAACACATGCATGTTTTAGCTCTTGCTAGCCAGGTCTTACACAGTGTCAGGGCCTTTTCTGTTCCTCATGCTGCCCCACCAGCAGCATGTAGGCTGGGGGTAGGCAAGAAGCTGGAAGGGGACACAGCCAGGACAACTGACCCCAGCTGACCAAAGTCATGCTCAGCAATAAAAGCTGAGGAAAGAAGGAGAAAGGGAAAGGACATTTGGAGTTATGGCATCTGCTTTCCCACCTTTACAGGTGATGGAGCCCTGCTGTCCTGCAAATGGCTAAGCATCTCCCTGCCAATGGGGAATGGTGAATGAACTCATTTTGCTTTGCTTGGGCACACAGCTTTTCTTTCTGCTATTAAACTGTCTTTATCTCAACCCACAAGTTTTCCGACTTTTCTGATTCTCCTCCCCAAACCACTGAGTGGGAGTGAGCTGTGTAGGGCTAAGCTGCCTAATAAGGTTAACTCACAATGATCATGAATGAAGTGGCAATTGTGGAAAACAACACTGACTACTTAAACAAACAAACAAAAAACAAACAAAAGAAAAGGAAAAAAAAAAAAAAGAAAAACAAACCATAACTTTCCAAAAAATCAAACACAGTCACTCCTATACGCCACTTAGTTAACATCAAGAGAAAGTAGGAAATGCAGTGAGATACTACCTATGTGTTCTGTAAGCTGCCCACATTAAAGGTGTCATTCCATTTTGATCCATCATATCTACATCCTAAAAAAGTAAAAAAAAAAAGCACTTTGGTGAGATAAGTAAGCATGCTCAAGATCCAGTAGCTACAACGCTTGCAGTGAGAAGCAGTATTTTAGGACTAGCCAATTGAATTGGAGAAAAACTGGCAAGCTTTTAGTATATAATAAAACGAGGGATTTAGAAAACAAAAACAGACATTAACACCACCACTGCAAAAACATAACCATTCCAAACTATTTTGGAAACGAAGGAACAGTCATGCTGTGTAAGACTAGCCATTTCTATCTTACTATTAATCTTCAGCATAACAGATGTACAGACAGTGTACTGTTGTACTCAAACCCAGGAGAAAACTAAAACCATACACCGATATTTAATAAAATACTTGATAAATCAGCATAAATACCATGGGCTGAACCCTATATCCTACTGAATGGTAGCTGCATCTATTTTTCCACTTGCAAAGCAATTTTCCCTAGTTCACCCAGTTCCAAAGATATTTACAGACCTGGGCATCAAGTTAATGGATGTCAGAAAATTTTTAAGTTTAAACAAGAGCCATTAATAAAAACAACAGACATAGAAATAAAACTGACTTAGAATCAAGTGGTGACTAATCCCATAGCTAAAATATATATATATATAAAATTACATTTAACAGAACATAGCCATAGAATGACAAAATAGCACCATACAGACAATTCCTTTTGATCCATCACAAAGGATCTAATACCTACAGCAGTTTTCCCTGTCATAGACCCCTGCGTCTCACTAATTTGGAAACTGGTAATCCCTAAATACATTGGAGACAGATAAGACTCTCAAGCACATTTGGGCAAGTTCCAAAGACCACCAAGAACAAAATTACTCTAAACTACCTTAATGCAAGATCTGAACAGTTTTACTTAGAAGCAATACAGCTATGCCAATAATTTCTATGCTGCTCCCCTCAGTCCTCACTAGGAAAATTAGGTTGAAAGTGTTTGCATAAAGTCTTTTGCTACACAAACTACTGATAGAAACCCAGAAAGTGGATGATATTGCCTTCTATCACCCCAGAACCTTCTTCTCTACTCCAGTAGTCTGCCAAATACCCAGCACCCTAGGATCCCCGCTCATGGTGCTGCTAGCCTGACCCAGAGCGCTGTTTTCTAGGAAATCCAATTCAGTTCTTCCAAAAAAATTGCTTTTAAAATTCCCTGGCCTGCAGATAGCTTTACATTTCTGGGGTTTTACTCTGGTGCTTAATTAAAAAGAAATAATAAATTTTAAAAGCAGCTGATGAAGAGGAAAGAGAGCCACTGCTTTATTGTACTATTTGTTCAGATGAGAGTTACATGCATTAAGATCAGTATCCAAGTCTGCTTGCCCCAGTACATGTACAGAGTACATCCTCCTTTTGAGCCTACTAGCACAGCACAACCAGAACTGCCTTTAACCTCCTGTTGTTGAGATCATTAAGGAAATTAGAACTGCAGCCTAGCTTCAAGTTCATTCATTTTTGTGAAGCATGACTTTGATTCACAGGTCACACTGTGGAGAACAATATTTTGAAGACTGCAGAAATTGCTGTAACATGAACAATGACTCCTTTGTCTTCAGATTTCATATAGAAAAGCAATTCTTCATAACAGCTGGGATCTGACTGCCCAGGCATAAGCAGAACCATTCCTTCAGTGATTCCACCTGACTAATCAAAACTACACTTTGCAGACTAGGTGACACTCAGCTAAAAGAAAAATAAAAATCCATGAGCTCCAGACTACTCTCTGCACATAATTTACCCAGGCAGGCTACAGCTATTACTCATATTAAGCTATACGATGGGCTGAGGCTGATCCCTTTTCAAAGGAACTTTAACTAGAGGCAAAGCGACTAAGATTGACTTACATACTGTTGCAGAGATGTAACAAAGCTGACATAGCTGTGAATAGCAGACTTGTGCTCTAACAAACCTCTCATCAAAAAAGCTTCATATTTTGCCAGATCATTACTGCAACCACACAACAAGAGGGACATTTCAGAATGGAAGCTCTTTTGCTGCTTTTTGCCAAAGGGCTGAGGCAAAACCGTAAACTTTCAGCAGTAGGTACATATTAGGAGACTGTTCTTCTGCTCCGGTGTGTACCAACAAGCATTTTTGCATCAATTTCTTGTTTAATTCTCAGTGACAGGTCAATCTGATAACGCCCATGAAGGATTGTATTTACACTGTTAGAACATAGTCTGAGCATTGGAAGAACCTAAGATTTCAAAAGTAAGTGATACAATGATCAAAAAAAGCACATCCTGCTGCCCTGTGTATGTATTTCAAGCATGAACTCTGTGGACCACAACTGGCAAATTTTTTCACTTATTTCTGAAATAGTACAACTCTGGTTCTGAAAGAGAGCAACTTTGCATATGCAAAGACTTAATCCTAGGACATTAGTACAAGATTCCACAAAAAGCTTTTTGAGAGGCAAAAACATAGGGGAGAAAGAGCTTCCTGCATGGAAAGGAGCTGTAGTAGCTATTCTGCCACTTAACAGTACTTTCTGAAAGCAGTGTAGCTGACAAGGTAGGATTTTGAATAGCAGCTAGAGATCAGAGCAGCATTTAGGCTTACCAGGACATTTAACAAGCAACAGTCAAACCAGTACTGTGATACAATATGGCCTTTTCAAAAGCACAAAAAGCATCAAGATTCCACTTAGAAGTGCATTAAATTGCACAGGAAGGGACCAGGAATTTTATCCTCTTTAGAACCATTACTGGTTAGTTCACAAAACACAGACCTTCATAGAAAGACCCATCACATCCTTGTTCAGAATCCTATCTCCATAAGGAAATCTCTTTCACATGGACTGTTGCCCAGGGAAAGGGAAACAGACTTCTAAAGAGATCACATATTTAAAAGCATGTAGTAAAGAAGATTTATAAGGAAGGGAGATGTAGGGCTTAAAACATTTCCTAATTTAGGAAAAACGTGACAGTTATTCACTAGAAGCAGAGATTTTGTGGGATTCTTGTGGAATGAACAGGCAGCCAGCTCATCAAACAAGGCTCAGAACTGACACAGAACTAACACACAGAACTGACATATCTTGTTCTTTCAAACAACAAAAACTCTATTCTGAATACTGTAGGTCATCAAGAGCAGAGTTAGTTTTGATAAACATGAGGAAGAAACATGACTAGACTTATAATTCTGTAAATGATGTGCTGTAGGTTGGGTCTAAGACATACGCATTTGATTCAATGTCTTAATACTTGCCTGAGCCTGATGGAGAGAACAGTATTTAGTGCCAACAGAGCTAACAGTGCTTAGGAGCAGCTCTCAAGCACCACCAAAGTAGCCAAGGCTGCTGCTACCACACTGGCGTCTCCCAACCTAGATGCCCAACTAATCTTAGGCCATAGCTCAGAAGAAAGCCTCATGTAGTTTGGGACAGTAATTAACATACAAAATTGCAACTGTGAGAATAATAAAAAAAATACATACTTTATGATTACGTGATAAAGTATGAGTACAAAATAGTTAAACTATAACTTTAGCTACAGAATATTTCTTACAATATGACTTTACCCTACTAGTAACTATCATGTGTGACTGAGGTTTGCTCACACATTCCATGGAATACAAACACATCATTCAACCACCTGATATACCACATCCATATCTTAGCTTATTCTGGGGTAACAGGTTTGTATATGCCCCTGATGTATCTTTGGCATTTTAAGTAGTGTAGGTAGCATAAACAAGTAGGTGCAAGCATCAATTTGGAACATTTCTAAGTGCCTTCAAGCTCTTTTCAGTTTTTCTTTCTGGCATTTTATCTAAAATAATCACCTTACCTAAACTTGAGCTGTGCTACAGGTTCTGTTACTTGCTATCTGATTATATGTATGTCATGTACTTGCCCCAGGCTTGATTTTGAACCAGGAAAACCTACTGACACAAATATGAGCAAATTATGATACAGCCAGGTATTGGGCTCTCAAAAATCAGTAAGAGATATATCTAAATAAAAAGCAACAGCTATCAGCCACTGTTGCCTCTTGGCCAAGTAGTACTTGCTGGCACTGAAAGTGGGTTCACTTCTAACCAAGGCCAGAGGGCATCTGACCAAGAGTTCTTCCCCTATGCTACACTCCAGAAGGTCAAGGACTGGACTCAAGCCTCAGACTGGAAATTTTACCACTGGCTGCTGCAGCCCAGGAAGCCAGTGAAGCAGCAACACTGAAGTGGGTTCCAGCACTGTCTCAAAAAGGGACAGAAGCAATTAGGAGCAATTTCTTAATCCGCCAGTCAGTTCTCTACAGAGTTATGAAAGCTGGCTCTCTTCTGAACATGCAGGTCCACAAAGGCATTAGGATCCGAACTAACAAAGCACAACAGCCTACACTGACATTTATTTTGACATTTATGTAGTTGTCATTTATCACACAGGTACTGCTATTAAGGTTCAGAACTAGGGCAAGCCTGCTCTTTGGCTAGAAGAGAACCTGGTCTCTATAAAGATAAAAGGCAAAAATAATTTGCAAGTAGCATATAGGGTAAGCCCACATAAGCAAAACCAGCTCAGTTTCCAAACCTAAGTCACAGCATCACAAAGGACATAAAAATATATAAAAACAAATAAAAAGTAGAATCACGTATTTCCCACAGCTTCTACAGAAACCATGTTGTTTCTGCAGTTGTGTGTAGTACAGATAAAGAACTGAGTTATGGGATTGTTATTACAATGCTTTTGATAGTATAATATTTTAAACATACTATATTTTCAATATACAAATCAATACATAATTTCAAAGTTGAATTTTCTGAAGTGCTTCCAAAAGTTACTGTTAAAATTAAGTCAAGTTTACAGCATACAAAAGATACCAAAATCATGCTTGATAATATTTGGTGATTTTAATAAAAATCATCATTTTAAAAGCTACTGATAAGGAGAGCTCTTTCCAAGATAACAAGTTTTAAATTTTAAAGCAAGTTTTGTGTGTTTATGTATGTACATATGTAAAGACACACATCTTCTTTTGGACTGAAGTATTATATGCTCAGATAAACAGGACAAATCTGTACATAAACATGAGGACAAACAAACACAGGGAGATTTCATAATCACAGTAGAACATTTTAAAGTCCATTTATACTTGATTAATGCTATGCTTTAAACAAGTTCACACCTGTTATGCAAGTTACTTTGTTATACATCTGCAAGATTTTTCTGGTAACGTAAAACCCACATACAATTACACATAATTTGAGCGCAAAATACAAAACTTGTTCCTGATGGAAAATGTACCTGTCCCTTTGCTATCAGGTAAGCAACAATCGAAGTATGTCCGAACTGGGCAGCCAAATGAATACAGCTACATCCTTCTCCATCAATTAGCGACGGATCTGCCCCATATTTCATCAGCTGTACAACCATGGATAAGTGACCCTGTCTAAAGGTAACAAAACATAAAAAACAAACAACTGACTAATGATACACAGAAAAACTATTAAAATTTGAATATTTGAATACAACAAATATATTTAGCAGTTACTGTACTACCAGAGCTCGTGCACTTCAACTCATACTTTGAAAACAATTGTCAGGATCCGATTCTTGCAACTGAGTAAGCAAACTCATTCATACAAGCAAATTCTGTGCAGCCAATGAATTCATCACATGCAATTTACCCAAGTGTTGTATAGCAAAAAGCTAGTCAACAAAAGAAAGTTCTAAGTTTAGAAATCTAGTTTACAAATCTGTCTCCTCCAACTTTTTCCAATCCACATATGAAACCTGCTATTTTAAGAGATGTCAAACTGGCTATATACTCTCACTTTTTGTGAGGCATATGGTTTATCTTTCTAGTATTGAAAACAGTAGTGAAATAAAAATAGGAAGAAGAAAAGGAAAATTGAAGACCTACACTTCCTCCACACTACATTAAAAGCTTAAGCATCTTTTTGGCATAATGAGCACTGGCATATCCTTCTTGTAGACAAGGTACCTAACTATACAGTTTCTGACATAAGCAAAAAGGCCTTTTCAATCTGTCAGAAGCAGCTTCAGACACTGCTTCACAAAACAACAGACTACAGCCATGAACACCAGGAAATTTAATCAAGCTTTTGTGCTATTAACACAGAGAGTGATCTGTAACAAAAAGAAATATACAAGCTAAAATCTTTAAGGGAGGCTAAAAACCAAATCCTCATCTTTAGTAACCAAATTACTTAGACATATTAAACGTATTAAAAGCTAATATTCTAAGTCTCCTTTTGCAGTCTACAGTAAAAATATTACTATGGACAGTGTTCCTCTGTATCCTATTTCTAGGTGGCTGTGTGAAGGTGCAGCTTCTACTCAAGGCTGTCTTCATTTTTCCCAGCTATTAATTATTCTCTGACCATCTTCTGCATCATAATAAGTGCATCTTAAAAAATTCCATACACATAATGGAACACTGCAAGGACAATGTCACATAAAAATCATCCCAAGCCCCATTTGCACAAGGGCTGCTGAACTTCAGCAGACTGACAAAAATAAGATCTCCAAAGTAAGAACAAACCAAGGTGCCTATACACTCTAATTTTACTTTACTCCTTTCCTTATTCACAGTAATTAACTTCCTCCACATCAGAAAGAGATTAGACAAAAACTGAACTATATGCTGAAAGCCCCTGTAGTTCAATCATACTACATACACAGTGTGCCCAGTTAACAATGACAGACTTAATTCTTGTACAGAGTATTCCCTCTGTATACTTCAATTCCATAAATTGATCGATAGCATATTCCAAATTAAACACATGAAAAGAAAATTCCAGGAGATTTTTCACCACCTTGTTGCCCAGTGAAGTGGGGTCGAATTTAAATCTCCTCCAAGCTGATCAACGATAGCACCTTTTGATATATAGTATCTGGAATAACAGAAACAGTAAACATTATTGTTTGCCTTGGTTAAATATAGAGGATACACAGTAAGCACACATGACATTATGCAAAACAGGAAGATAAAGATCAAAAGCCCAGAACCTTTCCTTGCTTTGATATAACTTCCTTTTCTATACATCATACATATACATTTAATTTTTTACCTTTCTGATGCAGGTTGAGAGAGTAGGAATACTTTCTACCGCGTTACTGTGTTTTAAACATGCTATTTCCTAGTTTGGTTCTAAGGTAAAACAGAATAATTGCTATGTGAGTATGTTAGTACAATCTGTACTACCACGGAAATATTTAATAAAACTGATTCTTCTAAAGTTTTTAGGGGTTGCTGTATTAAAAAGAATTACTGGTACAAGAACATGCTGCTAAAAGACTACTGTATTTAGAGAATTTTGGCTAAATGGCAAAATTCCATACAATTCAGCTTGAAGCATACATCACCTCTGGAATGGCCCTGCCAAAGTCATTGTTCCAAGAACTTAAGTTACACATTTAGGCAAGTGCTAAGGTTTTTCACATACTTCTCGTTTGTTATTAATCAAAGGGAAAAAATAATAATTTGAGTATTTAAGATACACTTCTAAATGATGGGCTAGAAATTATTTTTCTCTCAAGAACATTTAGAAAAAATACAAGCTATGTGTAGGAACAAAGCAAATTACCCATATTTAATGACAGAAATTTATATTCAGAGTAATTTGTACTGCTTCTGTGAACTGTTTTCATTGCTATTTTATATGAGACTCTAAACTGGCAATATGACTGTGAAAGAATATGCATACATTACAAAGAAATTAATGTTTTTAATAAACAGGCCTTATCAGAAGGCTTCTAGTTCTTCATTCACTACTATATAAGCCAATGGGAAAAAAAAGCTATTAGTAACAGACCTTTGAAAAGTACTATCTAGCTATAGATTCCTAAGTGGTTACGCATTTCAAGTACGTGTACCTACAGACCTTTTGCTTTCAAAATACCACTCAGGCATATGTGAATGCTGCTCTCACACCCACACAAACGGTCCTTCAAATCCTCAACACTTCATTTCCGGCACCTCAATTTTCTCTATGTGTTTCAAGACATGGCAAGAAGGGTGGCAACAAACAGAACTATCTGAAAAACACCACTCTCTAAGTAACTGTCTTCTTTTTCCTCTAGTGCTTATTGATTCAGCAACTTCAAAAACGGCCCAAAAAAGAAACTTTTGGAACAGAAACTGAAAAACACATTAGCTGTATGTGTCCACACTAAAAACATCTCAAGGAAGAGCTCTTTTATACAGTTGCTTTAGAGCCATCAAGCACACTGAAGAATTTCAGCAGACTTACCGAAGTCATACAAATTCTTGGTTTTATCATAATAAAGATCTGCTCCGATTGTCCACTCTGCTTGTTTCCAACACAAGAACAAACTGCAGTATCTCTTGGCTGAAGTTAAGCTTTTTGAAATTACAATGAGAACAACCAAAGATTTTGTGAAAGTCTTGGTACACAGAAAAGACAAGGTGGTAGGTGAAAAGATAAGTTTGTATATAAGGTAAAGGGACAATGTAATTTTGTTATTGTGGAGCAAAGTATCAGCTCCCAAAGAACAAATCTGAAAAAGACACTAAGAAGCTATTTAGTCTCCCTTGCAAAGGAGTTTCCAAGGAAATCTTGCCTAGATACAAGACAGTACAGATAAATTCCCAGTCAAAGCTTGGATCCATCCTGCTGATGTGACAGCCACTCATGGGGAGGTGAACATTAAACAGATTGTCTTCATTCAAACACTGGTCCCCGCAGAAGCACAGAATATGTTCAGATTGTACTAAGCAGCAGCACTGCTTACTGGTTAGCATGTTTTATTTAGAAGGAAGAACTTGCAGTTTGACAACTGGGACAAGACAAGGTGGTGATCTCCTGCCAGATGGCACATTTTGTGTTTCCTTAAGAGTGTTCTTAGACTAAGCTGAGATTTATCACCGCATTTCAGATTCAGTACACAAAAATGGTGAGATTTTTTCTCTAAAACCAGACTGAGAACTTAATCTCCTTGTCTAGATAGATCTTGAAGAACGAATGTTGTGCTTGATGAGAATGTCTCTGGTAGAAGGAGGAACCTGGCTATTCTACTCTCAGTGAGTCATTTAATCTTCCACACTAGAAGATGCTAAGTGTGCAAGTCCTATTTAGGAAATCTACTTACATTCAAAGCAAGCAGATCTGAAAAGAGGTCGCCTTAAGAAGAAAATACTTCCACTGATACCCACTTAGGATCACTAAGTCTTTGTCAGGCATTTGAAAACTGCCCCAGCTTGCATTCAATGCTTGCGGACTCAAAAGTGCACACAGTCACTGCTGCTAGAAGGAGGAAAAGTGGAAGAGAAATTAATGTCTGAAGAAAGTTCAAAACAGGCAACAGGGAAATGCAGGTTCAAAACAGGGAACAGGGAAATTCAGCCAGTAGGAACTGTAGAGATAAAAGGCCAATTCTTTGCATTTTTATAAAACCGAATTGAAGACAGACCAACAGATCAATGTCATAATGAAACAAAGAGTAACTCTGTGGGTATCTGACACTGATGCTGTAGAACTAAGAAAAGGTTATATAATCTTTCTTATAAAATATCAATGGGTTTCACCATTATCCAGATTGAATCTCAAGCCTCAAAATAGACAGGATGAGGAAATACTAAAAATAAGACAAGTGTAATTCTAAGCCTGCGCTCTCCACAAATGAGCTGCTTGGCTAATTCGTTGGGAAGACCTTAACACAGTCAATACCCAGTAAACAAGGCACTGAAATTTGGTATCATAAGAGCAGACCACTTAGGCTCAATCTCTGTGATACCAAGCTTACTAGCCAACATATTTAATGAAATTATCCACTGCACATAACAGGGAAATAGCAGATACTTTGATAAAGATGTGATAGGATCAAACAAAACCAAAACTTAATTCTAAGGAAACAGAATAAACAGTGTCTCTCAGAAGAGAGAGTGAGAGAGCACCTGATATGCTGGGTGATATAAACCAAAATAAATCAAGACCCCCTAAAGACAGAGGAACTCAAGAGCACAAGAACTGCATCAGGAGGAAGGAATTCTAGATACAGCTAAACACATTGGTAGTTACATACACTTCAGTAAACAGCAGGAAGAAAATGCTATGCAGTATGTCACAGTGGTAGGGAAGCTTCAAGGGACAAGAGCTTTGATGTATTGTTGAATAAAAAGGAAGAATCTGACACATTAGATTTAATTGTCAGGGCTCATAGTAAAATAACTTGAAAGAGACAGGGCTGGTACAATTAAAACTACGTTGAATTAAAATTCTCGGAACAAGTTTCCAGCACTCAAACATAGGTGGAGGGATCTTCCTAACCTATAAGAAAGACCTAACTGGCAATTCAGACAAATTTAAGCAGACTTCCATCTATCTGGAAGTGGCATTTTGAATCACCTCTATGTCAAATTGCTATAGCAGGAAATTGTTAGCAACATGCTTGGAGGGCGGGGGACGATAAAATACACCACAAAATAATCGCATGCTGAAGTACTTTTCACAAATTCAGCTTCAAAGAAGGACCAACGTGCAATTTAAAACTTGGACCAATTTTACTCTACGAATGACAGAAGGTCCCCAGACACATTTTTGGAAGGAGGCTTTTGTTGTTAAGAAAAAAAAGCCCACAAATAAACAAAAGAAAACCCCACACATTTTTTTTCTTAAAAAAAAGAAAAAGCTGTAGAATACATAAAATGCTAGTGAACTAAAGCATTAAGTATCATGCAGGTAGATTCATTGCACTGCGAAGCTTAATACAGAAACCATACATAAATTAATACAAACATTATAAAGACCTACCAAATGAGATGGAATATCTGTAATACAAATATGGCTTCCAAATAAGCCCAAAGAAGATGAACAATTCATTGTGTATATTTCATTATGCACTCAAGATGGATAAAAAAATCGAGTTCAAAATATAACAACTGCTTTTAGTCGCTCTTCTTTTCTTAAAGAAAAATGAGTATCTGAAAAATTGTATGCATTTCAGTTATTTCACAGCAAGTCATAGCCATACAGACCCAGGAGAGCCCAGAGGAAAAATGGAATGAAAAGGAAGAATACGATAGGATCTATAATGTACTCTCACAAAAAAAAGCCAAACCAGGTTATTTAGTTAAACCAGGATCCTGCATCGCTTCTGCAAAAGGCTCACTTTCAATGTGCCAGAAAGCACGTTGTTTACCTATTTTATGGTTGAATTTGAGATCCTTAGGACAGTGAGAACAGTATGCAGCAAGCTCGCTGCCTTAGACTTCAAGAGAGCAGACTTTGGCCTCTTGAGGAACCTGCTTAGTAAGGTTCCATGGGATATAGCCCTAGAGGGCAGGGAGGCCCAAGACTCTTGGTTGGTCTTCAAGGATCACCTGCTACAAGCTTAGGAGTGTTGCATCCCAACTAGAAGGAAGTGCAGCAGGAGGGCCAGGAGACCTCCTTGGATGGATAAGGAGCTGCTGAGAAAAATTCAAATGAAAAAAGAGTCTTATAGAAAGTGGAAGCAAGGACAGGCGGGCTAGGAAGAGTACAGGGATGTTGTCTGGGAAGCTAGGGCCCAGGTTAGGAAAGCTAAGGCCCAGTTAGAATTAAACTTGGCTAGGGATATTAAGGATAACAGGAAGGGATTCTATAGGTACACAGCAAATAAAAAACAGATTAGGGAGAACGTAGGCCCCCTCAGGAAGCTCTTGGGAGAGCTGGTTACACAGGATTTGGAGAACGCTGAGGTTCTGAATGACTTGTTTGCCTCAGTCTTCTCTAGCAAAGGTTCTGACCGCACCACCCAAGTCTTGGAAGGTAACGCAGGGACTGTGAGAATGAAGACCTTGGGCCCACTGTAGGAGAGGTTCTGGATCAAGAGCATCTTAAGAACCTGAACGCGCAGGGTTCCATGAGTCCTGATGAAATCCATCCGCTGGTCCTGAAGGAGCTGGCAAATGAAGTTGCTAAGCCACTGGCCATCATATTTGAAAAATCATGGCAGTCAGATGAAGTTCCCGATGACTGGAAAAAGGGAAATATAACCCCCATTTTCAAGAAGGGGAAAATGGATGACCCGGGGAATTACAGACCAGTCAGTCTCACCTCTGTGCCTGGCAAAATCTTGGAGCAGATTCTCCTGGAAGGCATGCTAAGGCACATGAAAAACAACAAGGTGCTTGGTGACAGCCAGCATGCCTTCACTAAGGGGAAATCCTGCCTGACCAGTTTGGTGGCCTTTTATGATGGGGCTACAGAACTGATGGACAGGGGTAGAGCAGTTGATGTAATCTACCTCGATTTGTGTAAAGCGTTCGACACTGTCCCACATGACAACCTTGTCTCTAAATTGGAGAGACATCAATTTGATGAATGGACCACTCAGTGGATAAAGAACTGGGTGGATGGCCGCACACAAAGAGTTGTGGTCAATGGCTCAATGTCCAGCTGGACAGCAGTAACGAGTGGTGTCCCTCAAGGATCGGTCTTGTTTAACATCTTTGTAGCTGACATGGACAGTGGGATTGAGTGCGCCCTCAGCAAGCTTGCCAATGACACCAAGCTGTGTGGTTCGGTTGATACGCTGGAGGGAAGGAATGCCATCCAGAGGGACCCTGACACGCTTGTGAGGTGGGCTGATGCCAACCTCATGAAGTTTAACCATACCTAGCGCAAGGTCCAACACCTGGGTCAGAGCAATCCCTGACACAGCTACAGGCTGGGCAGAGAAGAGATTCAGAGCAGCCCTGCGGAGAAGGATTTGGGGGTGCTGGTCGATGAGAAAATGAACATGAGCTGGCTTCAGTGTGCGCTTGCAGCCCTGAAAGCCAACTGTATCCTGGGCTGCATCAAAAGGAGTGTGACCAGCAGGTTGAAGGAGGTGATCCTGTCCCTCTACTCTGCTGTCATGAGACCTCACCTGGAGTACTGTGTGCAGTTCTGGTGTCCTCAACATAAAAAGGACATGGAACTGTTGGAACAAGTCCAGAGGAGGGCCATGAGAATGATCAGGGGACTGGAGCACCTCCCATATGAAGATAGGCTGACAAAGTTGGGGCTGTTCAGCCTGGAGAAGAGAAGGCTGCGTGGAGACCTCATAGCAGCCTTCCAGTATCTGAAGGGGGCATATAGGGATGCTGGGGATGGACTCTTCATTAGGGACTGTAGTGATAGGACAAGGGGTAATGGGTTAAAAATTAAACAGGGGAAATTTAGATTGGATATAAGGAGGAAATTCTTCCCTGTTAGGGTGGTGAGGCACTGGAAAGGATTGCCCAAGGAGGTTGTGAATGCTCCATCCCTGGCAGTGTTCAAGACCAGGCTGGACGAGGCCTTGGGTAATATGGTTTAGAGCGAGGTGTCCCCGCCCATGGCAGGGGGGTTGGAACTTGATGATCCTAAGGTCCTTTCCAACCCTAACTATTCTATGATTCTATGATTATGAAAGGAAGACACCAAATGCAGAATTATGGTTTCCACTGTAAGCTTCTATCCACAATAAAGACATAAAACCTACTGTGATACCTATTGCATATAATCAAAATATTTCTTTCAGAAAAGAAATCGGTTTGGAAGGGACCTTTAGAGAACACATAGCCTAACCACCCGTGATCTAAGCACCCAGACCATGTTGTCTAGGACCATGTCCAGTTGGATTTTTACTATCTCCAAGGATGAGGAGTTCACAACCTCTCTGGGCAACCTGTGCCAGTCTTCAGTCACCTGCATGGTAAAATAAGTGTATTGTAATGTTCAGACAGAATTTCACATCTGTTCATGCCCCCTGCCTCTTGTCTTGCCACTAGGCACTACTGAGAAGGCTCTGGCTCTGTCTCCTTTACTCCCTCTCTTCAGGTATTTATATACAGCAATAAGATTCCAGGTATTATATTACCAGGTATATCAGGTACTTATATACATTAAGATCCTTTCTGAGGATGTCATATAGACTGAAAAAAAAAAAAAAAAAAAAAAGCCTTCCTAAGAAGCCCAAGCACTTGCAGCATTTATTTATGTCAGATGTTCCAGTCTCTTAATCTTCCTTGTGATCCCAGTAAGTCCATACCTGTCTTGCAAAGGGGAACCAACAACTTCACACACATGTTCACCTTCAACAGTCAAGTAGAGAGGAAGTATCCCCTCCTTCAACATGCTGGCACTGTTTTTCTTAATGAGGACCCAGCATACCACTGACCTTTTTTACCAGAAGGGTGCATTGCAGTCAGCTTCCCCAGCAAACTCAGGACCCCAAAGCCCTTCTCATCAGATAAAAATCTTTATTTACCTGTCTTCATCCATTTAATCACCTTTTAAGAGAACTGCATCAGGACACGAAGTCCTTCAAATGCAAGAAGAGAAACATGAACCTGAGGTCTTCTAGAAACTCAGGATCTGGTCTGATGAAGGTGCTGGTGGAGGACATACGTGGGGAGAGCATGCTTAAATGAAGATATTTTGCATTTGGTTTTATGTGTAAGTACACACATTCATTAATAAGAACTGCTTTGAAGAGGGCTGAAAATACGCAGCTTCTGTCATTTTTTTACAGTTTACTGGTGGAGGGAACAAAACCAACATGTTCTGTACACACTCATGATTTGTTAAACAAGAATTATCCCCTCAGAATTTAAGCTCTCCAAGTTCTGAAAGATAATGAGTTTGAAAACAGTCTCAAATACTAAACTCTAGATTTTATTAACTGAAAAGCAAAAAAAATACCCCAAATGCCACAGCTTCCATTATTAAAGATTTTGTTATTAAACAAAGAAGAGGTGCTACAATGTTACCTTTTTGTAACAGCTGTGTTAGAACTTAAAAAGCTGAATCAAGTAGGAACTACCCCTTGACTCATGTTAATCTTGCTTCTTCAACATTCACTACCACCTAGTATCAACCTTACCCTCCTCCAAAAAAAAAAAAAAATTAAAAAAAAATTTGGTATTTAAACCAAATAAAGAATAACGAACCAATGAAGAAACTGCATGTGCAGCTTACCAGCTGTTCCACCATTTATCTCATCTAAGAAGAGTTTGAGCTTGACTTTTGGACATGTAACAGGTCTTATTTCTGTTACCTGTATCATCAAAATATTGATGCCGAAACGTAAATTAGGTCTGCTAACTTCTTCCCCGTCCCCCAGATTCTAAACCAAAAATTGATACCTTACAAAACTCAAGATTATTTAACACCTTAAAAAAAGAATTCAACATTTTTTAAGAGCATGATTACTTTAAGGTGTAATACATACTTCACCAGATCTATCCTGTTGTTGATTGCAGCCCAGTGGAGAAGTGTTACGTTTTCTTTGTCTGGTTGTCGCACATCATAACCTGCTTCCACCAATTCTCTACATCGTTCATATATTCCATACCTTGAAGAAGAAAACAAGATTTTTTTTTTTTAAGCTGTTACCTTACATACAAATGCATTTGGCAAACATCATACTTATGGTCACAACGCAAAACCTTCCACAGAGAAATGAAGAAGAAACTTTACTTTCTGTTTATGTAAGGTTATAGATCTCTTGCAACAAGAAGCTTCCACTGGCAGAAGTTGTATCAATTATTATAGAACTTAATCAGCTCAAGATTTTACAGAAAACTTGTCTGCACAGAAAACTATACAGCAGAGCGAGGCAATATATCAATCAGTAGCATACCAAGAATAAATACAACTCTTCCCAGGCATCCACTACATTTGTTTCTCCCACCTCAGTTCTCTTTCTTTTCTATCTCCTGAAGACTGCAAGAGCTTAGCTAACTGATCTGATAGTATCTTACTGAAATTCAGCTGATGACAAGATCATTAGGTTAACTACAAAGCTCGAACACTTCCCATTTTTCTTCTCGGATAACAAATAGCAATCTTCCTGATATAAATTAGTACCATTTTCTTTTATGTACCACTTCAAAATTCCACAATTTCATATTCTTTTATTAAAGATTACTATTAAATGTGAGCTACCGTCAGTGACAAAAAAATCCATCTGCATACATTTTGAAAGTTGAAACAAATCACGAAGCATAAACATCATGTAAGTATCTCATTCAGGACTAACTCCAGCATTAAATAAAGTTTGGCTTGAAGCTTACACTGTTTTACCATTTATTTTTAGTGACAATAAAAGCAGTGCAGGAAAGTAAGTAAAGATCACATCTCAACGTCTGCACAACCCACAGGGATTTCTCAAGGCTCAAGAAGGAGACTGATGTGTGTGCACATCCTGAAATCAAGATCACTGCCTTGTGACATCCAACTTCTGCTAGAGCAGAATTTTAACAGCCTCTTAAAGTTAGAATTTAAGTAAGTTTTCCTTATGCTGATTCTATGTTCTACTTTCTGCAGAAGAGACAGCCTTAGTCAACTTAAGGCTCTTCTGCTCTACTTGATCAGCTCTCATAACTGACAGACAGACCTTCATTCCAGGGTAGCTACTTTTTCTGTCATATATCTGAACGGATCCTAAATCTGGACAGTGCTCCAATAGTGAAGCCTCAAGTGACCTAAGTCAACAAACCTCAGGAATACTTCCCAAGCCTATCACAGGTTTGAAGTACATAAACCAGTGGACACTATCAAAAAATAATAAAAAAATGAAATACTAGACATAATCTACCTAGAACATGTTGCTTTCAATTTCTTAGGAAAGTTGCACTAGAAATTATGAAAAGTGCCAGAAATTGTTGCCATACCTATAATCTTTCCAAATATTACAGAACATGAGAACAAAGACTGTTACATGCAGTACATACCAATTGGCAACAAGCCTGTAAAATTTGGTCCCTCAGAATGAGTAAAAAAAAGCAGCAGTCATGCATAATTTTCACAACAAAGCTTAGGTTTTAATCATTATTGGCAAAGGGGGAAGAGAAGAGGTTTGGTTTACGAAGTCTTAAAAATATGTAACCAGCCAGACAAGATGCACATAGTGAGACACACATAACTGCCAGGAAAATTGATAAGGCTGTAAGTCTGGCAAAACTTGAGATGCACTATCTCCCAAATCCCAGTCTAGATCAGCAGTGTGGTCTGATGAGTGCCTGTTCAAATGCCTTAACATATGCCATTCCTGACTTCCCCCCACCCCACTGCTTAAAAGGCCAAGACATATGAAAATGAAGAAGAGCTATGGCAAGCATGTGAACCATCCCTTCAGCCTGTTGAGGCAGAATGCTTTTGCACTGCCCTTAGAGAAGCCCTGATAGGATGCTGTAATTATGCTCTACTGATGTTTACAAACAGTACTCTCTAGGATTCACGCATCACTGCTTCAAGGTCCTGGGCAAAACCGGGATGGGTTCAAATAAAAGGAGCAGCAGGAATAGATTCTTCTCTGGGCTTAGCATCATAGATTCCCTATCCTACTGACTAGAAGGCAAACTTCAAGGTACTTCCTACCACTTGGCCACAAAACAAACCATGAAGTTCTGCAATACATCTGCCGAGTGTTCCCAGGAAAACAAAACGCTTTCCAAAAATTTAAGTGAGTATGACATATATAGCGATTTTTCATTTAAGTCACCATCAGTCCAACTCTTCCTAGAAATTTATTTCAGTATCTTCAACTCAGTCATAATGAATAACAAAAGGTGTAACACAGAAGGTACGATTTAATAATTCTTCAATTTACTAAGTTGTCACAAAAGGATTTATGGATCTAGGCAAACAAAATCTGCCTAGAAAAACGGGTTAAGAAATGGCAATTTGCTCTTCTTCCTGGCAACACCAGGCTCTTTTACTACGAAATAAACCACCGAATCCAATGCAGTCATGGCTTCTTGAGCTCTGCCCTAGAAATCAAGCATTCTTCTCTCACATACTACCTATAGTCTTCTTCCATTGATTCGCTGCAGCTGATTTCACCTTGCCTTCTCCAAAGGTTCATGACGCACTGTTAGATTACAAAATGAGAAAGTCATCTCTTTCAGCACTCAGCAAAATTGTGCTTATAACGTTGCTATAAAGGGCTCTATGCCCTTCAAGAGCAAGGGAAGGAGGACAGGAGTCAAATCCTCACAATACAAGACCCTTAGGTATTAATCTAACAAATTTTCAAGCATTTGGGTGAATTCTCAAGGGTGACTGTCATGCTGTAAACATCAATATGAAGTATAATTAAAGCATCCTACTGAACTTCCCTTACTCTGAAAGAAATTGAACTAGTTCTTCCAGGGCAAAAATACCACTGTGCAAGCTTGTTCCACTATTACAGTCTCTTAAGCTATTTTGGTAACTAACCTGTAACATTTTATTTGTCATTGCAGGTTAAATTTATCCTGCATTTAATACTTTCAAAAATAGTATCCTAGAAGGCTTTTGCATTTTAAATACATAATCCATTCTTTTAATCTTTTTCTGCAAGCACATCGACTCTTGGAAATAGATACTGCCAGCTTTGCCACAATTAACATAAAATTTGGCGACAGTACTAGGAAGGAATCTCTCTTCAGTGAGCACATCACCATGCCAACAAACAGTAGGTAAGCCAGGAGCAAACTCCCTCAGCTTGCTGTCATTGTTACTCCAATCAAAGCTGTTTTAACTGGAAATGAAATTAGTAGAAAAATGATTGGTTTTTTATCTTTTGAAGTCTCATTCCCATGAACGATGGCAGTTAAATACTAACAAAGCCTTTCACACCTTCTCATGGGTTTTGCATTAAACAGCAAGATAGTTTTGTTTTCAACAGCAAAGGGACAACTCAAGAGCTGCTTAATTAACAGTTAACAGTGATGATGAGAGACGAGAAATTCAGCTCTTGCATGTGTTCCAAAGCCTCAAATTGTCTAAGCAGTCGTGGCTATATTAGCCTTCCATGTGAACTGCAGATACATTTCATTTTCAGCGCTATAATCAAACTCTGTGAGCACAAATGACCAGGCACAGAGAACATAAACCCATGTCAGCATCTGCCCATATCCTGTGAATAGCTGAAAAAAGCCAGGAGTAACTGTCACTTTGGCCAACTCTCACTGATTTAAATTATTCCATACCTATTCTATTTTCTTACCAGTTACCCCATGAACCACGAGAAATAATGAGGAAAAAAGCATGTTCTCCAATGTATCTGTCAATTTTTTCTGAGCAAGATTCAGCATATTTCATCTTTTGTGCTGCCTTATTTCACAATGCACACAACTTCATTTTGAATTACCTCAATGAATAAAACTAACAGAAAAGTCAATCCTGTGATAATGAAATCCTAACACTTTAGCACAAGGAATCAATCTTCTAGGAGTCACAAAAGCACTCATTAATACCATTAATGTTTAATACCTATGCTCATAGTGGTTGTTTGACACACTTTCAGCATAGTGAGAATTTGCTCAGGTTCACTACAAACAGAAGCTGCATCAATAGAACTGAAAATCACAGTGCAAGGATTAATGGGGCTTTGAGCAACCTGGTCTAGTGGAAGGTGCCCCTGCCCATGCAGGGCAGTTAGAACTAGATGAGCTTTAAGGTCCCTTCAAACCCAAACCATTCTATGATTGCATAATTTTGTTCTCCTAGTCATAATCCACATACACTTCTCTACCTGTGAACATTAGCTACTTTTACCTAGTTTCGTGGCTTAAAAGATTTAAAACAACATAGGCAGAAACCTAAAGTTATTATGTTAACAGAGCACTCTTGCCAAGACATCACATTCAAAGTTATGGCTCCAGCCTTGGATGACAAAGAGTGCCAGAAGAGATAAACATATCCAACATCTCCCCATTAAACTTCACCTTTAAATCACAACTCTTTTTACAAGATTCCATTCTCTTGCAGCTCCAGTGAGAGCACTAAATTTTATCTCAGAGAAATTAAACCACTACACAGCCCACCCTCCAATTTTGTAGAGGCAGAAGAAATCCAAACACTTTCTGTGCAGTTGAAAGTGAAATACTTATTAAGTATGAAGTATTATTAATGTTCCTTCATTGTAATAGCAAAGGCAAGAATGGACGATTTTTGTACTGCTGCTTTGAAAACAGGTTTTCAATTACATGAGCAGCCCGATCCTGCTTTCAGAAGCAAGGAGGAAACATTCATATGAATGAACCAAATAATTTTGCTAGAACCGAAATAGATGCTAGGAGATTGCACACATACCATAACATTTGCAAGACAAAGGGCTAAGACACTACTACTTTAAGACTACCTACACGCCCTTGGACAGGTTTATAACAAACCCAGTGAAAAGTGTCCTTTATAACAATAGATATTCAAGCCAGCACAAGTTTCTGCAGAACAAACACACTGAGAGCCTATTTTTGGTGTAAATAATGCCTTAGGGCCCCACGCCTGTGGGAGAACTTATCAGGAACATGATGGGGAAAAAAATATAAATACATATTTGCAATGACAACATCATTGAATCTTTTTTCTATACAAAGTTTTAATTTGATCGTAAGAGGTCATTAGATTCGTAGCTCAGTGTATGTGTGTATGTGCATGTTAATTTAACAAGTGTCCAATCTACAGACTAAGAAGATAAAGCACACAAACAGTTCAACAAGATAAGAAAGAACAAATACGTTTGGAAAAATGTGTGCAGTTTGCAAGCTCTTATTTTCCCTTGCTGAAAAACACAAGAGCAAATGCATAATTTTACTAACATTGTTTTATTTCTCTGTAATCCTGTGCCCATAAACTCAACATCTCAAAATAGAATTCTACAGTCAAACAGCATATATGAAGTACAGATAAGTTTTAAATCTTTTTATCCCATTTTTCATCATAATCTTTAACGTTTAAGGACCTATGTTCCCCCCTTTTTACAGAACTTTTTGTGGCACCTTACATTAGCACTAAAATAGAAAGTAAGTCACCAGATATTTTAATCTAAGCGAATATTGATTTTTGAGGGCAAATGGTAGAGGATAAGATCTCCTATTCTTCATGTATACAAAATATTTTATTTCTATAAAAGTGAATAACTACATCATTTTAATAGGAACTGTATACCTTTTTAATGACAGAATAAATATATTAGCATTATTTTATTTTTTATTTCAAGCATTATGATACTTGGCGAGTTTATTTTCTGTCTTAAATTTTAGAGATTTTTCCCCTTAAGACAGCTGCTTTACATAACATAGCCTTCTAATCCTAGTAGATACTAGCCTTCTAATCCTAGTAGATACTTAAAGTTGATTTCTTCCTCTAGTCAGGAAAGTGCTGTCTGGACACCACAACTTGATCATATACCCATGCTGACAGTCCCCCTTTCCCTGTGGTATTAACCATTAGGGCTATGATACAGAACTATACTCCAGCGACAGTCATCCTCTCTGTAAATCACATCTTTCCATGACTGGGAAGGAATATAATGGATAACTCACAGCTCTGTTGATTCTTGTTTGAGGAGACTAGAAAAGAATTATAACTCACTTGAAAGCATAATCAGTCTAAATTTGAGGGCTAGCAGGGACAAATGTGTTTTAGGGTTTTAAACATACAATGAGCATACAAGGATGGAAGCAGGTAACCTGTAAAACCACTTTTGCTGTTGTATTTCCATGCTTCTAAGAAGCAGATAGTTTGATGTTGTGACAGTATTTTCATTTCCAAAACTCTTCAAATATGATGATTGTAAATTGTAGTATTGCTATTAAAGAATCTAGAGCAACAACTGTGGAGTCAGCCAACATCTATTTCAGGAACTTAAACTCCACACAACTCAAAACAAAAACTGAAGTACATACTTCCTTAAACCTATATGGGGCCTATGTCACATGCAGAGCTGCAAAGCTGCTTTCAATTGGAGAAGATGCTTTTTAGGAAAAAAGGGAAAACAATTTTAAGAAGAAAAAAATCAATTAGCTCAGCAAGAGAAATAATAGTTTAAGCATTCAAATTAATGACAGAAGAAATGTATCATTACAGTTCAAATTAATGATACAAGAAAAATCTTGCAAAACTCTCTACCGCCTCAGTTCATTGAAGAAAAGCGACAGTCGTGGTAGTCTCTGAATGGTAAACAACAGAAAGCTAAAAACTAGCTTTATGACAATTCTTCAGAAAGTCTTGGGAGTTACTATGTACTACAGGACTGCATAGAAGCCAAATTAGTATAACTCATCTACATTAATAATGTTACTATTAAATTTGCACACAGTTTACTTCTACAATCCTTTCTCAGCAATAAGCTCAGTTCCATACAAGCAGTGAAACTGCAGGATCAAAGACAAAGGAGGAAATTACAGAGACGCATATTCTTTCTAACCTATAAATGATGTTGACAAATCAAGGAAACCCTCATGTCTGTGTATCAATGTTGCCCACTGACCTCTTAATCATCACCTACAGAAAATAAACATCACTACCAACAGGAAGAAAACCATATGTTCGCTTCCAACAGTCTGTCCAGCAACCATCTATATTTACAGCTTACCATAATTTCAAGCATGTTTTCATAAAAGGCTCATAAATTTGTCTTAACAGTAATTTTGTAGAGCTCACTTCTGAAATCTTCTACTGCTGTACCCACAAATACAGTTCACCTCCCACTGTGTGCCAACAAAATCCATTTCACTGTTTTTCAGCTAATACAGACATAGACAAATCTAACACTCAAAAGTAAACTCACTGTGTGGCTTTGACGATGTCCCAAGTGCTGTAGTCATCAATGTGGCTTTTCCGTCCAAGAGATTCACTATATCCATGGTTGTAATGGCTTTGAGGCTTTATTTCCTAAAAATGACAAAACTTGCTATTAGAATACCAAAATCAGAATTACTGAAGTTACTCAAACAAAAATAATAATGATAATTCTGTAAGCAAACTAAACCCAGTACCCAGTTTAGTGAACTATAAAGCTACCCAGATTTGGAGGTGGTAAGCTGGCCACATTTCTATATCTTGCGAAGCAGGCCACCACGTTCCCTAGTATAGATTTCCAACAGCTTCCAAGGAAACATGACTTGTAATAGCAGAGTTCTGTTAAAGCCTACACTGAAGTATTTTAATAAAAGTTTAACAAAAGTAACAGGTTTTTTTGTTTAGTTTTAGATTTTGGGGGTTATAAATGCAATGCAGCATAGCTAAAAAAGCTATTTGCCATAAACTCGTGAAGTCTTACTCTACCACAGATAAATGTAACCCTTCAAATAGCAGGCATGTACCTTCTAGAAAACAAATTAATTGGGAATAATTAATACCAGTGACTAGAACCTACTAATACTTTATTGATTCTTCAACTCCAGTCCCAGCTCTAGAGATAATCTTTTTATGTTTCAGCCATGGATCTCAGAAATCAACGACATGACCATGACACTTTCCTCGCCAGATACAGCTCCCTACAAACTTAATTATTTTGAAGAAAGGCAATGCTTCAACTCTCAATGTTTCCCTTGGTGTAATTTATATTAAAACACTGTACTGACAGATCACTAGGGCAGCAAGATGCCATTTTTCTTTACAAACTACATGCATGCAAAAGTCAGCTCAGCAAGCTAGAACTGAACAACGGATTTTCACAGCTGCTACACACTTTTCCATTTGTTACAAGTACTGCAGCCAACTGTCTCTGTATCAACTGTACAGTTCAGCATAGCCACGTAAAAAAGTGTGAGAAGTATTCCAAACCACTGCCATGGACACAGACACCTTCCACTAGACCAGGCTGTTCAAAGCCCCATCCAACCTGGCCTTGAACACTGACAGGGATGAGGCAGCCACAGCTTTTCTGGGCAATCTGTTCAGTGCCTCACTGCCCTCACAGTAACGAACTTCTGGAGTAAACCATCAAGAAGGTAGTTTAGTTGCAAATCCCAAAGCTCTCAGTAGTAATCTCAAAATAGAGTAACTTCAGTTGAGTGTGTCTGTACTTGTTACATACACTGCACCTACTTCAGTCAAGGAAATAAAAGAATCAAATTAAATCTAATGTGTTACGTACATTTTGTAGCACTAAATTGTACTCAGTTAATGTAGTCACTTATATAGCTTGAACACTTATGACATTTAATACATAAAAAAATAAATCAAGAAATTCAAGTGTTTAGAGCTTTTAAACCAAGTACATAACATCACTGAGAACTAGTGCAGCAAAAGCCTTCATTTTCAAAACAGGTCTATTCTTATGCATATATTTTACTTAAAAAAATAAATTCAATTTCACACAGCATCTAAATGATCAGGAGAGTGCATCTTTCCTTGAGCACAATGCTATTTTGTGGCATACACTTTTTCTTTCTAAGCCTGTAAAACTAACTAGATTAATCAGTTAAGCATTGCCAGCCTAGCAGGTAGATTGCTCTGTTGACATCTTTTCAGGAGAACCTAGAAGTGTAACAGGGCATTTGCTGTCCTCCAAACTGCACGTTACAAAGCATTCTCTTACTACCCAGAAACATAGCTTCAACTTCGTATTTGAGAAGAGCAATAGCTTAACCAAACCTTTATTTTTGCCTAGCTGCTAGATTAGGCAGTGTTATCTGAAGAAAAGATGTTGGAAAAGATACCCGAGGACATTACAATTAAAAAAAATGTAAAATAAAAGAGAAGACTAAATTCATTATTTTGTCCCACATGATTTTCTCTTTTCTGATAAAGAGAAAAAAAAAAAAAAGAAAAAAAAAACCAAAAAGCAGGATTTATACCATCTCTGTTCACCTATTATTACACCACACAATAGCAGCAGAATTTTACATAACAAATTGCAATGGTCAGACTGCTAAAAGCTACAAGAAATTCATTGTCCTGCAGCACCCGAGAGTAGTTCAATGGTTCAATGTATTTCTTTGCTTTCCATAGCTGCTGGAAGAAGCAAGGTCTCTCTTCTCATTGCCTAACAATTATTAAAAGCAAACTGAGAAACCTAAGTTATTTTTCAGGCACATGTTAATTTACCAGGGAACACTTTATTTCTCTTAAGTTGCATTTTCCTGAGCACCTCAAGCACACAAGCCAGACTTCTGTTCCATTGAGCCCACAGTAGCCAGTCAAGAGAGCTGTCCACTACAAGTATTACAAATTCATTTCAGCCTAAAGTGATCAAGAAACCACAGCCTTCTGCTTTCACAAAAAAGTTTACAGGAATACAGCAAAATCCTAAGTATTACCTATAACCAAGTAAATTCAAATAAGTAAGAGATGACATTCCTTACCCCTCCTACAGCTTAACAACTTTTACTAAGGACTGGAGACAATGACTGTACCCTTAACTTTCAAAATGATATAATTTTTAATCTCCTTTTGTACTGATAGCACCTCTGAACTACTCTTTTTATGCTGAAACTTCCAGATTACAATAATGCAAAATAGATTAAGCTATTCCAAAGTTAATTTGAGATGAAGACAAATATGACTGCCTGACACTAAATGAGTTAAGCAAGAAACGGTTGTCTCCCTCTTTTCCCCTAGAACATACATTAGCATGAGTCTTTAGTTCATATAAAGACCCATGACAGATCTAAACTTGAAGTGAACCCTATGTTTCCTTATTTACTAAGAAAGTCGAGTTTGTATTTTACATGTAAGAACAGTTGAAACAATTCCTAAAATCCTGAAAGGTATACAAGCATCACAGCCTCCAGCACCACACAAGAGTCTTGTAAACAGTGTGAACTGTGGAAAAAGGATGACTTTAGATTTGCCTGAAAAGTTGATGCAAATATGACTCATTTTGGAAGTAAATAATTTAAAACATATTCCAGGAAAGCATATAAAATCTGAATCCTCACCTAATATGCTCAGTTCTCTGAAGTCTGGATGCAGATTCCCAAGCTTAAGAGTCAAAATCTATCATGTAGTATTATCTATACAACTTGATAGTAGCATGCTGGCTACTATCAGTGCTATTCTACAGGATGTAACTCTTACCCAGCATTCTAAGTACCTAGGTTATGACCATGACCTGCAGAGTGACATTTGAGTTCCTAAGTCAACAAGCTGCCAGGAATTAAGGTAAAAGAGAACCTGGATTTTGTGAATCACCGTAATACTTGGTCCAAATCACCTATCAGTGACTGGGTGAATTCAGTCACTGCAAACAGCATTGTTACACACTATGCTTAACTGGCAAGGCAAAAACCAGGAAAGTGCCTCTTCATTCCTAAAGAACTTTTTTTCAGGCTCTGAAAATCCTGTGCAAGGCTAGGGCACAGTACTATAAATACAGAAAGGTAATTTCTCCTACTTATTCTAGAAAGAATGATTTAGAAAGAAATAAAGACTAACAAGTTAGTTAGTTAGTATAGACACTAAAACTCCTCCTAAATGTACAAATACTCACCTGTTATAAGATATGGCTTAAAATAAAAGCAATAGACATGGCTTAGAATAAAATCCTGCTAAAGCTGAAGAACTAGCAAACACTTAACCTCCCCACCCCCTTCTTTGGCAAGTTCTGTATTTTTTCAATGTTCAGCAAGGCAATTTAAAGGACTGCTATTTAAGAAGCTGTGGATATCTATATGCCTTGCTACCAAATATAACGGCTTCAATGTAGCCTCAACCAAAAAATGCTGTCCTAATATGTGCAGGCACAGCTTTAAGTCAGCAGCAGCTGCGTGAACAAAGCTGCCAGTGCCCAGGCACCATCACATATCCTTTTCAGCCTCAGTAGGACCAACCTCAGGGGTGAGCTTGCCTAATGTTAGTCATTCTGCAACAGCAGCTAAGCTAGAAAGACACTGCAAGTACAATATTCAGGAAGCATCTGTTTTGGGGGTTTAACAGAAGATTAAAACACATAAAATACAGGTTACTTCCTCCGACCTGCTGGACAGAAAATAAAGCTCTGCTTAAAAATCTTAAACTCATCTAGATTGCTTGTCCACCTTTATTAAAGGAACAAGCATTAAAAAAGTGGAAAAATATCATTTATAACACATTTACATCATGTCTTTCAAAGATCTTTGAGTATTGTCAGTTTCACTGTCAGCATTTGGTCTTTTAATATCTCACCTAAACCAGCAAAGAATGACTCTCTTCTAAATTCATACATCATCATGCAAATTTTAGGAAAACAGCTAAAATTCTTGAAACGAATATTTTTTTTTAACCATGACAGACTGATAACAAAGTAACAACATAATGTTTTTAGCCAAAAATATGTACCACATCCACAAATGCCTTCAACAATATTCCAAAGTGTTAAAATATTTACTTCCATTATGAAAAATTTTATTCCAGGGGAATTTAACTTTACAATGATGATCCACTGTTAAGAAACCCTAACAGCTAATTCAGAGATTAAAAACTAACTGAAATCCAAACACATTTATTTGTTGATATCTTAATGTCTACTGACAATGGCTCTGGCACAGCTGAAAGGAAACTAAATGGAAAGTAGGAGAGGAGAGGCCTTCACTGATTTACAATAAGCAGATTGCAAACACTAAATCTACTTATTTTACCTTGTTTCAAGGAGCCATTTCCAAACATGACTTGAGCCAAATTATCAGTTTACCACTGCTAAAAAAGAAAGGTAATTTCTCTGCCCACTATTCCCCACTGCTCTTGGCACTGTGCCCCTGCTGCCTTACTCAAGCTAGCTTTGGTACTCAGGGCCATGGTCACAGCGAGCTCACTCAATTCATTACAGGGGAAAAAAATAAACAAGACTAAGACAGCAAGTTAAAGCTGTTTTTCCTGTCAAAAGACAGGCTCCAGAGCCACAAATAAAGGAAATGCAAGTAAAAAGAAGATAGCAGGAACATTATGGCAGCTGTCAATTGTTAATTTGACTAAGTAATCATAGAACAACACACTCCAGCTTTTAAATTTTCAAGGAAGTCAAGCTGACAGGATAAAGAAAATGATGCTACTTCTAGAAACTGGCAGAACTGGTTGATTTAGAAGGCTTCAAAAAAGACAGATTTTACTTATTTAAAAAGTCAAATTTGGTTTCCCAATTACTACCAAGGGTCAGTCTTTCTAGATGAGCTCTCTTCACTGACTATCCTTTGACAGTGCCCTATCGCTCATGTGCATCTGTGACTAGTCTGTCATTACTCATTAGCCACAAAATGTGCAGACTGCTTGCACAGATGCATAAGTAATGCAGAGTAGGAAAAATCTCAGAAGACTGAGAATAAGGCTAAAAAGAAAAATGGGCACTCAGGAAAAACAGAAACAACACAGAAGAGGAGAAAAGGGAACCTGCTCTGGAAAATAGGACTGGTAAGCTGGGGAAGCAGAAGATAAAGCAAAGCATGAAAAGTAACTCCAAAGAAAAAAGAAAGAAGGGTGTGTGTGCAGTAAATACAGCTCCCAAGAATGAGCACTGAGAATACTGGCATTCCCAATCAATTATCTTCACAACTTCATATGCAAGTAAAGTTATATTTATTTGCCCTCAATACTCAAATATCTTAATCTTTTCCAATAAAAAGCCAAAATTAAATAAGGTTAAGGAGAATTCTGAGAGCAATACTTGTAATAAAAAAAAAAAAAAACAACCTAAGCAACTACACTTGAAAGAATAAGATGTCCAAGCCTGAATTATTCTGAGTGAGCAATTTCATAATTTGCAATTCTGTATAGCAGGAGGATAGGAACAGGTCAATATGCCTGCTTGGACATAAGGAAGGGAGCAAAATACTGCTACTTACAGCTGCCACACATGGCTCTGGTAGGCATTAACAGATGGCTAGAACATTATGCAATATTGGTGCAAGGAAGCAATACCATGATCAGACACTCCAATTCTGAATAGTAACCAAGAAAACTGACACAAAGAGAAAATACTAGCATGTTCTAAGATAAAAATTAGAAATAGAAGCATAACCTTCCAAAAAATATTGCATACTATTGCCTTGGTTTCTTAATGAAACAGAAGAAACCACAGTTTGTGGGGGGGGGTTATGACTACTATTGCCATATCCATCTGCAGATGAAAGAATACTTGTAACACTGGAAAGGACTGCAACTATTTCAGGTTAGTTAAACATTAGAATAATACTCATGTATGTTATATTTAACATGGACTACTGGAGGTTAATCTTGAAGAACTCCTTCCCCTGTATTTGAGAGTTCAATTTCTCTGTTCTTCATTTGTTAGAATGTAGTGCTTTTCAGCAAGCTTTCTCAGTTTTGCTCATACTTTTAAGGCACTGCAAGAAGCTCTACAAATGTATTTATAGTAATTTGCATATTAGAAACACCCACATTAGTTTATATACACTGAAATACTAGCCACTCACGCACTAACATTAATAGAAAAATGCTCACAAAATAAGTGCAAGCAAATCAATTCCTCACATTCCTATAAGAAACAGCACTGGTATTTATTTTAACATTTTAAATGGAAGTTCCTCTTCTAAAATTTATAACAACTTTCTGACACCTACCCCTTCACCTAATTCCGTAGCAAAGAAAGGAACAGAAATAGAGGCTAAAGTGATCATGTCTTAATTTCAAAGAGAATCACATTTAATTCTTTACAGGTGTAAGAAGAGTAGCTTTCTCTTTTCTAGAAAGAGCATTAAATTTAGGGTGAAACCAGTAGCAGCTAATTTGACTAACTTGCCTGTCACCAAGGTCCACATCTTTCTTACGCTGGGGGTCCCAGAGCTGAAAACAGTATGATGATGCATATACACCTTCAGTTTAGCTTAGACACGAAAGAAAAATTCCATCTAAACCAGATTACATTCTCCATTAAATAAATATGCTGCTTTGGGGTTTTTTTTTAATCTTAACTACTCATATTGTACATACAAAAAAAAAAAAAGCCAACCCCAAAACATGAAATCCCACAGTTCAGTGTTGGGCTTGAAAATATATACTATCAGACTTGCCTTACATTGACCCTTACAATTTACGCTGGGATTCTCCCTCCTCCTATTATACCATTAAATTACACAGAATAAGTATGACATGACAAAAACCTCTTCCATTCATTGTCAATTCTGTCACCACCTTCCATTACTTTCCACATTTGACAGCATCCTGTGAAGTCTGTTTAGTTTTCCTCCTGTATTTTTTGGCCTATTACACAGTTCCTTGACATGGCAGAAGAAAATATGTGTTTAAGAAAATCCCTGGAGAAGCTAATTGTAGAATACACACACAACAGAAAAAATAAAATCTGCACCTAATACTCCAATGTTTTTATTTGCAAACAAGTCACAGTTTTAGTTGACAACGCTTTAAAAAGTGGCGAGATAGATTGAGAAAATCTTCATCTCAAACATAATGAAGTCCTTTTGCCAATACAGAGTTCCACCCACAAGCAACAATCAGCAATCACAGAGAGAACAATCCTGCACACACTCCGGTGTAGGTCTCATTTTTTACTAACTAGTCAGAGATGCTCAACTCAAGCACTTAATCCAACCACTCTATGCAGAGGTCAGAGATCACATGATTTAAGGCACAGCTGGTAATGAGCAAGTTTTGCTTCTTCAAAGCAAACACAACCAATGGACTGCTTTCTAGTCATTTACTTACAGAAGCTCCTAAACTCAACAGTGTTATACTTCAGGAGGGAATAGTTTCACAAGTAGCCTTTTCAGAGGCTTTGTATTTACACATACAGTGCCACCACCAAGTGTTATTTAAAACAGCTGTGCTCACAAGCATTTGTAAAGGTTAAAAAATTAAAATACTATGGTTTAAAGTTTACTTTAAAGCTTTGGTTTAGTCAGCGGCTTACAATAACATGTACATAAATTATTTTTTACTTTTCAAGGGGTGTTGCATTGTGTTCTTAGCCAAAACATCGGTATTTCAACAGAAATAAAACTGTATTTTTCACTAAGTGATTTCAACAGACTTGAGTCCCAAGGTATATGAGCTTAGAGACTCTCCACATAAAAAAAATACCTAAGAGACCTAGCATTAATACTCAGTCATCATGAGATTAACTTGAAACCAAATATGCATTACACTTTTAAGTGCTCAGTTTCAAAAATGCACCTAAGCACCTATCTAGCTCAATCCTGATCCTCAGCTATTTGAAGGAAAAAAGCCAGACTCTTCTTTTAAAAATTCCTAGAAAAGGGTACTTTGAAAATACTTTTTTCAAAGATCAATACTATTCATTAAATTTTCAAACCCGGTAATATTACATATTAAAAAAGTATACCAAAAGTTCTGCTTTATTCAGCAAGTATTTGCTAAAACCACACTCAAAGGTAAATTGTTACTTCATGAGTTGATAGCTAACTCGTCTCTGAGAAACAGTGGAAAAAAATTAAATCAAGAATCATAGCACTAGCAGGTAAATATGACAGAAAGAGCAGTTAGCCTTACCCAGCCACGGGCCCTCTTTTCTCCTTGGCAGATACAGAAAAAAAAGAAAGTTAGTACGAATTGCATTCTGTCCTCGTGGAAAACTTCAATTCACCATTCCCACCACCACCTCGAATCAGCAAATGGAGCCAGCTAAGCAAACTCTCTTTCCCACTTGTGATAAATGCAAGCTGGTTCACCTACCACAACTAGTAAGTGCATGAAAGGTGCTTCTATTCATGCTGATAGTCACTTTTTCTGCAGCATATGTGACACAGCTTAGCAAATCTATGGTGTGACAGTTCACAGTGATTCTATTCTATCCAACTCCGAAGCTTCCAATCAGTCACACCAGGTCACCCTGTACCTTCCTGCCAGTACTGCAGTGCACTTGATCCCACAATGAGTAGGTTGAGTGAACCGGCACAAGATACATACAATCTTCAGGGGTTTTTTAGTTGGATGCATTTTCTACTGATTTGCTTTCCTGAACTGGCTTATCCTGGGGCCAGACAAATACTATTAGCAAATGTGTGCAGCTGGAAGCATTTAAAGGTAAGTTTCATAGTTAGCTAAGTCAAGCTAAAACTGACCTCCCCTCAAGAGGAGTGGTCAGACTCACAGTCCTGGCTGCCCATCTTCAATTATCTCTTACCAGTTCTCACAACAGCACAGAAATGGTTTCAGTTAGGATCTAACTCACAAAGCAAGTATCCCTATTCACCTATTGGCCACACAACTGCAAGGTGTCTGGGTTTTATCGTGGCTTTAGACCAGATTAAACTCAATTGCAAAACCACACCCTTTAAAGCCAGCAATAGAAGTGTTTTCAAAGCACACTCTGATGTCTTTCCTCTCCTGCTACTGCAGTCCCTCGAGTCATCTTCACGTTCCCCTGGTCTTAAGCAGCTTTCCAACTCTGACCACAGCATTCACACTTACCCACATTTTCAGCACCTTTCCCCTTACAAACACAATCAAGGAAATGCATCTAAAGACCTAAGGGCATCTACAAGCGTAGGAAGAAATTACTAGATTTGAAAATTGCACAAGACAAATTGTACTCTAATGTTATACCATGTACTAGGCATGACAGGCCTGAGGGTTCAATTCAGACAGACTCCCTCCAACTTCAGAAAAAGCTTTTGACTTTATTCTACTGTCTCAGGCGTAAGAGACCCATGTGTTTCTTTCAACTACAAGGATGCTATGAAAGCCAGTTCTTTATGTCAAATAGTCTTTGAAAAACAGCAGAGGACAGTGTACCTGCTGAAATATCAATTACTGAGGCTGCTCCCATCTAAACATGTAAGTATCAATGACAATATAACCCAATTTTCAAGCAAACAGCAAACATTTTCCTCTTTATTGCCATAAACTGGATTCTGCAAAGTTAAAATGTAACCCTCTTCCACGTTTATAATGCCTCATTACTATCCTGAACAAACAGATAAACACAGTGAAATGAATGCTGTTGAAAGACTTCAAACCTGTGAAATCTGAGAGAAATAAAATCTGTGTTTAACAAGTAAAGGCAGACTGAGTCAAAACAAATTCAGGTCAAACCAGATATTTATCACTGAACTTTAAGAGGGCCTATTTCACAAAGTTAAAAATCAATTACTGCCCAAATCTGAAGAAAACATGTAGAGTTAAAATTCTAAATAGTTGAAATCTGGTTTAGGTGTTTTACTAGATACCTGAGAAGCCACGTTACCATTCAGAAAAAGCCCAAAGTGGTGAAAAACTGTAGTTTACAAGAGAAGTGAGAACAACTGTAAAAACAATCTTGTAAAATGGCAAGAGAAGCATTGACAGTGAGCATGACAAAGTGGAAAAATATGGAAAACTGAAAAGCAAGTGAAAGGATACAAGACATCCGTAACCCTACCAAGGTGAGGAGCATTTAAACAACAAAAGAAATGGGCAAAAGTTGTCAAGATTACAATGTAAGAATGATAGAACTGTCAGTAAAAACACAAACCCACACAACTTGAAAATGTTCAATAAGTGCAGAAAAAAACCTGAGGAAAAAGCCAGAAAACATAAATCCTATCCTGTTGTCATGATAAAATGCTTCGTAATACAACAACAAATATTATTAAACTCCTTTAAAGTACAGGCTGGTCAGGCCAGGCCAACCATATAGCCCAAAGATGTGAACATTGTTTTTCATTAAGACTGAAGAAACTCCCATGATCTGGATAAAAGATTATGGATTATAAATGGTTTCCATTTAAACTTAGTGCTGCCTGTTCTAGGTTTGATACAGAACTAAAAAAAAAAAAAAAAAGCAAAGACTAGTAATGCTAAGTACTATGGCTTCACAGAAAAATAAACTCAGCACTTCCAGATGATAAAGAAGTAGTAATGGTCAAACACAGTTAATGTCAATGTTTGATTTAGTATTGTCTGATATTTTGATTAAGAAATTAGAATATACAGAAAGTTCATGTGCTCTATCTTGCAAGTCTTAAAAACTAGAGGTGAACAAGCTTTATTCTTATGATTTGTTTTGTGACTATTATACATAATGTCCTGGTTAAGGACTATGCTAGCAAAAAAAAAAAAAAAAAGCCCCTCTCTTGTTCTTGTTGTGTTCAGTAGCTCACATTTTTTAAACCTTAAGGTACTGTCAATATGAAAACACTACTGAGAGGGTACTAAGCATCCTACAGAGCTTGTATCTGCCCCCACCTTATTTCATGATTGTCTGAAACCTAGGAGTAAACAATGGTTAGAGCCAAACAACTGTGGGGAGAAGGATACATAATACTCTGCTTCTCACACCATGTAGCTTATATTATTTTGGGAAAGTTGGAAGAGGCCAGAATAAGGTTACTTTACATACTAATAGTAGCAAAGTCATATCTAAAATGAAGACCCATCCTGGAAATTCTCCAGAAAGCACTGACTTTGAGATAGGTAATCATCTAGGCACAAGCTTCCAACACAGTAGAGTTTCCAGCAGGATCTGTACAACAGTCTCTACATATGGGGAATGCTGAGCAAGAATGCAGAAGTTGCTTTACTACAGCAACTGGCCCTGGTATGACTACTAGAATAGTGTTTTGGTTTTGAGTACACTACAACAGCTATTGCACTCAGAGCAATGCCATGAAAACACTGAAAGAATGAAAGAACAGGACTTCACAATAGACTCAAAAGGGTCAGTATGGCTGCAGACCATAACAGTGTAGGGATCTGATAATCATCAGCATATTAAATAAATACAGACAAATTGTATTTGGATAGGTATCCTCAAGATGTAACGAAGAGAAACGAATTAAATTCAGACTAAAAACAGGTTTAGGTCTTAGACTAATTACATTTGGAGGCAACTTTACCAACTATACAACAGTATTTGTTACTGTTGGATTGTGTTTATTTTCCTGTTTGCTTTATAAGTAGTATCCTGCCTATAAAGAAAATTAGTTCATTGAAGAACCCTGAATGCCTGCATTAGAAGGGTGGATTAGATCTGCAGTCCCCTCTGGCCTCAAACTATGAAGTTAACTGTGACCCATGAAGCAAGACTCAAGCTTCAATAATAAGCCCACCAATCTGCCTCACACTTCATGGTTCCATTCTCCTCTTTAGTAATACCAGTAAACAATAACTGGTCTTTGAATAAGGTCACAGGTATAAACTTAGTCCCTGGAGTGATCCTAACAATAAAGTCTCACACCTTCACAGAACAATTAAGAACAAACTTCACCCTCATACAGCACCACACAAAATCAACAGAATTCCACAGGGGATATAGCTGGACTGTAAAATCAAGCCTTTCACTGGCACTTTAAACAGAAGAAATTAGAGCCAAAGCTATCTGCAATAAGTTTACTTATCTTCTTCACACCATCACCAAAGATTACAAGGAGATACTGTGCTTCTAACTTCCTAGGTAGTTACAAATTAAACCACAGAGAAAAACAAAGACTGAAATGAAGCGTTTCAGCTGGGATTGATAACTTCCAACTCTCTCAAACATACCCCATAAGCCTAAGGACAATGGTAGATGCACTGCACAGCAGTAACAAAACAGATCTTCCTCCCCAGTAACAGTTCTTACCATTTTGGAGAAGACACAGCCCTGAACACCTGAAACACCTTTGGCAGTTCAGGACATATTAGGCCACACACACCAAGAATATTTTCCAAACAAAAATGAGTAATACAAACAAAATCAGGTTTTTAAATATTTACACCCCCCCTCCTTAGATTTTGAAATAAACCATCCAAGCCTATCACTTCCCACAAAACAGGACATTGTTCTTGTTTAGAAGATCCAAAGAATGTGAAGTCAGAAGGCCTACTAAGATCATTTACTCAAAGAGTAACAAGTGCAAACAGTATTGAGTAGCATTCCCATACTAGGGCTACAGTGTATAAATGGAAGGAGAGCTTGCTGGTAACTATCACCAGAAACTGAACACTGGGAGAAGGAAACTATCGGGCACTATACAGCACTGTGCTACTGTGCCACCCCAAGCACAATATGGAGGCTCTGCCTCTCTTGGAGCTACCATAACCCACTGCAAGGCAGGTACCTTGACAGGTAACTGTCACCAGAAACCTGAACACTGGGGGAAGGAAACAAACTAGCAGGCACTATACAGCATTGTGTTACTGTGCCATCCCAGGCACAATATGGAGGCTCTGCCTCTCTCGGAGCTACCAATATCCCACTGCAGGGCAGCCAACGCCCTCCCTTTGGTCATCCATGCACTCCACAATCCTGCTGAAGGATTCAAGTAGATGTAAGAGGTGGCATATCACCCACAGAATCAGTCACCCCAAACATCTACACTCGCTTGTATTCACAGATTCGAAACACAACATTTATCCGTGTCCAGAAGTCAAAAGCTCCCACTTGGTCTGTAGAAAGACATTCAAACTCAAACTGAAAACATTAAGAGCTGGTTAAATCCAGCCCTGTCCTCCTTTCTTCCTTACGATGACTACTCATCCTCACTGTTTACCATTCCTACTTTTCAATTTGATGCCATTCAGCTTCACTCTCCAGCCACTGGATCTTGTTCAGTATAACCTGAATAAAGCACTACATCTCAGTATGAAAGTAGTCACATGGGGGGAGGGGGGGGAAGGATGCTTCTCACTATTTCTGCTAATATGAACAGGGTCTTTTTTAAGCATTAAGGCATTATTAAACTGTTTATTAACTCTTTTCTACACTCCTCCTTGTTTAACAATTACTTTTAAAGACAAAACTTAATTGTTAGTATTACCACATGCTCAGCCAACAGGCTATCCTTGCTCTCATCAGTAAACCAACCTTAGGGGAAGGAAAAAAAAAAGATAAATCAAAGAACACATTACATTTTTTTTAATCAAAGCATTATACTGGGAGCTTCTGCTGAGCTGCTTGTTCATATTTATATCCTACCAGTCAATAAAGTTGGGGATACAATCCCATGCTTACATTCCTTACCTTCAATGCATTACTTTGAATATGGCTGCACTAAGGTGCACTTTGTTTTACTAGAACAATTTCAGACAAATTCTACATGGTTTTGTACAGTTGTGCTGTCCTCCCTGCTTAGCACCTACCCATTGTGTTCACCTGCAAGGTATATTAATGGCAATTTTGTTATTACTTCCAATTAATTCATGAAAAAAAGTCTTGAGTCCAGTAGACTAACTCCTCGAAGACTTTCAGGAATAATTCCCTCTAGCAACTATTTCCAAGACTCGTTAGCCAGCATTTTTCCACCCATCTATTATATACTATAAGATCATTCTGTATTACATGAGCAATTTATGTTACTGTACTTCCCCACTAAAAATATTTATATGCTTCGCTGTTCCACTAGTCACCCTGCAACACTACTAGCAGAAAACAGTGGGATTTACACTGACATACTAAACTGAGCTTGTGGTCAGAATGAGAGAATAAATACCCTTTGAAGCAAGAGTCTATTATATAAGTTCAGCTTGCTTTCACGTGGGATGGAGAGAGGCCCACGAACTTAATCAGAAAGATACTACACAAAACCCACCAAAAGCAGACACATCATCAGTTTCCTAAAGCACTCATATTTTCAGCAGTGTTTCTACCTCTGCTCATCAGAATTACTTGAATCACCACTTTCAGATGAACCCTTCACAAATAAACATTGAGATCTTACAAAGATCTTACAGTACTCCAGTATATTTTTCCCCACTGCTCCTAAGAACATCTTTCCTACAATGCTAATACTGTATTCATAATATCTCATGGCAAGATGCAAGCCATAGAGCCCATATGAAAGCAAAAATTTCCTTTCAAAAAAGCCCATCAAAAAACTTGGAATGTAATCCAAATTAGTCAAAACAAAAAGATAGTAAAAAGTGAAAGTCTCATTTAAAAATAAAAAAATATACACATAGGAAAAACATCTGAAAAAGCTGCATGACAGGTAACAGGAGAAGGAAATGTAAGAAATCATAAGATTTTGACAGTCCTATAAAAAGCATCATTTTTATACATATACAAATGTAAGCACTGATTATATGCTCCAACGTCACTACTTACATAAGGATATGGTGCTATTTTCTTTAAAAGTGGAAATCACTGAGTATTAAGGCCCCTGACCTTCAGAAATGACTGAGCACAGATGCAGTACATTGTTCAGTGGGCAGGTCCTGTGACAATACTGCTACGGTAACAAATACTCAAGCTTTTAACAGGCACTCCAGAAATGCTCTTTTAACAGCCGGTCTCACCACCAACATTAAAAACATCCTTCTCTTTTAAAGCTTATCTCCACAAAGGGATTTTTAAGGACTTGGGGACACCCACTCAAATCCATTTAAGTATTACCCTGTAAATAAGACATAGTCAAATAACACTCATCATTTCCACCAAAAAGTCAAGTAAAACCCCTTCAAGACAAGACAGACAAGTGATATTTATTGTATATTAAAAGGTTCACACTGGTGTTACAGAACACAGTATCTACTAACTTCCTTCCATATCTTTTGTACACACACTCAGCCCTAGACACCAAAGCAACAGTATAAAATTCTACCAGACTGCTCAACTAGTGAAAACCCCCAATTTAAACTGAGACATGTTTGTTCTCCACATAGTAATCATTCAAAGTTAATTTAACAAATACTGTCTTTGATCTTGGGAACATAATTGTTTTCTAACAGCCTGTAAATGATTCTTATCTATTTTATAGTTTCAGACTACCCATCTAAGTTTCCACAAGTTAACAACATTTTCTTTCAAAGTGTCAACATCCAACAATCTGGATCATTACTGAAAACTTCTGTAACTTCTGAAAAACATCAGACACTGCAAATGAGAGAGTACTTCTCCAGTTAGTCTGAAGGAACATGTAACAAGAGCCTTTGCATATCACTTTAAAAAAAATAAAACTGCAAAATATATATATCAAGACACTTATTTACATGGCTTTGCTAGTTAAACTTCTGAACAGACAGGTCTATTTTAAAGTCATAAGCAAGCACAGTTTGGAGAAGTAGAGAGGAGTGGGTAGGATACACAACTGCATAAAGGCCTATAAAGCGTCTTCAGTCATCAAGAAAACTAAAAGTGTCTTTGAGATGTTGTTTAAGGAACAGGAATACCATCTGCTTCACAAAAACTAGAGCCTGGCATACGCACTAATCTTTCTCGTAGGCTGAAAAATCAATTCTTACAATCCTTAATGTATCAGGTGACAAGCCCACACGTAAGAAATTTTCTAAACTGTTTAAAATACATTTCAAAACAATCGCACCGGTCCTGAAGAATGCTCGCGCTGTTGACAAGAGGTAGGTGGCACAAAAGAAGGGCAAAAATGTGTCACGAAGCTACCTCCACACATCACCTATAAGCATTCCTCCCACTGCCTGTCCAACACGTTGGAAACGACAGACCTTTTTCTTTCAAAATAAACCCCACGCCACCCGGGGAGCGCTGGGCTGGATGGGACCAGGCCAGACCACCAGGCCGCTGTCAGCAAAACACAGGAAGAAACATTTATTCCTCCTCCTCCGAAACGCGTCCCCCGGGCTAACGGGCCACAGCACCCCCCCGGGGCGGCTGGGTCGACCGCCGAGCCTGGCCGGGCACCGAGCGCTGCTGGTCGGGGACGCCGGGGCTGCGGCACCATCTGGGGCTGCTCTGCCCGCAGGGTAGCCGCGGGCCGGGAGGTAACCGGGCCCCCACCGCCCGCCTCAGTCCCCTGCACGGTACCGGGCGAGACCACCACCGCCAGGGAGGGCACCACAGGAGGGCCTGCAGCCCTGTTCCCCTCCAGCAATACCCGCATCCTCCTCCCACCTAGCCACCTCCCTGCCGCGGCCCGGCCCGGCCCGGCCCTGCCCTGCCCTGCCCTCCCGGCGGCCGCCGAGCACACCCAGGCCGCCAGCGGGAGGAGGCGGCGGCGCACCTCCCGCCTTCCACGCACCCCGCCCGCTCGCCTCGCACCGCCACCCTTCCCGCGGGTGGGCGCCGTCCCGGCCGCGCCCCGAACCTGCCCGTCACCGCCTCCCGGCGCGCTGCCCTCACCTCCGGGTGCAGGATGGGGACACAACCCGCTTCTTTCTCGTACTCCTCTAGCGGCGCCGCCATCTTGGTGCGAGCGCAGCGCCCGCTGCATGCCGGGTAATGTGCGCGCGCCCGCTGCGCTTACTTTCTCACCCCCCCTTCCCGCTCCGGCGGGAGGAGGGTGCGTGGCCGTAGGGCGGCTCGTGCCTCGCTGAGGGGCGCGCGGCAGCGGGGGGTGCGGGCCCGGCTCCGCCGCCAGAGGCTGCCGGTCTGCGCCGCCGGCGGCAGCGGCTCCGGTAGGGGCGGTGCTCCCACGGCGGCTCTCCGGCACCGCCCCTACCGGAGCCGCGGGCGGCGGCGATAACGGGCCTCGGAGCCCTGCGGCGGAGACAGCGGCGGATCTCAAAGCGGACGGTTGCAACTGGCGGATCACAGGCGGGAGAACTTCGCTGCCTGCCTGCCCGCATGTTTTCCTTCAGGCCGGCCTTACCCAGCCCCGACCCCTTAGGGCTGGAGCGGCAGCTTCCCTGGGCGGCTCTGAGGCGGGCCTCTGCCGACCTAAGGGAAAGCAAATGTTTGGTAGCTACTTTGTTGTTTGGAGGAGCCTGTCACTTTTTGGAGATACCAGTATCTCTTGAAATGGATACTTACTAATTTAGGTTTTGTGAGGTACTTCAGCTTAATTAAGTTTATTATAATTTGGAATGAGAGTGAAAACAAGAGCTCCCCTGCACGTTTAATGCTGGTTTGGTTCCAGACTAAGTAATTCCTGTCCAGTTTTCTTGTGAAGTTACCTTGATGCCTACTGGGTAGTAAAGAGAGCACAGGAAGAAATCAAGAGCTTACGAGGCTTTCCCTCTCAGCTTCAAGAATGTTTGACTCTCCCGCCCTTCGCCCCAGCGTCTGAAAGGGGTTCCTCCCAACCGTTTGTACCCATCTGAAGGGGTGATTCCTTGCATCCTGTCATACATGCCATCCAGATGGCCAAGCTATCTGCTGCGGGTTCGCGGGTCAAAGCACAGCCTGCGGGAAAAATGGTTTGGTTCTGTTTAGTTCGTCATTTCTGTTCTTACAAGCTGTGTAATACACATACAGCCAAGATTAGGGACCCTAACGCTCCTCATTTCAAACTTTTTTGTATAAATTACATTTTTGTTAAAAAAAAAAAAAAAAAAAAAGAAAAAGTATTTTTGCAATTACCGAATGTTACTGCTGGTTTGGCCACTGGTTTTTATTTCCATGTCTATGGTGCTTTTGTTTGCATTTACAAGAAAAGGAACTTCAGGTAATACATTTTGTTGTATCATAATACATTAAGCTCATAAGCCTAAAACCCCACAGTAATATTCTCTTTGTTACTCTTTCATATCTCATACAAAGTGTAACAGAGAAGCACTAGTAAAAACTGACTACAGCATTATTAAAATGTTAAGCCATAAACATCTTTTTGCTGTATAAATATATTTACATTTGTCAGGAAGAAGAATGACATAGGATTTAGAAACTGACGGTGTGAAACAGGTCTGAAAACAGAATCAAAGCATGGTTAAAGGTGGTGACATGCTAAATGAGCAGAACAAGACACAGAGTGTATAGGAGAGGATCTTTTTTTGACTGTGTGTAGTACTAAATGTACCAGTGTTTAGATGTAATTTGCAATCTGATTTGCCTGAAGAAGAGTTTCCAGCCCCCTGCACACCCGAGAAATAGAAATTCCATCAAACACAGCAGTTCTTCACTCATATTTATGATAAAAGTAAGGGTGATAAAGTAGCCAATAATCTCTATAGTATTTTTTACTGTGCAGACTATTTTGCCTTGCAAGTCTGAAGAAGCTATGCTTCATCCCATGGCTCTGAACTGTGTTGTAAATGACAGCTGTTTAGGTATTCATAGCTGGTTCTTCACAGGTCTACACACTTTGAAACCAATTTTGTTCTGAGAGACATCTGTACAGAGAATTTTTGCAATTAAACTTAAGACTGTCTGTGGGTATAGACACCAGCTGGACCATTGCATTCAGACCATTCAGCTCCAACACCATAGGACCATGGAGCTGTTGGAACGAGTTCAGAGGAGGCCATGAAGATGCTCAGAGGGCTGTAGCATCTGTGCTACGAAGACAGGCTGAGAGAGCTGGGTTTGTTCAGCCTGGAGAAGAGAAGATCTCCAGGGAGATCTTAGAGCAGCTTCCGGTGCCTAAAGGGGGTTTAAAGAAAGCTGGAGAGGGACTTTTTAAGGGACATGTAGTGACAGGACAAGAGGAAATGGCTTTAAGGTGAAAGAGGGTAGATTTAGATCAGACATCAAGAAGAAGTTCTTTACTGGGACGATGGTGAGGTGCTGGCACAGGATGGCCAGAGAAGCTGTGGCTGCCCCATCCTGGCAGTGTTCAAGGCCAGATTGGATTGGGCTTAGAGCAACTTGGTCTAATTAAAGGTGTCCCTGCCCATGGCAGCAGGGGGATTGGAACTGGATGACCTTTAAGGTTCCTTCGAACCCAAACCATTCTGTGATTCTGTGATTCACATGCAGCCAATCATATCCTTGTTTAGAACCAAGTGTCCCTTCTACCACCAGTAACAAAACTACAGGAATATATATTTGCGCTGGCATTACAGACAGGTTTACATCAGTACAGAGTGAATGAACAGGAGATACAAACCTAATCTGCTTCAGTAACAAAGTTGACATCTCCTTTTCAACAAATCTAGGAGGCTGTAAGGTTACATGTTTTTCTGGACTTTGCCAAAAATTCACTATCTGACCAGAAATTATCTTACCCTTCTGTTTTCTTTGCTCACTTGTAAGTTATGTACTTTATCACTTAATTCAGAGAGGTACTCTGAGAATTTAGTATTGCTGCAGAGCAATTTAAGGCTGTCAGGTTAAAGATGCCTTGTAAATGCCAGGAATTATTGTTCATCAATGGCAGGAAATGTTCTTCTTCATTGTTGCACCCAATGGTCCATGACTGGTATGTGAACTGTTTCACATATTGACCAGAGGTTTTATACAGGCTACTTACAAGGCAGGTCTATAATATTGGCTAAGTACTGCATGCACTAGAAAATAATTTTAGATTCCAGTCTCACAAAAGGAAGACACAGGTCACCAATACTACGGATACACAGATTTTCTTTCATTTGTTTTGGCTTACATTAATTAGCTGTGAAAAAGGTAACAAGTTCTGGATACCTTTTAATTTTCAGGCAAGCCAAAACACTGCTGAGCTGTGGAGTCAACAGCAGAAAGTCTTATGATTCTCCATTCTGCAGCACGAATTTTACCTTTTCTAACAAACTACTAGGGGGAAAAAAAAACACCTTTGGAAGAGAGGAGATGTATTTCTAGAACACACCCCCACATGTGTAGTTCAGTACTAGGGATGACTGTGCAGCTATTTTAGCTCCTGTCTCCATTAAACTGTGAAATGTAGCAGTGAAATTAAAAACATTTAACATACACGTCTTAGTAGCAGTTTTGTATTATGTTGTTGCCATTTAAACTGATTAAAACTGTGAGTAAACAATATTTTCCATTGCAACTAAATATTGCAATTAAAGCTAAGTATTTGCTCTCCTGGCAGGGCAAAACTTAACATGAACATATTGGAATGTCTCAGTGCAAAAATAGGTGCTAAGTCAAAAATACCCTAGCTAACCCTAAAAGAATGAGTATCTTTACAGAGCTGTGTTTGTCCTTCACTTTTCATACATAGTTTTCATTAATCTAATTAATACACCATGAGATGGATTTGCCACCATACTGAGTCCTCTCTGAAGTTTTCCCTTGCATAGACACCCATAAAAATGTACCTACGGGCTAAAATACCTGGGAGCGCCACATTGTGTTCCTGTTCCCTGAGTATGTTTACAGAGGAACTATGAGTAATTATCTTCATTATTCACAATCTACACTGCATTTTCTAACTACATTACTGTCTGAGTCTAGTGTTTTCTGTATTGGAAATGGCATCCATCCATCTAACTGTGTATACCAAAACAAACGTATGAAACATGTCATTCTGCTTAGGTTTATCCAGGTTCATGCTTTTCTTTCTGCATTCATTCCCAGATGGAGAGCACCGGGTTCTCACACAGTTTGGACCAGTTTTGGCAGCTAAAAGCCCATGAGTTTGGGTTACTGAACCCCACAGGTGGCCTCCCCTCCAGTCTGTTCCTGCTGCTGGGTTTTGGAAGCATTTCTGTTACATGTTTCTGCAGAGCAAACTACAGCATGAACAGTTACCATGTTCCTGAGTGTCTAAGTACTCACTTGACTCAGAAACATACCCTTTACAGGCTGTGTAGGGTTTTCTTCTCTGGGAGTACCAGCATCTTTTCGTTGTCCTAGCATCTGCCTGGTTGAAGCTCACTCTCTAAGCTATGACAGCACAACTCATATACTGCACTGCCACCAATGTCTCCCATTTCTGGCTATTGGAAGGCGACAGTGAAACTTGCTTCAGTAATTTCATTTTAATCCCATGCTGTAGGCCCTCAGCATCTTTAGAATCTCTTACTCACCAAATCTTCTCTCATAGCAGGAAACAACCAGAGGAAAAATTCAGGTGAAACTAGTGAGCTGCTTTCCATTACAGGGAGAGATTCACAAGTGACTTTTTCTATCCAGTATGAAAAAAAGCTGTGGAGAAGCAACTGTGTTGGTATGCCCATTTTTCTTTTTGAAAAGACGTGTCTCTACTGTATATGGCTGTAGCTGAGACAGGATCATGGCTCCATTCCTGGGTTTCCTTTCTTTGGTTGAGATAGGCTGTGATGCCCCAAAATGCAGTTTAACAGCTTCAAGAAAAATATTTAAACTGGTGACAAACAGCTCTTTCGCTGTGCTTGGCAGAGGGTGATACTGTCACCAGAAGTCAGGAGAATAAAACTCCTTAATACCAGTGCAGCATTAAGAAGCAGGCACTTCTTTATTGCAGGGCTGAGTGCTAGGTGGAATTTCCCCAAATCAAGCACACCCCATGCTGATTTCATTGTTACATTTATACCTGAAAACTACAAGTTACGATGATTGGTTAGTGATTTACATACCATTCTGATATTAGCAGTGTCATTATCTTCTGTTACTACCCTTGCAAGAAGGAAGGGTCTTCACCTGGGCAGAGTCTTTTCAAATGTGGGTATGCTTTGTAGTATTATAATGAAGGCAGTTCAGTTCAGGACACCTTAAAAGTAAATTTTGTTGCCAAGTTGGCTGGTTAGATTTCTACCTTGCCAGGTTGTCAAATAACTCATCCTATATACAATAGACCCTAGGTGTTTTGGTTATGGTCTAGAGGGTAAGGACTAAAGCTAACATGTTACAGAGAACAGGGACTTCAAGCAACACAGAGTCAGATTTCAAGCAACCCATGGTAACATAAAGGCTAAGTTCTTAAATCACGATATTCCTACAGATAATTGTTCACAAACACACACAAAATACAGAAAGATTCAGTGAAACTTAAGATAATCTGCAGCAATACCTAACACCTAAAGTCAAACTAGAACCACTTTTTATAAGGACAACACAAATAATTCCTCCTTAGGAAAAGACACAGTGGAGGGAAAACGGGGATAGTTTACTGAGCATCACTCTGCCCAAACCCCTCATGGAATTTGCCTATAAAAAATACAATCCATCTGAAAATACTCTCAAAGCAAGTGCATTAAGAGAACATTAAATATGCAGCATTCGTACTAGATATCAAAGATAGTGAATTTGGTTGATACAGTGCCTCCTGTAGCTGCAGTCACTGCCTCTGTGGTAACATTTCAGAGCTCTGACAGCTGTGTGAATGTGAATACAACCTGTTTTACTCACAACAGTTTGCCTTGCCCTCTTGAGAGAAGGTGGCTACCCTGAAAGGCAGACCTTACTGTGGGACAGATTCAGAACCACTGCAGGCTCCAGCTCCCTCTTCCAAGGCAGCGTGAATCTTCAGTGTGTTTTGGGCTGAAACCCATGGCACTTCAGGAGAGGATTCATGAGGGGACACCTGGTGTCCTTACTCAGTCAGAGGTGGCAGCATCTGTCAGCCCGGCTGGCTGGGGACAGCAGACACTCAACTGTGTGACTGTGTATGTAACATGCCACAGCACGTCAGAGCTGTTAGGACAAGAGAGCAGCAGGTGAGGTGATTTGCCTCACTACTGAGCACAGAGTCCTCAGCGCAGCCAATGAAGAGGAATAGCTGCAGTGGCTACGTTGGGCAGTTTGTTTCTGAGGATCACATCAGAGAGCCTGGCAGTGCTCCTGCACCAATTTTATAGCCATGAATTTTTGTTTTATAGTTATGAATTTGCTTCTGAATTTCAGTCGTGGTCATCTTGATTTACATTGTTGTGAAGAGAGGAATGTCAGACAGTGTCTACTTATACCACCATTTACTATTTCTCAAATACCACTGTATATCATGCCAGGCAGTTTTAGATACCACACAGTATCAACAATGCTCCTAGATTGAGGTAAAAGTGTTGGAAAAATCCCAACTGAACTATTATCTGATGTCTGCTCCCTCAGTTGTAACCTAGAGTGTACACAGCATGGACAGGGGTACTAAGAGGGAAAGCTGCCTTCTTCCCCACTCCTCCTGAGTAAATCTGAACTGCGAACTCAAACATGCATCACTAATACTTAGCACAGGATGTTAAACATCATGCTACATAATGAAATATTAATTATTTTTAAAAAGAAAACTGGGGCTCAGACAGTTGTATGTTTATATGATGTGCTTGGGAATTGCTAAAGATATCAAAATGTATAGGAGGCGTATAGCCAATATAATCAAGTCTAGGAGCTGCAGGAAATGAACCAGTGGCACTGTTTTTAGAATAAATGCAGAACTGAGCTGTCACATTAGAGCTGAGAGCCTTGTTTATGCAGCTCTTATCTGCTATGCAAAGATCTGGGTTAGGGGAGGATGGAAATCTACAGATGCACTATTCCAAGTCTGCCTTTCTCAGCTTGCAGATGAAAACCAAAACCAATGCCTAATCAGAAACATCACAAAACATGGGAAATGTGATAATTCCAGGAACAGGTGGATGATTTAGTCCTTTTTCATGATTTTTTTCTGGAAAAAAAACTCCCTGTGCGCTAATGCCATGCCTGTGTTATTTCCCTTCATATACTGAGGTAACAGTTAAAATAGCACTGATGGTTCCTACAGCTCAACGAGGCAGACTTCCCTTAAATTGCTGCACAGTTTAAGACTGTTTCAGCCCATGTTCTCAAAAGTGCCACCACTTGGGAGATTTCACAGCACTTTAACTGCTCATCTTGGCAGTAATGGGACCTGGCTGCACTTGGGAAATTGCAAGATCACGACCTTGGTCACCTTGGGCTTCATTCAGGGTTGATGCTTTTAGCATTCCTAAAAAATAAAGAAAAAAGGCTTGCTCACGCTTTAATACAGTGGAACTAAAAGGCTTGGCACACAGAATGGTATTTAATAGACAGCATATAGCTGAGCTTTAAAACTGTTACAAATGGTCACATATTATATGGTAACAAAAAAGCAAGGAGTTTATCATACTGCAGCCTGCTGCTGCTGATTTACAAGCTATTTCTTTCAGGTTTCAGCATTTGCTAGAAGCACATACATGCTTTCAGCATGTATTGGAAACAAATGACAAAACACATCCATAGGGAACATTGCACCATAAAATTGAATTTTAATAGAGCAGGAGGGAGCTGACAGCAAAAATAATCAATTTCATCTATGATGCTGCAGGTCAGCATACTGCAGCTGAGAATATTCTGGCTGTTGCATTGATGTGAGCTCCCCTGTCTAACACTAACCAAGTCCCTGCCAGTCTCAGAGGGGGAAGGGATAATTCTGTGAAGGTGAAATGAAATGTAATACAGAATTAGTAGCCATATGCATAGTTTCTTACGAATATCTTCATTTTTCCTGACAGCCAGTTTCTGGAATTCTCAGCTTTTAACCCAGGAATTCTTCCTAGCACCCTGCCCCACAGCTCCCACAGCTCCAGGCAAAGCAGCAGATCTGCTGCTGCCTGGGCACCTGGTGGCCCAAGGGAGGGGGGGGGAAGTCTAGCCCCAGCATCCCCAGGGATGGGTACAGGATAGGAAGGGCAGGCCTGTGCGGACCTGGATCCCAGCCCCTGGGGCGGACAGGGTTGGTAGGGTAGGGGCAGACCTGGGAGGCTGGGCAGGGACAGTCAGGAATGGTGGGGTCTTTGGGGCTTGATTTATGGAATAGCTCTATAAAATCATTCCTTCTCACTTCATGGCTCCTTTTGCCTCACAACTGTATGGCAAATATTACTCTACTGTTCCTGCCCAAGGTAGTCTACTTAAGCAGACCAAAACATACATACATACAATATAATCTGCACCTTCTGCAGACTATTGTCAGTCATCACAAGGTTGGTTCTGCCTCTCACACAATATTAAAAGAAAAAAAAGGAGAACCAACAAACCAAACAAACAAACAAAAACCACCAAAAAGCCTCTCCATTTGTTACTGTGCTGAGAAGGCAGAGGTGGTGCTCTGCAGGATGGAGGTGCACATGAAGAGCTACAGGACAGGCTGACCCAAGCTTGAGCATCCCTTCAGTACAGCATGGAGCTACTATGCTGACTGAGTGGCAGAAGGAGTAACAGAGCAGCACTCCGGGATTAGCAGAGACAGTTCATGAGAACCCAGCTGAGGTTTGGGACCATGCAGCTGTGCACATGGTCAGAGATGCACATCAGAACCAAGTTCCAAGGATTTTTACAATACTGGTTTTACAAGAGAGAGGCAACAAATCAAAACAGATCTTCAGTATAAAGGAGGAAATGAAGACACTACAGGCACCTAGATGAAGTGTCACCACACATAAGCACAACTTGTAGTGAGCTATGTTGTTTACTTGGGAACTCACTCAGTGTTTATAGTTTGCCCTTTGCAGATGCTCAGTTCCTATCTTAAGCCCTGGGTAGATGCAGAGAGAAGGCAGAGTTGAGATGCAAAATACAGTGAATGGAGGCAGCTGCAACTGTGTGATTTTTTAAAAGAAGCAATATAGGAAGACCTGTAGTCATTTAAAGCTGAAGGCTAACTCTCATCAGGCTTGAGCACTTCAAACTTCTGGTCATGTGCTTCTTTCTTGTCAAGACATGGGTTTTCCTACACACACAGGCAACTGCCAGGATGTGGAAGCAGGGAACTGCCAACCTTTGCAAGAAATTGGGTGGGAAAAAACCCCACAGTGAATTGAAACATTAAATATTTTACTATTGACCATGAGTATTTATCTACTTCTATTTATTACTGGCAAGAATGAACCCTCTCAGTGTTTTACTGGGAGATGGTGGATAATAGAGTTGCTTGTACTGTAAGTAGATAAAAGCCATTTTCTCTGGCTGATGGGAAAGACCCTACATCCCACCTGTGAAAGGTATTGTACTGTGAAGACATCAGCTCAACGGGCACTGCATTTGGATGGGAGAGTATGTGAGTGACCCCAGCAGAGGCTACAGCCTTTGGTGTTTCCCTTGGGGAGGATATCACCCCATCCTTTCACTCCTATGAGTGAAATTGCCTTGGCTCCGGAATAATATAGGTGCTTCTGAAGATGATATGTTTGTGAAAAGGATGATGGCTTGAATTTGCATGTCATTGTTTTGTAGTAGTATTTCAAGCACCTGTCAGATGCATGGGGAAGAAGGCATTCAGAATGACAGAATCAATAAATGAACTAAACTTGGTAGCAATAGCTTCAAACTGTGGGACTTCTGCAGACATGAAACCAACTTTTTTTTTTTTCCCCAAAATTAAACAAATCTTTGTCATGATTAGCCTTTTAGTGAAAAACCTAATGATACTCTTTATTACATACTTAAGGGCCCACTGGAATTACATCAAGAAAGTCTGTTGTGACAATCTTATTATTTAATTTCTCAAACTGTTGCTGTCTTCCAGGTTCTTCATCTTCTCCTTTGATCCCAAAGTATGTCAGCAGTCTGTAGTCTTGGCAAGTTTGCTACTTCACGACAGCCAGCTGGTAGGACATCTCCCAAATGCTGAAACTGAGAAGTCTAGCCTGATTCCTTCACATGCTGTCCTTTAATTCCTTAATACATGTGTTCCTTAAAATATCTATTTGAAATGTGTGCTATATGAATCAAATATGTCATGTGCAATGCTTCTAGGAAGTCTCACATCTCTATGACGCTGCTACTGTGATGACTGGAGGAAAGACATCTTTTCCCTGCTGTATTGTCAGGATCCCCATTTTCAAATACAGTATTAAGAAGAATAGGAAGTGGAATGGAAGGTTAGACTTAGTATTAATTTGACAGCTAATTAATGAATTTGACACTTTTATCTGAAAGCTGGGAATGTATTCCTGTGTTGTTTTACTGTAGAAAAAAAAGAGCATAACAGACAGATCTGAAGTATCATATTTTGGGGACAGCATTAACATGCTTTTTCATTTGTGGTCTTTTGGGGGTTAAGACCACCTATGCTTGGTGAAATTCTTCAGTGTATGAAGAGGACAAGGTGACAGACATGAGCAGAAAGAAGAGCCAAAATCTTGAAGCTTCCAAAACTACCTGCTGTCCTGTGGCCTGTTATTCTGCAACAAAGATGCTGTGTGAGAGATGAGCCTGGCCTTTCTGGTGCAGAGGAAAAAAGAGATAGGTGTTCTGTTTATCTGCTATGAATCAAGAAGAATGAGGTCAGCAGGAGCATGAAATGAATTTTTATTAGAATGTTGGATGTCAAAACCTGCTCTCTCTCTTGCCTGGGTTATCACTCCAGCCCTTCTTCCTGTATTTATATTTTTGACTTCTAGTAGGAACAATTAAGAAGAAACAATGAGCCTCTCCTGTCCTGACATAAAATCTGCAATAAAATCTGGCCTCTGGAAGAAAAGCTTAGAATCCATCAGGGAGAAAATACATCTTCATGATAATTGTTTAGCAATGGCAGAGTGCTGAAGACACTCTGAGGATATGAGGCATGAGATTATAAATCTAATAAAAATGTCTGTAAAATAGAAAGTAATTGAGATGTTTTAGAATACATTCAGGAACCATGAACTGACACAATAGGACACAAACCTATCAGCCTACTTGAAAGGACAGAACCAGCAGCCTTGCAGCTTACCCTTCAAGGACAATAACAGGTTTTATCTTTTTTGCACTATACTTTGGAGGAGGTTCCAGTTTTTAAAGCACAATAGTGCTGGAGCAGATTCTGTCAAACACGAATAATTGAACAGAAATGCAGAGATTCTCAAAATATAAATGAAGATTTTTGGAAAGCAGTCAGAGGAAATATATAGGCTAGGTTTGCTACTCTTGGATTCATTTATATCACTAAACTTGGCCTGTCTGCACTGAAATCAGTGAAGTTCTGCTGGTGTAAAACTTCAGCGAAAATAGCTGTGAATCAGATCCAGTATTTGCAGGGGTCATTGCTTAAGAGAAGAGGCAGTGGGTATCCTTGCAAGCAGTGATGTAGACAGTATGATTAAATGAGTATCAACAAAGTTACTTAAGACTTCCATCAGTCAATGCTCTGAGATCAGAATCTGCTCTTCTCTTTTGTTCCAGTGACACATTATCACTGTGTTTGTGCTTATTGCATTATACACTAATGAACCTCAACACTGTCTCCAAAGACATAGTGCAGATTATGAAGCCTAATGACTTCCCAAATTTTTCATTCCATGAAGAGCTCATCTGTGGAGCGAAGCCAGGTCCTGCCCTCTGCCAGTAGCTTTAAATTGGCAGCAGCTTCAATAAGTACATTGGGAAATAAAAAGAGGAAAAGACTAAGACAAGGTGTAAACTGAGGGGGTGTGGGGGGCACATGAGAAACCAGAAAAAGACTCTTGAGTAAGGAAAGAAAAGAATCTGAGTCAGTTCAGTAAAGCTTTGGAGAAAAGAGAGAAAATGACAGACAAAGAAACCATTAAAAGAGGCACCAAAAGAGAGAGAAAGAAGGGTACTGAAGAAACAAGGAAGGGTGGCTGGGGAGAAAATAGGGGCATTTCTTACTCATCGTTTCTTGAAACAAATTTTTCTTCTTCACCACGTGTTTGCTAACCATACAGGCACTGCTTTCTAGTTTTTAAATTGCACTTAATCTTCCCCCATGGAATGTATATAGGCTTTGGGCTGGGGCAAGGGAACGAGCGAGCTATCAGGTCTTGTGTCTAAACTGGAATACTAGCCATAATCTTTTCCTTTTCTGTGGTTAAGTAGTATTTGACTTTTAGCTTAGCTGACTTTGAAATGTCAAGAATAGCATCAAGGCTTCGGCCTGTTTCTAGTGTTCACAGATCCCAGGCACTCAAAAATGGAAAAGAATTTACTTTCTTCCCCAGAGCTTTGTACAGAATATCTTTTGTACAGGATATTTCCAAAAACAATGCCTAGAGAATTAGAAAACCAGGCAACAGAACCTCCTTTCTACCCAAGCAGCCTCTTTTAAAGCTGAAGACAGTTTGCACAGTGTGCCATTTGTGCCATTGCCTGAGAAGTGCATGTTTAAGAGCAGCTTTACACTCCCCATGCAAGCCTTTGAAAAGAAGGCCTCATGCAGACAATTCCTTTTATATGTCTATGTCTGCATTTCTTACTCTCCCACACTAGGAGAACAAAACCTATTTATTTAAACTTCTGTTTACTCCTGCTGGCTAGTCCTTATTTCACCAGGGCTGGATGATATCCAGTAAGTGGTTCAAGACACTTGAGATGCAGAAAACATCCTGTCCTGTCCAGAAAAAGACCTGTGTGTTTGCCTGATTTAAAAAGCCATCGACTATTGATGATTCATTATTACCAAGAACAGAAACCAAAGCTGCTTGTCACTAGAAGGCTAATCATCCAGTCCAAAGACATACAGCAGTTTGTTCTCTAGGCTTAGTGGTTATGGGATTTTGAAGATAAAGATCACATTACTTTCACTAACATCCTCTCCACTTACATTGATTCACTGGTTCTGACCCAGTTTAGCTGCTGCCTTTGAGTTATTTATGTTTGAAACAATGCCATGTTTCATATGAAAACATAGAATCACAGCTTCCAAGCTATATGAAACATTCATTTCCAGCACTCTGTGAAAACATTGGCTCCAAAGCTAATTCAGGAATTGAAAGATAGGGGTGAGAATTATCAAAATAGTATAGGATGGTATCGTTAATCTTACACAATTATTTTGGAAACGTTCTGTTTAGGCTGTTAGGTAGTCTCATAGACAGAGAGAGAAGCATATATCTAAAGAAGAGAAAATTGAAGAGCAGCAGCTAAACAGGAACAGGAGACAGAAAGGGGGACACATGATCCCTCTGAACGTGCAGGGGGTGAGGCAGAACGTGGGACTGGAAAGGAGCTTCTGTGTGACTGAATTCAACTCCCTGCGATCCCACTGTAATGGCATCAATATTAGGCTCAGATGGATCCTCAGAGTATCCACTCCCTTATCTAAATCTGGTACCATAAAGCAGTTTCTGACACCATGTAACAATTACAAGACTATTAGTACAAAAGGCAAAAAGCTTCAAAAATTACACCGTGGCGTCACTTTAAAGAGAACAGAAGAGACGCACAGTTCTGCCATTAGCTGAAACATCCCTGGAGAATTTCTAACAGATGGACCCTGCACCATGCCCTGCAGGAGAGCAAAAGCTGCTCATCCTCTGCCAATCTGACATGAAGGAAAAACTTAATACTCAGATAAACCCTAAATCTGGCAATTAGTTTAGCCCTGGGAATGTGAGCAAGATATGGCAGCCAGCAATCTGATAAATTTGTCAGATTGTAGTCCTGACCTAGCTCTAATTGTGACCCATCTATTGCATGTCAGAGGAAGCAGATTCACAGACTGTGGATCTGCATGTTCCTTGCAGTGCAATTGCCAAATATTCCCTAGAATAGCGGATATAAGGAATAAGGAGCTCAAATTTTATGACACATGCAAAATACTGATTTCCCTCAATTACCCCTTGCTTTCTTGCTCAAGGCCAGACCCAAGAGCTGAAGCACATCCAGAAGCCTGGCAAGAGAGTGGGAGATTTGTGCATTGGACCAAAAATCCTTGCCTAGTCACACAATCCATGCAGCAACTACTGCACCATCCCTATGCCTGACCCAGGGCCTGTATCCCTCCCACCATCAAATAAAATGGCCGTTGTGGGGCAGTGAACATTCATATTAGAGCCCTCTGCAGTCTGTATTTTACCAGTAAAGCGTTCCAGCCTGTTGTGGTTTAAGTCCAGTCAGTAACTCAGAACCACGTAGTCACTCTCTCACTCCCTTCCCCCTTCCTCCCCCTGCTCCCAGAGTGATGGGGAGGAGAATCAAAAGAATGCAACTCCCATGGGTTGAGATAAGAACAGTCCAGTAACTAAGGTATAACACAAACCACTGCTGCTACCACCAATGATAATAATGATAAGGGAAATAACAAGGGAAGAGAATACAGCCACTCACCATCTGCCAACTGACACCCAGCCCAACCGAGCAGTGATCTCGCCCTTCCAGGTCACTGCCCCAGTTCAACATCCTGGGCATGACGTGCTGTGCTATGGAATACCTCTTTGGTCAGTTTGGGTCAGGTGTCCTGTCTCTGCTTCGTCCCGGCTTCCCCTCCTCCCTGGCAGAGCATGAGACTCACAAAGTCCTTGGTCAGAGTAAACATTACTGAGCAGCAACTAAAAACATCGGTGTTATCAGCTCTGTTCCCAGGCTGAAAGTCAAACATACAGCAGTGCAACAGCTACTAAGAAGGAGAAAAACGACCGCTACTGCTGAACCCAGGACACAGCCCTACCCAGGAATTTTCTAATGTCAGATATCAAAACCTACCTTGCATACCAACCCCAACTGACTGGGGCAGGGCTGTACATAGACCCAGTGAAATGAAGCCAGCACAGACCTAGTTTGCCCTCTCCTTGCTCAGCCACAGCCTTTGGCCTTCAACCTGTAAAACTGAAACCATAAACTTCACTTCTGTCTTCTCCTTAGGCCATCACACTTTGCCAGTCTGGGACTCAAATCCATCCCAGCAGCCCATCCCAGTGTTCAACTTAAACCCACTCCGAAGACAATCCAGCTCAATGACTACTCTCCTCTCTTACTGCCAACACTCCTCCTCCAACATTTCTAGGTCCAGCTCCAGCCAAATTCTAGACAGATAACCTTTGACAGTGGCTAAAAAGGCCAGAATCCCTTTCCAGTTCTCTAAATTGGAAAAGTTTAAGGCTCAAACCATCCAGCCTGGTTCTAGGCTACTTTCTGCTTCCTTAACTGGCAATGTTCAAACAAGGGCAAGAAAGATGAGGTCACTTGTCATAAGTATAGATAAAGACAAAGAGGATCAGTGTGCAAATGATCCATTTTTCCAACACCTGCAGTGAGATGCCAGCCTTCTTCCATGGACCCCATATTTTCACTTGTAAGGAATAGTTCAAGTAAGTCTGTCTTACATTTGAATTGTAGTCACAACTGAAGATAAAGTAGCCAGTAACTCAACCACAGGCAAAGATAATACTGTAGAAGAGGTTGGTTTTATTAAAAGGACTTGAGAAGTTGTTTTTTTATCTCAAAAATATCAAAGAATGTCAAGATAAAATTTCATTTAACTTCCTCTGTTTGTTCTATTCTGAACAATTTCACCATCTTATCTCCAAGTCACTTGCTTGTCATTAAATAAATGTATTTAGCCTCTTTAGATTGTTTGCTTCATCAAATTCGCTGAATAAATTCACTGGGTAGCCTTGACATAGCCGTAGGGGAGTCAGTACTGTGTTACCCCATTAGGGAACAGTATATAGAACCCACAGACATTTAGTACCAGTTGTGAATCTAATAAATCCCATATCCCAGTTGGAGATTGATGGGATGGACAAAGAACCTGATGCTGCACTTTTTGAAGGACATTTCTGACTGAACCCCCCCCTCACACACACACAATGACTTCTACTCAGAACAACCACAGGAAGAAATCTACATTGAAAACCTGCTAGATGTACTGCCTTGTCACTGAATGAAGTGGAAAATCTTACAACAGGAGAAGAACAGGGATGAATGTGAAAGGAGTAAGTTGTAGCCTGAAAGTGAAACTCTCCATCTTAATACACTCTGGAGGACTAGAATAAGTGCTTTCTAATTAGCTTGCATTTCACTTGGCATATTTATGGCTATCACTGCAAAAGTAGACCAATATACAAGACTTTTTATTAAAGGGTCTCCAGAGGGAGGCAGCCAAACCTGCCAGCAACCATGTTTGAGAGGTTTAACCTCTCTAACCTTTACAGTTCAGTTAAAGTTCTTCCTCCACACGTGCCGAACACATCATTCTGCCAAGTGAACTGTAACCTTGACTTCTGTACCTACTCTGTTTAACATGCAGCAACATTACTTTTTATTTGGGGTTACCTTTTATGATTTGCTCACCAAAGTTTGCTCATAGAAGTAACAGAAACAGTAAACCTGGATATTGAGTTACTGAAATCAGAGGCAGCATGCAGATGCCGTGTTCCTGACTAGAACACCATTGTACATTGAGGTGAGAGTGATCCACACAGCAGTTAACCCCAGCAGCCTTGCTGCACTACAGTGTCGTCTTCTGACCCATGCTGTGCTGCACAGATCCCTTGGCTGCAGAGTAAGCTTAGAAAGCTTATTGTAGTGGAGGGAACTGCATGCAGCTTCCACTTGGCACCTGCAGTTACACCACCTGCATGTTCTTGCCTTTACCTAAAACTGCAGCAACAAGTTCTCCAGCAAACATCCTTTCTATCTGGCAGTAGAAAAGATGAATTGTGATATTTTAAGAAAATCCTGAAAGAACACTAATTAACAAAAAAAAAAAAAGTGGTGTAACTCCTCAGTGGATGGATCTGGAGGCCTGTCTGAACCTCCACAATACAGCAATACCAGCATCTGAATGGACGTAAGATTATTTATACTGCCCTCTCTTTCTATATGACACTGATGCTGATAAGTAACATTTTAAGCAGTACCTGTCATAATCTGAGTGCCTTTCTTACTGGGTTCGTAACAAACCAGTGCCTCCTGGTATAAAGCAACAATTAAGAAAACAATATCCAAGTCTCTACTCTCTTTTATGTACCCCACGGGCATCATCATTCCTTTAGTCTTCCTCTCAAAGAGTGTTTAATCAGACTGGAAAAGCTATATCTTGCTTGAAATGCTTCTCTTCTTCGTCATCAACTGGGAAACCATCCAGTTTGAACTCCATACTCCTGGTATTGGTGGCTTTTGTTTGCATTGTCCCCTCCAATACAGGTGGCTGAGGCTGCCAGTACAATCCTGTCAATCTTTCTTCTTTTTTTTCTTTAAGGTTTGCTGTCACTTGATTATAACAAAGATTTTTCAGGTCACAAGCGTCCATGACACTGACATCTTGGACACCCAGCCCAGACCTTTCCTGGCAGACCTTTGCTTTCCCATGGATGTTCATCTTGGTCACTCAAAAGCTTATTGAGCACTACCTAGCTACTAAACAAATGAGACAGCTGCACGTTTTACCCCCAGAGTGAACACTTTTTAGCTTGTTTCTTCTCCTGTTCTCTGCTGAACTGGAATATGCAGTTGTTAGATGTTTGCATCTGGCACTAATTAACAAGTACCACACATCAGAGCTGCTAAACGTAATCATGTGGAAGGATTCAGTGATTTTGGCCATGTTGGTGCTGTGCCTTCCTTCCAGATCATTCATTCATTTTCTCCTTTGGTAAAGCATCATCTTTTTTACCGTTTGCTTTCAGACAGAGATTCCCTAAGGGAATCCCTCAGATATTTCTTTAGACATCTCCCTTGTGTCTATAAAGCACAACAGAGTGTGATGTGACTTGAAGCCGGCTGAATGGAGCACTGCTCCTTTCCAGACAGTGCTCACTCAGCTAATTAGCTCTGCTGAGAAACCAGAGTCATTAAACCCCAGGCAAACAGCACAGTGATGACTCTACCTTTTTTCCAACACCAAAACCGTGCATTGTGCATAATTTTCCCTAGGCTCCTACCCTCTTTCTGCTTGCACATCCAGGTTGAGCAATTGCATATAAGAGAATGTTTTGAATATTGTCACTACACAAAATATTCCCAAATTTGTCTCTACATTGGACATCTCTTTCTCCAGACTAAAATCCTACTTTTTTTTTTTTCTAGTTTTGAGCTGTGGTTTTTCCCTGTACCTCTTCATTTACTGTCCACAGTAAAAACTTACCCGAAGTAGAATACACTTTTCCCCTCTTGCATGTCCTCATGGTGACCGTCCTGAGTCATCTGACAAGAAAACTGAGAAAGATCATTAACCTCGTTTCCACAGTTTATGTTCAAGCAAAGGGGGAATGAAAATGCTTACACAGTATTACCAAAAAGTAAAGTAAAAAAATAGCTTTGTTCAGTGGTGACTCAATAAAAAGAGAAACTAGAACAGATGTATGATAGCTAGATATGGAAAAATATCATCCTTAGACTGTGGAAGCAAATCAACGTCCTCAAAATGAGCATGCTCGGAATCCATCTGTAGTTAATGTACCATTATTCATACAGGGTAAATATTTTTTGCTTAAACAAGAAGTTTCAGCATTTCATTGCAAGAATTGTGCCAAATCCAAATTGCTTATTGACAAGCTGTAGTAACTGTGTACAAACAAGAGATGAATGATTTTAGCTTGTCTTTCATGATACATCCTGAAAGCACACAATGAATCATTCTCAAGTAAGTCCCATGCTGACTAAAGCAGAAAGGGGAATCTAGGCTCAATTTCCAAAAAATAATAAAACCAAATGTGCCTACAACTTCTATCTCTGGCATTGGTTTAGTGTTTAATACTAGTGATGAAGGTCTCAGAGATTAAGGGTTGCTTCCTTGCAACAAGAAATGATTAGGGGAGCATGAAGATTAGCTGGAGGGGCGGAATGAAGGGAAATGGGTATCAGGAAAGATTATTTGTGTTGCAAAGTGAAACAAGCAATGAAAAGGTTGAGTAAACTTTGGATCTCGGTATCTAAAATTAAATGTGTCTGTTGGTATGCAGTTCGGGAAATAACCCAAGTTAAGTCCCATTAATAGTTCTGGCAAAACTGGGTGGGTGAAACTGATCTGTGAGACACATAAGCAATGAGAGAGCCTGCATGGTTCAGCATGGTTCACAGGGCAGCTCCAGAGTCAAGCTGCCTGGTGCTGAGGTCTCCATATGTGGGGGAAATGCTGGATGAGGGGATTATGTTCCTGCTACTTTCTTTGGCAGCATGAAAACATGAGCAAAGGAAGTGCTGTTTGTATTGATGAAGCTACATCATTTCATGCTATCTAAATCTCAGCATGACCATGTAGCTGTGTGCAATAGCCAGTAATTTCCCTTTATCTTTGCTGTCAAAAAACAGGCTGCAACTATTCGATGTCCCTCAGGTTGATACTGAAGGACTTTTACTAATGACTTTACCAAATAATTTCCTTTTTTTTTTTTTTTTTTTTTAAAGGAAATAGAACACAGGGATTTGGTTGTTCTGCTGCACATATAAACCTGGTGCTATATGTGTGACATATATACACACATAGCATTGTCTTACATGTCTTTTTTGTGTACACAAGCACACACAGACATCTCTGTATTTTGATAATGTTTTGACTACTGGAGTAAAGATGAGCCAGAGACACCTGGGTGCATTAAAGGTAGTATCTGAATCAACTCTAGCCTTCCAGTTGTCCATTTTGTCCATTATGACCCTCTAAATTGCACATTAGATGTGAATTGCCCTAAAAGTACTTACTGGAGGCTGTGGGTGGGATAAAAGGAGCAATGTTCCATTAAAGCTGTTATTGCAAGTACTGGAGTAAATTTTTCTCTTAAAGCACTTCATTATAACTCAGAAGCAATTTTCTACCCCAGTTATGTTGATTGTCGTTAACTATGTGATAGGGAACTGTGTTTGCTAACGAAGTGCAATCCTGTAAATAACACAGACATAGCTCATGAATACTTAACTGGGGTCTTGGTTTGAGATATTCCCCAGCTGACAGTGAAAGATGGACAACATTATCCTAGATGTAACCCCACTGAAGTAATGTACCACAAATATCTCACTCTTTCATGTATTTAAGGGAATTAGAAATAGTTTGCTGAAACTGACTTAAAGAATATTCAAGTCCAAAACACCCAACACGCTTTCAAAGCTGTGTTTTTGATTGCCATAATGGCCTTGGTTTCCAAGTAATTTTCACTCAATGCTCTAAAGCATTTCCAGTCTGATTACTGTTGTTAAATTGCCAAGACTTAATTCAGAAACTCATTTGCTATTTGGTTGTTGTGTTAGACTAGGGCATAAACACTTGCATGCCCTGACAGAGGAGAAAATTGGAAAAGCTAGCACTATCCTGCAGAGGATCTGCAACACAGGCTTTAAATTAACCAATATATATGGATACTGCTTCTCAGACTTCTCTAGAAGTTCCTCAATGGGGCCAGACAAGTACATAGACTGTTGGGAGTTACAGTTACAAGGAACCAATTGTATTTCAACAAATAAGGCAATAAAAGCATCTCTTATTAGCTATGTACACATGATCTAAATTTCTATATAGACAGGGATTTCCTGCCAAGGTCATAAAATCCTAGAATGATTGAAGCCAGAAGGACCTCTGGAGGTCACCTAGCCCAGTTGCCTTCTCAAAGCACGCATGGCTAGAGCAACCTGTTCAGAGTCCCATCAAGTTCTGAACATCTCCAAGGACGGAGTCCACAACGTCTGAGGACAGCCTGCTCCAGCACATGACTACCCTCACCCCAGCCTCAGAGTCAAGCTTTCTGAAGCCTCTGTGTGACCTAGGCTGGCTACGTTACTGCACTAGTGTGAAGGGTTTTGAATGTCATCTTATACAAAACCACGCACAGTGATGCAGCCAGTGGAGCTGCCTTGACCCTGCATCACCTGTCTCAGCAGTGCTCTGGCTGCTGACACAGCATTCTGAGGCTCTAGGTACCTGCTGTAGTTTATGTTAATGGCAGAGACTCCTCCTGAGGAAGGCAGGTGCAGATCTGTTGCAGAACCACCACTGTTCCCACTCTGACAGTTTTGCTAACAAAATAAATGATATAAAAGTGAAGCCAGTTACTTCTAATGGAGATTAAAAAAAAACCCAGAAAAAGAAAGAACAAAGAAAGCTTTAAGAAGAACATCACTTTGCAACCTTCTTTGTAGCATCTGTATAAGCTTTGGAAATAGCTCAATATTTGTATTTATGCAGTGCCTTAATACTAAAATGCAAACGCGGTGTTTATAAATACATAAATACAAACATAATATACAAACCATAAATATTTAAATGCAGTGTTTAATATTTACATGGTGCTTTTCATTCTCGAGACTTTCAGCTTGGCTCTTTTGCCTTGGTACATACAGACATGGAAAACCTTAACAAAATGAACCAATCTCCTAACCACTCATTTCTGATAAGGATGTGAATTCATGAGCACTCCTTTCTGTGTAGGCATCATGAAAACCTCAGTAGTTATCATGGCCTTTTGCAGCTGAGGAACATGGCAGACACTGATCATGCAGGTGCAGGGGGCCTGTAGGGCTTCCAGAGACTTCACTCTGTGCCTACAGAAAAACTGCTGACTCCAAAATTGCATTTCAAGGCTGATAAGAGTTACTTTTTGCATGGCTTCACATAGCAGCCTTTGTCCTCCTGGGCCTGGGTGCTGACAAGAACATTAGCTGGTTCTGGAGAGTAATTCCAGCTCCTGGCACAAGAGCTTAAACACAGTTCTCCCTACTCTCTATTGGTTATCCCATGCAGCTGCATGATGTGCTCTCACCAGCTGATCTGTCTCACCAGTCTCTCAGTCCCAAGCTTCCTCTTGACAAGAGAGGCTGTGTTATGGCTTCACTCTGGAGAATGAGAGTGGTGCAAACATTTCATGCTGTCTCTGTATATTAAGGAACTCCATCCACCCTTCAGGATGGTTTGTACCCATCACAAATCTATCTAGTCTACCATGGAAGATTAAGTGTGGCAGGCCTCAGTACCATCCCTACTGTGCAACAGCATGAACTGTAGTGGCAGGTGAGGGTTGAACAGTCACTGGGTACATTTTGGTTGTTCCCGTACAGTGTGCGCTGGTCTGATTGCATGGTGTGCATGAGTCAGGCAAGACACACGTGCAGCATCTGCTGAAGAGGCCAAGGGCAAGAAAGATCAAAGGGCCACAGCAAACTATTGCACCGCAGTAGTGGTGGGAATTGTGCCTAGCAGGAATGAGCAGCCTGTCCCATCCAGACCCCAAACCCCAGCTTTGCAGCGTATGGGCACAAGTCAGTCCACACCACCTGGCTCAGGAATGAAGACTTGCTTGGTAGTGTGGGTATCAAAACCAATCCAGACAGGAGTCCAGAAGCCTTGATTCTTTCTCTCCTTCCATTACCCTGCACTTATTCTGCATCCCTCTGCCCTGGGAGACATTTCCAAATGGCTGCTTTTCTGCTGCGCTGCACCAACACCACTAAACAGCCTGTGTCAGTCACTCTGCAAGAGCTGCTTTACTGCCTGCTGAGTCAGGACAGATGGCAGGAGGGAACACAGCAAAGAACCTAATAAGGCTGGTGAGCAGAGGGAGGACAAAATACCCAGTGGCTTTAAAATATCCAGTTAGCATTTTAAGAAAGGAAAACAGCGTTTGTGAATCAAGAGAGCTATTTCACTTCTCCCAGCTTTCCCACCTATATCACTTGCAGAGATACCTTTGCTGACTCTTGCCTGTTCTTTCCTTTATTATCTTGCCTGCAGTCACACACAGAGCTCAGCAGCTAGCTGCAGAGAGCAATCCCAGCCTCTTGGCATTCTCAGCCACAGTGAGTATTACTTGGCTTTTATCCACCCAGGGAAGTTCTCCAGCCAATGCTATATCAGCTCTGGAAGGAGCAGTAACATTCTGCAGATTATTGGCAAAGCTAAGCTCCACATTTCATCCCACCTGCTGTGCATTTCTCATAGGGTGAGATATAAATGCATTCAACAAGCCACTTTGTCGCTGGTCACTCGTTTCATTTCTTGGGGGAAAGCTGTAAAAATCCACCATCCCTTGCTCTCATTCCCACATTTCTTTCTGGGTGCAAGCTTGTTTATCTCCAGGAAGAGATGAATACTGATTAAGAAGACTTAAGCCAAGGCCGCAGTTTTAAGTCCAGTATAGCAGGGGTTTGAGTGTGCAATTTCCAATACTGAGATAAAGAAAGCATCACCTCCTGTGTTAGAATTTGCCACCTCCTGGTGACTACCTGCCAGGCACACACAGGGCTTCCTACCTTGTCTGCTGTGTCTGCTTCACCTCTTTGAGGAAAAGAAGTGAAGAGAAAGAGAGGCTGAAACAGCCACAAAGCAGGGTCACCTCACCCATTCTGTCCTGGCACAAACCCACTCTGAGAGAGCTTCTCATGCTCTTCCCCTGCATCCACACTTGACGTCAGGCAGACCCCTCTCCTCCTGCACACTCCATGTAGCTACTTTACTGCCTGGGGGGCTTTTATCCTGGGATCTCCCACCACAGCCACTTCCTTTGGCACCTTCTCTTTACTGCTGCTGGAGGCCCATGTGGCCCCTGGTAAGGAGCAGGTTACACAGACCTCCTCTTACAAGCACAATGAACCCTTTCTATCCCACTGTTCCTGCAGGATAATGTTCCTGCATTATCCTCTGTTCTTTGGCACAAGTGAACATCTGGTCCTTTTCTGTAAGTGATGCTTTCCAGAAAATTAGAGCAACCTTTCCTGCACAGATCTGGAGGCCAAAGGGCTGGAGGGGGCAGCTGAAATGTGACACAGGCACATGCCTTGGTGAAAAGAAGTGCCTACAGGCACTACATTTAAAGCTGTATTTCAGTTGACTGAGTTATCAGCTTGTGTTTAACAGCAACAGTGATGCTTGTGGTAGACAGGAGGTTTTTGAGCAGATACTGTTGTAGCAGAACAATTTGCATGTGATACTGTGTGTATGAATACAAAGCCAAAATTCAGTTGTCCGCCAGTTAAAAGGGTGGATCAAGACTAAAAGCCATCACTGTAAAGCCCACTGTCACCCAGCCTATCTTTACATATTTTCCAGCAACAGGCTTAGGAGTCACCTCCTACATGCAGTGTGACTTTTTTGCCAGGTTAGCCACCTAATCTTTCATCAATGACCTTTCTTTCTGCAGTCTCTCAGTCTTCTCTTCCCATTTGTTTAATATTAATTCAAATTTTCCACTCTTCTCTACCTTTATCACAGCTTTTCTCCTTTAGGATAATGGGGTCACCATGAGGTTCTTAACAAATATGATGATCTGGCACTTTAATATAGTTATTTCTGTGAGCTATGGTGCTAAGGATGTCCTGTCTGCCAAGTGCTCTACTTGTAACACAAGCCAAGATGCATCACAAATTAGCCAAAATCATCCATTTATTGAGAAATAATTAAAACATGAAATACTTGACAGACCTAAATCTGATAATTCATCCAGACTCCTTCTTCAACATAAGAGAAGCATATGGTACACTAGAAAAATACAGAGGCCCCAATTCTTTATATAGTTACATTGATTGATTATACTAGCTCCCTTCAAACAGCATCATGCTGTCATGAAACCAGTATCACGCAGGTTGGTTTGATAGATAACCTCGTTTGCAGTTGAACTGCTCTTTATCTCATCTTTGTTAGGTAAATACCATGAAGTTCTACTCTTTGTTGGGCACAAACTTGTGATTTTACTTGTTGAATTGCAAATTGGCCCAGCTGAGCCCCACCTTATGATGACCAGCTAACTGGTCTTGAAACTCCCCTCAAAGCCATAGGCTGCCCTAGGAGATCCTGCCAAGCTCACATTATCTCCCTGTGTAATTACAGCTTTTTAGTTCAGTGGGGTGTGATTAGCTCAAGCTGTAACTCATTTAGTGCACTATAATTACAGTGCACTCAGCTTCACAGTTGATTTTTGACCTAGAAAGGATGAGTTTGTAGGGTTATTTTTAAACAATCTGTTGGCAGTGGTGGCAAGTATTACTGAACCTTACAGCAAAAACACATGAAATTTGATAGGCACTTGACTGTCTTGTTAGTGGCTGCCAGTACCAAACATCTCTAGATATTCCTGAGTATTTTGCATGGTGTTTGCCTGTTATTTCAAGACTGTCTCGTCCTTTAGTAGCAGATGCCCAGTGGAATGAGTCTCAGGTAAGTGATCAGATGGGCCAATGTGACTGGAAAGGGTTCTGCTTTTAAATAAAAGTTGGGGGGCGAAGGAAGAGATTTTTTTATTAACTATGGGACTGTTCATTTGTTAATTTCTGTTTAGAATTATCAAAAAGATAAACATGCAGGAGCTGCTGGGATGGTAAAAGGCAGTAAAAAATACAAGCTGTGCATGGAGAAGATCCCATTTTAGAATGGGGAATTGTTCCTTAGTGCAATTAGAGTAGCAGATGCCTAATGACTGGCCTAAAAAACTATGTAAGTACATCTTCCACTAGAAATATTTTATGACCATTTACCATTATAAGCTTGTGTAAAAGCAAGGGCGACAGTAAAGCCACCCTCAAAGGATTTTTCTCCTTCTTTTGCATGTTTTTGAAAAACCAGTTTAATTAATCTTACTAGGCATTGTTACATCAATTTTGCCACCCTTGTGTAGGGAAGCTGCCAATTCATTTACAGTACAGTGGTGGGTTGGTGATGTGAAACCTTGCCTGCTACTTGCATAAAACAGTTTCTCTTCTTTCTGTGTTAAAATGATCCTGAAAACGTCTTTCCTCTATGGTGCTTTCACAAGGTATTTCTGGTCATAAAAATGCTGATACACTACTTCACAGGACCAGAACTGCTTTTCACCTATTAGGAAAGAAGAATTAGTTACATGAGCTGTAAAGGAAAAACTAAAATGGATATTTCGTTGATCAGTAGGGAAGGAGTATTCTCCATTCAAAATAGTCTAGAGGATTGGGCAATGTTTTTAAATTGCACATAATGAAGGACAACAGCTTGTAGTATTGTGAAAGCTTGGTATAACCTTCTCTTGGTATTTTGTACCTTCAGGTGGCAGAAAGGGGTGTAGAAAAGCAGTGCTGGTACAGATGTAACTGTAATTGTAGCACAATCTGTAATAGACTATACCACTGTTGCAGAAAACAAACTTTTCAGCTCTGAGAACGTCAAAAATCTCCTTGCTCTGCAGGAAGTGATGCTGATAGTCAGTTTTATTAAAGGTGACCCTGATCGGAGAGGAAATTCCTGCCAGGGAGGAGTAGCAGAGAGCTCACAAGTATGCCTGCTTGAGGGGAGAAGTGGCTGCCCTGATGCAAGAGGCATTTTTTTCTCCAAAGCGAGTTAACTTCTCTTTTGTGTGCGAGGCTGAGCTCTCTGAATTGCTCTGAAGTTCCCTGTCACTTATTTCTTGCTGATCTGGTCTTTAGTCCAAAGGCTTCCTAGGCACCCCAACCAAAGCATCAAGATGATGGTATCCCAGCACATTAGCAGCACACTGCTTGCAGCAGGCACTATCTGTGTGAACTCTGCATTACAAGGCCAAGTCACTGTGCTTTCTTGCATGGAGAAATGGAAAGAAAACTATCAGTTAGGCCTGCTGAGGGTATCTGAAAGAGATGAAACCCAAGGACCTTCAAGAACTCCTTTTCTTTAGTCTCTGCATGCCCATGTGTGTTGTACAGCCTCTGTGGTTAACGAACATGAATGACATTGGTTAAAAGCGACAGGAAACAAATGTAATCCTTTCAAAGTGGCCCTATTATAGATGGCAGCTGTGGGAAAGGGATTCATTTACCATCCATGACATACAGTGGCTACTCCTTACACATAATGACACTATTCTTGCATGTCCCAAAGGGTTGTGTAATTCTAACTAAAGTTTCTGCTGCTCTAGCCCAGGGTGGTTGGGATTTGAGAACATTTTCCTAAGCTCTCTTGTGGTTCAGTGTGCATGTTACTAAAAGCAGAGGTCTGCCACTGTTTGTCATGCTGGGAAATGTTATATGTAGTCATGACAAAGGAAAATTTGGTAATGGAAACCTTATAACCAGACAGAGGTGACTCAAAGTAAAAACTTATTGGCCCCTTCATGTGTCCTCTCTGCGTACTACATGCCTCTCATTTTTTCCCTGTCATTTTCTAAGCCATTATTTCACAAATTTGATTTCTACAACCAGGACAGAAAACACTGATTATCAAAGCAGTTACTGCTTCAAGAAACACTGCCCAGCTGCTTTTAGTGCTTAGGGTCCTGCTAGAAAAAATGAATGAATAATTGTACAGGGAAGGAGTGTTTCCTTCCACGCAGAGTGGAGCATATGTCATGAGCTAGCTATTAAAACAACAACGTGCATCAATATATTAGGTGACATTTTGACAAGTGTCATTTCAATTTTATTAATATTTAATTATTTATTTCTTTATTTTGCAGGGGTATTTCAACTGTGACAGCTACAAGGTTTAAAAAAAAAATAAAAAAAAATCTTCTGTATTAGAATTCCAAAGGCCTGCTCTTCAAAGAAAACCAGCTTAAATATGAGCTGTACATTTGTATGAGGTGGTGCACTGAAGCCAGCAGGAGTTTTGTTAGTAAGGTCAGCTTCTCAGATGTTTAGGCACACTTGTAGAGAAGTGGTTTTCTCAATTCAGCTGCTGAGGAAGCAGAGTGGGATGTGTGCAACTTGACCAAGTTTCTTGGTTTGGACCTGTCCAGAATAAACAGCCCTTTGTCTCTAGAAGTTTTCCTATATCTGTCTACAGGTATGACAGTGACAGCAAAGAAACTAAGAGAGGAAAAAAAAGGGGATATTTCAGTCTGCCTGTTAAAGCTAGACCAGCACACGGAACAGATGATCTCCATGGCAGGGAAAATGGAGAACAAGAGGAGACGTGAACCTGCAGCCCAGTGAAAAGAGGACTTGATTTGATTTGGAACATAGGTGGGAAACATTTCCCACCCTGCCTTTCTCCTCACGAGGCTATGTGCAAGCTCTTCCTTCTCCCCCAAAATGTCAAATTCCTACGCTGTACACCTCTGGAAGGCAGAGTGGGGAAGGACGGTACCGAAGAGTCAGGGTAGGTGCCTAAGAAGAAAAGGGAGTCCATCCTGGCATTGGGAAGGAGCTGGGATTCAGGAACACACCTTGCACTATGCCTTGCAGCTGTGTTCTCCTCAGCTCATCTTATCAGCACACAGGGTGGTTTTCTTCCCATTTCTGACCACCACACAGAGAAAAGGTTTAACTCCTGGGTATGGATTTGAGGATTGGGCTCCAGCAGTAGAGTTTTCTGGATCCAAATCAGTATGAAGCTCATCAAAGATGACGTGCTGCTTGGGTATTGGTATATCAGGAGCAATTTTCATGCACTTTGGTCATCTGCCATATGTACCACTGCATCAAGGCCCTCTTAACATATAGCAATTACTGACAGCAACTTTTGCCCACCTGAACATCTCAGACCTAGTCTGCTCTATTTCTCACATTTCTTTTTCTTTGTGTGAATATATATATATACACATATATATACACGTATATTGCACTTATGAGGGAGGCGAGAGCCTAGCACATTTGCTCTTGCACTCATTCCTTTCTCTTTGTTGCTCTTCTGGAATACATTCCAGCTCCTCACCCCACTTGAACTGACTGGAGTAATGAGCAGTCTTATTCAACATTTTGGCTGTTCTCTACCTTATGTTTTGCTTCTTAATGAGCTGAAAGGGTCAGATTATTAGCATGAACTTGTTCCAGTAGCTGGTCTCACTATTCTTACTTTCAAGCACTGCTACTTAACTAGTGCCAATTACAGATGATCTCCTAATTTGCTTTTCCTTGAAGAGTCAGTGTCTCACTGCCTAACAGGGTTTCTGTGAGTATTTCCTTCTACAGCAGTTCTGACCCAACTGTGCCCTCCTCTTTAAGAGGATTTAAACATCTTCATTATATCACCTTGATCTTTCTCTGGTTTCCTTCTGTCTGTAAGGTAGTCAGTCTCCCCATCACACAGTGAAGAGAGTGCAACTCAAGGGTCTTGCATCCCTTGATCTGGTTTAGGGAAGTAAAGATCCTTAGGGCACAGTTCAGATGCATTTTCTGGCTGCAGGGCTCAAAAAATTAACTCGGCATCACAGTAGAGAAATAAGAGGTGATAACCTTCCCCCCCTCCCCCTCCCCCAAGAATCACAAATGTAAGGCAACAGAAAACCATGAAAAATGCAGGTCCTTTTGTTAGACTACAATTTGAAGTGGTTTCTCATTTGATTTCCTATCTTTAAGCCCTTGATCTGTCTATGGAGACACCAAAAATTCAGAAATGGTTAAATGCTACTGAGACACACATCTTAGTACACCATAATTAAGTCTGTCTTTGATTTTTCTGTACTTATACTATGCTCTTGTACATCTTGAATTTAGTTGTGTGTCTGTAATTGAATGAACGTATATGATATTCCTCTTTACCTGTGTCAGCAGGGTAGCAGCTGTCCATCATTGTCACATTTGTTTATTGGTCTTATTATCATCCACCCAGACCTGTACCCTATGGAGGTGTTCTTTTGAGAGATGTGGCATTTCTTTACTGACTATTCCTTGCAGACAGCTGTTGCTCATTTGGGAAGAATTGCTCTTTTCAGGCATGCATGCACTTACTTTTCCAAGGTATTGCATTTTTCCTGCTCCTTGGAAACCTATGTGAGTATATAAATGGATTTACATATGTGGATTTTAAAAGAAACCTAAAGAACCCTCTCTATTTAGAAAGTAGCATAAGAAACATCATCCAGTGCATTCTGATGATTTAATGCTGGTTTCTGTGGAGTTGGGTCCATGATAGATACTATAATTGATGCAAAATGTTTAGTTCCAAATGAAAATATAGAGTACTAACAAAACACAAGCAAATAAACACTTTAAAAAACCAAACAAACAAAAAAGGAAAGCATTTTCAGGTATTTCTACAATCTGAAATGAGATTTTGATTAGAGGACTGGGGGCTAGGCAGGGCAGGATTAGGCATATTAAACAGATACAACTTCCTGTGCTTGAGTAACTTTGGTTTCCAGTCAAGAAGAAAATATGAATAAAAGATGATGCTGCTTAAATATAACAAACCTTGATAGACCATTTGTCAAAGCCAGAAAGGTCACCCCCGGATCTGCTGAGAACACTGCACTGCTCTTTATTAAACTGGATAATGCACACAAATTCTAGTCCCATCTGTACCGGACATCCAGAGATTAATATAGGATTGCAGCATTATAGTTGTCATTATAAAGCCTTTCCTCCACAGATAAAAGAGCTTCAGAGTCATTAATAGTTGAGACCATATGGTGTCCCTCCGAAACAAGCTCTGTAAAGATGAAGCACCAAAGCAGCAGTGGAAAGGACTCTTCTGAGTTGCTGCTTGCATTGAAAGATGTGTGGGGCTGTGGGTTCATTTGCTGTATCTCACAGAGGCCTTTTATCAGCAAACAAAACACAATGGCTGCAGAAGAAGGTGCTGTACCCTGATATCTTTTCACAACAGGAAGACCACTACTTTTGAAACCTCACTCTTCACCTTGGGCTGTATGGAGAGCTCTGTTTATCTCTGCTCTTCTCAGTGCCTCAGCAATGTTGTGCTCCTTGAGTCCTGAAGCACATATCTTTAGCCAAAGAGTTGGGCCTAGCACAAAGAACAAAGTCTGTGCTGGCTTCTGGGCACTAGGAGTGAGAAAAGCATTCCTACATAGGAGTTAACCATATAAAAAATATCATTTTGGAAAGACAGCAGCAAAACTAGAAACAGAATCCCATTTCTCTTCCACTTTCTTTCTACATGGGCACAATTAACTTAGATGTTCGCTACAAAGAAAACCTGCATTTGAGAATACCAAGGCTTTATTCAGCACTAACCTGCCTCCAGTGAAATTAATGGACAGGAAGCAAGGATGATTTTTCTTTTGATCTAACTCACAGTACAAGGGATTCCCTCATCAGATAGTTATTTGCTAAACAGTCCATTTTAATGCCTATCTTGGTTCTTCCCCTTTCATTTACCTCTTCCATTTCTGCAGTTAACTGTGCTCAGTGCTTCTGTAAGAGCTCCACAGAGAAAGATTAATGAAACATCCTGTTAATTCAACTCCCTTCCTTTATGTATTGTGCCTGCAGCACTCTGAAGTGAAGGGACAATTTTGGTGATTGTATTGATGACTGAACATTCCAGTTCCTCTACATTGCCAACGCTTTAATAGAAATCACACCTGTCCTGCAACAATATTAGTGTAGGAAGCTGAAGGGCAAATTCTTCTAGAAAGAACAGTTATTTAAGAGAAGATGTGTGGTATAGTCTTGTAGGTGTGTAGGAAGTTGCTGTTTCTGGTTTTATAGCTGGTCTGTAAAGCTTCATGACAGCTCTTGTCATCTTCGTGTTAATTTTGTTTATCCGTTGTTTGTCTCATATTTTAAATTAATTTCCTATTCTGTTCCCTCTGCCCTCTCAGTATCTAGATGTTTTCAGGAACATCTTTTCAGCTCTAGGTTCTTTTTAGTCCCTCTTCTCTTTCTTCTCTGTTTTCTAATTTCCATTATGAGCTAATCATTGTGAGTGTTGCTTCCATTCTATTTGGAAAGTGATTTTTGGCCTTTCATAGGCCACAGTGTGGTTTCTTTTCCTCAGGAGAACTTAAATTTTCCTACATTCCAGACTCTTTTCTCAAAATACCTGAAATGGTGAAATCCCTTATCCTTGTCCATTATTATATAGGTCCCAGTGTTAGTACTCACCCAATAACTCCCTCCCCCAGTCTTCTTTCTAGGCACCTTGTCCTTTGTCTTCACTCTCCACCACCTCCCCATCACTTCTTGCTGTACTCCAGCTCTTGTCCTGTTGTTGCCAGGATTAGTGCAATAGAAGGAGCACTGAAAATCTGTGAGAGACAGGGTTATTGCTCTCAGCTATCTCAGCAGACCACAAAGTCTGCATCAGCTAGCAGCATCTGCTTCAGGGCTCTTAGTCCCTACGTCTCAGCTTGCACAACATATGTGCTTACTGTAGATCAGATTTCCTGGGAAAATGGGTACCAAACTCTGACGAGTTTTTATGGAGTGCATGTTAACTGAGCTACTGTAGTGATTTATAACCTTTTAAAAAGTGGTCTGGAGACAAGAAAATAGTTATTTTCTGACATGAGGGCATTCCCCTGACAAGTATCAGCTTCTATCTCTAAAGCAGGAAGGCAGTAAAGAATGATTTTTAATATGGACCAAAACTGTATTTTTCATTTCTCAGTTCTTAGAAATTTTTCTTCCTGAGTTTTTAAGTACTGTTAGAATTGTTTAGACTTTTAAGCTGCTTTGGCAACAAAATAATATAGCAACCTCCCCAGCTCTTCAGTCAGTGTAAAACTGATTCCCGTGCCCCAGGGTGGTCACACAAAATGTTCTTTCTGCATTGCTGGTCCCTGGCTGACATAAACTAGCTTCTCACAGCTGTGCCAGCCTACCTAATGTAAGCTGGTATGTACTGCAGCTCTATGCTGTCTCCAGCTGAGTCATGCAGACAGAGGGAACAATCTCTTTTGCAGGAAGACTGGGAAGCTTTTCTAGACTGGATCATCTCCCTACCATCTTCACTCTCAGACTGTCTCTCACATAACTGTAGGAAGCATTGCCACATTCACCAGCAGATGTAGAGACAGACCAAACATGGAGCAGCACTCATTCATGCTATGGAGTCAAGTGAGGCTGCCAGGATGGGGAATTTCTGTGTAGCCAGCAAGGTGGCAGGAGAAGAATGTCCATGCCCCTCTGGTGCTAGTAGCTGCTCTTCCTAAATGCAGCTGAATGGAAGGATCCCTTCAGCGAGGTATGTGCTACCCTGGATGCTTACATTAGCCAAAGGAGGCTCTTTAGATCACTCTTGAGGGCCAGATTATTACCCAAAGTGCTATTCAAATTGAGTGGCAACATTCACTGCTATGTCACTACAGTACAAGATTCATAATACATCCTCACCACACCCCTTTCAACTCTATCAAGTGTTTTGTCCTTCTCTACTCTGCTCTTGCTTTTTCACTTTTTTGTCTTCTAGAGAGGGGTGTCTCCGTCTCTATTTGTCCCTCTTTCCCTCCTATCATTAGACCTTAGCAGTCTACCAGACTTACTCATAAAACCTTCTCTCTCCTTCACAAAGATAAGGTTCCTGATGCCGTTCCATCACTTCAAATCAATCACATATCCCAACTCCTGCAGTCTTTTACAGACAAAAGTAACATTACAAAACAACTGTTTGGCTGTTTATTGATGCACATTAGTACCTGGGGAGAAATAAGAATGAGCACTCCAATGCTGCTTTCTGTGTGTCACCAGCAATTTCTCTGTGAACCCTGGATATGTGACTCCAGCTGTGACAGAGAAGCAGGTATGAAAAGGCAGTATGGCAGCATCCTCCAGTGTTCCACCATATGGCTGGTACAGAGCTCACAAGGTGAAACACTGAGGAAGGGAGTGCCTGTGTGAAAACCATAAGCTACCAAAATGCCCCCATGGCTGAAAGGTTAATAAATTCTAAGCCTGTGTCTGAGGCATGAGGAAAAATCACTGAATCAATAGACATTGATATTATTATTACAGATATTATTGTTGGGGTCAATCCCCAAAAAGTCACTCCCTCTGCTAGCTCTGAAAGCTTCTTCCTGTCTCCAATCTTATCTCACCCTCCCCTAGCACAAGAAACTACTCCCCTCAATTCTCTATCCCCCCCACACACCTTGCAGAGAGCTTGACTGCTCTCTCAGCTTCAGTTCTGAGCAGCAGAGAGGATAGCTGGACATCTTGCAGATAGCTAAGCCCAAAAGACACAACAAATTCACTTTCACACTTTCTCCTTCTCCCTGTTCCTAGGTTGCACAGCAGTAAATTACTCTTTATTTGCTGGGTAAGCTCTCTGACCAGCAAGTAGATCAAACTGGAATCAAGGCTTTGCCCTTTGCCCAGGTACACATAGTGACAAGAAGAGTATTAACAGCTGTGAACATTTGGATGTCAGGTCTCGGTAGCATCCTTAAGGATGTATGTGAACTTCTCATGTCCCAAAACAAGTATTTGTCTTGGACCATAGTCCAGCTCTGAGTCTAACCATACTCTGGAGGGCTCTGAAGCCATTCATTGCTGATGCCTGCCTGCCTGCCAGCTCCCAGCAGCACCAGCACACAGCAGAAGGCTCCAAATGTTGCTCTTGCTGTCAGTGAAAACAACAAGATCTTCTGGGGCATATCAGTGCTGCTGTAGGTGAGAGGCAACAGATGGAAAATAGGTTTAGAAGCTCTGGGGACAACCATGATGCTCCAGGGAATGCAGATGGCCTGGAACAATCACAGTAAAAGCAGCAAGAGAATTATTCAGGGCCTCTTACCTTACTAGAGGCAAAGGAGCAACTTGGCCACCTCGTAAACAATGCCTGTGACAGATGGTTGAATATTAATCTATTCAGAAGTTGCTAATGCAGGAAAGTATTATGGCAAACCCCCAATTCTGCTAATCCACAAATTCCAAACAGAAGATACACAGTTACAAGATTCACTCAGAAACCAAAGAGCATCAGTAAGGAAGTAGTATTTCCTTACCTTTGTCTAATCTGGCTCATTAGAAGAACAAGAAAAATGTGAGAGCTGATGTTTTAAGTTACTTTCTCTCTGTTCCACTGACCCTGATCTTGAAAAGAACACATAAATTCATCCACACTGCATTCAATCTTCTCATAGTGCCTTCACTAGGTGGGGAAAAGCCTTTGAATCCTTACCTATTTAAAATTATGCTTGTACTAAGAGAGCACAGACAGAAGCATTATCTTTTGTGGCAGGGTTTCATAGCTGGGTTACAATTTGAGGAAGACAGAAGGTGGTAGGAGAGCAGGAAACAGCACTCTATTTGCTGAGTTATTCCATCAGTTCTAATAGGTTAACTTGCAGAATAGCACACCATGTAAGAAAGGTACAAGAACTGGACCCTGAAAAAAACACAAAGTGTCTGACTGAATATTTCTGTAGCTAAAAACCACTTTATCCATTTATCATAGAAATGAAGCAACACAGAAAAAGACAACTTTGGCACAAGTTGCGTGAGCACCTGGTTACTGGTTGCTGTTCTAGGTGGCTCAGGAAGCTCAGGAAACCGTTCTGAACTGGGTTATTCTACAATTCTATGAGATTTCCAAACCGTCAAGCAACAATTTAAACAACAAAATGGAAATTACATGTAAAAGCCTTGTATTATGAAGGAGAACTGTTCTTACTTTGCAGAGCTTCACCTCTCCAAATCCAGGTGTGTTCTGTGGTTCTAGCATTCCTGCTTTTCTAAGTGGAGGTGAAAGAACTTCACTTGGGAAACAAATGTAATGGGTTTAGTAGTTAAGTCAGAATAAAATCAGAATTTAAGCACATGAATCCACCTAATGCTGTATGAATATGTTAGAAAAAATAAAGATCTATCCTACTTCTACAGGTTACTCCTGTACATAGTCTTTTACGAGGAGGATAGTGTGCCTGAGGATAGTAGGCCTAAGTCTATTTTGCAACTTTATATTTGTACCAGTACAGTTACAGCAGCTGAAAGTTTAGCTAAGAGTTCCTGTTTACAGTCCATGTTCCTAGTTACCATTCTAACTCATCTGTATTGTACCTGAGCACCTAATAAAGACAAAGTCACCCAAAGAATATAACCTTCTCTTGAGGGCCTAGTACCCAGTTTGCAGGTAGAAAGCTGGAAAAGTAACTGATGAGTGCCTTGCTAAAAGATACGCAGAGAATACCTGTATTGGTGTCTGGATTTTAAACTTTGCTCCCTTATCTACCAGCTCCTTCACAGCACAGTAGTGAATGAAGACTTAACACCTGTAGCAAAATTTTATTTCCTCATATTGTTTAAATAATTGATGGTTATTTTAATTTTTATTTATTTATTTTAAGGTGTTCAACCACTATAACTGCTGGACATGGCTTCCTTAGAGGTTAGGTTTTGGCTGATTCTTCTTGCTGTTGCCTGTCTGTAGTTGAGAAAATCCTGCCATCTGCTGGAGAGAAGAAAATCTGCTCTGACTCCTGCAGCTGTAACTGTTCATCTTCCTGCACCTTATGTGCTCTTGTCTCATTTTTGTTTCAGTATTTGTTGTTGTTGTTGTCTTAAGTTTAAGATGGCTTGATTAGCCAGATACTCACTCTATTCTTTAATGCCCACTGGTGTTTCACAGTGAGGCAAACATAACCTCCATTCATAGGAATTAGAAGCTTTGTGTGGAGAAAAAAAGCTTACTTCATCATGTTTTTATTATTTCTTGAGGCATAAGGTGACTTGATCAAGTATGTTTCTGCAAAGCAGGCTTTACATGCTGACTAGAGCAGAACAGAGGAAAATTAGCCCAGTAATAGCACTCCAGTCCAGTACAGCTCTTTTGCAGTCTCCAACAGGGTTACTCCTAGGAAGCAAGACCAACAATCCTACCCGTGCCTTTGTCCAGGAACAGAAGCAACTTGAGTCAGCTCTTCAAATTCTGGTCAGTAGAGCAGGTGGACTGAGCTGCCTGAGCAATGCACTTGTCACAGCAGATACTTTGTCACAGCTTAGAGGCCATCTAAGCATGAAAACAAAGAGAAGCCCCTGGTCTCCCTTACCTGCTGCAAGGTTTGCCCACCATTTCTTCTTAAAGCACACAGAAAATGCGGCACTGACCCATGCACCACCTGTCTGTTGAAGCAGAAGGAATGCTGTCGAAGACTGATGTGGTCTGACTGCTTTGGGGAACAAGATACCCCACTCAGAATCCCCTTGGGTCCCTTTTCACAGCCAGCTTTCTTCAAGACCCTAACCCAGTATAGAGCGTGTGTCCATTACCTATTAGAAGCATAGTAACAGCTTCTCTTTGTCAGTCCTGCCAGCCTGAGGTCTGTTTCAGCATATTTCAGGTTACCTGAAGAAAGAACACATTACAGCAACCTCCCTGTCTACATTAATGCATTGATTTCTAAAGCTTTATTAAAGAAAACAAAAGGTCAGCATATTTGCCATCCCTAGCACATGGTCTTAAACACAGGACACCAGCTGTTCCATGCACTCACACATACATGCCTACAGGCTTGCTCGTGCATCCTGACTCCAACTGCCAGGGATTTGATAGGTCAATTGGCAGGAGCCAGAGCAACAGTTATGGCACTCTTAGACTTCACCAGGAGCACCATCCTGACTCCTGAAGCAAACCCAAGAGCAAAGACACCAGGAATGCACTCTTGGATGTGACTGCTGGGGTCACTCAGAGCTTACCAGTATCACAGACATTTGTTGCAACTTTATCTGCCCTTTTGCCCATGTAACTCATGTTGGTATTTTCGCTCCTGGCTAACCCTAGCTTTTGTGCTGTGATGCAGCATAACAAAACCCAGCAGGAAGTCAGGGAGACAGAGAATATTTTCCCCCAGTTTCACTATTTAAGGCCCCAAATGTTACCCCAAAGCCCAACACGTATCTATTTAGACTCCCGGCTTTTAAACACTTCATAATGACACACTATTTAAGAGTCAAACCCTTCCATAATTCTGCAAGTCACAGGTTTAAAAAGTATTATTTTCCTCTTTCCACTATGCATAAGGCAAGGAAAGCAAAAGCAGTGACCCATATTTTAAACACTGTTATCTTGCTTTGGGTGTCTGTAGTAACACCATCAAAAGAAACAGAATAATTTATGGCCCACGATATACCTGTCTGCATTATGAAACAGTGAAACAAAAAGGAGCACATAAAAAATCCAGGAAGGTAGCAAGAGGATCTTTGATCTCAATATGTTAGTTATCTCTTCAAGTACATAAAATAAACCAGTAGGTTTGGCTCTGCATTCTGTGCATCTTACACCTAGAATAATCATAGAAAATCATGTAAAAGGACCCTCATCTAACAGTTCAAAATCCTTTACATGAAAAAGTGAAAATCCATCCAGCCCACAGCTTGTTTCTTCCTGAACAGCTGAGGAAAAATGAGAGAAAACGATGCATTCTGCAGGATATTTTTTCTTGCAATAAGTTTGTTCCCACTGCTGTAGAATATAATTTCATTACATCATACAATTGAAGATGAATATAATGCTTGAATGGCTTGATTCTTTATGTTCTGATGGAACTAAGTTCTTCTGATCTGATCTAAAACAACATACAGAGTTGGAAAAAAAATGCTAGAAAACTATTATTTGCACCAAAACCAGTCCCTCAGTGTGCAAAAGGTAGGCTAAACATGAACATCATAGGTTTTCTCAGGGAGTGGCAGAAAGCAACATTGTAAATAATTTAAGTTGCGTATAATCTTGGTATGAGATGCTACTGTATTGCAGTGAGATCCAGGAAAGATATATAAATAAAACCCTGGAATCCCAAGGTGCTGAAGGAAATAGCAGGCAGATGGAGCTAGTGATTTATGCATCATCGGAAACAGAGGATGAGAGTGTTTACAGGAGGCATCTGTAGCAGCTTTATACACTGATCCTACAGTCCATTCATTATATTTGGGCTTGACACCAGCAAGAAGATCCTTCAGTACACAAGCAGCAGTGAACTATAGTGGAAGTATAGTGAGATCAGTTGTAATGAGGGTTTTGAGCTCCCTGGAAAGGGTAGCTTACCTCAGTCTTTTGCTGAAGAAGGAAGCTCCTGCTGAAGATACCCCATTGCAACACTCACAGACCTATTAGACTTCTCAGGGTAAAGCTTTCCTATGTTTGAGAAACTAAGTCACAAATCTTGGCATGCTTATCTTCTGCGACCTGAGCCAAAGCCTTTGGCTTCCTGCTTCAATATTTCCATCTGTGAAAAAAGGGGATACTTTATTTAGCTTATAGAGATGTTATGGTGACATTTTTGTATTTCTATATTGCTTTTACTATGAGAATGCACTCTGCCATGGAATACAGTGCACATTACTTTGAAAGGCCACCGGCTCACCTTTCAGGGTACATGAAGCATGTGTTTCAAAACTTTTTCTTAGGCTCCAAATTGTAGCAATTCAGATAAGGCTCCCAGCTGTACCAAAACACTGTGTCCCTTGGAGTCCAGTATTGGAGTACAGGGCCAGGTCTACCTCCAATGAACAGAACATGCTTGAATACTCCATGAAAAGTGAAGTTAGAAAAATATATAAACATTAGTTTTAATATATCAGTGTGCTGACATGTTTGAAGTGGAAAATGATGATCAAATGAGGTTTTCTGAGTGCTCACAAGTGTTCTAAGGTTCTTTTGCCCATCCACACAGCAAAATTTATCATGACATTCCTCCACAGAAGTAGTATTTTAATAACTGCCTTTTTACATGGGAAAAGTAGGAAGGATAAAAAGACTCTAAGGGAGAAATCCTATGGCATCCAGGTAAGGGTAAAAGCCTGGCCCCATTTAATTTAACAAGAAGTTAGATGTGGCCCCTATTTTAGGACTTTGGGATGGGAAGTTCTGAAATGTCCTTTTGTTATCCCTTAGCCCCTGGATCTGGGACTATTCTGGTGCATCCCTACAGCTTTCAAAACCTGCAGGATGCAAAGCACTGAAATTAATGTGGAAATACATCAGAGAGACATTTTACCCCCTAATTCAGTACAGAAAGGGAGGCCTCAGAGCTAAAGCACCTCTTCACTGATGTAGACAAATCTTCAGTGACATCTTGAAAAATCCTGAGCAAGCTGAGACAGTCATTGAAGACATAAGGAAACCTGGACATCATCGCATTAAGATGCCAGCTTAGCAACAAAAAAAAAAGTCACCCACATGCATATATGTTACGTACTAAAAGCAAAATGATTTCTGAGACTGCCCTTTGTTTGAGGCCTCTGCAAGTAAAGCAACAGAAGGAAAAAGCTTTGTGCCTCTGGAGCTTTAGACTAAAATGGTTTAAGAAGGCAAGGCATTTTCACAACCAGTCACCACCCTCACAGAGTGGTATCACAACTATTTTTTTCTGCACACAATTTGCAGAGATAGCAGAAAGCAGGTCATGCAACAAAAACTTTCTCCTCTTTTCAACAAAACACTTCTGGGGATAAAAATAAACTTAGCTCCCACTTGGTTACATTGTTTTTTACAAGTGAGTGCCCTAAAAGAGCAGAGTACTTGGAAGTTTTTTGCATTGGTTTTGGATTACAGCACATGGAACCATATGTTGCAGAAAGGCAAGTAAGAGGCTGTCTCTACCTTGTCATCAACAGGCTGATGGCTTTTAGCAGACACTAAAGGTATACCTGATGGAGGAGAAAGAAGAGTATTTAGAGGCAGAAACATACAATTACTCTTGGATTTGGTTTGGTTGTAAGTAGTAGCATTTCAGAATTTTTCATTCTAAAATTTTTTAGAAGCAGCATTTTCTTTTTACAATTCTTTGCATGTATATGAACAGTGGTATCATCATCATCATCATGGATTGACTTAGCGAAGATTTAGGAAGGGCTTTAACCACACTTACTACAAGCGCACTGATGACTAAAAAGGCCAATTTGGGGATAGGCAAATCCGGCTGCAAAAAGCACACTGAAAGGTCTCCTTGGGTAGTATAGGCGGGGCGCAATTCTTTCTACATTGTCTTTTCTCCTTGAGACTAGTTCTTCGTGAACTCTCAAAGGAGTCAGCGGCATTATGTATGGTGTGCCTCCAAGTCTCCCGATTGGAGGCCAAGGTGGACCACTGATGGTAGTCAATATGGCCAAGGCTAAGGTATTGTTTCAGGGAGTCCTTATATCTCTTCTTTGGGGCACCTCTCTTGCGGCTACCGGTGGCAAGTTCACCATAAAACACGATCTTGGGGAGGCAGTGATCCTTCATCCTAGAGACGTGCCCTGCCCAGTGCAGCTGCAATTTCAGCAATATGGCCTCGATACTGGTGACCCCTGCCTGTTTGAGGACAGTAACATTTGACACATAGTCAGTCCAATGGATGTTTAGAATTGTACAGAGGCAGCGCTGATGAAAGCATTTGAGGAGTTGTAGGTGATGGCAACTGTTCTACTAACAGCCTGCCTAGCCATTTTTGCAGTACCATATGAAACCATGGATTTACTGTAAGGAAAAAGTGTAAGCCCTGTTACAGATGGGGATGTCATGGAAGACGCTGCTGCGGACATGGTGCCCCAGGAAGGCCTGAGGGGAAAGAGTGAGAAGGGAAGAGTGGTAGAGAGCAGCCATCATGCATCGACCACCTCCTCACCTTGGAATGACTGAGTGACCCACAGGGAAAAAGGGGTCTGGGATGGGAGCAAAAGAGATTGGCTGATGCGGAGCCTGAAGAAGGAAAGGTGTTTTCTTAAAGTGTTCAATTATGTTTTCTCTCAATCTGTTCCGCCCTTCCCCCCGCCCCCCCCCCAATACCTGAATCAGTGATGAGAAGCTGGTGCTAAATGGCAGTAGATTAAGTAAAAATTCCCTTAGTTGAGAGTATTCTTCCTGTAACAGGGTGAAGAGAAAAACTCCCAAACCCAGCCATCTCCCATCTTTGCAGTTCCTGGTAGTTCAAAACTGTTTCCACCTCCCCTTTTTTGTATTAACCCTAGCAACAGGCTGGTTTTTCTGGGACTCACAGGCTGGGTACCTACCTGCAGTTATTCTCTTCCCCTCCCACTTACGCAGTCATGCTCTTCCTTGTCTTGCTGTCATGCAGGCTCTCTCTTTTTCTTTCATTTGCTTTCATGTCTCACCTCCATATTTTTCCTCCTGTGCCTATTCGTATGTCTCCCTCTGCTGTTGTTTTTTATTCTAGGCTTCACAGCTGTATCGTTTGTATGAAGTACTGCATGAACGGCAGCACAAAACACATTCTCCTAACAGGCAATGCTTTTCCTAGGAGCACAGGGAGTGCTGGGGAAGGGGCAGGCAATTTTAGTCCTACTCATACCACAATGATCTTTCCACTGACTTAACAGAATCCTACTTGTGAGGGCAGGTTCATATTCAGAATCACTACAGTTTATTAAAAGTAATCATCTAGGTTCAGATTCAGCTATTTTAGAGATGAGAAGCATTATTTAATGGAGCTATTTGCTAAATTAAAATTTCTATTAAACGAAACAGACCTAGAAATTCTGTTTTTCAGCTTTCTGGATGTAATAAGCTTGAATATGCACTCAACTCCCACTGGTGCAACTCAGCTGGAAGGAGTGGGTTTATTTCTGAGTATATAAGTACCACAGAGCAGAATCAAGTTAGAAATAACATAGGAGAATAACATAATGAAGTGTTCAACTGCAGTGGGTTTTTCAATCATATGTGTTCGCGGCTATTGAAAACAACTGAAACTGTGCAAGAGCTTTCGTTTAGCAAATAAGCACATGCTGGGCTTCATGAAGTTGCCTTTACACAAGCAAGACATGATTACTTCATGGTTTAAAACATTTTTATCGAATATAGTTGTATTTGTTCAAAACAAGGAATGCAGTGTTGACTTTCTGTGTGAGATTTTGCAGATCCACCTGCCAAACAGATGTTCCCAGTCTCTGTATTTTTTGCCATTCCTCCCTCTCCGGGAAAGGTTTTACTACTAGAAATTTGTTTCAGTTACATTAGCAAAATACCTTAATTGAACAAATATTTAAGCAGATTCCAGCCTTCCTTCATCTTAGTTACACAGGGTTAAATGAAGAGATTGGTGGGTTCCTGTGTGTGTTTCTGTTTCCATTGGACTTTGTTGTTATTAACACTCTGAACTGTTCAAAGACTTAATAATTTGCATGTATTTGCATCAGGGATTTGTAATTCTCTCTGCTTTAAATTAAGAATTTACTAGATCACTGCACCACATGATACAAAGCTTATGTTGAGAAAAAATATTCAAAAAATATAATTAATTCCAACTAGAGTAAAAAACTCTAGTAAACTAGATGATTAATGCCATTTTTAATTCCCTTAAGGCCAGTTCTATCCATTGCCAAACAAAGGATGCTTTACCTAAAAATGAACTGCTGTAAATGTTGCTAGTGACAGAGAGTATTTTATGCACAGAACTTGGAAGGGAGCACAACTATGCAATGATTTCTTCTTTAAATCATTTAAAGACATTGCCTAATCAACTGGACATTGACTAGCGGTAACTTGAAAAGTAACTGCCAGACACAGTTCTGAAAGCAGTTGGTCTAATTAGTCACTGACAATCTCTCTTTGAGTAGAATAACAGATTTAACATTAAACATATTCAAAAGCAGTAGGAAAAAATATTACTAGATTCTAGCTTTCCTATTTTCTCAAAAGAAAAAATACCCAAACAATATGGAGACCAATACTGCTGATTAACACAGTATACCTATGACCTGTTAGATCTACTACTATAATTAGCAGTAATAACAACTCAGATAAGAAAGGTCAGTTTGAAAACATCACTGAGGGATTAAACACTATTACCTTCCTGAATGCCTGATTTCCAGATGTCATTTTGACCCACATGGAGGCTGAAGTATCATTCATAACGTGGGAGTTCATTTCAGGAGGGAGCAGCATTTTTGGTCCTGTCAATAAATTTCATGGACCACCTTAGCAGCAAGAACATTTACCAGCTTCACTAGATTTTTGTATACTACTGGAAATTTGCAAAAAGGTTTTTGCTTTAATCTTCTAGTTAGATGTTTCAACTGTGAATCCCACTGCATTACACTTTTTGGAAAGGCTCTGTTCCAGCTAAACAATAATTCAAATTTATGGCCTACTCCTGTACTCTGATTTATTCAAAAGTCTGGTTTTTTTTTACAGTAACACCTGTCCAGTGTGCTACTTGTACAAGACTTTTCAGTTTGGGTCTTTGCTTTCCATGCTTCAAATTTAACAACAGAGGAAAATTAAAGCTAGCAATCACTATCACTACCAGAGAACTTTCACATTAATTTCAGTAGTGAACATGGAAGTAAGGATACTAACATGTTACCTTTATCTGTTTTTCAAACCAGAGAATAATGGTAGGTTATATTCCTACCTTAAAGATATTGTATTTACATTGCATTTTTGTATTTACTAAGACATATTTATTACTAAATTTAAGACGTATCACATTGACCTCTTCCTAATCAGAAATTCCTCAGATAGAGGAAATGAGAGTAATTTGATGTGATGTGCTCTGATTTATTAGTGCCAGTGCACCAGCTCTTTACCTTGCTCATTACCTTGTTATCTTCTAGTGTTTACACATAGATAATAAACCTTATCTATTTCTAGGAAAGGAGAGTGAGCTTGGTTTCTCTAGAAAAGCCTCTAGAATTTCCCTCATCCTTGATGATGTATATTCTCTTCTGCAGATAAATAAAGGGTTCAGGACTCCTGAGCTGTGGCTCATGGACAAGTTTCATGACAACTGTACTCACACACATTAAGACCATTTAGATATTTAATGAGACAGAAATGCAGAGGCAGGGAGACAACTCCCAACTGGATTTGTAGACAGCAAGGTCACGGCAGAGAGGAATGACAAGAAGTTTCTTGCAGCTGGGGCAATGATGAGTGTACACATCATATTTCATTTGTGATGTTTATAGCTATGAAACATATGCCAAAACAAAGGGCATAGCTCTCAGCTTATCAAGATAAGCCTGTAGGTCCAGGTGCAAGATACTGGCCTTTGACATATTAAGAAGGTAACAAAAACATGACGAAGAATGAAAACTAGCATTGCACAACATAGAAAAGACCTAAAAGCACATGGGAAGTGGCTTTTACAGATTTCTATGTATCAGGCTTTCTTAGGACAGAAATAAAATATCAGATAACATGGGAGCTGTGTGATACAAGAGTTAAAATAGAGAAAATTGCCAGAGTTGCCTTTCCCTGATTCAAAAATGTTTCATAATCTTCTAACAGGCTGCAGACTGCATAATCACAACACGCATTTGGAGAGGTGGATGGAATCTGGATTCAACTGCCTTACTGCTAAATAAAAAACTTTACAAGACTCAGAGATGCCTTTGCTTTGCTCTGAATTAATGAATGCTGTCTGTGAGAGGAAAGTCAAATGTGACAGGCCTTATTTGACAAAATCCCCCAAGCACTGACTGCATAACCACCCTGAACAGTGAACATACAAGTTTTGTTTACAGTAACGATGTGCTGCAGAGCAAGTGAACCTAGCTATCTACCAGGAAAATAAAGGAACTGAGACATGCCAGTCTTGCTTAAGGTTGAGATGAGGCCTGGAAATCGAATAATCTTTGAGGGTTATGTATTAAGGACATACAGTATGAAGACATAAAAACTATACACATTAAGAGTGTGAATCATGCTAGCAACTCACTTTGGTTTTCTGTGATACCATTACAAGGGCTAGTAGCTTCCCCTTTTGCAGTGAGCATCTCATATTTTTACTTTTTTAAATGGGGGGTATGAATCATTTAATTGTTTTTAGACAGGGAAGAATTATCTGTGTTTCCACCTAGGAGCAACTGCCAAATATACGTAATGGTGCAGAACCAGCCCTATACTTTTCAACTGTAAAGTTCAAGTCTGGATTAATTAACAGCTCTACACCCTTGGCCTGAAGAGGTTTTGGTCGATATTGCTGACAATCAGGTATAATTCTATGCTAACAAGTGCACTTTCTCCCTCTTTGTTCCCCTCCTCCCTTTCAAGACCCTGGCCAATCTGAACTTTCCAAAACAAAAATAAAACGTTTCAAGCCTGGGGAAGAGCCATCCTGATGGTGCCACTTAAGCCTGATTCATCTGGTATTGTCAGAGCCTTATATTGAAGAGTTACGAAATTCATTATTGGCAAGGGTTATTTCAAACCCAGAGAGAGATGACAATCTATATGATGCGAATATTTCACATCCTTTAGTACATTCATGCTTTAGTGCAACACTGGAGACATTTTTTTGTTTTCTGTTTCCTCACAATGCCAAATACTAATACAAAGAGTTTTGAGACAAATGACTGCAAAGGTATGTAAGCTAAGTGCAAGTGAAACAGGTGCATTAGGTCTCCTTGCTGCCAAGAACTTCCTCTCAGCAGGATTACTGGATTAAAATCCTACTGATACAGCTAAATATAATCTTATTAAGCTCAGTTCACTGTACATGAGAACGGTGAGGTTCTCTACATGAAAGTTGGAGGCTAAAAAGAGACATATGGGGAGAAGGAGCTTTTCCAAGACAGCAGAGGAGATGATACAGCAGATATTTAAAGAGGGCTTGTCAGACAAGAGCATATTGAAAACTGTTAAAATGACAAACTGAATCAGGGCTGAGAATACTTGAACACTGGAGCTGCAAGAGAATAAAAATAGGCTGGTACTTGAAAAATGCCCTAGTTGGATTAAAAATCCTACATCATGTTATAAATAACAAAATATAATGCAGATGAGCAGGAATGACATATTTCATAGAGACAAGCTTAGAACTAAAGTAAGGAGGAACATGCATAATGACATTCTGAAGTGCTGGTGCCTGTGACAGAATGAGTAGCATCATATAAAACAAAAATGTGATCTAATATTGTTGATCACACAAATATGTGATCTGATAGTGGAAAAATAAGTTTGATTTTTTTTTTTATGTTAGTCCCATGAATGAATGGATAATTATGGATTACTATGGACAAAAGTAATTTCATCAGGATAGCATTTGTAACTATGAACACACTGAAGACAATGACAATTACTGTAGTGTAAACTAGAAATACTTCAGATACCTGACACATTGCTTTTGGAGTAGAAGTTGAAATATTGTCATCTTATTTGAAATTTTTATCAGTACAACCATACTGGCTTCAAATTGGAAACTCAAACCAATATTAGTAATGTCAGTAGCTTTAAAGCTTCAAAACATGTGTTCTAAAATAGCCTTGATAAAAAGGCTACTACTAAGCATTGTCTTCTATCATGAACAATGTACTTACAGCCAAATATATAATAATCCTTTTTCATTCTAATTAAAATTTTAATTTTGGTAATGTCACAGTGTAGATAATTTCTCCAAATTAGAGAAGAGTAACACAGTGAGGCAAGAAACTTTGAGAGGCCACAGAGTTCTCTATGACCACTACTCTTTGAGCAGGGCTAAGGTTTTCCCACAGAGGGCAATGGAGGACCCCTCAGACTGGTTTTCTTTCCATAAGAAGAGGCTAAAATCATTTTAGATGAACATTTAGCTAAAATGTCTTTTGCTGTTCTAACCAGTCCCAGCTGCTTTTTAGTTACAGCCACGTTTTGTTAATTCTAACTAAAAGCCCAATTCCAAGTTTTATTTTAAAAGCAGGCTTTTTTCAAGGTGAGAATGAAAGACTCAGTTCTATTTGAGAGATGTTGGAAGCTGAAACTTCCAAGAAGACCAAAGAAAGGCCCAAAAATATATCAAACTGGTGTATTTTTGATATTGATGTTTTTAATACAACATTTCTTTCTTATTTCTGGGTTTGTTTTTTTTGTTGGGCTTGGGTTTGGGTTTTCTTTCTAATTTTCAGAGCTATCTGCACGTACAGATGTAGCAGGAACCCACGTTTCAGCAGAGAAGCCAAAACAAAAGAGGGTGTGTGTGCAGAATTTTCCCTTGCCAGGACTGCAGAATTCTTACTGCACTTCAGACTCTGCTCTTGCTTTTAGCCTTTCTCTGTTTTCCTTTACCAGTAAAGCCCTATGTGGTGTGTGTTACCACTAGATAATAAGATAACACCTATCAGGATTACAATGAATAATCCTCTAGTGACTCTGCAAGTATGTTACCTGAGAATAATGCAAATTTTCTTATCTTCTTATTCTGAACAGAGCTTGTTTGTATTCCTACAGCATCTACCAGCCTTAATCATAGCCTCAAAGATATGTACAACCACACACCAAAACACTCTGCCTTTTTGTTGTTCACCTTCAGCTCTAAAGTACTTTATCTTGTCTTCTGAACACACAGTAGAGAACATGTGAGCTTGGGAAGGAGCTGTGAGATAGCAGTACTGCTGTAAGCTCCCACACACCTTTTGCTTTGCAAGAGCTGAACTAGGAAGGGCAGCTATATGCAACAGAGGAGAAAAGTTTGCTTCAGTATATTATTGTAAATTCTGTCCTGTAAGGTATAAAGGGACTAGATGAACTGTGTGGGTCATGAGTGCACTAGTAAGCCTTAATGGCCCTGAGCAGCCTCCCCTAAAGATTCTATTCACTCCCATGGGCTAGGAGCTCTATTTAAGTTTAGTTGCACGCTTCCACTCATCACCTGAACTTTTAGCATAGTACTGCTTCTCAGTTCATTTGTATCTGTGCCATAGTAGTTCTTGATTTAGGCTTCAACCTGTGGCTTGACTTCCGCTTGTTAGTACTGCTATGCTGGACTTGATCCTAACCGCAATAGCAGTATTCTGTTCCTGACGTCACCTTGGATTTTTCCATTCATCCTAACACTGCCTTATGATCTCGCCTCTTGGCTGAATGTGACCTTTGTGTCTAGGTCTGTCCTGTTTAGGTGCTGTGGGAGTGGGCCCTGGATGGTGAAGTCCTTGCCCTGGCACCTAAGTTATCCATTTTGGTTCCCAGCTCATGTTCCCTTTAGGGAACAATCCTGTTTGTGCTGCTCCTTGACAACCTCAAACATCAGGTCCACCACAGCACGTCATGTTCACTATATAAACCGGGGGCAGTTAGCTGGAAGGGTTAGATCACTGGTCGGTCAGGCTGGGTATCAGTTGACGGGTGGTGAGCGGTTGTATTCTCTCCCCTTGTTATTTCCCTTATCATTATTATTATTGGTGATAGCAACAGTGGTTTGTGTTATACCTTAGTTACTGGACTATTCTTATCTCAACCCATGGGAGTTACACCCTTTTGATTCTCCTCCCCATCCCTCTGGGAGCGGGGGGGGGGGGGGGGGGGGGGGGGTGGAAAAGAAGGAGGGGGAGTGAGAGAGTGGCTGTGTGGTTCTGAGTTACTGGCTGGACTTAAATCACGACATGGTCACAGTTAAGTATTTCTTCTACCTGAGAGTCCCAAGAAGGGAGGCAAAAACTCCCATTACCTCATCAGTGCTCTGTGTCCTCAAAACTGAAAATATGATACTTTGTGGTCACTTGTCCCCATTTTTCCTATAAGAGGTCCTTTAAAATGCAAAATTTCTGGACATAATCCAGCATAGTACAACCCACAAAAACGTCAGAGCAGATGCCTGAGCTTCTCTGTAAACTATTGCTGTTTCAGTATGCTGCCAGCCTCCCGCTTCAGTCCCAGGAACACAAGAACTATATAAAACCAGGAAACAGTCTAAGGAATGAGTAACAGGGCTTTACTGGTGAGCTCCAGGAGAAGCAAAATGCATAGCACGGATTCACCAGGGGTACTAGTGAAGTGAATCAGTTCCCAGCTGCACACAGCTGCCTGGTATCACACACTTTGTACATCTGGAACTGTGACCTGTCCATGGGTGTTTAGCACAACTTGAAGAACTCCATGGGTTTTTTTATGAATCTCTCAAAGTGTGGAAGCATGAAATCCGGTGTCGTTGAAAATAGCTTTGGAAGAATTGCTCTTTAACAAGGCAAGACATTCATGAATGAATCATGAGCTGCACACATGAGCAGGACTGCTTCCCAACCTGAGACTCAGTCCATTTGACAGACCATAACCAGCCTTGTGAATTCAAGATCTACAGCAAGAAAACCTGCAAGTGTAACTCTTGTTGGAGTGAATGATCTTGTTCCAAGGCCCTCTTTTGGGGTGAGGTGTTGCTTAATTATAGAAAGCTTTGTACAAAGAAACTGCATATCTAATGAAGAAAGCAAAGTTGGTCTCTGTATTTTTCAACATTTCATACCTCATTGCTGAGGGGGAAAAGCAATCTTCTGCAGTCAGGAATATATATGTATCTTTCTATGGGAGTATTAAAGTGTACTGAGGAAAGAATACTCAGCCTTTTAATTAACTCAGATTATATAAGGAACAGAATGAAAAGATTGTGAGTGGAACATTAGTCCAAGATAATGGACTCCTAGTGACACTGCCACAGAATTGAGATACAGCAGATAATTCTCTGAAAAATAGACGGAGCCAGAAGGCTTATTTTCAGACTTGGAAACATTAATCCTTTGACAACCTCCCTGCGTCAATGGTTAGCGGTCTGTACTGAAGGTACTGACCATACTTTCCCTTGGGATAACTGATAAAACGATGCTCAGCATTTTGAGAAGTTATTCAGCATTTAGTGACTGTTCTCAGATATGTCAGCTGGTGGGTGCTGAAAAACTGGGGTTCAGGTGGATCTCATTTTAAACATGGTAACATAGGTAAGGTTTAAAAAAGATGTTTAAATGTCTGAAATGTTTAAAACAGTGTTTAAAACTGTGAGGACACATTCTGTGATGGAAGCACAAAATATCCAGAGCGGGGTTCCTGTTGGTACGTTAACTGACAACCAGGTCTCTTTTCTGGTTTATGGGCATTCCTCAGAGCATGTTTAATTTCCATCGTTACTACTTTCTGGCTGCCTAATTTATTACTTAAACCCACACTCGATGATTAATTCAATGCTGCTATGGTATTTATGACTGTACTTTTTCCAGCGCTTTGCACCCTTCAGTCTCCACTTGAAAGAATAGCACCGCTTGCAAGAAAAGGGTTTTATTAGAAGCACAGCTCGAACACCGTGAGCTTTAGCACAGCTAGACCTCCCTCGGTTTTCCTCAAGTTTTGGCTTTCCCCGCAGGATTACACCTTCCCGGCTGTTCCTTGTGGAAGAATCTCTGGACCCTCAATCCGCGGCAGCCCTTTCACAGCCGCTCAGCTTCCCGCAGCCTCCACCACCTCAACTCTCTTCCTTCAACGACTGCCCCCCACGCAGCTGGCCCACGCAGCAGGCCCACTAACGGCCGCCCGCGGTGGGCTCGCGGGGTGGCGCACACCGCCCTGCAGGGGGCGGTACCGCTGATGGCCACCGCCTGACGGGGCGGGGCGGGGCGCGCCTGCTTGCGCGGCTGCCGCGGCGGATGAGCGGATCAAGCGGCGACCGGGCGCTGTGCGGGGAGGAGTGGTCGGTGCCGTGCACAGCAGGTGGAGCCCGCGCCGCGGAGAGGGGAGAAGAGGAGGGGTCCCAGTCGTAGCACCCCGCCGGACCCGGCTGCGGGGAGAGGTGAGAGAGAGCCCGGCGGGAGGGCGGGGGATCCCCGCCAGGCCCTGTGCCGGAGCCCTCCCCTGTGCCGCAGCGGCGGGTCCGGGGCAGCGCAGCAGCCGTCGCGGCGGGGTACGTGGCTGGGTCGTGGTGACGCTGAGGCGGTGCTGCCGCGAGCTTCTGGCCGGGGCGGGCGTGTGTGTGTGTGTGTGTGTGTGTGTGTGTGTGTGTGTGTGTATGTGTGTGTATGTGGTGGAGCCGGGGGCTCTCCGCAGTCTCCGGTAGCTGCTCGGTCTCCGCCCAGCCGGTGGTGCGGGGTCAGGCGCGGGAAGGGCGAGCTGCCGGGCCCGGGGTGCGGCGTTGGAAAGCCCTGGGTGGGCTCAGACCAAAGCTCCTCCGTGTAGTCGGGCGCCTGGGCTTGGCACTTGGAAGCGGCTTCGCGGTCGATTTGCTTTTATTGATTGCCCTACTCACACCTTGGGCCCGTGAGGATCCACAAGCTGCGGTTTGGAAACCTCCGGGTTAAGTACCGAGTGCAGCTAAAATTTAACTTCTTTGCTTGTCGGTAGCCTCCTTGCTGGGAAGAGACTGCTGATTTAGCAGTGGCCTGGGGAGTGAAACCTAAATCCCTACTGTTATCGCTAGTCCCTTGTTGCTGCCAGCTGCTCTAATGTATCTTTATTAGGAGGCCTTATAAATGGCTTGCTTCTGAAAGAGTGTGTTCGTGTTTTGTCTGAAGGCTTTTTTGCTTAACATACTCGATGATAATTCAGCTGGGCTTTAGACATTAGCTTGAAGTATGTGTCTTCGTAAATGGTGTGTTATAGATTTCCTTTTCTGAAAGGAGGAAAGCCATCAGTGTGCGTGCATGTCACTGAAGATGTTTCTAACATGAGATGTTGCTGCGTGTGAGCTACTGTCCAAACAAAAAAGTTCTTGGGACTGAGGACAGGAAACCTTTAAAAACTGCTGATTTTCATCTGGAAGTTTTCTTAACTGCGACCACTTCAGCTTCTTCACAACAAATATAGCTCTGTTTGATCCATGGGGGCCCCCCAAGAAATCTTAAGAGGGACTTTTTACAAGGGCATGTAAAAAGGGGGAATGGTTTTAACTGTAAAGAGGGTAGACTTGGATTAGATACTAGGAAAAAGTTCCTTACTGTGAGGGTGGTGAGGCAGTGGCACAGGTTGCCCAGAGAAGCTGTGGCTGCCCCATCCTTGGCAGCATTCAAGGCCAGGTTGGACAGGGCCTTTGAGCAACCTGGTCTAGTGGGAAGGTGTCACTGCCTGTGGCAGAGGGGCTGGAACTGGATGAGCTTTAAGGTCCCTTCCAACCCGTTCCATGGTTCGATGATGAGGATGATGAAGTGTTAGCACAGTTGAGGCCCAGCTGATGCTTGTTCAATATCAGCCTAATTTTTGATGTTTTTAAAAGACTGTTGTTAACAGTGAGTTGTTTATCCACAGCAAACATTGTGGGCAGTAGGAGGGGTGTGTGTGGAGTGTTGCCCCCAGTTGTCTTTGTCAGGTCCGTTCTCCAGCTAGTTTAGAGTTGATGTAGTACTGGCTGTAAATGATGGAGGGAAATGGGGTAGAACATGGTTTCCCTTGTGGGCTATCAAGTAGCTGTAGGAAGGACTGGACTCTGTGTGCTGTTTCATTTTAGAGTTCCCTGCAAACCTTTGTTCCTTTAGCCATGTACTAGTTTTTCATCAAAACTCCTGAGCACTGAAGTAATTCGTTTTGTGAATACATGCCTTTTTCTGCTGTAGAGCCCTCCTTTCCAGATGCATTTTTAATGCAGTTTGCTGCAAAATTGAAACTAGTTGAGAAGAGAGATGTGTGATTGTGGTCGCTTGTGGACTCTGGCTTTTTTTTTTTTCCATTGTTGTAAAGATCATAGACTCATTTAGGTTGGAAAAGACCCGTAAGATCATGTTGCAAGTAAAGCTGAATTTGTGGAGATGGATGTAGCTTAGACTTGGCACTTTGTAGATCGTTTTCCTGCTTTAATTGTGGGTGAGGGAAAGAGCTCCTCTTAAACATACTGTTTTGTGAAATTAGTTAAAAACTGACTTTTTAGTAAAGGGACAGCCAGCTCATAATTCTGCCACTGCTAAAATTAATAGAAAGTAATTTTTGGGGAAAAAAAGTTTATTGGCAATTGCTCTTTTTTAGACTGTTTTTTGTATCTTTTAATGCTGTTGAAGAGATCAAGAAGGGTCTCAGGTGATGTGGTACCTACCTTTTTCCTTATGCCTGCTCTTATGCTTTCAAAGACATGTTTATGCAGTTACCTATATAATTACCTGTACATGTTTAGTATCCTGTGAAGTTGTGTTCCAGCCCCCTCTCTGTCCATTAAATATTTGCATAGATCACTCAGCCAAGTTTTGATAAATTGCATCAAGTCAGTTATTAGGCTTTCATCACTTCATTGACCTCTGTTTTGCCACATGCTCCCCCCCCCCCCCCCCCCCCATGCTTCTCACAACTATTTGCTGGAGCATTCTGGGGAGTTTTCTAAAGGGGTTTTTCTCCTTTCTCCCTCCCTATACTGTGAAATTTCTGTTGCTTTAGGCTGTCAAATAACTTATCTATTAGTCTCTTGGCCTTCTGTTTCAGAACAGGAAATAAATTTGCTGCAGAAATTACATGCCATCATATAGTTAAAACTTCTCAATGGGCTAAGCAGTGTGGGGTTTTTGTTTTGTTTTAATGAACCTACTCAAAAAGGTTACTCAAATTCATGATCAAACACAGGAGAACAAGTTTTAGTGTTTAACGAACCAGAGAATTGTGGTGGAAGACAGAAATAGACCTTGGGTGAAGAAATAGTGACAGCTGTTTTCTGGGAAACAGGACAGCCTTACTACCCAAAAGTGTGGGTTTTCTTCAGTGCGTGCAATGTGCTAGAAACAGTACAAGCAGAGAAGCTGGTGATCCCATTTCTCAAACTGTAATATGAAAATCTTGGTCAAGTAAATTGTGTTTCAGTATACAGTATGCTATTAATGAAGATCTTGCTTCTGTGACCAGAGGTACTGTTGGGGAGGAGGGGAGCAGTAGCTGAAAGCTTTTTGAGGTTGGTTTTATACAGTCACTGTTTTTATAGGAAATGAAACAGCACAGTTCTTCACCTAGGCTGTTTCAGTGCATTGGTGAGGAAATAAAAAACACTACTTCTAAATGTCAAACAATACTGAGTGTACTCCACCCTTCCTTCTGATGGGGTCATAATGGTGCTGAATTGATACGGCTGTTCTCTTAGACAGCCTTTACAATTAACTTTTATTATAAGAGATAGTTGATGGTAATATGGTTCAGAAATATATCTCTTTTAAGATACAGGAGGCTATGGGCACAGTCTTGGTGGTGGGTTTGTTGTTTTGTTTGTTTCTTTTTTTTTCCCCCCAAAAAACCCAACTAAACAAACCCACACGACAACAGAAGTTTTATGCCAAAGGCTTTGATTAGTTTTAGAGGATTGGTTTTGGATTTTGCTTGAGTGATTTCTTTTGTTGTTGTGTTGTGTTTTGTGTGAAGTTGACAATCTCACAGTTTAACAGTCTGTCAATAGTTTCCTTCCTTCCCTCTGCTGCGTATAGCTCTTCCACTAATATGGAGTGCAAAATCATACTAGGAGTTTACAGCTGGAGCAGTGTAAAGAGGTTTGTAAGGCTTTTGCTTCTGTTGAAAGCCTGTGAGCAAATATTGAGACTAATGTGACTTTCACAAATTGTCTAGATTTTGCAAGGTCTAATTGTAACCAGAAAACAGAGAAAATAGTGACTTTGAAAAACTGACACTCGCATGATACTGGGAGTTAGTAGAGGAGGTATATTGTTGCTGCTTTGTGGACTTGCTTTGTCTCTAGCCATGAAGAATCTGCATAATTTTTGGGAATGTTTTTATAAATTAACTTCTGGTCTGGGAGGTGGTTTCTCTGCCTAAGAAGCTCCATCAGTTTAGACACAGTAGGAGCAGGTCTGTGTAGCTTTATCTGAAAACAAATGCTTTGCCAGCTTTTTCTGGTAATTTGTCTCAATTCATGTTTGTAATTTCATACCATGGTAGAGAGACTTGATGGAGCTTGATGACTTGAGGACTGACACTGGCTTTTAAAAGGAAGGTGTAGGTTAAGAACTGAACCTCATAAACTGAACAAATAATGTTTAGGGAACAGTGCTCATAATAGGGCACTGACTAGCAGCAGATACATTAGTCAGAAGTGTTTTATTCATTTAACTGGTTCTGGATTGTACACAATTGAAATCCAGTGCAGTATTTTGCTATGTTTGTTATAAAACAATGTTTTATTCCATCTGTACTCTACAACAAGAAAATCTGTTGCAGATGTAACATATATAGTAGCATAAGAAGCCTCTTGAGAGCAGCTAAAACTGTTTGACAGATGGTAAGAGGCATTTGGGAAGTGCAGTTTTCATTCCGAGGAAGTAGCTTGGACTTCAGCTGTTGGGGAGGAATAAATAAACCTCATTTTCTTTACGCTCTCAATTGTGGATGTGAGGTTTTATCGCAGCTTATTCCCTCAGCACAGGGTGCAGCACAGATCCTTCATCCACTAAGAGCATTGCATCTGTCTCTTTGGAAGTTCTTAGGGTTCCAGTGATGCCATATGGGAGTGTGTGTATCTGACTGTCCTCTTATTCACTCAGCCATTCATTCTCCTTGCATCCAAGCTTGGGTGCATTCATATGCTATCTGTATGTTAATGTATTTTCCAGTGCAATAATCCTGTCACCCAGTGTTTGTGTTGTAGTACTGCAGAAGCTGTTAATGTGACTATTCGGTTGAGATAAGGGAAAACTGTTTCTTCCACAGTTATCTCTTGCTTGCCTGCAGATAGAATCCATAGTATTTTGAAGGTTATTTTGAAAGACCAGTGGGTTGCTTTTTAAAAGACTTGGACGTGAAAGTGCACCTACATTACTGGTCATTCAAACATGTGATAAAGTATTCTTATTGAATTTAGTGTTCTTGGCCAGCTTAGGGAAGTGTACAAGTTGTAGGTGACTTTTTTGATTGACATTTTTAGCTATTTAAGGAATTGTCCATCAGAAGAAAATAGGTTGGTTTTAATATTCATGGTTTTAAAGCTGATAGGAAGTGGGTGGTCTCATAAACTGAGTTGTGGCTTGGGTTTGCTTTATCTTAGGAATGGCTTTAATAAACTAAAGGATACTTTTTACCTCTCCTTTCCCCTCCCAAGTAATGAACAACACATGTAAATGACTTGCTTGACTCTTCAAATGGCAGAAGCTTCATTCTGAACTTGGCTTTCTCTCCTGTACAGTAGGTCTTTTTTTGATACCTATTGAGGGCCTCATCTCAGTGGTTAGCATATTTTCCCTCAAAAAGATGCTCTTTAGATGTTGTATTTCTTACAGATGATGTGGAGAGTTAAGGCAAACGGCTTATTAATTATAACTAAATGATGCTACTTAAAAAGGTTATGTTGTTGATAGGAGATTTATGTGGTTAATCAAAGGTTCAGTTGGTGTCTAATTCATGAATTATAAAAGATTCCTGGTGGTATCTAAAGGCAAAATGTGGTATTGTAAGATTTATGAAACACTTGCTGCCAGGTACACAGTAAGGTCCATTGATGGAAATTTTATGGTTATTTTGTTTGTCCTAATGACTGTGAAGACATGTAGTAAAAAGGATGCTTTTACAGGCAAAATGAGTACTTTTTTAAGGCAAAACATGGGCAACATTTGCTTAAATATTGCATTGATCTAATTTTTTAGTTAATACATTGAGATTTTATGGCCTTGGAGGCTTTGCAAGTTTTAGAAAAGGCATAATGATGCTGTAAATCTGTGTTTAGATATTCCTGAAGTAATACTCAGTAAGAAACATGTTTACCTGAAAGCTTAGCTTTCCTTGTGTAGTTGCAGTATAATGGGTAAGACCACTTGGTGTGAGGATATGTGATGGTGGATATAAACCATTTTTGGTACTAAATAGCTTAATATTATTCTTGTATGTTGAATTCTGATGTAAATACCTGCTTATGGGGCACTCTTTTTCCTTTGGAGCAGGCTCTAGCACAAGTGTTTGGATTGATGCTTCTGCAGGTGATATAAATACTGCCTAGACTTAGGGAAATACTGCTTCCAGCCACGTGAAGCCTTTGAAATAAATCCCCATGAGTTTGTCACCCTCTGTGCAAGCTGTTCCTTCTAGATGCATCTCAGAGTTGGCTGCCTGAGGGACCTGCTGCAGCATCCTCTGCCATGCGTGGGGCCGTGTGGTGGAAAGGAGCAGGGTAGGAGGCTTGTTCTTCATGTGGTGGGATGCCACCGAGAGGAGCGTGTGCACCGAGGTCAGATGCACCGAGAGGAGTTTGTTTGCAGTGAAGATTCTAGTGCTACTTGTGAACCTTAACGCTGCATAAAGCTAATACTGTTCTTGGCACTGAAGGGAGAACTATGATATTGTTGAGACATTAAACCAGTGAGCCTGCATAAACTGCAGTTTGTTGCTTTGCAACTGTGGGAGTTGAATCCTGCAGTGCCGTTCTGTACCAGGAGAGTGGGTTTACCATTGTTCGTCACTGGAGAACTGGTCTAAGAGAAGGACTGCATCCTGAAAAAATATTTGTCGTGGCTCTAGAAGAAGTCACCAGTCTCCTTCCTTGTGTGACTTTACCCTTGTCCGATAAGAGCTCCATTATAAGGGTTTTGATGCAAGCAGTTTCTTTGCCATAATTGAGAGCTCTCATCATGTTTCCTTCAGTATTTTTTCCAATGGAAAGCAATCACAAGTTTATTTGTGTCTCCGAATTGAACTCAGCCAGTTTAAATATCCATTTAGAGTAGTGCAGTTGACTGCAATGCATGGAAAATGAATTACAACTTCATGCATATAGTGCAGTTCATGTTACTTGGGCCTGACTGAGTTTGAATGTTTTAATTTTTTCCTCTTCCTCATCCCCTCCCTCATGTGTAGCATGAAAATGAGGCAGCTCGCTTGATGGATTGATTCATTCATTTATGTGTTCTTTCTTAGGCAGTTTATCTTTGGTGTATCTCCCAGTTTGTAGACTGGCACGAATAATCTTTGTGCTTCTTGTATAGGAATATGGCAGTAGTGCTGATTCCTTGCCTGTATTACCACCTGCACCCTGGCTGCTGCACGTGAAGCTTTGTTCCTGTCTGTGCCTAGCTCCATGGAATTGCAACTAGCAGCTAAAGTAAATGTAGTTTCTAGGAGTGGTGCTAGTTGAAGGTGGAATGGATGCCTGGGGAGGCACTGTTTCAGTCTTTGGTCATTTCATTTGAAGAGAGCCTGTGAAGACAACCAAGCACTTCAGGAAGTGAACTCTTTTCCTCTGAGTAGGTGGATGTATAGTTTTGGGTTTGGTCTTCTTTGGAAGGAGTTCCATGCTCTGATACGAGTGATGCCAGTGTTACACTGTTTTCCACAAGTCTTGGAAGTTGCTGCACTGCTCTTTGAAGAACTGTTGGACACTCAGGTACTGGATGTTTCGAGATCCATGGTCATGCTGCAGTAGAAGTTAATGCGGAAATGCTCTCTTCCTTTAATGCTCATTCTTTTTAATGCTCCTTTCCCTCTTTGGGAGGGGAAGAGGCAGGTCTTTATCAGAAGGAGAAGTCATTTAGATCTTGCATTGGGAGCCAAGATCCAAGGTCTGCAAGACGAAATTTCAGGATCAGTAAGTGATTTCAAGCTCTCCAGATGTCTGACCTTTAATATTTCTTTGAGTAAGATATGTACTCTTCTGGTAATTGCATTTCTTATGGGGAGAATTTATAATGAACTTACAATGCTCTGTGCTTCTCTGTGATATTATATTCTCCCCCATCCCGGTCATCCTCTTTTGCAGTTCAGGGAACATTGTAAAAGTTTTGATAATGTGGAGGAGAGAGGGGTCAGAAGCAGGATTGAGAAAAGCTCTTAAATTCTTCCCTGAAGCAGCAGATAGGGTTAATTTAGTGTGACTTCACATCTGGCTGTGGTTTTTGTAGATGATGTCTAACATGCTTGAGGTAGATGTAATGTAAACATCACTAATGGAGGAGGATCTTTTATGAGTGAATATGACTTGCATTGCTTTCCTAACCTAATGGCATCTATTCTGCCAATGCTGAAGTGGCCCTTTTGCTTTTCTTCCATCTGTTCTGCTATGTAAGTAGGATGGGGAGGGCCTTCTGCTTGTTAGTTTTGTTGAGGTAAAGACAGTTGGGATTGCTGTAGATTTTCTTCTTTTGAGAGATGACTGAATGATCTTTAAGGTCCCTTCCAAACCTAACCATTCTATGATTTTATGACCTCTCAAATTTCTCCTGCTATTTCAGCTACACTACCTGTACCAGTCTCCTTGGTAACTTACCATCTTTCTCTTGCCTTGGTCTCCTACACAGATCACAGTTAAATTGCTGCAGGGAATTTTCTGTCTCATTTCTTGAAACTCTGGGTACCATCTGACTAATCATGGCCTTTAGCTGTTTTCAGAAGATGATAGCTTTAGAAGAGAGCACGGTCATTACCTTGTTTCCTCCAGATAGCTCAGACACTGCAGAGAAATACTAGCTGAGGGAGAAGATTGGGGTTTTTCAGGGTTTTTTTTTTATAAATATATGCTTGCCTGTGTTACATAGACAGTGGTATCTGCTGCCTATACGTGATAAAGACAGTGCCTAGTATCTGCTTTAGTTCAAAGACTTGCTTACCATGTAGAAAATAATACGTGTGTGCATGCATATATTTATGCATGTAACAGAGGTGTACTAATAACACATTAGAAGCAGATAAGCTCCTGTAAACTGCTAGCTGGCAATCCTCAGTGTACAGCTCTCAGCTAGGTCTTCAAGGTAACTCAGCCAAAGTCTTTCATGTTATTTGCAGTCTCATGTAGAAAAATAATCTTTTCATGTGCATAAGCAAAGCAACTTTGATTAATCTGCATGATGCAAACTGTAGACTTTGAAGATACCTCATTGCTTTGATTAAGTGTCTTTAAAAAAAAAAAAAAAAGTCTGCACAATGCATGAGAAGTTGCAATTCTAAGCCAGTAATTCTAGCTTCAAAACTGACACTGAAGGTTTTATTAGGCTGTCCGTTGTGAGGTGTTGAGGCTGAAAGATTTGTGGAACAGTATTTCCTGTACTGAAATTACAATTTGTTATGTCCCTTCTGTGATCAAAGGAAAATCTCATCAATAATTAAAACGTAATCTTTGTGATTGCAGAGAGGAGCTAATAAGCTAACATTTGAATCTTGTTTTGTATGCAGAATTACAGGCCCCATGCTAATCTACCTATAAAGATTTGCTTTCTGTTTTTTAACAAACACTATCTTGATTCTAGTTGGCAAATAGGACTGTAGTTATACTTCGCTGTCAATAGCCTGCGCTGTTTTGAGAAAGGACTGGATAGACCTTAATGCACAGAACTACATTAGAATAGTAGTGATAGCAAATCATCAGGGGAAAAGACAGCTTAAGGCCTGTGATATTTGCAAGCAAAAAGAAACCTCTTCTACACGAATGCTGATTCTGTCAATTTGAATAATGCACAAAATTGCTGAGTGTCAGGAGAGGTTTTAAGACTGATTTTGGAAATCAACAAGAACGAATGTTCTCCCTTGGTGATAGAAGTTCTCCGTTAAAAAAGAAAGCCTGCTGAGGCAAAGAAGCATCGAGGAGAAAGCTTATACATGCTAATCAAGGTAGATAACAGAATGGAGAGCAAGGAGCTGCCTTATAAAATGAGGGAAAAACTGATGAAAAGTAAACCTAAGAGTGTACAGATGGGACTGTGCCATGTCAGCTGCTTGAATTAAATATTAACTATACACACTGTCACTGCTTTAAAGAACAGTGCTTGATATTCCTGTCTATGCTTTAACGAGAGTATTTTCTTTTGAACTTTATAATCGGTTCCTTTCAGTGTCATCAGCTCCATTTGGCTCTCAGCTTGGAACAGGAAAGCATCTTTCTTTGTAAACTAAGAACTGGTGTAAGGAAGTGAGGCCTGTGGTGTGAGAGGGTTTGGTAGTTCTGCTTTGTTTTGCTTATAGATTCGTAAATGACCTCTGTTCTGGTTCACTGTCAGTTCACAGGTTACAAATTGTTTTGCTGTGGTTTTAGACATGCTCTTGTTGGATTAAAGCAAGCTTTAGTACTTCTCTCCCCTCTGTTTTTGGCATATAAACAATATTTGTCTTCCCTGAATTTAGGAAGAGATGTCCTTGTATATTTTATTGTTGATCTCTACTTTCTTCCCAGAGTTTGGTTTATATGAAAAAGAAGATTAGAGATCTGGTAGGCGGTCTTTATTTCCAAGGATAATAAATCAATAAATGTATGTTGTAGTATTTTATTGAGTACATATATTTTTTTTTGTTAATAAAAAGTGACCAAACCAGAATTTTTATGCGTAATTTGTAAACTGTATTTTATTGATTATCAAATTATATTTGTTCCTTCTTTATTAAATGAAGAAAACTGGTGGGCTTTTTGCTTATCTTAAGCCACTTTCCCCTGTCACTGACAGATTGCTTCTGTAAATATAACCTACTTGATGAACAGGACTTCTGTTATCTTGCAATGTAAATATACTGAAATAATCTGTTTTATTAATTGTAATATAAGCAGCATAGATGGAACCGGGGCATGAATAGAGTGAGGCAAAAGTCAACATTCAGCTGCACTGTTTCAGTTGCTCTATTCTGTGAATGCTTCCGAGTATCACCTGTAGTCTTTAATTCAAAAAGAGAAGAAATTGTATATCTTTACATACTATATAGATTAAATATTTGCCAACAGGAAGCTCAGAAAAATATACTGCAGATGTTGCCCTACTTATCTTCCTGTACTGTAGTTCTTTGTTCCCTTGATGTGGGTTTATTTCTGAGCTCTGTTCCTTAATTATTCTGCATAAAAAATTTGTGGAGGAGTCCTTCCTCTTATTGCAGATACAGGAATTCATTATGCCTCTGCAGATGCCTCTGCATTATGCCTCTTAACCAGCATGACAATTTTCATGCTGTGAACAGTTAAAAATCATCTTTTTGTTCAATATATTTGTTTTTGTTCAGCAGAACAGTACCTGATGCATCAGGTTATTGAAGATCCAGCAGAAAAATTACTCTACTGCATGGCTTAGTCTGCTTTTGGGGAAAAAAAAGACCAGTAACTTGTGTAGCACCATGGTCACTTGGCGTTGCTTAGTAGCATCACAAGGCTCAGGCCTCTCAAACTTAGTGGTATTTTGGTTTTTGTTTTTAATGTTAAACTTCAGGAAGCTCCTTGCATTTTAAGTAGTGTAAAGGGTAGCTTGGTTGGGTGTTGTTAATGAGAACTATGGACTAAACACTATGAGTTATTAATTAAAAAAAAAATCTGAATATGGAATGCTGCCTGGCAGTTGACCTTATGTGAATTTCATATGTACAAGAGCATTGTGCTGGCAGGCATGGTACAGGCAAGGGAAAGTTGAGTGACAGAGACCTGACACTACCATCATTGTATAGTGTGTAGAAGTGATAGCTGAAAGATGCCTGGGAGATTGCAGGTAAATCTGGATTATTATTCATTGTAGGCACTTTGCAGACATTTTTGTGGGTTAAAAAAAACCAACTTACTTTTCCAGAGTTAACCATCAACTTCATTTCATCAGTTTAGTGGTTGGTTGGTTTGGGGCTTTTTTGACTGTTAGTTTCTTGTAGGTGATTAAAAGCTGAACTGCTTGCTTAGTGGAAATTTCTGTCTTAAAAACACATACCTAAGAAGCTTCAGTTGTCTTTCTTGCAAAATAAGTAGCATATGTTGTGATTCATATGGCTTTAAGGTGCCAGGGGAAGTGCTGGAGAAGCAAGCTCTTGTAGTATGATTTTTCTGAATATAGTGTCTTGATAAAGATAGTGTTTGAATTTGAGCCTCTAGCTGTGAACTCTTGGATGGAGGGAAGAAAGAGAGGTGGATTTTTGTTGTGTTTTGTTTGTGGATTTTGTTTTGTCAGGGAGCAGCTGGTGGTTTTCATGACTTGTAGCTGGCTATAGCTGACCTTAACACAGCTTGCAGTGTGTGTTCTGTAGCAGGACAGCCCAGATAGGGGAAAATCTGGAGTAGGAAAAGCAATTGCTAAATGAGTTTCATGTTGGCAAAAAGTTGGGAAAAGACCTGAGTGAAGGAAGAAGGTGTGTGTGTCTATGTACGTTACCTTGGTTTTAACTTGCAGCCTGAAAACCCTCACTGAATCTTCAGCCCCTTCTCTAGTGTCAAGGGTCCCAAAAATTGAGTCTTGGAGGAGGAGATGATGGGGCTTTTCTGTTACCACTTACAGGTATAGTAGAGAGAGTTTTCAAACTTCACTTAGGGTCTGCCCTCTCGTGTAATAAAGTTGCTGTTGCCATCTGTATTGAATGAAAGTCTGCCTAGCTCTGAGCAGTGGGCTTATTCTCTGTCCTGTTATAGGATCATAGAATCATAGAATAGTTAGGGTTGGAAAGGACCTTAATTTTAAGCTTTAAGTTTATTCTGTGTGTTTAGAAAGAGAGATTAAAAAAAGTTCCATGTTTGTCCTGGTGTAGCCATCTTATAAATCTTTGCTTTGTGTCATTAACTGTTAACAGTTATAATTGTCTGACATTTTTAAGTGCCTTTCCTCTATCTCAGCTTTAGACTCAAGTTTCTGCTTGGATAACTGTTTTGTTTAACATTACACACCTTGCCTTATTTATCACCTTCTTCCATGTCCATAATACCTTTATCTCAAGTCCCATGAACCTCTCTTTTCTTCTTTCACTTTAGCATATGATAGCATATTCATTTTTCTTCTTGGCTTCTGTCTTACGTGTTTTAGCAGCTTAGAAATGTAGTCACATTCTTTTCTGATTTTCTTTCTCATGAGAAAAATACAGGTGTATGCTGGTTTGAGCTTGCCAACATACACATGTATGTTGCTGTTGTGCAATTTTCAATGTCCCTGCTTGAATCCTGTGCATGGTAATCTTTGCTGCTTGACTTGCAGAGATTGTGCTATGGTAACGCTGTGGCAGAAGCTGCGGAACAGGGAATGTCAGCAAGTGTCTCCTCCCTCCCCAAACAAATTCCTGCAAGCATAAGCTGTACAAGCAAAAAGAGTAATGTTCCACTCCTCCCAGTACTGTGTCCAAGGAGGTTGTTATCAACATAAATCTAGTTGCTAGGACCAGCACTGGTAGGATCCCTGCTGCTGATACTCTCGTGGAATGCGGTGGTATCGGTCTGCTCTCCATTGCAGCCTTGGACTTTATCTTCACAGGCTTAATCAAGATGCCATGTTATTGTGTCTTGACTTCTCCTCCATCATTGTTTTTGATGTCTCTTGTAGTTCCCAGCAGGTGTTTTGCTGAGTAGCAAAAACAATAATTTCGACCTGAAGAGAAGCAAGGCTGTACTTCATAGGAAATGGAAATATTAGTCTTGAACATCATGAAGAGAAACTTGTGTGCTCCGTGTCCTGGGAGAACCTGTTTGAGCTAGCATTTATGTACTTTGTTTGAGGCGCATAATGAGGCAGACAGCTATGAGAGATTTTAGCTGGGGGATCATTGAAGTTGCTACCAAGGTGGTTTCTAAAGCTGTTGACTTGCTAGTGATTGAGCCACTTTTCTGCCCATTACGAAATAATTATGGACCCACCATGATGGTGACATGGGATTTTTATAATTGTGCTCTTCAGTTTCTGACATGTGCAGCAGATCTGTAGGAGCAGGGATGCTGCAAATTTTGCTTTTCTCAAAGATCTCTATTTAATTCCCTTTCTTCCAGATATTTAATATATTTAATATATACCTGAATGCATGCCACTTTGATTTTCCAGGAATGAGCAGTGGCTTGTTTCTGTGAAGCTCTTGCCACGTGTATCATGAAATGGACAAAGTCACCTTTCAGACAAAAGTGACTGCCTTTGGGAGGTTCTACATGGAAAGTGTGTTGCTAACAGACTAGAGCCATCTTAAAGAAAGGAGTTGGGGAGATTAGTGTGAAACTCAGATTTTTTGCTCTGCAGGCCAGTATTTTCTAGAATGCCTGTGCCCTGATTCTAGGTAAATTGGAAGCCCAGAGGTTCCAGATGTACCGTCATGCATGAGAAAAGCACTTTCTAGTCAGGAATCTAATGTTATTACAGAAAACTGACTTTGATTTTGGTTAGCTGACGTAAAATGTCTGAGTGTGCTCAAATCCTGTGGGACAGTTTATTACGGGTCTCTGTTTTAAGGATGTTACCTCATCTGCGGAGCTGAAAATTTTGTTTAATTGCCATTATGGTACATGTCTTTAGTCAGCTGAGAATGGACCAGGATTTTGTTTTTTAAATTAATGCACCTTGTATGCTTTCTTACTACACACAGTATGCTCTGCAAGTACTTGCACTGGAGATTCTTGCAGGAACATTGCAGTATATTCTGTGCATTGTACTCCTGAGCCCCACTTTAGGGTAGGGAAGTGAGCTGTGTAGAACACTGCCATCTACAGCACGACTGCTTGCAAAGCTGTCAAGGTTAACTTGATGGCAATCAGTGTTAACTCCTTATAGGAGTTAAATGCTTGAAATAAGTCTTAACTTGACACAAAGATGATACTGACTTTCAGACACTTCATAAAGGGGCTGTTTTCAAAATGCATAGCTAATTCAGGCTTGTCTAAATACCTCAATAGATGCTTGTTGAGCAGATATACTGTCTGTAAAGAAATGTCAAAAAATACATAAAATTAATATCACTGAACTCAGAAGTGAATGAGTGAAATTATTCTAAGATACAATATGCAGATCACTGGAATAAGAATTCTGGTGTTAAAACTGAGTGGAGTGCTGATAATCAGATCAGATACAGTAGAGAATCAGAAAATGCTTTACCTACGTTTCCTTCTGTAGAAGTTCTGTTTCTACCTAGTGTTTTAACTGGAAAAAATCCCGTTAATTTCTTTGCTCTGACACTAAACAAAGTAGTGATGATTAATGTGAAAGAATAGATGCAACAAGAAGCTATAAAGAGATCCATTTTTCTCTTTTGTTGTCAGGATGCAACAGCCTCCTCTACAGAATAACATGGGAAAATTGTAATAGTATTAAAAGAGCAGATTTTGTATCTGGCTTAATCTTTTAGTATAATACAAATTTGAAGCTGAAACGGGAAAATGTGGAAGCCAGGACTGGTAGTAATTTACTTTAAAGTAAACCTACAGCTGCTTTTTGGTCTGCACCTGTGACCATATTTGTTGTGCAGAATAGCTCTTGTTGAGAGTCTTGGTACTCTCAAAGGCTCTGATAAGTGGCTGGGCATTGGTCTGCTACAGTCTTTTTTTCCTTTCATTATTTAGGGATGTGACTGTAATCTTCTATTTCCTTCATTATTTGTGGTGGGATAACAGAATAACAGTGACTGCCCTAGCTGCAACAAAACCCAAGGGGTTGAAAAGAAACCCCATAATCAGCTAGAGATCCACATTCATCTGAATTTCATGGCAGGTCAACATGGATTTTTCTTTTTTAAGAGGAAGTGTAATGCCCATTGTAAAGTTACTGAAATTGCAATTGCTTGTATGTGGTGTTTCCTATTATTTTAAAGCCAGTTGGATTTACAGAGGTGATCTCCAAGGGCACTTTACGACTCTCAAATGTACTATTTATATTTTTTTTAATGAAGCTTGCAATTTGTAGACTTTTTGTTGGCTGTGAAGTCAGTCTGAAGCCTTACCTTGCAATTAAGTATTGTAGCCCAGGATTTTCCATGCTTTTCATGTCTAGGAAAGAAGCAGTTATCCCTGAAGTTTTCATTTCTCTATCTGCGTGCCTGATTTTTCTACTAATTTAGAAATGGCAACCATAGAAAAAGCCGATTTGGAAACATAAGTTTTAAGTAGCTTTCCTTGTCAATAGTCTATCCAAAAGGCAGAATGAATCAATGTACCTTAATGGGGGAGAACGAAATTAGTTCTGTGAGTGTGAACTGTGCTGTGCAAGCTGAGAATAAGTTTTGGCCCTTATTGATGCAAATAGTATCTATTGTTACAGATAAGCATGAAAAGGTAAAATCAAACTTCATAGCCCACCTAGCTCATCTTTATCCTTCGTTTTATGCCTATTATTTCGTGTTAAGCCTGCAATTTTGCCACTGTGAGAGTTCCCTTCATCAACCTTAAATGTTTCAGGGTCTTCATGGAGAACTGAAGAATTCTTGAGTTCTTGTTAAAAAGTGGTTTATTTATGACTTATGATTTTTACTAACAGATCCTTGAAGGATCCTAAGGAGACAATTGTGCTTTGCTTTTTTTTTTTTAATTGAATGCAGTATGCCATTCTCTAGTTCCCAAGTGGATAGACTGCTTAGCATTTTAATGGATTTCCAAGCTGAATTCAGCTTTAATGTTCAAGGCCAAAGACAGGGTTATGAAGGTTAATTATAACTTATCAACTTGCCTGGGAGGAAATTCTTATTCATGATGTAACTGGAAGGCTGGTGTGCTTATCTTGGTTATGTGGTTTTGATGGATAAGCTTCTCAGTTATTTTACAGCTTGGTGCTTATAAATGACATTGTAATATCCAAGTGGCTATTTGCTTAAAATCTGATATTTTATGAAGTTAATAGCACTGCTGGAGTTACTAGGTCTTAATTTCATATTCTGTGGGAGCTGCGGACAATCTGGACATACAAAGGCCTAAGTTAATGGATGTCAGAGACTTTCTAAAAGCTATCTTGGGCATGTAAAATGCGCCATTGCATTAAGTACTACTGGCTTTTTTTTTTTTCTTAAGTTCTAATCATTAAGAGGAGAGAACAGCTCATCCTTCTCTGAATTCTGTTGAGGTCTGCAAAACAGGGAACAAAATCCCTTCTTACAAGAAAGAATATGCATGCCTTGGTGTTTCTGAGATTTAAGGGCCTCTGCCCACTTGTTGCTTTCATTGAAATCAGTATTACATGTGTAATCTTTCTTGGAGAAATCGAAGTACTTAGAAGTTAAAGCCGATAGTGGTAAGTATAGTGTGCCTGAAGTTCACTGGTCTGTATCTGACCTCTGGTTTTGGATATTCATTCTGGACACCTGGTTAATAATGGATTGAATACACAGGACAGGAGACTTCTTCAGTTGCCCCTTTTAGCATAGCACATGGTTGGAAACATGTAGTGCCAGTTTTTCTTACAGCTGCTCCTGCAGGAGATCTAAACTGGTACATTCAGTTTTCCTTCTCCTGACACCTCAGAGCGGTATGTGAAAATGAGTGTCAAGAGTTGGAGTGTGCTCTGGGAAGTGGGCTCTTGGCTATGAGTAAGTTAGGACATAGATTTCTGTTCAGTTACAGCTCGGAGACCTGAGCTGTTGCTGCCCAGCTCCATTTACATTGTGAAACACAGAAATTGGTGTTTTCTTCTTTTCCTAAATGCTAGACTTTGAGGCACATGCTTAAGCTGCCTTCAAGGGAATAAAATGTGTAACATAATACTTAAAGGTCTAGTTAACTGCTGTGGAAGAGATACAGGGTATTGAATTGCTTTATGCTAATATTATCTTGGTAGGTAAACTAGTATTGGTATTGTGTGTGATTTTAAAATATGAAAGTAAGCCATAAAATGCTGTAAACTGACGACTCTTGTCAGTTTTGGTGGCAATATTGGAATGAGGTGATGCTGTGAAGGGGTGTAATTTTTCCTCTTAAAAAAAATAAATACATTATTTCTTTTAAGTATACTTTCCCTTATTTATTGTAAAAAACACCAGCTGAATTTGTTGGAGCTCACAAGCTTTGCATCCTTCCTTTCAGACATTTGTGTCTGTCTTCTCTTTGTCCCTGGGCTCCTGAACTGTGTCATGTCCCTCACAACCTGCACCATGTGCTTTGATTTAACTAGCTGAGTATTGAGAGGATGGATAGAGGGTGGTGGGGAAGCAGGATTCAGAACTTCCAAGTCGCACAGTCTGTGGGATTGCACGGCTGAGAGGATAGCACTGATCTTAAATCACATGCTTAAGCTATCTGATAGCCCCTTCAACCCATTTTACGGGAAAGAGAATTCCCAATACTTGAGTAGGCTGGTGGAAGGGCAGGAGGAGATGCTTTCTCCATTAAATACATATTTGCCCTTGATTGGAATAATTCTTTGTCGAGGGCACTAGGGGTTTGTTGTTTCTTTTCTCTCTGAAGCATTTCAAAGACCTTCTGAGGAAGTGTCAAGACTTCGTTTTCCTGCTTGTGCTGCATGAAGTGACTACAACCACTCCCTGGCTGTCAAGGAACAGAACCCCTCCTAACCATGACACATACTTTCTTTTCTGCTTGGATGGATTTAGTATCTTCTATATTGGTACCTGAAGCAAAAAATTAAATGTATCCTGGTAATGTGTGACTCTTGCTGCAGGGAATTTTGGTGTCTCCTCCCAGGAGCAAAAGCATTCTGCTCTTCAGAGATGGGGTAGCTTTGGGAACAGACATGTTTAACTCCTTGCTTGAGGGCTGGCTTTGAGCTGTGGAAAGCTGACAAAAAACATTTTTCTAGAAGTTGCTCATTTATTGTTGCAAATAGTGTGAGCAGCTACCTAACATTGAGCTGATTTCTGAAGGCTGTGAGTAGCAGGGAAATTGTCACTTCATGATGCTTCTGTCTTTTCCATAGCTGCTTGTTGTGGCAGGTTAGGTGCTTCTCCTCACCCAAAGAAATGTCATGGGGGAGCATGTAACTTGTTGATTAGAAATGGGCGGGGAAGCAAGAGGTTTAGTTTTAGGTCACTTGCCAGGTCTGCAATACGACAGTAATTTACAGTTCCTGTGAATTGAGTTGTATTGTTTAAATGCTGTTGGTTCATGCTGTTAAGCTAAAAGCTATGTGAGAGCCTAGCGGTAGTTCCAAATCAAAGTTGATCAGCAGTTGCTCAGTCACTTCAGAAGATGAGCTTGGGTGTTTGGTGCTGAAAGCACTAGTCCTTCTTAAGCCTGTACAAGAGTGTTTGAAATATTCATTCATGACTTAAATCCCCTTACCACAAAACAGTGAAAAAATACCCACAAAACCAGTACTTTCTCTTAATAACCCCCCCCGAAACTCCCAAACCAAAATAACAAATCAAAAAACCAAAACCCACCCCCCCCAAAAAAGGCAAAAACCCCACCCAAAAAACCCTATGAAAGATCATGAATTGCAGACATACAGAATAGTAATGAAACCTAAAAATCCTGAAGTTCATCAGCTTATTTTAATTAGGCAAGCAGTAAAGTGTTAAAAAAAAACACACCCTGAAACCTGGCATAAACAATGGAATTCTAAATTAGACTTTCTAAACCTTTTTAATAAACCATGATGTGTAAGCCAGATCCTATTGCTGCCTGTTTGAACCTGCGCTGCTCTAAGTTAGAATTTCTAGGGTTTTTCCTACTGTGGTAGGCTCCTCTGACCTTTTGTTCTTAAATTCTCATGCAGATATCCCGTGTCTTGAAATTGTGGAAACTACCTTTCAGCACTAGCCAAAAGAAATCCAGATGAAGGGCATCTCTTAGGTCATCAACTCTTTTAATATCAAGAAGAGACATTGCTGCCAAAATAAGAAATTGTACATGAGAGTAAACATTAAGTTCCTGTTTGAAATATCCACTTTGAATCCTTCAAAGTTCATTTCATAGAAGTCTCTTATACACAATATAACATTATTGCAGCTAATTGCAGCTTGACTGAGACTTCGCTGTTGTTAAGTCTTCTTTTATACTTCTAATTTTAGAGTATGCACTGATTATTTTTTTTTTCTGTTTTATGTATCTTGGGTTAGAGCAGAAATTAGGATTGTGGTTATGCTCTTGATTGAGCCCTGTGAAGTGTGTTCCTGGTTCTCACTGGTAAGTCCCAGAAAGGTAATCTCAGTTCGGTAAAATTAAACTACTGGGGTATAGAAAAGTGATTCTCTGCTGGTAGGTCTTTGGGAGCTCCAGAGGGGGAAAGATGGTCTGTCTTACTTCACATGAATGTGATTCCTCAGCAGTGCTTGCTGACAAAGAAACTATTTCCACTGTTAGACTGTTGGAAGCCTGTAGTCCAGTGTTATTTCTGAATGAATGCAGTTGAATGGCATCATACTTGGAATTTGAATCATAGTATTGTTCTTGGGCAGGTCTTAGTGAGTAACCCAAATCATGTTTTGAGATTGTGTTTTTCCAGTGCACAGAACCAACTGCTGCACCCCCGAAGCATCCTTTCAACAGGCATGAAAATTGAAAAGAGCTCTTAAGGTATATTTCAGCTCTTTTTAAAATGAGTTGGCCATCCTTTTCAGTTCTTAGGAACAGCAACACGCACAGTGGAAAGATTAAAATCCTGGTAGATTTGCCACTTGGAAAATGGGTCGTTTGCACTGACTCAATTTTTGAGGTACATTATTCACTTTATGAATCTAGTTTTCTCCTTTTTGCTGTAGATGTGCGTTAAGATGACTCCCCCTTGAACATTCCGTTTATTCAACATTAACTGCTTATATTGCTTTGAACATGAGAACCCTAGTCATACTTGGATCAACTTGAACCTGGTAGCATATAGATACAGAACAAAAAGGTATGTACTCAAGGGAGCTTACAGTTAAACACTGACAGTTACTAGTTAAGAGCTATAATAAGAAAAGTAAGGACCAGTATGTGGTCTGGTTAGTTATTGTAATTTCTGGGAAGGCTGTGCTGAAGCTCACATGATACCAAATATCTGATACTGCAGGTCACTTGTGGTCACCTGTTTACAATTTTCTGCTCATTTGAATGTGTGTGGGTTTGGGTTTTTTTTTTTTTGGAGGCTGGTTTTTGAGCTTGGCCTGTCCTGAATATTCTGACCTTTGCACTGGTTAATTCAGAGGGTATATAAAATGGTGAACATGGTATTAATTTAAATTTGCTTTAATTGCTTTGGAACTGTGTCCATTGTCAGTGAAAGTACTGAGCAAGATTTGATCCCTTTTGAGGAGGGTGGGCATCCTGTTCCTCCAGTGCCCATAACTCCTGCAAAGATGAGGGAGACTCTCGGTAAGAAAAGGAGGTGATGGCCCTCCTTAAGCAGAGGATTTTGTAGTCTTTTGGTACAGCCTTGGAAAGATGTTCTTATCCATTCCCGAGCAATAGAGACTTTTTAAGCATAAATGGTAGTGCGACATAAGTAATGCATGCTCTAATGCCTGAGGCAGTTGTTTGGTGTTCAGAGTAAAACTGCAGTTTTTCTTGTGAATTCTTAGTAAGCAAAATGCTTTAAAATGACAGTTTGGCCATGTACATATTCTGAAATTGTGACAGTATGGAACCTTGCTTGTGTTGGCTTAAGTCAGCTCAGAAAGAAGCTATGTAGGAAACTGGCTGCAGTAGCTTTTGATGTGGCAATGAACTGTCTGCATGATGGCACATATCTGTCCAAGCAGTCACTGTAGCTTCTGAAATACAGAAACTTTACAGTAGTTTAAGCTATCTTATTTTACTTCAATCAAGAACAGTTACCTAGTCGCATAGAGTTCATTCGGCAGTTGACAGTTCACTCATCTGCAATAGTATGGTTAATTGCAATTATTTGTATGTAATCTCAGAATAGGCTTTGAAACTTTGTTCCTTGTGAAATTGATTAGTATTGTTGACCAGCACAAGAGACTTAAAATATTTTTGCATCTATGATTGCATTATGACTAAGACATTTAGAGGGGCTTCATCATGAAGGCAGTATTTTGCATCATTTAGAGTATTAAAGTAGACTTTCAGTATCTGCTTCTTGAGACTTTTCCAGCATAATGAATTAGTTCTTATATGCTTAGCGCTTTTCGTAGGCTTGAAATGGTGTCCTTTTTTCCTCTTTTTAATACCTTGATGTATTTGACAATAATGTTTGTCAAGGGCAAACCAGGAAAAAAGTTAGTGTTCCTTTTAGGAAAAGTGAGGGTTTGTTTTGGAAAGTTCTGCACAGAGGAAATCCAGATCTATCTCATGTCTCAGGGTGGCAACTGGTTCCACTTGGGCTTTAGACGGAAGGACTTGTCCAGCCACCTATCCATCTTGTCTGTGGAAGCATCTCTGCTGACTGATCTTCCTTTTTCATTAAAAAAAACAAAACCAACAAAACCTTTAACAACAACATTGCTTTTCCTTTTGCCTTGGCTTGGCTCCCGTCACTTCCTGCAGTGGTTTCTAGCCAGTGCTGGGTGAGTCTGTGGCTCATAGCCCACAGGCTGTTGTGGTTGGAATGAAGGTGGGTTAGGATGCAGACCTCAGCTGTTCTTTACCACTGCTGTGCCAGACCCACAAGCAGAGCGGCATATGTGAAGTCCCATCACGTAGTTCAGTATAAATGACTGTTTTGAGAGTGAATGTTTGAAATACTTTGCAGAAGCAGAGGTCCTGCTAACATGAGGCTTGTGGGCAGGTCAGAAGGGCAGCAGCTGCCATGGGGAAAGAGGAGAGAAGGACGAGGTGTGGAGGACTAGTAATATCTTAACCCCTTTCAGCTGTGTCTAGATGAGTGTGTAACACTGCAACTTCATACAGCTGCCAAAGGAGAGATTAGAAACCTCAGGGAGTACTGTGGCCTCTCATCACAGTGCAGAACACTGAGATATTAATAGGAGCATACTGGCTTCTAATGCAAACCTCTATATGGTTGACCAGATATATGGGGAAGGAGGGAGCAATTAATAGTACTTTTACAGTTGTGAAAGAAAACTTCTAAAGCTGTTAGAAGAGAGGCCAGGGTTCCCTGACGTTAAATTATTAAATTTGTCATGGTGCTTTCTTAAACCTTTTTTAGCCTGTCATCTTTGGGCAGAAAAAATGCAAGGCCTACATAGCAAATGTGCCTTTAAGTTTCAGGGTGGAGGTCGGAGAGGACAACAGTTTGCAGTGTGTCTAACCACTGGGTTTGAGTATGTGTGGTTTTCTTCAAATGAAGGCTGTCATTGATAAATATAACATTGTATAAGGTTCTGTAAGGTTGGTTTGTCATCCACTTGGTTATTTTCCTGGTTGGTACTGCAAGATCTTGAAATATAAAAATGAAACACTAGATTGTGTGATGTAAGGTTTGGTTAAATCTTCTTTCCTTACTTGAGCACAACAAAACGAAAGTAGTAAAATCTTCTATGAAGCTTCATAAAATACTTAGGTTCTGACTGGTTCAAACTTAAATGCAAAAAATGTAGTAATTTATTGCCTCTCGTGTTCTTATGCTACAAAACAGACTGAGCACTAGGTAAAACTGGCTTGTGGAGGCAAAGTGGACAATGCTCCAGGTAAATAGACACCCTTAGGTGAAGAAATTAGCATTTTTACCATTAAGACCAACAACTCATTTGGATAATGGGAGCAGTCTTGCAGAATATATATATGCCTCATGAGGAGTGGGACAAGCTGGGAAGCTCTGAAGTGCACTTCAACAGCCAGAGGGCTCAAGAATACTTAGGACTTGAGTTTTTGAGAGGATATTGGGTTTTAGTACCTGGAAGTGACTCTTTACACCTCTTCTGTTGTCCTTCCTTTTTACCAGGACAAGTTTGTCTGTGGGACAGCTGTTTAAGGTAGTAATTATTAAAGTTGTAGTGGGTGTTCAGGAGCTTGGTATACTTTTCTTGGCAGTCTCTGCTGTCTGTCACTCTTACAAGATAGCTGAGGTATCTGAACTATGCTTCTACTTTCCAAGCTTTTTCTAGATGAGAAGTGTTTTCAAGGCTTGTTCTTAAGCACTTCACCTTTCCTGGGTTTTTGGGTAGTTTGGTGGTGGTCTTCTCTACCCAGAAATAGAGGAAATGGCTTGCTTTGCACATGGAGTGTTTATTCAGGAGATGAGGAAGGCAGGTGATGAAACTCAGGGTGGAAGGAAGTGTTTTATAGGGGTGAATTTGGTGGCCAATAGCAGTAAGTGATCACAGTATACCCTCTGATGTGGTTATAGTTGTAGCAAATTCTTGAGCATTCAAGCACTGCAATCTTCCTACCTTGTTCAAGTTCTTGTTAGCATGTGCAAGATGCTTAGTTCGAGGAAAACTTGTGATTTCTTTGTTTACCAGATCTGTTGCTGAGTCGTTTCACCCTGTTGGCCCCACTCCATTTTTGTCAGTAACTCTGCTTCAGTTCCTGCTTTCTTGGAACTGCTCTCAACAAACACAGGGTCCTTGGCATGCAGTGACATTGTGTCATGTGCAAGAAGCTGGCCAGAGCTGTAACTTGTTCATGAAGTGGACTTGTTCACCGAGAGACGATCCGTGATCTTTCACTACAACCAGGGTGCTGTGCTTACTTCTTCTTGTGCACTGGATGCAAAGAACCTTGAAAGTAAGACATGTACTTTTTAAATTTTCTGTGCTATTGCTGCTCCCCTGCTGCATGTAGCAAAGTGAATGTGACTGCTGAGTGACAATCATTTGAGAGCCTTGGTTTGGTCACCGAGTTAGAGTTAGGATGTAGATTTCTTTTAATCTCTTAAAACTGATGCTATCCCTGTTAGCTCTTAATTTTTATCAAACTTGTTATGATCTGTTTTTAGCACGTAGATATTTTTCTCAAGAGTATAACCTTAAACTTCCGTATAGACCTTATTGAACTGAGTGTACTGATAACCACACCAGAGAACTGCTTACCTTGGGGTCACCTGGTGATTCTGACAGGCAGCCAGATGAACATGAACTAGCAACATGCCCTTGCCACAAAGAAGGTGGATAGTGTCCTTGGATACATTAGGCAAACCATTGCCAGCAGATTGAGGATAGTGATCTTCCCCTCTGCTCAGCGATGGTGAGGCCGCACCTGGAGTACTGGGTCCAGTTCCAGTGCAAGAGATGTGGACATAGTGGAGAGAGTCCAATGAAAGGCCATGAAGATGATCTAGGGAATGGATCATCTGTTATATGAAGAAAGGCTGAGAGCTCGGACTGTTCAGCATGGAAAAGAGAGTGCTCAGGGGAATCTCATCAATATGTATAAATACCTGAAAGATGACAGAGTCAGGTTCTTCCCAGTGGTGGGACAAGCGGCAGTGGGTACAGACTAAAATTCACGAGGTTCCTTCTGAATACTGGGAAAGACTTTATTTACTGTGAGGGTGACTGAATGGTGGCACAGGTTGCCCAGGGAGGTTGTGGAGTATTCATCCTTGGAAATAACCAGAAGCTCCCTAAACAACCTCCTGCAAAAGGGGAGTTGGACAGGATGACCTCCAGAGGCCCTTTCCTAAGTCAACCATTCTGTGATTCCCTATGGAATAGCATTTGTATGGTATTGTTGTGACTCTGCTTTCCAGCAAGGACCTAAGGGAATCTTTACTCTTCTCGATGCCAATGTGAACAACTAGGTATCTTTTCTCCTAATGTGCCTCCCCCATACTTGTTGTGACATTGATCTTTGAAGTCAGTTTATTATTCCTGTGTTATCTTGAAGAAGTTACAATGTACGCTTATCTGATACCCATGTTGCCATGTCGGGCAAGCGCATTAAATGACTGTAGGCCTTAAGGAAAGAAGGCAGGCATCCAGTAGAGCTTAGCAGATCAGTTTGGAGGTCAGAGCCCTGGAAAATGCTTCCCCTTTGGAAAGGCTAGATCAGCATCCAGTGGCCAGTTCCCTGTGTGCTTGGTGCAGCCTGTTACCAGGTCACAGGTGAAGCTGTTCCTTACCTCTGAGGTATGATGCTGGAGTGTAAAAGAGTACTCTGATACTATAACAGATCACAAAACTAGTGCAAATGCCATATCTAATGACCATAGGTGATAGTTCTTAGGAAGAAAGCGAAAACCCGCCTATATAATATGGTACACAGGTGTTCAAGTAACTTAGTCCATTGATTAAACAGAAAACATGCTAGATTCAGGGGTCATCTCTGCTTCTTTCACTTTGTGGCTACCCCATGGCTGAAATTCAGGAAGTCATATGAGGGGCAGTGGGGACACAGGAAGTTGCACAGCGAGAGCATCTCAGCTGTGAGATCAGGCAGTGTATCTTGATGAAATTATCCAAATTTAGTAAAGTGTTTGAGCCAAAGATGATCTTCTGTTGGAAAAGGGGAAGAAGAATCCTTCTGTGAGCTGAATTAGGGGTTTGTCCTGTGGTGGGTTGACCCTGACTGGATGCCAGATGCCCACTAAAGCTTACTTTATCACTTCCCCGCTCAGCTGGACAGGGACAAAAGACTCACGGGTTGAGATTAGGACAGGGAGAAATGACTCACCAGTTACTGTTATGGGTGGAACAGACTTGACTTGGGGGAATTAACTTTAATTTATTGCCAATCAAATCAGAGTGGGGTAATGAGAAATAAACACAAATCTTGAAAACACCTTCACCTCCTTTCCCTTCCTCCTGGGATCAGCTTCACTCCTGATTTCTCTTCCTAATCCCCCTGAGCAGTACAGGGGATGGGCAATGGGAGTTGCAGTCAGTTCATCAGATATTGTCTCTGCTGCTCCTTCTTCCTCAAGGGAGGACTCCTCACACTCTTCCCTGCTCCACTGTGGGGCCCTTCCCACGGCAGACGGTCCTCCATGAAATTCTCCAATGTGAGTCTTTCCCATGGGCTGCAGTTCTTCACGTGCTGCTCCTGCGTGGGTCCCTTCCATGCGTGCAGCCCTTCGGGCACAGACTGCTCCAACCTGGATCCCCTGTGAGGTCACCAGTCCTGCAGCAAACCTGCTCCAGTGTGGGCTCCTCTCTCCATGGGGCCACAGGTCCTGCCAGGAGCCTGTTCCAGCGCAGGCTTCCCTCAGGGTCACAGCCTCCTTTGGGTGTCCCCGTACTCCACCATGGACCACCATGGACTGCAAGGGCACAGCTGCCTCACCATGGGCTGCACCATGGGCTGCAGGGGAATCTGCTCTGGTGCCTGGAGCACCTCCTCCCCTCCTTCTGCACTGACCTGGCTCTCTGTGTGGTTGTTGCTGTTGTCTCTCTGCCTACAGTTGACATTTTGTTCCCCTTCTTAAATCTTATCCCTGAGGTGCTACCACCATCACTGATGGGCTTGGCCTTGGTGCCAGCAGGCATTGGCTTTGTTGGACATGAGGGGGAAGCCTCTAGCAGCCTCTCGTAGAAGCCTTCCCTCTACCCCAACCTTGCCTCTGTAAATCACATATTTAAGAATTATCACAAAAATCATTGTTCCTCACACAGTCTTCACAAACTTCACTTACGTCAAGAAAAAAAAGAATTCCCCACAGCAAAGTCAAAATAACATCACCAGAGCACTAAAGGAAAGTGGAGACTTTACACCCACAGTCCACCCCCCATGCCTTTACCACAGCTGCAACCACAGAATTTCACATATTCATTCTCTAACATTGTTCGGTCCCTGGTTTTCCCCCTTACCTCTCCATTACCTCAAATTCCTGGAGCCCTATGTTGAGTGCCAAAATATACTCTTGTAGTTTAACCTCAGCCAGCAACTAAGCACTCATCTACTCACCATCCCACACCTAGGATGGCGATAAGAATTGGAAAAATAAGGTAAAGCCTGTGGTTTGAGATAAGAACAGTTTAGTAATTGAATTAAAGTGAAATCATACAAAACCAGGTTGGAAGGGACCTCATGAATCATCTGGTCCAAACTTTCTAGGCAAAGCATGACCTAGACTGGATGTCCCAGCACCTTGTCCAGCTGGATCTTCAAAATGTCTAGTGTTGGGAAATCCACCATTTCCCTGGGAAGATTATTCCAGTGGCTGATTATTCGTACTGTGGGAAGGAAATAAAAGAAAAAGGAAATCGAGAGAGAAAGGAATAAAACCCGAGATGGACAAGTGATGCACAATGCCTGTTGCCCCGTGCCCAGCCTGAGCAGTAATTGGTGGCTGCTGGCCAGCTCCCCCCAGTTTATATACTGGTCATGAGGTGCTGTGGCATGGAATACCCCTTTGGGTTGGTGTCCTGTCTCTGCTTCCTCCCAGCTTCTTGGCCCTTCCTCACTCTCAGAACATGAGAGACTAAAAAAGTCCTTGGTTAGAGTAAGCATTACTTAGCAACTGAAAGAGATAAGGTGTGTTACCAGCACTGTTCTCAGACTAAAGCTGAAACACAGCACTGCACCAGCTACTAGGTAGGAAATTATCTATATCCCAGATGAAGCCTGGACAGGTTTTATTGTTAGAAATGTACCTCCAGCAGGGTATTACTGCCATGGAGTAGGGCTGAACTCTCTAACATGCCTGGGACAAGTTATGTATTTGGTGAGGAGCTTTTCTTAAGCTGAAAGAGAAAATAAATGTCTTTTCTAGGAAGTCCTTTATTCAGTTAAATGAGCATATCTGGATGTTAAACACTTGTATAATCGGGTTAACATATGGAATTTGTAAATCAATACAGAACAGACCAAACCCACTTCAGTGAGGTGTGAGCAAATGCTTGCTGCCAGAAACTTATGACACAACCAAGGAACCTGATTTGTGCTGCTTTTGCTCTGTAGCCTGCATTACTGTACCTAAGAGAATACTGTGTAACACTGTACTACTGAGGTATGCTTTTATGGCTTTTGAAAGTATTTCTTTGTTTTGTTTGATAGGTGGGAGTTGGGAAGCGATAAGAAGTCACATACGACATTTGGGTATATATGTGTAAAGGTAGAAAAGGCCCTGTTCACGCAGTGTTAGCTTTCATTGATGCATGCTCTCCATTGGTTATATGGGAGACCCAAGCAGGATTTTCCTATTCCTGAGGCGCAGCTGATTGAAAAACAGATTGTTAAAAAGCTGCCAATGGCTGAAGTAATCTGTTCATAATAACCTGGCTGCATTTAACAAACAAATTCCCTTTCCTACATTGATAGGAAAGTTGTTTCAAAACTTTGGGATTCCGGTGGTTGGAAGTATTAAGTAATTTTCAAAATAAATCTGTTCTCCAAGTTCATACTTATTTGACTTTTTGTTAATGTCCTTTTGCTGAGAGATCTCTTTTCCTTCCTTGGTGTTTATTTTGGCACATTTCAGGAGGAGTGTTTTTCATTTTCAGCTTTCATTTTGCCAAGACAAATAAACTAAGCTGTCTGTCTTCTCATAAGCTAAACAGCGTGGGGGAAGATAGTCCTTAACTATTTCTGCACCTGCTTTACTCTGCCTGCCTGCTCAAATATGCCATGAGCAGGCGGAGCTGCCTCCCTCTCTCAAGTAACTTCTCTGCAGTCCCTGGGACCCTGCTGGATTATGTGTTTCCTGGGGACCACAAGTGACCACAAACACTGAGAATTAAACATTAGGGTGCTTGTCTGATGATACTACTCTTGAGACTGAGATAAGGAAGGATGTAGGGGCTGTGGTTGCTTAAACAAACAGAAGAGCAGAATACACCATTCTGACAACAAAAATTAAGAGTTAAAAAATGTCTGTTAAAAATAGAGATGGGTTTAAATTTATTCTAGGGTGAATTTTCCTATTTCAGGAAAGACCTGTTTATTTGGATAACTGCAGGATGCTTGCAAGTTTGTGTAACTAAAAAAGCTGACTAACTGCTTTAAATATCAGCATATACATTAGTTTGCAATACCACTCAGTTTTCATCCTGTTTAAGAGAGTTTAGTGTTTCTGTAAATTGAGTATGTATGCAGCCCAGTGTTGCTGAATTGCCTGCTAATAATAGAACCTGAAATGGGTGTGGGGGGAAGAGATGACAAGGAGCAGCCTCCAAGAGTCCTTACCCAGTTCTGCACCCCTGCATTGCTGTGAAGAAGGCGTGAGTCGCAGTGCCTGCTGCCCTGGGAATCGCAGCTTCTGGGTTGAAGTCCTCTTGCTGTGGTAATGCCATCTTTCATTTTATTAATGTAAATTAATCACTTGCAGTCATCTCCCTTCAGATGTCTGCTGTTTCTGATGTGTATGGAAACGTCTAGCCATATGCTTCCCAGTTATGTGCTACCTCGGTAATTACCCAGGTACTTGGGTGAGATCCTTGTCAGTTCTTTGAAGTGAGTCATAAGGAGCTGTGTGCAGTTTCTTTAGCACAGAGTTTTTGTTACACTTTTTATTAATGCTTCTTTTCGTGTTTTAGTGGCATGTGGTATGGTAACTTGCTATAGTGTGTTAATACTGTATGCTCTTCCTAAGGAGTTTTTAATTCTAATATGCTTTACATAATACAAAACAAAACAAAGAAAAATATAATAAAAATATTGAAAGCAGTTGGACAAATGGTGAGATTTGATTGTGAGATTTATAGTGAGATTTGTTTTCATGAGAGTGTATTTCCTGAGGCAGGCTTTGAACCACAAGATCTTGTGTCTTCTCCCATACTCCTGTACCCAGGATGCTCCTCAGGCTCCCAGGAGGGGCTATGATGCCTCCTCATCCCTCTGTCCTCAGTTAATCTGTTGTTGCTGAAGCTTGAACCAAAGCCATAGCTTGATGTATTACCTTAAGCACAACATGCTAACATTGTTGCTTGAAAAATAAAAGTCACTATCCCCGTGCTACCCCTGCTCTTGCACAAGTGCTGGTTTCACAATTTGGTCTGTAACTTAGCTGCTTCCTGCCCCCTCACCCCACCCAAGACAAAAACAAAGGAAAATAAACCCCAGAAAAGTCCCCGGGCTAATTCTGTGATCAGCCACTTACCTGTGGAGTGGAGGGTGAAACCCACAGGGTTTTCTCTCTGTGGGATACTGGCTTTACTGTTTTGAACAGGTCAGCTTGCAGCCTTCTTATCTGCTTGGATCTTTTGTTGATGGGGGCTTTGGAGAGAGAAGCAGAGCAATGAGCTGTAGATGCGCATCATAGAATAGTTCATGGAACAGCTAGGGTTGGAAAGGACCTTAAGATCATTTAGCTCCAAGGTCTCTGGAGGCATCCTGTTTTGATCTGTTTACCTCCTGAAACCCACTAAATGGATCAATGGTTAAGGTGTGTTTTTCCCACCAAGTTTTGCTTGATTCCAGACCATTTTCTTGTCTTACTGGTGGTTCCAAATATTGTGTGCATACTAAGGTTTATTGTAGCTTTCTTTCTCTAGCAAAAAAAGTAAATAGGAAATGCCTAGAGAACATAGAGAACAAGGCATTGTTTTCTGGCTGCATGTGGTGACTGCCACTGGGTGCCTGCTCTGCCCCAGAGGGTGCTGGCTTGCCCTATGATTTAATTTCTGTGTTTTGATTCCATAAAGCAAAATGTGGCTGTTTATGGTGTTCTGCTGGGAAGCCCCTAAACACTGTGCCAGAACAGCTTTTGTGTACCCAAACAGCTTGTGTGCATATGCCTGCAGAGCAGGAGTGGTGTCCTGACAAGGGGAAATACAAGGCAAAAACTGTGGGTTTCTTTTTGTTTTGTTTTTTTTTGTGTGTGTGTGTGTTTTGTTTGTTTGTTGCTTGTGTTCTTCCAGCATAATTCTTCCTTATTTGTAAAAGTAAATGCTTGCCTCTTTGAGTACCTTTAATTTTGCCCATTTTACTTGAAACTACCCTCTCTGTTCTTAAAAAGTTGGGGTTTATGGGTGATGTGTATGTTCTGCAAGGAGCTGTAATATGCACAGTTTATAATAGCAGACTATTTATCCTCCTAAAACGTAGGGGAGAAGGAGTGAAGCTCTTGAACAAATTTTAGATGCTGGAATTGAATTCTTATGTTTTTCTTTCCCTCTCCAGGATCTCGAATAGCAGGATGGAAGAACTCTGACAGAGAGACGAACAACGGGTGGGCCTTTTCAACATGGAGACTGTTCCGGTTGATGGGGAATTCGAGAGAAATTTAGTGAGTAGCTTAAATCTGGCTTCATGTAGTCAGATGGATGTGAAGATGCAGGGAGAGGATTAAGCATTTTGAGTATGGTCTGGTTTGATTTGAGTCAATACTTTTCTGGTGAATGCATTTGGAATATCATTTAGTATCATCCGTCATTTACTAGATTCTCATGGCAAGAGGGGTGGATGTCCAAAAACATATGATTCTTGGGTTTGATCCTTGATGTCCCAAAAGAAAAAGGTATTCCTCTCGGTCTTACTACTTGATACTTTCCTAGTTAGTGACTGAGTAAAAGAAAAAAATACTGTATTTATTGATGGAATGAGGAGCACAGAAGGCAGGAGGAATGATTATTATATATTAACAGAATCATTTCAGGTGAAAGAGTTGATAATCTGCACTGATTATCAAGAGTTTCTGAGGTAGTGAAATTACCAGCTCTTCCTTTCTAAGCACAGTTTAAAACCAGGAAAGGCTTGTGAGTAGCATGACATTTCATCATCATTGTAACATTGAAATTATTTAAGAGTTTAATTTTTCTGCAAGCTGTGTTATGTGAAAGGACTGTAAAACCTGAAGCAGGAAATGATCTTTAGTTTCCAAAGCTGTTCTCTGATACAAGCACTGCCTCCCAAAGGCAAAATAGGGTATATTTTTTTCTGTAACTGAGGTAAAGCTCAATAAAACTTCATAGTCATAGACATTATTTGCAAATAGTTCAACTTCTGCATGGAGGTATTAATTTGACTAAGTGTTTTATCACTGCCTTTATCTTAAGTGACGAATTTGGAGGCAAGACATTTTGCAGTGCATTAAGAAAATCCTTGGCTTTTTTTCTGTAATAAACAAATTCATTGATTGTGGCAGGGCCAGTGCATCTATGATACTGTGAGTACCGTATGCCAGCTGTGCAATAAGATATTTATTTAAGAAAATCGTCAATTCAGTTGCTGTGCTCCATATTTCCTAAAATAATAATAAAAGAAGTACCAGTTTACAAAAAACTTTGAAGTAGTTTGAAATGTGTTAGTTTTCTTTTTGTGACCTGCCTTCACAATAGCATGATTTTAAGAAGGTGTCTTGAAATGAGGCTATATGTACTTTACGAAGTCGGCTTCAGAAGAATATTGAGAGTAGGGATATACTTGCCTTTCATCCCTGTGCTTAAGCACCCGAATTATCATCTCAGAACAAGTTTTTTTAACTGATGGTATACTGTGATTGGCTACTCTAAGCATTTCTTACCAAAAAAACATCTGGTAGGGTAATTGTCTTAATTGCAGTTACAATGTGGAGTTTTATGTATTGCACTATGGCTGATAAAAACATTTCTGGAAGTTTATCTGCAAGTCTAATGTACTTGCTCAGGTATGCACTGCATATATATTAAGAGTGATTGGATCCAATAATCCCAAAGACCTTGAGTGTTTGCAAATCCTGACACTTCCCAGAAGTCTGAATTTTTTTGAAGTGTCATGTTTGAGGTTTTTCAGTATTGCAGACTTAGCTGCAGTCATAGAATCATAGAATGGTTAGGGTTGGAAAGGACCTTAAAATCATCTAGTTCCAACACCTCTGGGGTGTCCCCATAGGCAGGGACACCTTCCGCTAGACCATGTCCCTCCAACCTGGCCTTGAACACTGCCAGGGATAGAGCATTTACCATTTTTTTGGGCAGCTTGTTCCAATGCCTCACCACCCTCACAGTAAAGATATTCTTCCTTACATCTAACATGAACTTCCTCTGTTTAAGTTTGAACCCATTACCCCTTGTCCTGTCACTAGAGTTCCTATTGAAGAGACCATCTCCAGAACCCTTTTGTTTTGTTTCATTAGTCTGATTAAAATTCATGAAGTACATGAGTTGCAAACATGCAGGAAGAACACTGATCAACATACTGCTACACAGTTTTAAGTCCTTTGAGGGGTTTCTGGAAGGTATCTGAAAAAGCCCATTTTAGAGATGTCAGCTTTCTACTGTATTTGTTGGCTCATGGGAGAAAAAAAGGAGGTCACAGGACTTAATACTGTGGGCTTTTCTTTCCAGAATCAGTGTGGAGAAAAATCTTGCATGAAATGCTTTTCCTGTCTTGTAATTAGGTTGATATATACTGTCCCTGAATGCAGATGTGATGACAGCTTAGCAAACTATTTTTGTAGTCTAGCACTATTGAAGCAATGCGAAATATTAGACACTTTGGTTTGAGTTCTTGAGAACAAGTTTTGCCTTTTTTTTCTATAAAATCATAATTCACTTTAAACAAGCCTCACTGGCCCAGAACTGAGGACATAACGTGAGAATGTCTGATGTAAACCATTCTTATTCTAAATGATTTTTTTAAAGAAAACGTTCTAGTCAGTTCTGATTTTTGTCAGAACATATATTTCATAAACATGTTGCCTTTCATACAACCTATACAGTCAGTCCTTGCTATCTAAATACATCAGCAGCATCAGTTGTTCATACAACCTATACAGTCAGTCCTTGCTATCTAAATACATCAGCAGAAAAAGTACCTCTTTTCCTTGGAGCATGGAATAGAAGTCCTTTTTATTGATCAGCTTTGCAGGTTGGGTTAGTGGTCCTGAATGTAAATGTATCTTATTGTAATGTGTCTGAATTTAAATGTAATCTTAGTGATTGACACATATTAGAGACTGCCTCCAGGAAAAGCCTGTCTTCAGCAGGGTGAAAACTCTGACTTGGCTTTAAAGCATGCGTTTAAACTGTATTAAGAATTTATGTGTAGGTTTAGATTTTAAATCTAGTCAGTATTTTTAAAAAGCTTTATTTTTGTAGTGTGAGATTCAGATATGATATCATGACATACATTTTTGCTTTTACCCTAATCTTTGATAGGAAAAGGACTTTTTTTTATAGTACAAGTTGGCAGATACAGTTTTAGGTTTAGTAACAGTTGTTCTGTTTCTGAGAAATGAACGTCTAAGTGCTTTTCTGAAGCACAGTGCTGCTTTTGTATGAAAAGAGAGTTATGGCTGCTGTCTCATGTGATGGTTTATATTGCTGGGTTTATTCCTTAGTCTTAATCTAAAACCTTACTGGGAGGAGGGGTAGGTTTTGTGTATTTTGGTAGCAACATTTTTAACTAAATGTGCCTCAGCAGAGCTAAATCAGTCACGTAGTGTTAAGAACCTCCCTTGTCAAAGGACTTGTTCTGTAATCTGTAAGCAAAGTCATCAGTTAAATAAATGTTAAAATAAATGTAGGCTCTCTCGGGAAATAAGTGTGTGCTTCTCTTAATTTTGTATATTGAGAATAAAAACTGTGGGAGCTGATGGACTGGAATGCTCTGAGGACATTTTTTTCGGAGAAAACTCTCAAGTAGAAGCACTGTCATGGCTTGTTGCCTTAGGGGTTTGAATGCCTAGTCTGTAGTGTTATGAATTGCAGATGACAGAGATGCAGTGGGTTATTGGAAAATGAAGAGGTCTTTTTGGCTAAAATAGTCTCATTTCAGTATCTTAAAATCTTGCATCAGTATTTAGAAATATATATTCTGCAGGTCTTAGGTAAATACACAGGCCCAAATAGCTCTAATGAAGAGAGGGGGTTGAGCAGCAACGGAGACAGTTTGGTGTGTAAACAGAATGTCTATTGGAGAAGATCAGGGACAGAGTTAGGCAGGCTTGTGTTTCAGCCTCTGGCGTAGGAGCTGTTTGTACCAGTTCATAGGATTAACCATGTCATGCTAAAATATTTACATAAAAAGCCCCTGCATCATCTCAGGTGACGAGTTGCCCTGCTCTGTGGTGTCATATTGTATCTTGGTCAAGGCTGCTTGAGAGGCAGGCAGTGAGACAGGACCTGCTGCGGTGCTTTTTCACTCTGTTTCTTCAACGTGTAAGTATGCACTGTGAGTGGACATGCTGTCCGAGTCTCAGAAACTTCTGATCCTCTGTGTCTGTTAGCAGTTTATTTTTCCAGTTCTCTTCTCTTGCCTTCCAACTTTTAGCATGCAGTAAAGCAGATCAGTGCTGAATAGTGGTGTTCTCAGCCCTTCAGTCAGCTGCTGGATCTCTGTACAATTACTGCAGACTCCTTTATCTTGGTCTCTTGTCAGTCATTGTTCTCCTGAATCTAAAACCTGTGTAGGACAATACAGTTCCAGTCTGAACATAAATTGTTTCCTAGTTGCAGTATGTTATCTGTACATTGAAAAGAAACACTTTGTCTTGAAAACCGTTGAATTCTCAAATGCTTTTCATATACTAGTACCTGAACCTGTGTGATAAGTTCTCTTAGCAGTGTTTCAGTCTGACTTAAATTTATTCTCTGTCAGAGTGGAAGATTGTTTGCCAAGTGCGCCTGTAGTTTATTTTTGCTTCTCCTGTTTAATCAAGTCCTTTTCCAGAAAGTGCAGCATAATTAAAGAAGGGTTTCCTCACCTTTCTGATGATGTGCACTTCAATTGCTGTATTCTCATTGCAGTACTTTACATTTGCACTTTACACTGTCAATTTAATACCCCTAGTCAGCCATGAGGGATAAAAAGTCACTGTTTTGAGATCAGGATTGTAAGACAAGATTCCTCCTTGCTAAGATTTTTATTTTTCAAGTTCCCTGCTGTTTAGTCCTCATAACAGAGAGGCAAGATTAGACTTTCTTTAAAACAGAGTGAGGGTTTCTTTCCTTTATGGAGCAGATGTTTTTTTTTCTCTCCTTTATGGAGCAGCATGTTTGGATTTACCTTGTTTATAAGGAGGAAATGTTCATGCTGATCAGTATGCTTGTTTTCTCCTCCTTTTCTTTGTGGATTTCAAAAGTAGGAAGTCCTTTAAGACATAGGTGGAACTTGCCTTATGTTTGTATATGGCCGAACATGGTGGGAACTTAGCTGCAGTTGTGACCTTGGGTAGCAATGATTTAAAAAAGATTCCAGATCAAATGTCATGCTGTTACTATATAATTACTTGCCTGTAGTGCCTATATTTGATACATTCGGTGTGCAGAGATAATTTGTTATACACCTTGATTCTTTGGAAATAGTTTGGTAGAAAATGTCCTCTTAAATTTTAAGCTGCATGCTTGTCTTGCATTCCGAGCAATTGAAAATGTTCCATGTGTTTATAGATTAACTGAATCTGTGGCTTCTAAGTTCACGTTTGTGTGCAAAAGCAGTTAGGCTAGGATGTGACATTAGTGAGCGCTTGCACATTACTGATGGCTTAGAAGATTTTGTCTTTCCAAAATACCTGAGAGTGGAGCAGTTTTGGAAACAAGTTTTGGTATTTCATCTTTCTTCAGAGCTTTAGTCTTCTGAAAACGTTCCAGCTAAACATTTCTTGTAATATACTGTGAATCAAGTCATTTGAGCACTACATTTCTGATGGAGAGGTTCCACTCTGAATTAGCAGTCGGGTCACTTACTGTTTACTAACCGTATATGATATTGGCTTCTAATAATGGCTGCTCTATAAGTGTATTTGTCAGCTTTGTTGCTTCAACTTTTCTGAATTGCCAAGTCTCTTGATGCCTTGTCTTTGGTATTGAGGTGCATGTTGTATTTTAGTTGTGAACTAACACTGTTTTCATTGTCCTTCTTTCCCGCTGCTGCTTTTGCGCACTTGCTTCTTCCTGGCCTGGATTTTTATGTTTGCTGTTCCTCGTTCTTCAATTGTATGTGTACACAGCATCATGGTGATAACAGAGACTCTCATGGACCATCAAGTAAGTGATTCCCCTCTCCTACAGTATGTTTGCACATGTGCTTATAATAGGCTATACCTTTGCATGTAGGCATGCTGGGCTAAATACTAGGTTTCCTTCTGTATCGTGATTGTGAAGCTGAAGTACGATGAAAATTTACTCTTGGAAGTATTTTACCTGGCATACTGCTCATCTAAATGTTTTCTTATGTTAACCTTTTTTTTTATTATTATTATTATTTGTTGGGAAAAGTTTATTCTTCACCTTACCAGTCATGGCTAGAGAACAAATAAATCTTTTAAATTATGTACCTGAAAAAGAAAACAATATATCTATCACTCTGAAATGAAACTTTCAAATGTTATTGTAGTAGAGATAGTAAAGACATGGAAATAATGGTTCAGAAACAGTTTTTATTTGAGCTTGTCTATTTATAGGGCTCTATAGTTCGCCTAATGTTAATAACTTAACATCTACAGAAATAAACAGGTGTGTGTTCTGTAATACTTCAGTAAGGATTGGGTGTGATGTGTTCATGGGGAAAACTTCAGTGTATGTATATAGGTGCATGCATGCGTCTGAAGGCTTAGTAGTTTCACTGGTTCATGTGCATTAGTATGGTCATCTGACTGGCAGAATAATTTTGCCTGGGATTAAGAATTCATTTATGTGGGGAAGAGAAAGGTACAGGCACCAATTCTTTCTTCTTGGTGAGAAATCCATGTAGAAGCCATGGTTTTAGCTTATATTGCTTATTATAGGCATTACAAAATAATGCAGAATTGAATTATGATAAACCTTTTTCCTGTATCTGATGTCCTTCTGCTGTTTTCAAGAGTGTAGGCACTTTAACATGCTCATTATCGAAACAGAGGAACTGGGAATCTGCCACTTCAGATATTTTGTTACTCTTCATAGCTTTTTATGATGAAATGAATAGGCTGCAAAGACCCCAATTTGTGTTTCTTCTGATGCATGAATCATACTGACAAACTATGTATCAGTAATTTGATAGCCAGTATGAGGAAATTGAATAAAGTATGTATTATCAGCTCTAATAGTTCTCTTGGTATTGAAATTGCCCTCCAAAGAGTTGTGAGGAGGCTTTGGTATTTACTACTTGATGTTTCTTCCCTAAAATAGCTCTCTGCTCATCTTCAGGGAGATAGATGGAAGGGGTTTAAACTCACTCAGGTAAAGGAGGGGATGAATAGAGATACATCTCTTACATAAGTGCTCTGTGAAGCCTGAATGAAGGGCTGAAAGTAAATCAGCACGCCTTTGAGTGGAAAGAACCATTGGCAGTGCTATTGTCCTGTCAGACACATTGAGCATATGCCTACCAAATCTGTTTTTCAAGTTGTAGAGATGGCATGTGAAACTTAAGAAGAATTCCAATCATAGAATGTTTTGGGATAGAAGGGAACTTGGAAAAATGTAAATGCCAGTCTGTAACCTCAAAGGTAAGCTATTCTTAAGCTGCAGAATCAAGGACAGCATGTTTGCCCAGTGCAGGCTCTTCTTTAGTAAACATCTGTTGTTTCCTCCTCTGATCATTTTTTGTCAGTATTATCTGCTCCACGTGGCAGGTGTTAACTGAGTCTGCTATTCTTCCACTATGAAAAAGGGTGCAATTTTGTTGTGTGCAGCTTAAGGAAATATGCAGACACCATAAACAGGATGGCTGGGCAGGTGATCTTATAAATAGCTAGAAAATGTCGCACAATTCTTCCAGACTGGCAAGGTTCAAAGAGAAACTTCTGCCTTAAACCTTTGTCTTCATATGGAATCACACAATAGTTTGGGTTGGAAGGGACCTTAAAGATTGTATAGTTCCACCCTTCCACCATGGGCAAGGACACCTTCCACCAGAGAAGATTCCTTAAAGCCTCATCTAGTCTGGCTTTGTACCTTGACAGAGTCTGTACATGATCTTTATTGATTAGTTTTGGTTCTTGTGGTGTATATACATATGTTCATCTTAACTTTCTGGGATAATGGCACAGCTAGATCTGCAAGTAGTTTCCTGGGTTGGCTGTTTTGTGGCTAGTTAAAACGAGAACTGTCACAAAAGTGGAAAGAAAAGCAGGATTTCAGGTGTTAACAGCTTAATACTGTATCTATATTCAGTAGCAGCCTTCCCCTACCTCCTAGTTTTTGTTTTCATCTTCTGCCTCATGTCTTCTATCAGTCTTGTTGGCTTCTTTATGCCATCCCCTCAAAAGCCGATCTTTGGTTTGGAATCCTAATTATCTGGAATGAAAAATTTCACACCATAACATATGAATCCATTTTATAAATAGCAGTGAAGTTGTTAATAGAAATCTATTCACAAGCACATAACATTATTGAATGAGCATCCATTTTATATTTCAGCAGTGGTAACAAACAGCGATGAGGCACAGCATTTAACTCCAGGAAAAATGAGCCAGCACCAGGGGAAAGAAGTCTATTTTACTCCAACCAAAGAGTTACACCAACCTTCTCTCAGCCCAGGATCTGCCCATGGTTATGGTAAGACAAAACTATTTTTACAGAGGATTTAAAGAACTTAAATGCTGGTATTACTTATCTCTTCGAAATGTTGGTTCAAAACCGCTGCCTTTTACAGTAAAGAGGTAAGGAAGAAAGCATACTGAAATATTGAATGTAATTCTTTGTATCCTTATATGTTAATCTGAAATGGAAAAAGAAAAATAATTTTTTTGTGCACTAGTTTTATTAAAGCATGTTATGAGTTGTGGGAGAGCAGTCCACATGATGGTAAGTCATTATCTGTGTGTAATCCTGTAGCCAGTGGTCACATTTAATCTCTCTGGTATTTATGTGTTTAAACAGAAGTGTTGTGATAAACCACTTGTGCTTGGAACCTTTGGGTAAAGATCTCTTAACAATTGCTTCTACTGAAAGATCCTTTCCTTTAGGGGAAAAAACTCTCAGCACTACTTTTTGCGGGCTCTTAAACAATCCCTCTGCCTTGCTAAACCTGTTGAAAACACTCTCAGCGGATCTCTGTGAAGAAATTCACCAGTAGACTTGACGTGTTCATAGTCTGTTTAAAAACCAAAAGCAAGCAATAGCTGTTCTTCTTGTGCTTATTTGCATGTGAAACTGCTTGTGTTGTCTTATTGCCTAGGGTATCATTAGACGTGTTTGTTATGGTGTGTGAATTCCTTAGTGAAAACTTCAGGCTCTTTGTATTAATATTCTTTCTGTCTTTACTCTTTGCAGCCATGCTGGTCATCTCTGCTTCCTTTAATTCTAGTAGTGCTTCTGAAATTTATTGTATTTTTGGTATGAGACTCCCTAATTCCCATAGCTTGCTTTGTCAAAGTAATGATATTAATCTATCAGAGCAATAGAGAGTGTCTCTCTATTTTCCTGTTTCCTCATTTAATACCATTTAGATAAAAAGAAAAGATCTGTAAAAGCAAAAATAGTTATTACCATATTGAATTTGGTAGTCTTTTAGTGTATTTGAAGAATTATTATGGTAGTTTTTTCAGTGCTGCACACAGATAGCTTTGTATTTTCTGAAAGCTCTGTTATCTCACTGGAACAGCACTTTATGTTCTCTAGCTTGCACTGTACTTATTCTGGAAATATTTTCTGTAGAATATACACATATATGTAAGTATATAACTTGTTTGTAATTTTTATGATGTTTGAAGAGTTTTTGGTTATTCTCTACATGCTGTGTTGTATCCCTTATTACAGAAATGTAGTTACATAAGTATGTTTGAATATTCTAGTACATTCTTCCTTTGAACATTGCTATTCGCACTAATTAGTAAAGTCAAACTGTTGTGCTTTTTTAAGGGTGTTTACTCTTAGGAAAATAATTAAAATGATCTTGAAATGCACTAAGACTCAATCATGTTACATCAAACTCCTGGCAGATATTAAGTCTTCTGTCTGATTATTTCAGGTCTTATGTAAGAGATTTTAAGCTGGTTAAATGTATCTGCCTTTTTTAGCATTAGTCGTCACTGACTTAGTGTTCTAGGAGTGCTGCTAGAAATGAAGCTGTAGTTTCATGAAATAGGGAATTTGGCTTGCAATCAGTTTTAGTAGTGAAAATATATGGTGTGGGCTAGGTTTCAGCAACCTTTAATTACTAAATAACTTCTAGCCTATCTGCAACTTGGGAGGTGTAGGTTTGATTTTTATGGAGGAGGTTGACCCACATTTAGAAGTTGGGTGATTATTCTGTGGTAGTGTTTCCTATGGGAAAATTACAGTGCTGGTAAAAATGTTAGCATAATACATAGGGGAAAAGACATGCTGTGCAAGCCTGAAAAATATGAAGGAGAACAGAGTTAAAAGTGGTTAAGTACTTGAGGATGACTGCCCAACTACAATCCAGTTAACAAATGTCTTTACAATGTGCTTTAATATTGTATGATGAGACTGTGGATTCAGACTTAAACAGGGGAACTTAAGGTTAGATATAAGGAAGAAGTTTTCTACTGTGAGGGTAGTGAGGCACTGGAATGGGTTGCCTGCCTAAGGAAGCTGTGAATGCTCCATCCCTGGTGGTGTTCAAGACCAGGTTGGATGAAGTTTTTGGTGACATGGTTTACTGCAAGGTGTGCCTGTCCATGGCAGGGGGGTTGGAACTTGATGATCTTAAGGTCCTTTTCGACCCTAACTATTCTATGATTCTATAAAATTAGGAAATGTTAATTTACAGTATTTAAAGGCGTTTACTATGAACTAAATGGAGATGCTTTTAGTCGCTGGCACCCAAATGCATCCTTAGAAGATGGGTAAGCAATTCAAAAGCATACTAGGCACAGGGTGAAAGAGAGTCAAAACAGAAAAATGTATGGTACGGTCTATAGAGAACTGATTAAATGTCCATACAGGGGGGCCATGACATTACTTAATTAGTTAAGGGTACTTAGTTTTTGCCACTGGACAGTTTATGTTGTTGGATGCTATTTGGCCACCATTACCTAAGCAGTGTTTCCTGTTGCCTGAATAAAAGAGCCTGTGTGGCAAAGCCAGTTTTGTGTAGAGCTTATGGTTGAAAACCTAATGAGTTGGAATGAAACGAAGCTTGTGCAAAGTCAGTGTTTGGAGCAACTAGCACTAACTTCGGTGTTAGTGGAGATAAACCACCACATGTGGCTGGATTCTTAGGCTAGCCAGCAGCAGTCCAGGGAGAGGCATGCTTGGTGCCTATCACTTGGAAAATTTGCTGGAACAAGCTTAATTTGAGTCTTCTGTTTGTGTTTTAAGGAAGATCCTAATGACAGGAATTATAAATATAATTGAAAGTCTTTACGATATACAAATACGATTAGAAGTCTTAATATGAGGCAGTGGAGGTAAGTATTTAACATCGGTTTGGGGCACTGGCTTCCTGTTTGGTACGGAGAGCCATGTCATGTATCATGGTGAAGTTTTAAGTGGTCTGTATTTCAGGATTTTAAGTGCTCCTGTGTATAAATATTAGATTTCCATTTCTGTGACCATAACACTGGGTTTCACAAAGCTTCCATTTTTCTGTGCTTGTTTTTATTTTAGGTTAAGACACATAACTTCCTCCTTCATCATGCCTGTCACTCTTGTAAGATGAAACATAGTATGTCATCTGAGACAGTGGTGGGGGTCTTTGTTTTGGAGTCAAGTGCAGATCTGTTCTACAGACGTAGAATGCGGTTTGGTCTGGAAGCATTGTCTAGTGATTGTTCAGCAGTTTATTTATGCTATCCTTGTTCTGTATAATCTTTGCATAAAAAAGTTGCAGCTTCTAATTTTACATAACACGTTTAAGGTCTGTGAAGATACATTGTCCTTTATTCAGAGGCTGAAGGCTAACCTTTGAGGGTATAGAATGGCATTTACAGGTGTAGAGATCAGACTAGCATGCATAGGAAACCTCAGCAGGGTTGTTTGACAGAAATGTATTTTAAAAAGTGATGGTGAGGATTATGCTTGTATGATCTCAACCAGTTTATGTAGTAAGTTCAGAATTCTAGTGGTGAAAGGTTAACTCAGCCATATATAGCTTTGGTCCTGAGATGGGCTTTTAGTAGTTGAAAATTTATTTCATCAAGTGGTTAACTAGAGTGTCAGAATAAGCTAGTCCTGAACATAATGCTACAACTTGTTCTATAAAACGAACTTACTTGCCCTAGAAATGTCAGTGGTTTTAAGTTGTCGAGTGCAAAAAATGACACAAAGAAGCGTAAAAGGTAGCTTTTTGCATCTACAGCATGTAAGAAAGGATTTAATAAACGTACAAACTTGGTTTAACTATGCAACTGCTTACATTGTATGGTATCACCATTTCTAGAAAGCCAGCAATTTAGCTTGTCTTTGGAGTTCTAAGCCCGACTACATAAAGGAAAGCTTTCCAACTACAAACTCTCTCTGTATATAAACTTACTACTCAGAAACTGCTTGTGAAAGTGGTCTTGAGCAGTTCTGTATTGGGTCGATCTTGACAACTTTTACTGATTTCCCTAATTTTCCCCTGTATGTGTTTAAGGAAGCAGTTTCTAGACTCTCACTCAACAGCTCACTCACATGAATTACTGTGCTTCTGAAACTGGGGTGGGAAATGGTAAAACAGTGATAAAGACTACATTTTCAAAAGCTGTAGAGCAGAACTCTGCTTGCTGATGTAAGCTGTTTATGTTGTTACACAAACTATCCCTGGCAAATTGGATTCTTGTAAATCTTGTTAACTTGGGCTCACATCAGGATACTGCTTTATTTGTTTAATAAATTGGATTAATACAGAAATAGTGATCACTTAAGATTTATGAAAAGAGTCTCCTCGGAAAGAGGCTTTAAACTTATAAATATGCTGTTAAAACATATTTCAAACTTTTTATGAAAACATTATAGATGCTTAAATAATAATAAGCTGTTCTTGTAATAAGAAATCTAGTGATGATAGTATGATTAAAAAACTTGTAATAGGATGGTTGAAAATGTCTGATTTTTCTGTGTATTTCCATTCTTTATTCAAAGCATTGATGAGATGCAGATGGGGTGAAAATGTGAACCTAAAAAAGCATGTTAGGATGATAAAGACTGAACATCTAAAGGATATGCTAATTAATACATAGGATGCTGCATTTGGGGGGAAAATACAAATTTAACTGTTTTTGAATGTGAGAGATGGTGGAAAGTGAAAAATGCAAGCAGTAGGTACCAAAAAACCACGACCCGTTGGAAGGCTACGCTGCCTTTGGGGCCATAATGACTAAAACAGTACAAGACTTGGACATTGCTCTCTACCCAAGGCAGTTAGCAAGTCAGAGGAGGTTTGCTGTAGACCTTTACAACTTGTAGCTTTTAAAAACTGTTTGCTTCAGGTGTTTGTCTCGACAGCAGCACACTTTGTTTGACCAGGCAGTAAGAAATGTCCTGGCTTCTCATCCCTGTTCTGGCTCACTGGTGGTCAGCGTGCAAGAAGTTCTGAAGATGTAGCCCGCATCTCTTCTTCCCAGCTATCAGAGGAAGACTGATTCAGTAGAAGGAAAGATAACAGCCCTGGGTCAGTGCACTTGAAGCCTTTCCAAAGTATTAGCAGCTCTTCTGGAGGTGGGCTCTTAGCTCTGGCACTTTGGTCAGGTTTCTTCCAGGAGGTCATGAGAGCGTCTTTGTTCTTGTGGGTTCATGAGATCAAAGCCAGAGCAGAGAGGTGCCATGTTGGAGCTGGAGAGAGAAATCCTGAATGCTTGTGGTTATAGCAGATGCACTCCACTGGCAGAATACTGGTCACTGTGTAGATACCAGCTCCTACTTATCTTTCAGCTAGCACTTCAATGTGGAGTTAACAGTAAATTTTACTTCTGAACTCAGGGACTTTGTAGAGTAAGTGCATCTAATGTCTTAGAAAAATGTTAACGCTTTTGCTTTCTCCTGCTGCATGGGAATTCTGTCTTAAGACCTCATAAGCCCTTGCACTTGGAGAACCTTGTTCTCTCTTCTGTGTTCTTGGGAGGTATGTTCATTTGTCTTACCTTGTTTTTTGATGTTGAGGAAGTATTTTGTAATCAGCAGTGTGTAGCAGCCATGTGGGCTGGCTATTCCTTAGCTAGTTATGGATTAATACCTGCTGCAGGGACTTGACCCCAGTGCAAAGGGGGGTCAGTTTGAAGTTCTGTGACAGAGCAAACTTCAGTGGAGGTGAAGCCCAAGTTCTGCAAACCTGTGAACTTATTTGGAGTAGCTTTAGTGATTCTTGTCACAAATGGGATGTGAGTGAAATTCTAGTCACAGTAATTAATGAATGCATTTGACCCCTAAGTAATCTAGTTTTAGCTTGTGTTACCAGACTGGATTTCTTGTGAAATGTTTTAAGTTCTGCTTTGTGTGGTTAGTTTCCTGAATCTATTATCTTGACGTCCTGCTTTCTTGCTGTAATGCATACTCTGGCACATTCCTCTCTGCAAGTCATTGTGTGTTTATTAAAACTTGCAATTTCTGAAATGCTACTCCACCCACTATTTGTGGCTTGAGTAAATTACATGTACTCCTTTCTGTGTGGGTTATGGCTTTATGAAAGCATGGCACTGAATCTGAAAGGCACAGCAGGGCTGATTACTTTGAAACTTCTCAAGCAAGTTCTCTTTCTCCCTGACAATCTCTGCAGAGCTGGCCTGTTTGAACTGTGACCTTGGGAATTTCATAATGGCTGAGATGAAAACTCTTGAAACCTGAGCAGTGAGCAGCCCTATTTAATTAGGGTGGGAGGAGCTGAGCAGGAGTGTTAGCAAGTGAGGAGGCTCAGCCAAGTACAGCTGCCAGCAGGGCACTGGGAGCTTTGGTGTTCATTCATAACCCCTCTCAGGCATGCCTCTGGAATTACTCCTCAACTAAGCTCCATTCGACTTGGAAATATCAGAGAACAGCAGTATATTTGATGAAAGAAATTTGCCACTGTAAACTACTTGCACGTCTTTTTTTTTTTTTTATCAGATATTGGTGTCTGAAGGCAAGTACATCTTTAATACCTATTTTGTTAAATAGGAGAAAAGCACTTAAAGTTCATGTGCTAACAAGTCAGCTGTTGGATAAAACTCATTTATAGGTATGATAATCTAGCAGTTTCCTTTATCTATTTTCTGCATGCTGTGTTCCTGTTGCATGCAGATAATCATTTATGACCTTTTCTTTTGTTAGACTGGGGGGAGAATTCTGCTGGAAAAGGTACTGTTGTCAAAATGTCAGGGCAAATTATTGTCAGACCTGAAGGGCAAGGCTAAAAAAGCTTTGTCTTCTCTGCTACACCATCAGTTTACCTTCCACTTTAATCTCGTTTTAGCTTTCACGGAATTCTTTTTTTAAGAAGGTTTTGGGTTTTCCTTATATAACTCTAATAACAAAAGGAGTATTTTTTGCTTTGTGACATTCGATATCCTTTTTGTTCTATTATTGCATCAGTATCAGTTTTATTATATTTAAAATTCATCAGTTGAATAGTTCCGAATATATTTGATTTGATTTCAGTTGTGGTGCTTGGAATTCATACCTGTACAATTGGGAGAGGTCTTTTTTGATAATAGTGGGTTTTTTTCAGCTGTAAATTTTTTCCAATCTGAGAAATGTTTTATAACTAAAATCAGGCTTTGTGAAAAGTGTTCATGCGCTGTTGGAATTGCATGTGCCTTCTCTTTGCCTTTACATACTAAGATTCAGGTTTTGCCCCAGGCAGTATCCTGGAAAAATATCTTAAGCATGGAATTATGATTTGTTTTTCAGCAAGCATTAACTACTGAAGAAGCCCCAATTGAGTAGCTGTCATTTAGAAAATGTATACTACAGATGAGTTTTCTTCCTCTTAGAGAAGAAACTTCCTCTTGGAGGTATTCAACGGGTTGACTGAGCATGGGTTCTTCCCTCCCGAAGATAGATTAACTAAATATTTCCGTCATGATTTTTCCATCTTTCTCCTGGTTTAGGTGTTACATAATACAAAGAAACCATGAGACTTTTTCTCCCTGACAGTGACATATTCAGTCTAGTGCCAGCTTTCATGAAGTACTGAACTTTTGTTATGGGGCGTCTTTGTTTCATGTACAGATGTCTTTTTTTCATGCACTGTGGCACGCAGCTGATGCGTTTAGGCTAGAATGCAGATACTTTCCTCTTTATGCAAGCTTTTTGGCTATGTCTTGCTTGTGCAGTTGGACTTGGATGTAGTTCTATTTGTGACTATTCTGAAACTACGTAAAGTTCCAAGCTGTGTATGTTAGTGCATTTTCTATACATATCAATTAGTAGGGCACTGGAACTAATATCAAAAGGATAGAAAGCTTCCTGGACATTAGTCTAAGATCACCTTATGAATGATACTCGTTCCAAATTTATCAGTAGTTTGACCATTTCTGTCTAATTGCAGAAAGGGGAGAAGAGGAAAAAGGATGGCTACTGAAGTGCACCTTTCCATTAGAGTGTACTGAACATACAAATGAAAGCACTTCCAGCTACTTAGAAGTACCTCTGTGTCCTTTCAGGAATCAAATTTAGAGCAAGGAATTACGGTTTCTAGGAGCTTTGGGCACTGAGTGTGTGGAGGGCAGAAACGCCTTTTGTATTATCTCAGGCTGATGCCCAAGAGTTACAGTAAACTTTAGCTTAGAATTACACCATTGAGAAAAATGCTAATTTTTATTAAATGTTACAAACTCCTTTCCATCTAAGAGCTTTTTGGGTGTGTGTCGGCTCTCTCTCCAGCAATGTATACTGCTTTGAAGCAGTTGAAGCAAATGAGTATGTGTATACAAGTATTAGCAGGCATAATGAACCATAAGCTGCTGAAAAGATGGAGATCTAGGGACTTTTTGCAGTCAAACCATGTGATTTTTTTTTATCACTTCAGATCTAAGTGAAATGTGAAGATGTCTTGGGGGGGGGCTGAGAAGAAGGAAGCTTAAATTAGATATTTTTGTTCTTTTCTCCCTCTGTGGTGGTGGTGAGACAGAGTCATATTTTGGCAAAAGGCACAGTCTGCCTCTCCTTTCACTATTGAGTTAAAGCAGAGGTAATTAAATAAAATACTCAGATAATGGCTTCCTTGGTTGGGAGATGGCTTCAGAGGGGGGAAATGTAGCATTATCCATATTGAAATTCTTAATGTTATCTACCCAAAGACTTCAGTTTCACTTCTAAATGGCGACAAGAGCATAGGAAAGAGATAGAGGTTTTTAATTGTTTGTGTTTACAGATTACATGAACAGTGTCAAGGGACCTGGAAGGGCATGGAGAGAAATAAGGGGAAACTTTCAGGATTATGTTGTTTCCTCAAATTCCTGGATGTCTAGGCACTTTTTAGTAACATGAGATGAGGCCCTTAGTGACATGAGTTAGTGGTGGTCTTGGCAGCCCTGATATAATGGTTGGAATTGATGACCTTAAAAGTCTTTTCCAACCCAGCTGATCCTATGATTCTGTGAGAACTAAGTGGCAGAGAAGGCCATGCTGTGGAGGAATGTGGTAGGCTGTAGTGTATACAGAGCTGGCTGGCACGGCTGCTGGGTGCAGATGCAGAGTGGTGTGAGTGGCTGATGGTGCAGCTTCCCTTGAGTCTATGTGACCCTGCCGTTCCTGTGCAAGACAGAAACATCCTGATACCAGTGTCAGCAGAGCGGTCCTGGGCAGGGTCATAGCCCTGACTCAGAGTCCAGATAACAGAGCCATTAGCTGGGCAAGATAGGTCTGTAATGAGAGGATACAGTTCCTTCTGTGTGTAAGGGGAGGTTTTCTACTGCAGCTTTCTCTTGATTTTAATTAGAAAAAGGAAAATGCATTTTCTGGCCCAAGGTTGTAGCTAAGAAGATAGATTGCAGGAATGATACAGAGCTGTGTGGTTTTGGTTTGAGTTTGGTTTTGTTTGCTTTTTTTTTAAAAAAAGGAAGGAGAAAAAGTGGAGTTCTCCCTCCTTGAATTTGTTCTTCAGTTACCACACCAATCCATTCCTTCAGTTTTTCACCTGCTCTTTCTGTTCCTTCTGGGACATCTGGAAAAGGACAGCTTCAGCTGAGGGAAGTATGAGCCACAGTAATGGATAAATGGAGGCAGGCTTGAATATATGACATGCTTATCTAGTTTCTCCCCCTCCCTGTGCTGAAGTGAATAGAGTTTTTCACTTCTTGTACAGAAGAAGTGGAAATTACATAGCACGTATAATGGTTTCTATTGATGGCTCTCATTTTGGGTTTTTTTTGGTTACATCTTTTTTCCTTGGCTGTACTGGGACATTAGTCTGTTTAAGAAGCATGAAGAAATTCTAGTGATTTGTAGGATCCTGGAGGCTACTACGTTTCATGATCAGAAAAAAGAATTCTCAGTGTTTTCAGTATTTCTCTTAGTGTATGTATCTACATGCATGTACTAATGCACATACACTCTGCACAGTAAAACCTGTTGTTATAAAATACGTGGGTCTACTGTATTATCCTTGAGCCAGTTTGAACTGAAATTACTGAGCTGCAAATAATGAGTACACTTCTTTGTGTAAGCAGCTGGAGACAGCATTACTTGAGGATTAATCAGATTCACACTATTATGGATGTAATTGTGGGGCATGTTTCACTTTGTAAGAGGAGGAGACCTCAAGTATGGAGTAAAGAAGAGCACAAGTTCTTACTTTCAGGCCAGTTCTTGGTGCCTCATTTTTCTGTTTTCCAACAGACAGTAGATTTCAAAAATGTATTTTGTCAGAAATAAGATGGGGGGAGGGAATGTGATTGGCAGAGAAGCACCAGATGGGACGGATGTTCCACATATAGAGGAGTGTGGCCATGCACACTAGTTGTCAGGGCAAAAAGAGGCAGCCAAACTAACAAGCAGTGGATGAAGGTTAGGGAGAGCTTATTAGACTTTATTCTGGTAGCTGTCAGCAAGAACAGTTTGGGTCATCTGAGTTCTGGTCTTGAAACAGAATTCACTGAGATTTTTTTTATGGTTAAAATTTAAGCTGGTTCATTTAAGTGTTTTATTCATTGCCTAAAATCTTTGGGGCGTAAATAACAAACTCTTCCAGGAGTCAGGTTGGCTCATATATATAGATAGATATAGATATAGATATGGCAAAGGTTAAGAGGAGAAAAAGCTATTTCCTCACCTCTTGAAGAAAGTAAGAAATGAAGATGTAGAAGCCATGGCAATCAGCTGATAAAAACTAGCTAGGTAAGAGCCTGAACAGCAGCTCAATATGGCTGCATGATGCAAAGCATCAGATCCCTTTTCAGATTACTGTAGTGTGCCACAATATCCAATAGGGAAGCCACATATCTCATGAGTTTTGCTTTGTGCAAAATAAATTTGGGACTTGAAAGACAACAGGAGAAAGGCTTAATTTAAGGGGTCCTTAAAATCTAAACATTCACCATTTGTGTGTGCTTAGAACGTATGAGTAGGGCCAAACCTGAGATGTGTTTGTGGGAAATAGGAGCTGAAGCAAAGCCGTTCTGCTTTAAGCGTACTAATGGGTTTGATGAGAGGAGTATAGTGTTGCTTGGCTTGCTGCTGATTTGGCAGCCTCTGTCTCTTCACTGCATTTTTCACATGTGCCCTTCGTTTGTTTCTTTTTTTTCCTTTTATATCTTACTCATCAGAATGTGAGGTAAAAGGCTGTTACTGCAACACTCTTGTTCCAAGCAGCTAATGCTAACCAGCTTTCACAGAGAACATAATCCTTACACAAACACCTTAACTCATGAAGGAAGAGGGTCCAGTGCGACGTAGGTTTTCTTCATGTGCTGGGATTTCATCTGTGTTTTCTGCAAGAGCTGATGGCCGAAAGCTTGTCCGGAATGCTTCATTTGGAGGATATAACGAACTCTCTCCTGCTTTACCAGGTGTGTTTCGGTCTTGCATTTCTTAAAATGTACAGAAGAGAATATAATTTCCGCCTTGGACTTTTCAGCTTGAGTGAAAGTAATGCACTGAGATGTTGATAGAAATCAGAGAGTTATTGCTTGTATGCACGTAGATAACAGCACTTTGTGGTGGCCAGATTTGCAGATAGGCAAGTGAGCTAGTCAGCTTTTACACCGCAGCAAACCTCTCATTAAAAGCCATTTGTGTATTCAGTACTGACTGGAATATTTGTTTTGGTTGTTTGGGCTTTTATGACTGAAGTTCTATGATGTGGTTTATAAATGCCTTCCTCCCTTGTACTTAACACTCCTCCCACATGCAATGGACATGCTTTAAAATAGTAAGATACAGCAGAAGGTTTTAATTTAGCTGTAAGTACTGAAGAATCTATATGCTTGTCATCAGTGGTTTGAAAAAAATAACACGGGTTATTTTAGGACTAAAAGCATAGCTTTGCTAAACACTGCAGTGCAAGATTTTTAAGACATTTAACACAGGAAGGGCTTAAATCTCTTTTTGCTCAGATTTGTTGTTTGCTTAAAATGAGTGCTGGAATATTGAAATGGATTTCTGGAGTTTCATTGTCCATGATGTGCATTTTTGATATAGGTACTGAATTTCAACAGTTTACTCCTAGCGAATTTGATGCTCGGAAACATGTTACAAGGTCACCTCTTCCTGAAAAGGGGACATTGTAGCAATAGTACATTCTTACCAGAATTACTCTGTGTGTGTGACTTGTCTTGTGCATGTGGCATAGTCCCATGGGGACAGACTGCTGGTGGGGGGCAGGGGTGGGGGGCTGTGATAAAATAGTTCTTTTTATTGTATGCCTTCTGCAGGGCAGCTCACTGAATTTGTAAGCCTTGGCTCTGTAGCCATGGAAAAAAGTTATAGGGTGCATAGGGGAGGTTGCTGGCTGGCAATGAGGGAGCTCTCAGCATCACTGGCTTGCAGAATCATTGGAGCAGCAGGCAGGTGAGGGCAGTTGTTGGGACACCATGTTCTATTCAGCTTGATGGTTTACCCTGTAATATTTCTTTTCACTCTGCTGCTGGCAATTATTAGCCTTCTATCAAGAGTCTTAGCACTTGAGCTTTATTCAAGCTGTTCAGGAAATAAAGATCTCAAAGCTTGACAGTGTGGTGTTGGCAACTAGACAGATCCTTCCTACCTTTAAAGTAAATGCATGTAGTCTGGTAATTACTGAGACAAAAAGGGATTTGTTTCCTATTTGCTTCCTTCCTGTACAGAATGGCTCGCTACTCTCCGTAAGTGGACAATGAGTGACTTCTTAAAAGGCAGAACAAAAGGAAAACAGTTTTTAATAAATAAAAAAAAAACCAAGGTTTAAAATATAAGTAAAAAAGTTTTATCTTTTGGGATCTTCCATTTATCCAAAGAATTTAAACAACCTTAATGTGCTGGAAGATACATTCTTTCAGTTTTGTTTAAGCAAAGAGTAGTTACTGCCCGTTTAAAAAATAGTCATGTATACTTAAAGGGAGGACAAGCTTTGGCTGTTATTGTTTATTTTAGATGGTGCTTGCAAAATACTGTGAGAAAACATATTAAAGGACTTTTCTGATTAAACCAGTTTCAAAATCCATGGAGGAATCTGGATTATTTCATGTGGGATTGTATTCTTAAAACTGGTGGTTAGCAAGCTTTCGAAATTTGGTCAGTTAAACTGTTGTCTCCTGCCTTCAATTCTTTGTAAAGATTTTTCCTTTCTCTCCCCTGTTGTGTTTACTATATGACACCAGTACTGGTATCTCCCATTAAGTATAACTCATAGTTCCTCCAGAAGCATACAGCTTTTCAGCTCAATTACTAGTTCTTCACAACTGCTCATGCAGCACATCAGTAATCAAACTGGGCTGTTCCTTGCTCTTCATTGGCAGTCACGATTATTGTTGCTTGGCTTGCTGTTTGTGGTCTTCTCATGCATTGCATAACCTTTTTACTGCTGCTTCTGTTTGTTAGAAAAAAGCCTCCAGTGGATAGCAGTTCTTTCCTTTTAGGTAAAAGAGATCTTACGTTAAAAGTAATGTGATTTTCTGATGTTTTTTCTCAGCTATTCCAATTGCAGGTGGTATTTGAGAGGTACAGAATCAGCATTTGAGATGCAGGCAGAGTTATGTGGTTGGTTTGGGGTTTTTCCCTTGGTCAGAATTGATTAAAGGGACAGATTGTAGGTGTGACTAAGGTATGATACCTGTGTTACACTTCAAAATTGAAATCTCATAACAGTTTTGTTTTAAAATGTACCCTACCACAGACTTATCCTAAAGATCCTTGAACACTGATCTTACAATGTATATACTCCTCATTTTTTGTCAGAAATGACATTTTGGAGGATTTTTTTCCTTTGGTATTGACTGTGTATTCCACCTCAGTCTCTAAAGAAGCACTGTTTGATTTTATTTCATGGACATCTTGAGTGTATAGAGTTCTGGACTATCTGAAAGCTTATCATGAGTTCTTATGTAGATTTCTACCTGCCAGTTTGGGAAGGACTTGCTGAGTGCTCACAGTAGGAACGTGTACTCAGGACAGTTCCCCTTGGCTTCTAAGGTTACACCATGAACTGTGGCTGACTGCGCTGGGGTTGGGATCAGCTTTCAGAGGCCCCCGGGGCCTGTGATGTTAAAGACAAGGAAGGTCACAGTGGGAGAAAGTCTGCTAAGACATAGTGCTGCTCTGAACACAGTCCCTGATGTCCAGAGCTGCTTTAGAGGCTACAGCATTTAAGTGGAGATTGCATTTAAAATGAAAGTATCATTTTTCAAATCTGCATATGTCTTAAATAATGCTAGGAGCTCAGTCTGCAGCTCTGAATGTTGATTCAGCCATCGCTTGCCCTCTCTGACTTTGAAGATTGCTTTAAGGGTTTTAGGTAGAAAATGATACATGGGTTCAAGAGATTTAATACAAGTTACAGAAAAGGACTGTGTCTTCAACACCTGAATTTCTACATTGTGAAATGTGAGCTCAGGTTATCTTGTTAAAGAGGTTAAAGATTGAATTACAGGATGGGAAACAGCAAGTAAGCTAAAATATTAAGCCCAAAACCACTGCTGAAAGATGTTGGAAAAACTTGAAACATTCATTTTCATTAGATCTTGCCTCTAGCCTCTTACATCCTGGCAGTCTCTGCTCCAGACACTGATTTAGTGACTTCTTGTGGTGTAATTTTCAGTCCCTCTGGGATGAACAAAATTACAAAAAGGGCAATAACAAAGAGCATCATTTAGAGGCTCAGCTTTCTTGGCTTTGTGGTTGCCTTTGTCAGAAATCCATTAAGTGATTTGCTCTTCATAACTGGTAGCAGGAAGGGAGAAAACAGTATTTCTTATTGTTGATTCTCTGAATATAATTGTTCTGTTGTTTCTTTGAGCAAGTATTTCCATGGCAAAGCGTGTATCATCCTCAGCTTGGGCCCATGGGCTTTTTGTGATGTTTCAGTACAGATTTCCCTGTAGGTATTAGTATGAAACTGTTCTTACTAGAAGTAAGAGTTCTTATAGTACTGAGGTCTTTCCAACAGAGGCTCCGTGGAGAAAGTGTCCTTACAGTAGGTGAGGCTGTGTCAGGATCTGCACCTGAATTACGGTGTTTTACATAAAATCCTAGAATTAATTGTGTTGGAAAAGACCTTAAAGATCATATAATTCTACCTCCCCTATACCTTCCATTTTCCACAAGCCCTGTCCAACCTGGCCTTGAACACAGGATGGGGCAGCCACAGTTTCTCTGGGCAACCTGTGCCAGTGCCTCACATCTCTCACAGCAAAGAACTTCTTAGTGTCTAATCTAAATCTGTCCTCTTTCAGTTCAAAGCCGTATGTTTTATACATTTTAGCACATAGGGGAAAAAAGCCTGTCAGTGTTCTGAGTGAGCTTATTATGACTTCTACAGAGAGGGGGGGTTACAAGTAGGATGGTGTGGGATGCGAGAATGATGGGTTGAGTTTCCTCATGGACCAAGACAGAGCAGCGCAAGATGTTCCAGGATCTGCAGCACCCTGCCTTGGGCTCTCTAGCAAACCCCTCAGGCAGCCCATTGCTCTGTGTGTCAATAAGGAAGGGAACAGTGAGTGTGGCAGCATGTTTATGAATCAGTGAGCATGCACACGTCAGGTTCAGGACACTGGAAGCAGGGAGGTTAAATTCATGGAAACACAACTGAACTTTGTGTCTCATTCGCTGGGACAGAGTAGTTCTTTCTGTTATCATTTCTGTTTGGTGATACCAGTGAAAAGCTTGTTTATGAAAATAAAAGCATATGTTTGTTAAGTAAGGATATGTAAATCCCATGAAGCTGTTGTGCTTTAGAAAGCAAGCTGTGAATTATAGCTTATCTTCTGTAGGAACAATCCTGACTTAGCACTTCCTCGTTGATTCCCATCACTAAATCTTCTGTATGTGCCTATAAATAATTAAGTAAAAGTGCGAAAGCTGTTAAAAAACACTTGCATTACATTTTCAGTGGAATTTGGTTCCTAATGAGGGATTTCTTTTGGGTATGGGGGTAAGGACAGGACCTCAGTACTATGGTTTTGGTGTGTGACTGCCTAAGACTGGCATTGAATCTAGTAACTTCTCAATTAACTAAGGCAGGTCTGTCCTCTAAGGCTGGAGGTGTTATAGCACCTAATGACCAGTGCTATAGAAAATGTGCTTTTGGATTTGGTATTAAATAGGAAATGTGGCTTCTGGTCTCTGGATCACAACATGCCTTTGGGATTTTTCTGGATTCCCTAGTACTACAAATCTAATGCCTGTCTAAGTACTTCTTCCCTGTGGTCAAGTAGTCTTCTGCATTAAAATTCATTAGCTGAACAAACTTACCACTGATGTGTTGTAAGAGTTTCAGTAGAAAGGGGTTAATGGTCTGTGCACAGAGGGGCTTCCATAAAGACATGTAAAGGCTTCTTTAAAGGGTTTACTTTTTGTAAACATAAAATGAAATATCATTATACTGCAGAATATAATTCAAAATAAAACTTGTCTTACAAAAGAATTTCTGCAAGTAGTAATAAATAAATAGAAACAAACAAACAAAAACTGCAAAAGGCTGAGTAACAGACTAAAACTAAGAGGAATCTGATTTCTCATGGAACCTGAAGACCAACTTAATGTCTCTAACTCAGTGATACTTCCCAACGCATGTATTTGTGATAGATAAATCTGTTCTTTGTTGCAGTTTCTGGGTATTGTAAATTGTGGAAAGGTGGAAATGCCAATGTAAAAAGCAAATCCTGCACTGAACAAGCTACTCAACACTGCTACAGAGTTAATAAAAATTCTCTTAAAGCTCATGGTTTCCCCACACATAGACAAAAGTCCCCTAAAAATGGAAAATCGAACTGTTTGTCTGATAAATCTTCTTATTTTAGAGATCTGAGTAACCAATTTCTATTTCAAAGTTCGGAGCATCTTCAAGGGAAGCTCAGAAGAGCTTTAGGTGTCCGTTCATGCAGTTTGCTGGTGCGGTGCCCTCTCGTGGGCTAAAGGTCTAGGGTGCCACTGCCAGAGCCATGCAAGGCTTTGCAACTGCAAGGATTATTCCTGAAATTAATGTGTGATTTCATATTTATCAGCCTTGCATCTGGAGGATGTGGAAGTGATGGCATTTTTACTTATCCAGATAAATGTGCTGCACAGTTTGGTTTATTCCTGTCAAAAGCTTTATGCTACCACCAACTGCTTCAAAGTAAATGGATCACTGAGATGTATCCTCCTTAAGAGGATGCTAGGTTCTCAGTATATGTTATGTGGCATGTATGAAAAGGGTAACCCCCTTGTCTATTGTCAAACATATACTGGATACACCCATTGTCTAACTTGTTTTTTGGCTACTGGGAAAATGCGGGGTCTGTACCGTGAGTCGCTGGCAGAACATAAATGGGATTTCAACAACTGTTTTAATATAAAGCCTTGACATACTTATGCAGTGTCAAGCTAAAGGTATAAATTCAAGGCTAATGCAATCAACCTTTTCCCCACTGCAAAAAAACTGACTGGCAATCCTAATCAGTGTTTTAGATTTGCTTTCATGTAGATGGTGTTTAACAATTACTCCTAGCTACAGAAATGAACGAACCAAAAAAAGGCTCAATTTGGTATTCTGCTATAAGAGAAGATAAAAGGACAAAACTTTGCACACTGTATTTACAGTTCATCACGTTATTGGATGGTTTGCCGTGCCACCCAAATGCAGCGGACTGTTCTTACCTCTTGGTGGGTATAAAGTTAGTTTATATTATAGTAGTTGATATGTTTTCAACTAATGTGAGGGCCTGGTACATATACTTTGTTTGAAAATCCAATCTGCTTGCACTTTTTAATGCTAAACACAATTTGCAAATTTCTGTCAAAGGTTAGCTCATGTTGATGCCATCAAGTTGATGTTTTCAAATAATTTGCAACACTGCTGTCTTTTCAGGTTTTGACAAAGGGAAGGATGATGTGTCACAAAGTAAAGAGGATACGTCACATTCTATGTCAAAAAGCAAGGTAAGGAAAGTAATCTGGCTTAAAAATGTCAGTGTATAAAGGAGTTTAAATGCAAATTATCAAACTTCTGTTGTAGATAATCTTGAAGATTACTCTTCAGATTCAGCAATAGATAAAGGGAATTTCTTAATACAGTTGTCAGGATGACATCACATTAAAATCTGCAGTTCAAATCAGTGAAAATGAAATGCAGAGTCTTCACTGTTGTCTTGGGAAGGGGGATGTTGCCTTGCCAAATGTAACAATGGATGGAAGCCAACTCGGTATGCAACGTAATTTAGAATCCTTTTAAGCTGTAGGTGAAGATACTGTTCACTGGGCTGTAGAAAATCTTCTCATAGGAATGTTAGGGAAACTGTAATTGGAAAAGGTTTCTTTTAATGGGTTAAATTGCCAGAGTAAAACATAATTAAGTGTAATTTGTTGCCCTGTCTGCTGCAATGGCTTCTGTACCTCAGAATTTAATTACAAAGGCTCATTTCATTGAGACAATGAGCGTGCAACAGAAAGCTGGCTCAGTAGAATATTAAAGTAGGTATAATTGCTATGCATATTTATCTTTCCTGGTACTCTTGATGATGGAAATGGAAAAGGCAGGAGTCAAGCAAATTCATAATCTTCATTGTGTAGTCCCAAATTGGAAAAGGCTCACTGAGATGCAGTGAAAACTGAGAACATCCAAAGTGGAGCTGGGACATGGACACCACAGTCACGAAAACCATAGTATCTTGGAATGACTAAAAAGGCAGAAAACATGAGCTACCCAAGAAACCAGAAAGTCCCTTTTTATGCAGTAGTCTTTTCTCTCCAGAGCTGAGTTTTGTTCTCATCACAATTACTTACTCAAGTAGTTTGCAGTAGCATTCTTACTCAGAATAAAGTAGGCACATGATGAGAGAGTTGTGTAACAAGTCACTGTAGTAGTGTAGAGAAAAATCTACCATAGCTATCTTTTCCTTTCCCAAATCCATATAAATTTGTAACTTAAAATTATAGAAACTGTCAGTTTTAGGCTATTTTATAGGCCACTCTGATACAACCTTCTTTATTTGTTGGCCTATTGCATGAACATTCTGGTCAGCAAAAGTGCCTGGCATGTTAATGCACCGAAGTTTTATCCAGTGATTTTTACATATTTAGAATGTGTAATTCTAGAAAAAATAATGTTTTCAGTTGGGTGCCCCATAAAATGGGTGTCTCTTTAAGACTTCAGATTAAAGTGATGAGGGAAGACTGCATTTTTCAAACGGGGAGGTTGTGTATGGTTTGATTTCTGAATGGAGTAGCTAAATTCACTTGTTTTTCTTACTTAGGCATCACTGCAGGATAGAGTTTCAAGGCTTTAAATTAACCAGCTGTGTGGTCTGCTATTTTCTGCTAGGATGTCCACTGGTTTTCACAGAGGCAAATGGGGTAACAGACACTTAAACAACAGACAGGGACTGCTCGGCAGGGCAAGGCAAGGACCTGAGCTTGACTGCAGCTAGCACCCAAGGGGAAGGAGCCTGCTTCTCGCTGCTTCCACGCACAGCTCTTTCCATGGTGCTCTGCTGCAAGGTTAGCACTGCAGTCTGTCAGGGCTGGATCTGGGCACAGGCAGCTGCAGCCCTGGGAGACAGAGGGACTGCACTTAAAGGTCTTGACACAAAGTTGTCTGATATTTCATGTGTCAGAGCATTAAGGAGAAACGTTAGCGAGATACCAAAGGAAATCAAAGCTATTTAAGGATTACGGTAGCATTTCCCTGGTTAAATGGTATTATCAAAATTGCACTAGGATGAGCAGGTTAGTTTCTGCAGCTTATGCTGCAATTTAGTAGTGTGTAGCTAAGCATTTCAAGCTGTTGGTATCTTACACATGACTTGGAATCACAGAGCTTTGCATTTTCAGCTTTACTGCAGCTTAGACCCTCACTTGTCAGGGAGGTCAAGGAAGCAGTATTTTTTCCAGTATTTAAAGGGTGGCTACAAAGAAGATGGAGACTTTTTTTACGTGGAGTCTTATGGAAAAGAGGAAGTGTGATAGAATCATAGAATAGTTAGGGTTGGAAAGGACCTTAAGATCATCTAGTTCCAACCGACCTGCCATGCGCAGGGACACCTCACACTAAACCATTGTCACCCAAGGCCTTGTCCAGCCTGGACTTGAACACTGCCAGGGATGGAGCATTCACAACCTCCCTGGGCAGTCTATTCCAGTTACTCCTAGGGAAATTCCAGTTTTCACAATGAGAACAACCAGCCGTTGGAAATAATGTCCCTAGGGAAGTGGTGGATTCTCCAACATTGGATACTTTCAGGATCCAGCTGGACAAGGGACATCTAGTCTAAGTCATGCTTTCTAATTCAAAACATTTAAGTCTTCTAATCAAAACATTTGTGTTGGTCCAGAAACCTCTAAATAATTTTTGACTTACAACTCAAGTTAATACTGTTTCTTTTAACTTGGATTTATTTCAGACTCTATTAATCATTTATCTTTGACTATACAGTTTGGGTTTTTTTTCATGTGCTTATTTTGCTTGGGTCTTGTCTTTCCAGGATCTCTGTGTGTTTTACTGTTACTTTTGTTTGTGTCTTTCTGCTATCAAAGATAAGACCAATATTCCTACTACTTCTAATACATATTTTTCCTTATGTTATTTTTGCAATTACTGCATATGGGGCTTAATAAGAGTGGTATTTCTTTTATAACCCACAAATAAACTTCAGGCTAACAGAAGATGGCAACTGTCTGTCAGAGCTGAGGTGAAATAGTAGCCTTTCTTTCTAAGTAAGGATGGAAAAGCAAGCATGAAACTTGCCCAGAATCTGGTACTGAATGTACCTTGCTGAAAGCTACAGTAGGTTCTTTAAAATGCTTTCTTAAGTTTTGATCCCACCCACTTTGTGTGGGTGTAACTCTGAGAAAGTTACTAGCTTAAAAATACGAGTTGCTAATCTTGCTTGTAATCCATTGAACAGGTAAATACGGACCCTTACTCAGTGCCATTAGTGAGCTTTAAAACTGAGATACTGAGGAAACGGCTTCTGTAACCTGTGATACTTACTGGTTTGGGGCTTTTATACGCATGACCTTTAGATTGCATTAGCTTTCTGTTAGTGAGCAACTTGAATATTTATGAATGTTTTCCTTAAGTTGCTCCATTATAGCTTGCATAACGAGTTCATTACCTCTTCTTATGTGACAGTGATAAGCATTTTTCCCTCTTCTGTTATTACATTTGAAGTACTGTATTTCCTTTAGCTTCTAGAGAGAGGAATTAAATTTCAAGTTGTATGCTTGTCTTAAAGCTACATTTTGAGTGTTAAGAATATGTCTTTAATATAAAATGAAGAGGTGTCCTTCATTTTTTCCAAGATGTATATGGAAATTAGAGAACATTTCCTTATCACTGAAATAATTTTGAGATAAAATTATTTTTGCCAGTTATTGAACATCTTTTTGACACTAGTTATTTTAAGTAACTAGGTTGAGCAACTTGTGTATTAAGAAGAGTGCTCAAGTACACTGTTAATATTTATTGCAGTAAGTTTTCTCAAAACTTGCATATTTTTGACCATCATTTTATAGTATTCCAAACCAGAAATTTGATGTCTAGACTTTGCATTGTGGTCTGAGATTTGAAATTACTAGTCAGAAATGTTGAACAGCTTGAGAAGTAGTTTTCATAAACTGCTTGAGTTTTCACAGTTCAGAAGGTTCCTCTGATTTTTCTTTTTTCTTTATTTTTGACTAGGCAGGAGCTTGGAGTCTATCAGGCTTATATTTCAGTGCACAAAGAAATGTAACTCTTAATTTAGCTAAAGTACCTATAGTGGATACCTACTTGGTGTCCTCTGACTTGCAGGAGGAATGATGTGATAACTCTGGCATAGGCTCCTCTTTTTTTTTTCATTTTTATGAGCTCTGTATCCCATGGTGAATATTTGGTGGTTCTAGTTCCCTTTCAACTAGTAGGCAGCAAATGCCAAGGAACAAACTTTGAACCTTACAAGATGTGGGTAGAGGCAGGAAGGGGAAATCATGTGGTGCTGAGGCAGCATATTGTCCTGCTGTGAACAAGGGTAATGAGGACTTGGGTTTCATGAGCAAACCTGAGTCTCATTCCCCTGTCTTATCACCACTGCGAGCTTCTTGAAGGTGGCTTGTGAAGTAATTGGAACATGGGATTAGGGAGGAAGGAGCAGAATGAGTGCTGTTAGTGGTCAGTTGTACTCTGATGATTTATAGAGCACTGAATCCTAGATTGAAGAGGCTGTATTTTCCTTCATGGCTCACAGGGTAAGTTCCTGTATAGCAATCCATTTGGAGGAGCTGTCAAGTTTTGAATGAAGACATTGGGATTTGTATGGCATGGGAGCAACTCCTGTGTTTAAACACCAGGATTCTCCTAAAACCTTATCTCTCTGCTAAAGAAGTTCTTAACTAGTCAAGACTGGCATAATGAGTAACAGGCTATATGTGCTAAATATTTACTGCATATAGTTCGACTTCTGGAGGAATCTCAGACTTCCTTCCCATAAAGACCATATAACAAAAAGACTCCATAAATAGGTGGTGAACAACTCATGTTAGGAGTTGTGGCTTTTTGAGTTTTGGGTTTGTTGTTCTTTTTAAGTAGGAGAAGCAGTAGAGGAGCAAATGGGAGTGGGAACCTTACAAACATAACTGTGCACTGCAAACACTTTCTAAAGTACCTGCAACAGTAATACAACGTTGTATCTGTTATTGTTACTTATTTATTATGAATTTTGTGAATTTCAGTCTGAATCCAAGCTTTTCAATGGCTCCGAGAAGGACATCTCTTTATCTGCAAGCAAACTTACAAAAAAGGAATCTCTCAAGGTGAACTAATTTCCACGTAACTCCTCATGGACTATAAATGCACATCTGCATGCAATGAAATAACAAATTGAATTATCAAACGTATAATTTGCATGCAGAACCTATGGTTTTTCTACTGCCGCCTTCTCCCTGTGTTGTAACAAGACCAAACACTTTTGTTTGGTGGATACCAAGTCAGGGTAAACTTAAAGTTAGTTGTCTCTGAAAGAGTGAGGTATAGTGCTGCAAATTCCTACTGGGGAGGGAAAGTAAAGGGCAGGTAAAGACTGCTGATCAGATAACGTACCTCTAAATTTGAATGTAGCCCAAATGTGGTTTTGTACTTTACACCAGGAAAGGAAGGGGGGTAGAACTGGTTTGCTTGATTCTATCAGGAGTTTCAAAGTCCTCAATATTAAAAGAAAATGGCAGAAGAATCTGAAATTGGTTGCATCTTAGCTGTTCTTGAAACAGAGCATGAAATAGTTTGCACCTTGAAGTCAAATACTGTGTTTTAAAGCTCCTTATTTGTATTGCCAATTGAACTTAGCAGGTTTTTCCTCAGCTTGTATTGGTCAGTGCCTTTCTGTGCTCTGATTACTGGCTTACGGCTGTGGCATTGTAAATCTTTCTCTTATTATTTACAGGTTCAAAAGAAAAATTACAGAGAAGAAAAGAAGAGAGCTACAAAAGAATTACTTAGCACTATCACAGACCCATCAGTTATTGTTATGGCTGACTGGTTGAAGGTCAGAATCGAAGTGTGAAATCTGAGGGGAAGACGTAGTAGCTGCTTGCTGCTTTCTGAGCAGAATAGAAAAGGCTCAGTCTTTTACTTGCTGTTAATGTTTTTCTACAAGTACAGCAGCCACTAATTGCATCCCAGGGTCTCTGTGCTCAGATCCTAGGGGAATAATAAAAGTACCTAGCTCCCATTTACTGAAGTCACAATAGTAATGTATATCTTGTGTGTGTAGCCATTAACTTCAGATGAATTGGTTTTACTGTTCTTACTTTGTCCTTTTATTGTACACTTTCAATAGAAGCTCTATTTATCTCTGAAACAGTAGTGAAAATATTTCAGTCACATATTTGAATGCAGATTTCTTGTTTATTTCTGATAATTCTTTTCTTAAGAACTAACTGTCCTGTAATACTGGTATAAAAGGTGAAGAATTAATTTCTCAAAGATAGCAGTCAGTGTCAGCAACAGTTGTGTAGTTTATATATTGGTATATAATTCCTTAAGTTTGTAAATTTATTCCTTGGAAATTCTGTAAGAAAAAAAAGCTCTGTTACCCATTTTTTTAGTTAGCTCCAAACTGTTGCTTGTCTGCAAAAAGTTTGTCTGTTTTTTGCAAAAATCAGTGTAAACAGGCTAGAACATTGCTCAGACGTCAAGTTGACATTCACTCTTACAGACATAGAATCGATTGAAATCTGGAGTTGGCAGAATTGATGCAAGCCATCTAATTAGACATGCAGATTCACGGACTTGAAAGGATCTTGTATTTCAAGTATGGGTTGAAATTTACAGCTGTTATGTTTTATCTAATATATTCAAATATATCTGAGTTACTTTCTGAACATCTTATTTTTCTAATCAGACATCTGCCTTATTTTCAGAGGAACTCTATTTCCAAAGATTATCCTGTCTTTATGCTAGTGATAGATTATGTTCCAGATAATTCATGAAGATTTCAGTTGAATTGTCATTCTTCCCATACATGGATGTGTGTAAACCCGTTTGTAGACTAAATATTAATCGAGAAAGAAGAGTGAGGACTGAAATTGTGCTTTTGTATTGTCTTCGATAAACCCAGATAAGCTTTTAATAGGCCTGATATACTTGGTTTGAAATAAAAGCTAATAAATAATTTCAGTTAAGATTTTCATTTAGTGAAGATGGATGGTTTTGGTATATGTTTCAGTGATATAACTGTAACTGTTTATCTTCTAGATTCGTGGTACCTTGAAAAGCTGGACCAAACTGTGGTGTGTACTGAAACCAGGAGTGTTGCTTGTTTACAAAACCCCCAAAAATGGCCAGTGGGTGGGAACAGTGCTCCTGAACGCTTGTGAACTCATTGAGAGGCCTTCTAAAAAAGATGGCTTTTGTTTCAAACTTTTTCATCCTTTGGAGCAGTCCATATGGGCTATAAAGGTTAGTGGTAGTATATATGTTTTTTATCAGATGACTAGCATTAGACAGCAGTCAGTAAAGACAATCTTAATGAAAAGCTGAACTGCATTTGCTCTTATAACTTTAATGGTTTGTTTATTCTGAATACAAGCCTTCAATATCTAGTCCTTTTCATCACAGATTATTTGATTTATGCTGCTCTGTATACTTAAATAGCTTCTGAAATGTGGTGTGCAGAAGGATGCCATTGAAGAGGTTAATGCCATCAGTGGTAACTATGTAAGCAGAAGGATAAGTGTATAACATCGTATTTTACATCAGTTGAATCTGAGAAATTAAGGAGGGAAGTGATTTGCCAAAATGAGAGTTTAAATGTGTTACAAACCTTTTTTGTTTCTAGTGCTATATATTCATGTAATAAAATGTCAGCTTCAGTTCAATTTGCTTGTAAAAGTAGAAATTCAAATAACTTCCTTGTGCAATAGTAGTTTATATTGCAGCTTGCTTCCCTTTCGGTCACAATTTTAGGCAGATAAATGTTTTCAGTTCTGATGTCTGTTTGCTTTGTCATACATGGCATAGTACTGTGAGCAGATCTTATCTGTAAGTGTTGAAAACCACAGTGTGTTCTGCATAGGAAAGGTTTATTTCAGTTTCTCCTAAGAATCTTTAATGTTTGCTCTTACTCATTGTTTATACTCTAGTAAACAAGCCATTGTAGTCCGTGCTTCCTGTTTTCATATGGAGAAGGGGTGTGGAAGTACAGCACAAGTGGACATACTTAACCTCCAAAATTGCCATCTCGCTTTAGATGAAATTACAGTACACTATTAGGCCCCTTGTAATAAATTATGATGCCCTCTGCAATGTATATCTTAAGATAGCTATTAATTGTGAGATTGTATTTTCTGAATCTTAAATTGATATAGATGTACGGTCACATCTGTAGAATGTGCTGCATTGTTTTTGCCTTTCTTATCTCAGACTGGGAAGTCAGCTAGTATAAATCCTGAAGTTTGTTTTGATCTTTCTAAATTGTTATCATTATTAATGTTACCTAAATTTACCAGGCTTAGATCAAATATTTTGTAGTTGTTTTTGAATGATTTAACATAGCTTAGAAGGACTTTTCACTCATTAGTGGTGATCTTACATTTTCAGAACATAAAATTCATATCCTTTTCCAAAGTGATAGAGTTTGGTGTTAATGTGCTTTAATTATTTATGATCAAGTATACATGCATTGCAAAGTGGTGGCCTGTCTGCAGAAGATCACAAATCAGTCTTATATTTCTTTATTGCTTGGCAATGAGAAAATGGATTTGTTTGTTTTTTTAACTAGATATTTAGAATTTAGAGGACATGCCCCACCAGATTTTTACTTTTTTAAGGTAGGTCGAATTTTGAACCTGAACAAGTTGGTTTTGTCCATTCTAAATGTGCTGAGAGCTGGAGTGGCGTTTGTTCATTTTGGTATGGCTATTTGCAGTTGAGAATTACTGGGTTTAATTAGATGAAAGGCCTTGAAGTTTGAAACCTTTTTGTGCCTTGTTTACTTACTCAATTATAATGTCCTAGCTACAGATCTAGTATCATGAGGCAAACTTTCATAAGCGTAATAGTAATTGACTGATTTATAGAGTAGATTTACCAGAACAAGCCTGAAGCCTTAGGCAAAATGAGCCTCATTTGCAGTCAGTATAGGAAGAAGACATGGCAAGAAACATTCACACAGGTCTAACTACTGCAGAAGATTTTCTCACTTGAACGCACCTCCCAGAGTGTGTTCTTCTGGCAGATTGCCAGAATCTGCAAATTCTCTTCTGCAGTAGTTCGTGGCCAGTCTCTTCACATGCTCCCTTAATCCTGTTGCTGTGGTCTTTGATGTTCCACCTGCACTCTGAGGTAGCTGATGCACTGTACCTTGTTCTGTCTTCTTCACTTGCTTGGTCCTGATGACATTTCAGTTTTCTAAAATTTATAAGTAGAAAAACTACTGCAAATAATTTCTTACGAGTAAATTTAGTCAAGTGTGATTGCTTACCAGCTTTTATTGCTTTCTCTGAATGTTCGTGGCTTTTGAGTTTTATTGGCATGAATATTGTGTAGGAAGTAAATTTTAAAGTTGGGGTTTTTTCCAATCTAGTGGAATTTTTAACATGCCCGTTACCTTGTATTGGTGTAGCTGTACCCATCTTTCTGTCAGGAACAAACAGTTCAAATGCAATCACCTAACAAATGGAAGCTAATGGTCTGTCTTCTACAGAACACTAACATACCAAAAACGGATTTTGAAACTACAATGGGTGATACCAAACAAAATGTCCAGTGCTTTTACAACAGTAATCAAGTAGAGGAACTCAAGATCCACAAGCAGTTAATCAAAAATAAGTCAACCTACTGAAATGTTCACTACAAATTATTCATTCAGTTTTAATCAAGGCATTGTCAAAACACGTAGGGGAATATAGCTTTCTTGCACTGAAACAAAACAAACACCAAAGCCACACTTCCTCTCTTCAATTATAGTAATCTGGTACAGAGTAGTGTACCCTGCATGGCAGCATTATAATCCTGAAGGGCAGGTCCTGCAGGCAGAGGTCTGCCCTTAGTCCGTGTTCTGTGACCTGACTGTTCCGAGGACTGGTGATGGTCAAGCCCTTCACACAGCGCTGATGCACCCATGGTCCTCTCCATGCAACGCCCAGCACCTCCCCACCCCTGCTTGGCACTGCTCTGCGCTGTGGTGCTCACATTTCCACAGGGACCTGTAGGGAGTGAGACCTCTTCCCTGCCTGCTGGCCCTCAGGGTGAGGAGTGCTCATGCATGGAGTGGTCCCTCCTGGTTCTTGTTAGCTGCTCACTCCTAATCCTGTGTTGCAGCTTCTCCAGACATTTTTTGTAGGTGCATCTTTCCACTTCCTCAGAGGGGGACTGAGGTTTGGAATCTTGATCCTAACACCCTAGTTGCTGTTACTCCTTACTGACTATTTAGAAGTTTCTGAACATCATTTATACCAGCACTAGTTTGCCTGTATTGGTATTTAAGTGCCACCAAGACTCCTTGTTACCCACCTCTCACCCTCAGAAATGTTCTGGCTGTTTCATTTGCTTGCTTCTAAAATACCTGCCTTTATTTGCTTTTGCTCAAAACTTCTGCTGGCTTTCCGATTCCCTCTTTTAAGCCTTGATACTGGCTTTTCATTAGGCTTCTCTGGGGGCAAATCAATGAAGACCAAAATATGTTAACACACCAGTTAGGAAGGCTTAACCCAGCTTTTCAACAATAGCTTCAAGTATGTTTAATACAGCCCTCTTTGCCTATCAGTTGTCTTAGTTACCATTTGTAAACTATTTTTGAAAGGGCTTTTAAACAGTGGGGTTAGCATTTTATTCCAGAATGAAGTTTGATGGAAATGGAAAGGTCTTTGGGATTTATTTTTTTTATTTGGTAAGTGAAGAACTTCACAGTGAAAATTAAATTTTGTCATTTGACATCCTCTGTGTGTCATTGAACATAATGTCATGGTGTCCTGCTGATACCCTTTATAGAGAGACTTAAGTATCTGAATTACTTTTATGGACTTGGGCATCATCTTGGGTTTTTTTCCTATTAAAATGCCAAGCCTAAAGTTAGGCACCTGAATATGTTGTGGAATTGACTACCGTATAGGAGTGAGGTTGAAGGGGAAAAAGGGAGGAAGAAAGGGTGAGCGGGTTTCTATAGCAATACGTAGTGTTTGGGTGGGAGAAGCTACTTCTGTTTTATGTAAATACCAATTAACTTGTCTGTCTTCTGAAGACAGGCAGAAATTGTGCAGTACTGCCGCACAGGATGGTGCTGAGACACCAAACATTGACATATAAAGTAAGCACAGACTGGGTCACTGAAGCAGGCCTCCTGTTCTCTGCAAGAGTTTGGCTTACCTTCATGTGTCTCTGTGCTATGATCCATAGCATCCTTGTAGGAATCGAGAGGAACCTTTGCTCTCATCAGGAACAAATGTGACTGGATAGAAAAGAACCAGTTACTGTACAAATGCGGCATCTTCTACTGGCGGCATTTGTTGTAAATCAACTTTCTTAAACCACCCCACAAACATGTCTTGTTCTGCTTGCTGGTGAAGAATAGCTTGTCCCTTGTGAGCTCTCTACATCCATCTGCAGGGGTCCCTGGGAAGTGAGGGTGACTTCCCTATGGTGTTACTTTTGATGCTTTTGTCATCTTGCTATAAGTAGCATCAGCAGAGCATTTCCAAGTTACTATGCCAAGTTGGTTTTACAAAAAAAAACCCACCAAAATTATTTGAATCCCAAAGACCTTTTTAAAGTAGGGTTGAATTGGGAGCTGCACTTCGAATCAAGTCTTTGAAGAAAAAATCCAGTAAAAGAGGGCTGTCCATCTTTCCATTCATGTCTTCATTAGATGTTGCTGAGTGACAGTAAATAGCCCTGCAGTGTGTCAGCTTGTTATTACATGGAATGATAAACCTTAAAACTGAATTAAAACATCTGATGCTGTTGCTTGTTTTCTTGTTTCAAGGGTCCCAAAGGTGAAGCTGTTGGTTCTATAACTCAGCCGTTGCCCAGCAGTTATTTGATCATCCGAGCCGCCTCAGAATCAGATGGTAAATATTTATTTCAGTGGTTTTCCACAGTGGCAGCAGTTAGTTATTAGAAAGAGGTGGCTTCAGTTGGCTTACCAGGTCTGTTGCAGCACTGTGACTGCAGTTTAATCATTGTTAAGGTTCTCCCTTAACTTAGTGCCTTCAGTTGTGTTGGTACTAGTAGTTTTTCATGGTTGTCAAAGGAAAATTTGACTTGAAGAAATTGTCACTGAACTCCTTGCAATTGCTTTGTGTTGGCTGGGTAGAGGAGGGGAAAGGGCTTATTTCAGATTTAACTGTATTACTGTACATCTAAATACTCAAGCTAGTACCTGTGTAAAGTACTAATGTGAACATACTTGCTTTCTGATGAAAGCATTTGTGTATTATTAAATGCAGCAATTAAACAGTTCTAGTAGTAATTCCTTTAAAATACAGTTTTGTGACACCATCACTCTTGACAGTGGTGATCAGTATCGGTGCAGGTATCTTCAAAGGTTACAATTTGGAAGCAAAATTTGGGGCTGTTGTGTAACCTGTCTAGTAGCTGCTTTCCTTCTACTGGTTAATTAAGCATACCTCTGCAGACTTTAAAAATAGGACTCTACTTGCTTTTGTATTGAAAAATCTATCAGATACATGGAAGTGAAGAAATACAGAGTGGAAAAACACATAAATCTGTTCAGTTACTTTTTGAAAAAATGAAATGGCATTTATATGCTATCATTATAGCTTCTTTCCCACACTGTTATTGTATTCCATGAGCAAATTTTGCCAATTGATACAGTTACTTAGTCTTCAGAACTAGGGAGGGCTGCACGCAACTTTCAACAGACAGGGCCTGAGTGGAGCTGTATCTGCATTAAGGAAGAAATGCTGGAATCTGCTCTAACAGAATCATAAGCTACCTTGCTTATCCTACTCTGAAGCATCCCTTCTACCAGAGCGGGGTAGTTTTGAGTTGTTTTGATGTCCCCACCAGATTATAAAACCCAGTGCATGTAAAATGGAACAACTCTGAAGTGTATTCAAAGGCAATGTAAGCAGATCCAAAATGATTGTGAAATTAGGACATGGAAGTTGTATAGTTCAGTTAAATCCTTAATTTTTAGTCCAGTAATGAATTTGTCTTTAGGCAGGTGTTGGATGGATGCCTTGGAGCTGGCACTGAAGTGTTCAAGTCTGCTTAAACGAACAATGATTAGAGAAGGTAAAGAGCACGACTTGAACTCCTCAACAGACAGTACTCATGTCTCTCTCTACGGTCTGCTTCGTGCTAACAACTTGCACAGTGGAGAAAACTTACCGTAAGTCAATTAATTACTAAACCTGATTGTCCTTTTGGCAGAACCTTGTAGTGAGAACTTCTTCACAGGGAAAATCTCTTTCCAAGGTTGCAGTTCTTTTTGCTCTTGAATTCTCTTCTTGTGCTATATTTGCACTGCTTTATATTGTATGTGGATAAAATGGAAGTTTGTTTGGGATTTTTTTCCAACCAAAGTGGATACAGACGAAAGTTTAGCCCAAGAACTCAAGGTTGAATATCACATCAGTAAGTTTAAGTACTCAGACTGTTAAAGTTTTAATTATTTTGTATCTTAAAGTTAGCTTCACCTGAAAACAGTAAGTTTAATACATGTGACACAAGTTGGTAGATGTGAATATAAGATGCTGTTCTTTGGTTTAAAGAAATTAATAATCATATCGTTAGTTAAATGGTTTCAGCATGTCTCAGCTTTGAATCATCAGATGGATGAATAACGATTCAGTCACCCTACTATTAAATTAAGAGCACAAAAGTAGACATTTTCTGGTATCACCAGGAATCTAATGTCTGTGTGCCGTTGAGTAACTCCCTGTTTATTTCAATAAATACTTAAATGAAAATACTTTTCATTTTTGGGAGCTTTTATGGAAATACATCATTAGACAATGAAATATATTATTAACCAATGAGTGGTGTTTTCAAACACTTCAATTGTGGTACCAAAGTGCATTAGAAAATATAAAAGATTTATAGTCATTTATTTGAAATAATTGAGTCTGAAGCTTGTGCTATGCAGTTTATCTTGGTAATCTTCCACCAATTGAATGTACTTCGAGGTGAACATAAATTTATTTCAAATAATCCCTTCCATGCATGAAGATTTAACTGTCCATCTCTTTTTTTCTGGGTGGGCAGGAATTTTGTACTGCTTTTAAGAGTATGATGCTGTATTTGTGGCAGAAGACCTGGGCTGGGAGATATGCAATTCTTTCTGGCACAGGTAGTCTGAGAACAGCACCAAAAAGACAAATTATTGCCCCTGCCCCAGATTCACGGCTCTATCCAGATCACCAAGTAGGCTCAGCTACAGTTTTGCTCCTTCTTTTAACTCATGGAAACAATAAAACTGCTGTGTGCAATTCAGATGGAGATCTATACTCATGAATAGTACCTTAATATCAGCAGATGGCCCAGATTACAATCACAGCAATTAACTAATTAGTCTAATTAAGACTAATGGTTTAATTAAGTAGATGTTTGGATATAGCATATTCTAAGACTATTGAGTATGCTTAACTATCTAAGCAACAAAGCCTGCAGGCCTAGTTTTAATGGGCTTGGCAAGAGAGGGAGAAGAAAGGTGAAACTGTGAGCTATCTTTTTTAGGCACATTAATAGCAAGAGGTGGTCCAAAGAACACATAGGACTGATACTTGTTGAAGATGTTCACCTGAAAAATAGGCATAGAAAATCTGGAGACATTCAGTGCTTTCTTTTTTTTGCCTCAGTCTAATAGTATTAGACCTTGGGTTGCCCTGTCCTCTGGGTTTGACGACCATGAATGCAGGATCAGTGATCTTCCATTTGTGGACATGGAAGTGTTTTTAGAGACCAATTGCATCAGCTCAGTGCTCATAAGACCATGAGGCCTGATGGGATTCATCTCAGAGTATTGAAGAAACTAGTGGATGTTACAGCAAGACCCCTCTCAATCATCTACCAAAGGTGTGGGCAGTCTGCAGAGGTCTCTGCTGACTGGAAGCTAGCCAACATTATTCCAATTTACAAGAAGGGTGTGAGGGAAGACCCAGGAAACTACAGACCTGTTAGTCTAATCCCAGTACCTGGCAAAAAATACAATCATACTGGGTAAAAGACATATAGAGAACAACACAATCACTGGGCCCAGTCAGCATGGGTTCACAGAGGGAAAGGCCTGTTTAAGTAATTTGATATCCTCCTATGATCCAAGTCAGCTGCCTAGTGGATGAAGAGAAGATGGTGGATGTTCCTTATCGGTAAGGCTGTGAAGCACCTTTCTAGACAAGTTATCCAGCTGTGAGATGTGCAGATTCACAATGCACTGGGTGAAGAAATGGCTGAAGGGCAGTGCTCAAAGGGGTAAATCGGGCTATCTGTGGCTGGTGACCAGTCACCAGCAGTGTTCATCAGGGATCAGTCCTGGGGCCTGTTCTGTTCACTATTTTTATCAGTTATCTGGATGCAGGAGTTGAATTCATCCTTAGCAAGTTTGCTGATGATGCTGAACTGGGAGGTGCTGTGAACTCGCCTGAGGAGCCTTGCAGAGGGCTTTATGTAGACTGGAGCATTGGGCAGACATCAGTGGCAGGAAATCTAACAAGAACAAATGCCAGGTTCTGTGCCTGGGGCTGAGTAACACCAGACAGAAGTGTAACCTGTGAGAGGAGTGGCTGAACAGCAGCCCTGTGCAGAGGGGCCTGGGGGTGCTGGTTGGCTGCAGCTGCAGCAGGAGCCAGCAGTGTGTCCTGGCAGCCGGGAGGGCAAGCCTCACCTGAGGTGCAGCAAACACAGCATAACCAGCCAGCCAAAAGAGGTGATGATCCCACTGTGTTCATAGAATCAACCAGGCTGGAAAAGACCTTTAAGATCATCAAGTGCAACCATTACCCCAGGACTGCCAAAGCCACCACTAACCCATGTCACTGAGGGCCTTGTCTGCATGGTTTGAGAGCACTCCCAGGGACAGATTCCACCACTGCCCTGGGCAGCCTGTTCTGATGCCTGAGCACCCTTTCTGTGAAGAAATTGTTCCCAACATCCAGTCTAAACCTCCCCTGGTGCAGCTTGAGGCTGTTATCTCTTGTCCTGTCACTTGTTACTTCAGAAAAGAGACCAGCCACCTCCTCTCTCTATCCTCCTTTCAAGTAGTTGTAGAGAGCATTGTTTCCCACTAGGCCTTCTTCTCCAGACTGAACACCCCCAGTTCACTCAGCTGTTCCCCATCACACTTGTGCTCCAGACCCTTCACCAGCTTTGCTGCCCTTCTCTGGACACAGTCCAGCATCTCAATGTCTTTGTTGTAGTGACAGGCCCAGAACTGAACACAGGATTTAAGGTGCAGCCTCACCACTGATGATCATACAGGGGATGAACGCTGCCCTGGTCCTGCTGGCCATGATATTGCTGATACAGGCCAGGATGCCATTGGCCTTCTTGGCTGCCTGGGCACGAACTGATTCATGTTCAGCATCCATCAGTGAGCACTCCCAAGTCCTTTTCTACTGAGCAGCTTTCCAGGCACTTTTCCCCAACATTGCACAGGGTTGTTATGGCCCAAGTGCAGGACCTGGCAGTTTGTCTTGTTGAACCTCATACCATTGGCCACAGCCCATCGATCCAGCCTCTCCAGATCCCGCTGCAGAGCCTTCCTATCCTCCAGCCCAACTTAGTGTCAACTGCAGATTTACTGGGGGTGCACTCAATCCCCTCATCCAGATCATCAGTGGAGATATTAAGCAGCACTGGCCTCAGCACTGAGCGCTGAGAGACATCACTGGTGACTGGTCACCAGCTAGATGGGACACCATTTACCACCACTCGTTGGGCTCTGCCATCCAGACAGTTTCCAACCCAGCGAAGAACACACCTGTCTGGTAAATGAGCAGCCAGTTTCTCCAGGAGGATGCTGTGGGAGACAGTGTTAAAGGCTTTACTGAAGTCCAAATAGACAATGTCCACAGCCTTTCCCTCAACTACTAAGTGTATCTCCTTGTTGTAGAAAGAGATCAGGTTGATCAAGTGGGACTTCATTTCATGAACCCGTGCTGACTGGGCCTGATCCCCCTGTTTTCCCACATACACTTTGTGGTCTCACTTGGGGTTATCTGCTCCATGGTCTTCCCTGCCACTGAGGTCAGGCTGACAGGCCTCACCTTGAGTCCTGTCTGCAGTTCTGGGCCCCAGGATTTAGAAGACTATGAAGGTCCTTGAATGTGTCCAGAGGAGGCCAACAAAGCTGGTGAAAGAGCTGAAAGGAATATCCTGTGATGAGTGGCTAAGGACTTTGGATTTGTCTAGTTTGGAGAAATGGAGGTTGAGGGGTGACTTAAGATTTCTCTCTCCAGGTTCCTGAGAAGGGGAAGTGGAAAGGGAAGTGCTGAGCTCTTCTCCCTGGTATCTAGTACTAGGGAATGGTTCCAAGCTGTGTCAGAGGGCATTCAAAATTGACATTAGGAAATGTTTCTTTACCTAGAGGGTAGTTAAGCACTGGAACAGGCTTCCTGGAAAGGTGGTTGATGCCTCAAGCCTGCCAGTGTTTGAGGAACTTGGACAATGCCCTTAATAACATGTTTTAACCATTGGTCAGCCCTGAGGCGTTCAGGCAGTTGAACTACATGATCATTGTGGGTCCTTTCCAATGGAACTATTCTAAACTTGGCGTGTTTGACAGTTCACTGAGAAGAATATATCCTGTATGTTTCCAGCAAAGCTAGTTTGACATTGCTGCCAGATCAAGCTTGAAATGGGCAGCTTTAGCTGAATTTTATTAAGATCCTGTTTTGGAAACATGGCATCACTGTGTGAAGTTGAAGACTCAATAGCCTTTATTTTTTTGTAGGTTGAATGACAGTGAAATTGAAAGGCATCACTTTAAAGATCATGATACGTACTCTGACAAATCTGATAAGGAAAATGACCATGACCACGAAGAATCTGATAATGATGGGTTGGGGAAAAGCGAAGAAAGTGACAGCGACACATCGGAGCGGCAGGATGATTCTTACATTGATCCAGAACCAATTGATATCAAGGAAACTACTTACGTAGAACAGAGTCATGAAGAACTTGGGGAGGTAAAAGTGCTGTTGATGTGGCAAGCAAGCAGCTTGTCCATACAGAAAGCTGGTATTAGTCTATGCTTGAAAACTGAGTTGCAGGATTGGCTTTCATAGTTTCAGCAATAATGGAGGGGGGGTGGAAGTTCTGTTCACCTGTGTTGTGCTCTACTTTGCCACTCTTGTGCTTGTGTCTGATATTTTGACAGATAACGAGATTATCTGTAACGTTGCTCAGACAGCAGGTGCTCAGTTTGAAAGTGCCACATGCAGCAGAAGTTGACCATATCTATTTGTCCTTTTGTTGTTATTTCTATCTCATTTTTATTAACTTATTCCTGTTATTTTCTTCAAGTAAAAATCTCCAAGTTGAAGATTTTAATTCAAGTTGACACCTCTTTTTGTACTGCAAGAGAGGAGCTAAGCACCTGTGGGGTCTGCAGAATTCAGTGGAACTTGCTGTGTTTTTGATGTCCCCTTACACTCTAATAAGGTGCCCCAGAGCTGCCATTCTACTTATGCAGGTTGTCTTACATATCTACACAAGCAAACACAACAGGGATTTGTATGTTTTATTTACTTGAAAGATACAAAAAAGTTTAGTAACAGAAAGTGAGGTGAGCTTTTTCACAAATCTTCACTTTATTCGCAGGTGCTAATGACAAGATTTTATTTCTTTTTCATCCCCATGGGACGTAAATACTTTGTGCTTTATTGCTTTCTACTCTTGTTTCTAGGAAAAGCAGTAATTTAGGAAAAGTTGAGTTTAAGTTAACTGTAAATTCTTGAGTATGCATTGTAGAACTGTTCTGGAAGGAGGGATGCTTTTCCTAGAACCTTTGTTGTTGATTTCAGAAACTGTAAGGAAGAATATCTCCCCTCTTCTTGGACAGAAAGGAGCACAATGGAGTCTGGCTTCTGGTTCTGCATATTTACCCCTAAGCAGTGGTTTTCTTTAAGGAAAGAAAACCCACTGATATTGTTGAGTGGTCAAATAAAAAGCATAGATGTGGCAACTTCTGTGGTGGGGGAAACGTTGGTAGAATTAACAGCCCTTTGCTATAGAAGTCCTGCATGTGAGAACACAGGGTAATGTACTTGATTGATGCCTAGGAAAGGATTAAGAGAGGTTTCCTGAATAACATTCTACCTCAGTCTTTCTCTTAAAAGATGACAACAACTTCACTTTTTAATGCTGAACAATAACAGCATATGTCATTAAAGATGTGTCGTAAATGTATTTAGAGAAACTTGATTTTTTTTCTCCCATAGTTGCTCCAGCTTCTTTGAGTAGTTCATCTGAAGTATCCATTTTTCCATTCTCATTGCATCTTTAAAATATGTTGATTTGTCTTCTGGAGGATTATTTCCTTTATCCTTTCTGTAAGCATTTTTTGTTCATTCTAGGCGGGGGAGGCTGCTCAGACAGAAGTAGTGTCAGAAGAAAACAAAAGTCTGATCTGGACACTACTGAAGCAAGTCCGGCCAGGAATGGACTTGTCCAAGGTTGTACTGCCTACATTTATCTTGGAACCTCGTTCTTTCCTGGACAAGCTGTCTGATTACTACTACCATGCAGACTTTTTGTCTGAGTGAGTCAATTCTATCTCTGGTTTTCATTCTTTCAGTTATTTAAACAAAAATGGGCTAACGGTGTATACTGAAACATTTGATCTGATCTGCTTAAACACTGTAGACTACTTAGTCTGAGTGTTTGTTTGAAAGTGTATCAGTCATCAGATGTCCTTGTTCTCTGAAAACTAACTGCCTGAGAGCTCATACAGTAATTCTTGAAGTCTGGCCCTCTTGGTAATTTAATAGCAATTGTGTTACAGACATTTCTGATTTAGCTTTTGAAGACTGGATGGCAGACTTCACAAAATTAGGCTTGCTTTGTTTTTTTGGGAGGCATATTCAAAATGGATAAAACAGTACCGGTAAATCTTTTAAATACAATATGAAGTTCATTCAAGATTTCTGGTTCCCTTCTCAAATGTAGGTAACAAATAAATTACTATAAATGGAAATATTATTCAACTCTGAGTCCTGTGCATGAGTAATCCAGTTCTCTAAAGCAGTATCTTATAAATGGAAGATCTTCAGTGTTACTGGAACAGGATTTAATGTTACAAAGAACAGACTCAATTACAGAAATACCATTTCTGGATTTTTGTTTTATTTCCATTTTCAGACAATTATTTGAAAAGTGTGAATTTGAAGCACTCAGGCTGAAAGTTTTACAGTAGCACCAATCACAAACCCTAGTCAGCTCCTAGGTTCAAGATACATCACGATGATTGATGCATGTGTTGTAACTTAAACAGTACTGGTATTTGATGTGTGTTCTTTTTGTTTCATAGAGCTGCTCTTGAAGAGAATGCTTACAACCGCATGAAAAAAGTAGTGAAGTGGTATTTGTCAGGATTCTACAAAAAGCCAAAGGTATCCTGTCGCACGTTATTTTGTCTTTAGTCATTGTGTCTGCTTTGAGGGCTCAGGGATGTGCTAGCGTAAGTTTTCTCTTTAGATTATATTCTTGGGTGTTTTTTAAAAGCAAGGTTAACTTTGTTATTTACACATATTGACATTTTTGGTCTCTAGCCATGCTTAGAATAGACTGTATTCAATTGTTTTTTTACTCTTGGAGTAGAAGTTGAACTAAACATTTTGTGATAAAGTGGAGCCAGTTCTATGTTTACCTTTCTTCCGTGATAACATGCTGCAGCTGAAGGATTAATATTTCCACTACTTATTTAGCTTTACACTAAATATTCTTTATGTTGGTGGGAAACAGTAGTGAAAGAAGAAAGTACTCATTACCCAACTTGAGACAAAGGTCTGTAATAATTTTAATACAAAAAGACCTTATATTCTGTTTGTCTTTAAGTGTAGCCTGGAATAGTTAAGCAGATAGACCAAATCTAAGTTAATTTCCTTAGAGTGAGGAGCAGAGTAACTCAGCATAATACTCAAATCATGAACTCAAGTACAGTGTTCTTTAGCTTACGTGCTGTGGTTGTATTTATTCTGTGTCTTATCTTCAGTGACAGATAAAGTTTTGAGTTCTGTACCTGCATTGAATGGTTACTCTCTGTTCTATTTCTGTTTAGGGACTAAAAAAGCCGTACAATCCTATACTTGGTGAGACCTTCCGCTGCATGTGGATTCATCCAAGGACGAATAGCAAGACTTTTTACATTGCAGAACAGGTAGCTGCAATAACTGGAAGAAATATTTTAAAGAAACATAAATGTGTTGCATTTTTGTGGCAGCCAAATGGTGTAGTGGTTTCAGAAAATGTATTTAAATGTATGAGTTATATTCTAGTTCTGTTGTGGTAAGAACAGGTTTTTTTACAGATGTCTCTTTTAAGTGTGTCTTCCTAGAGAGACAGAAAGATGTTTGTAGCATTTCTGTTCCCTCTTTCTATAACAAAAGTCAGGTGCTAATTTTATTAGCTTGTGAAACTATGTGTTTGCTTGATCTTTAAAGATTGTAGTCGCATTTCACATATATTAACCGTATTCTTATCATGTGCAGCCTGAATTTTGCATTCTGTTACTATTAGCTCAAGGTTTATGCTATATTGCATGTTCCTTTTTTCTTCTTTTGCTTTTTCTTTTCTTCAAATATGTGCTTTTTTCCCTTTTTCCCTACAGGTGTCACATCATCCTCCAATATCTGCCTTCTATGTTAGCAACCGCAAGGATGGTTTCTGCCTTAGTGGTAGCATTCTGGCCAAATCAAAATTCTATGGTAAAGAATGGATATTTTTTTTGCTTGTACGTTTATTAAGGAGTATAAAATCAGTGCAAATGACATGTTTTGAGGATAAGAGAAGGCTGTTAGAAGAGTCAGGGTGTTGATCACTGTATTATCTATTCCTTGAGAAGTTTTTGCTACTGGTCTTTGGAATTGTAATTTCTATTTTTTTTTGGAGCATTTTAAAGTTTTTAATTGGAGAAGCTGTGTATTATAGTGGTTTCAGTAGACAGGATAGATTGCAATGCTAAATATACCACTGTTCTTAATTTTATTGCTCAGTTACTATGAAATGTTGACTGTTGTCTTGTGAGGTGAGAAACACAATATGCTGTCTTTGAATTTCAGGGAATTCATTATCTGCCATACTAGATGGAGAAGGACGGCTAACATTCCTGAACAGGGGAGAAGATTATGTAATGACAATGCCATATGCTCACTGTAAAGGTAATGGGCTTTTTTTCATTCTCTGGATGGCAAAATTATGAAAACAGGAGTTTATTATTCTAAATAGTACATTATTCTACATAGTATAATGTGCTGACTTCGAGCTTGTCAGCTGAGTGTTCTGAATATTAGGAATATTGGTGGCTCTAGGCTTCCACATATTTTACCAGGAGAAAAATACATCTGTTATTTAAGCAGTGATACATTTTTTGGCACAGAAAATTTATTTGTTTATTTTCCATAAATAGTAAGAGGATATATGTATCTATTTATCATTACATGGCAGTAAATTACTGTTTGTAATTTAAATATACTTGAAATTTAAATATACATTAAACAAATCTATGTTTAAAATGAACAGTTTTGATCTTTTCCAATGTTTTCCTCTTATAAAAGGCAATGTAGTATCTATACCTCACTGTGTGATTTGAGTGTAAATCATGGCCATTTGTTTTTAGTTTCATGATGGGAAACCAGTCAGTAGTTCTTAAAGGTTTCTGGAAGGTCAGTGGTAGTACGATATACGTTGCGGAGTTGCTGATTTTTAAACTGGTACTTACTCAGGTTTAGCTATCTGTTCTCTGCCAGGATTCTCTTTCAGAAGCCTTATAGTCAGCAACTATAACAACTCTTCTTTCAAGATGTATGAAAATCAGTTAGCAGAATTACATAATCTGACCTTAATTTTGTAAGCTCTTCCCATTGTTCATGGAATTTTTAATACTCTGGCTTTTTTTTTTATGGCTTTGGTGACTAAAATAATACTTAACAACTAAAAAGCACATAACATAAATATATTTAAGTTAAACAGGAAGGAGGGGAACTAGTATGGTTAATAAAGCCGATAAGAGAGGGAGAAAGAAGAATACGGAGGGAAGGAGGATTGCGTGGTTAAAAAAAATATATTTGCATGTGCATTCACTGTATGTAAAATATATAGTGGTTTAAATGCTGGATGATGGCAGGGGAAAAGACAGCAATCATGGAAAAGAAATTGTATTCAGCATTGTCAACTTTGCACTTCCAGAAATCTTTAGGGAGGTGATCCCCATTGTCTTACATAGGCTGTCCATGATTGTCATCGCCTGTGGTGTGACTACACATACTGCTGCTGTTCAAGTGAAGTTTTTCTTTGCTCTCTTTGTCATGCAGTAATTTGCCAGCCTTAACTACAAAAGCTTCCATCCTCCAATCACCTCCAATAAGACTAAATACCCCCCTTGCTAGAGCCAGCAGCATACAACACCAAAGATATGTCTCAAACCATTTTTCCTGCTTATATGTAATTCACCTAACCCAAACAGAAACAAAAAGGATCTATCTTACGTGGCAGAAATATCATGCTTATCATTAGGAAAGGTCATCTGAAAAGATGATTTTTTTCCTCTGGCACAGACATGTTTACTCCACGAATTGTGCCCAATGAACTTGGGGTTTTTATCTTGTTCAGTTATAAATAATCATTTTAGTTGTTTTTTTCTCTTGCAGGAATTCTTTATGGCACAATGACCTTAGAGCTTGGGGGAACAGTCAACATCACTTGTGAGAAAACTGGTTACAGTGCAACAATTGAATTCAAACTTAAGGTTAGTAAATGCTGTGAGTGGGCACAAGGAGTTGGGGGTGTTCAGCCTAGAGAAGAGAAGGCTGCGTGGAGACCTCATAGCAGCCTTCCAGTATCTGAAGGGGGTGGCCTATAGGGATGCTGGGGAGGGACTCTTCATTAGGGACTTTAGTGATAGGACAAGGGGTAATGGGTTAAAACTTAAACAGGGGAAGTTTAGATTGGATAGAAGGAGGAAATTCTTTCCTGTTAGGGTGGTGAGGCACTGGAATGGGTTGCCCAGGGAGGTTGTGAATGCTCCATCCCTGGCAGTGTTCAAGGCCAGGTTGGCCGAGGCCTTGGGTGATATGGTTTAGAGTGAGGTGTCCCTGCCCATGGCAGGGGGGTTGGAACTTGATGATCTTAAGGTCCTTTCCAACCCTATTCTATGATTCTAAGGTGAATGAGTATAATGAGAATTGAAAAAAAAATATATATATGGAAATTAGGCTATTCCTTAGATACAGTCTGATTTAATATGGAATTGTCTTTTTGGAAACTTGAGGAATTTTCACTTTAACTGCTACATATCCAGCTATGCGTCTCTAGCAAATAGTGATATTTTATTTATTTATTTATTTAAGAGGAATTATATTGTCCTCTCTTTTCGTAGTGTATTCTTCTGAGTCCAGAGTTTTTTGTCTGAAATTTACAGTGCTGTCTTCATCTCTGGTGATAAGAGATGAAAGCATATTGCTAGTGTTATGAATGTTAAGAGCACCACTACTGGGGAAAAAGCAAAGGTCTGTCTTATCTCCAGCAGCGGCAACAGTGTCTAGGAAAGTGTAAGAGCAGTGATCTGATCGGTGGTTCAGGTATTTTATGCCTTATTAACAACTTATTGTTGTTAATACACCTTGGTGACTTTTAATTCTCTAAACATGTTCAGGGTCTCTTTTAAACTCCTGGAGAGCCATTGGAGGAAAACTCAGACCCAGGTTCCCCTCTTCTCTCTGGGGTAAACTTCAGTTGCTTGTTTTACCTCAAATAAAGATGATGCAAAGGCTTTGGCTAACATTTATGTCAGCCTAATGCCCAGTGCTAAGCAACAGTTTGTATGGACTATTTTTGGCAGCTGTGTATGCTGTAGGAACATCCCTCCACTCACAAAAGCTAAATAAAAGTTTCTAAACTACTTATAGATGGCTTTCACTTCTGATAAAATACATTCGCCATCTTTGAAACAGACACTGATTTAAGGCTGAGTGAATAATTGTTAAGAAGTGTGCATATGGAGGGGGAAGCTGTATTCAGTTGAAATAATAGGGGAAACATAAAAGGAGACTGTGTTGATATTTTGCCTCATCAGCCCACAGAATACATGTGCAGGTCATCAAAAAGGCCAAAGAAAATCCCAGGCAATCAATTCTGTTGTTACTTAATCTCTAAGTAACAAATGGCCCTTGTCAGAGTGGTGAGATTAGCGTAGCAAATGACTATGCCCTCCAAGATTATCATTGTGTCATTGCTTTCTGCATTATTTTCTGTTCTCTTTCCCCATTTCTTAGGCAATGCTTTTGCTCAGTAAATCCTTTAAGAACAGGGCATGAGAGAACAACTTACTGTGGTTTTAGACTTGTTTTGGGAATTAAAGAGGCAGAAGTTATAACATTAAAAGTCACCAGGGCTGTTTGCATCACATTTCTTCATTTTTTTTCCTTAATACTAAACATAAATGCAAAAATAAATCTGTATTACAATAAACATGAAAGCATTTCTTTTTGTTTTGCAGCCTTTTTTGGGCAACAATGACAGTGTTAACCAAATATCAGGGAAAATTAAGCTTGGCAAAGAAGTTCTGGCTATTTTGGAGGGTCACTGGGTAAGTAGTGATTGATGAGACTTTATATTCTGGCTGATAGTTGGGATGGGTGAAATAGCACTTAGTTTAAAAAAAAAAGAAAAATACTTAAATCTTTAAAAAGGAGTTGATTAAGTACCACTTTTATAGAAAGTATCTCTTTATACTTAGTTTTCAAGAAAGTATAGAATCAACATAGTATTATTTACAGCTGTTAAAAGGTGGAAAAGTTATGTCAGTTTGAGTAGTTAAGGACGTACATTTCAGCTTGTGAAATGTTTTTAGTATATGTGTTAGTGCTAGGAAGAATGGTTATGGGACCAGCATGAAGTGTTTGTACTTGTTTCAGTTCTGGTGAGGCAACCGCTGATTCATTGCAACTCTGCTCCAAGTCAGAACTGAATTTTAAAGTTACCATATCTAATTGTTCTTAACTACATTCATTCAAATGAAAGAAAATTCTCATTTTTAAAAAAAATAGGCCTTTTTCTCCCTTTTATGTTACTTTGGCACTCTCTGAGGTTATTACAATTAAGGTAACTGAATTATATATTTTACAGGACAGTGAAGTTACCATTAGTGAGAAGAAGACAGATGTTTCAGAGACATTCTGGAACCCAACGTCTGATATCAAGCAGCGTAGATTACCAAGGTACACAGTGAAGTTTGAAGAGCAAGATGACTTTGAGTCAGAGAAGTAAGTTCACTTTAGAACCATGTATAGTTATTTTGACAAAATAAAGCACATCATCTTCTACAAATTATGAACAGATTATTGTTTCTTTCTTTCCCCTGTTTGCTGTTGTTGGCCTGTAAAACAAGAAAGCAACAGTGTTAAATACAAGATCTTTATTTACAAACCTTGCAATCATGGAAAGTCTTGATGGAAATGTAGATAAAACATATATTACAACACAGTAATATTATTTTTAGAGGTTGTTCCATTTATTTAACCTATAACTAAGGAAATGTTTGCAATTATTTGCCAAGCATATTGTAACTCTCTGCTTGTTTGTCAGGCTTTGGCAACAAGTGACAAGAGCAATAAATAATAAAGACCAAACGGAAGCTACTCAAGAGAAGTATGTTCTGGAAGAAGCTCAGAGAAAGAGTGCCAAAGAGAGAAAACTGAAGGGTGAAGAGTGGGTGTGCAAACTGTTTGATCAGGATTCAGTCACAGGCGAATGGCACTACAAATATGCAGAGTGAGTCCTGATGTGCTTGTTACCAGAACTGCTTGTTAATTCCTTGTTAGTGTTGCTGAGCCTCTTCCTGTGGTTTCAGGAGCAAAAGAACGTGGATATTCAGCTCAGCTCAAACTTGTGAAATATGCAGTGTCACCTGATATTCTTATTTATGTGCTTTAATTCAAATGCGTAGTTTTTTTAGCTGAACTTGACTGGCCCTTTTAGTGTTGAAAAGGCAGGGATTGCTAATGTAGCAAACCATGTTTCATGTAACCACTGCAATGGGCTTTTTCTTTTTTTATCTTTATGTGCCTCTACAAATTCATGCTATGTTCTAGAGTTTCTTGGCCGTGGCACTTTGGGATGATGTGTTGTGCTCATTTCTTCCCCTCTCCCAGACTGACCAGAGCAGCTACACAGATTTTCCCAGACTGGAAAATATGGTACATATGGGCATACCAAGTGGAAGTCAGAAAAATCTAGTGTCTGGAAGTCAGGAAGGCCTGTGCTTAATTGAGCTGAACTCTGAGAATAACATGTTTGCAGCAACGTTAATGCTGGGACCAGGTGGTTCAGATCAGCTGTCAGAGATGTGGACTGCACATGAGTGTGGATCTCTTTGCATGATGATCTGGATGAGAAAATGAAGACATAGCTGTCTCCCTGACTGCTGGGATGCATTCTCTGTTTTGCCAGTGTTTGCAAAAGTCAGCTTGGAGCCTAGCCCTTTACTACCGAAAACATCCTGCCTCAGGGAATTCCCCAGCTAGATCAAATGCTCTGTGAATCACCCTCTCTTGGTTTGAACCTTCTAGTGCTCTTGATGCCTGTTCTTGTTGGAAGAGTTGTGAACAGTGCAGCTGAACTGCCTATACTATTGAACTATGTCACCAGGAAAAGTACTGCACTTTAGACCTGTTAGGTCTTAAAGCTTCAGGGGACAGTCTGTTTTGTTACTGTGCATTATTTCATGTCTCCTTGAGGCCTTGTGGTTGAAGGATGCACCATGGAAATTATGCTGTGTGATAGAAAGCAGTCTATACTGTCAGCAGTCTCCAGACAAAACTGCTGTCTCCTTTTACACATATAATGCTGGCTCACCACCTCATCCATGTAGACAGCTGTCTTTCACACTTACTGTGAAAGATGCATTCATTGAGCTGTGGCATTTGTTAAGGTATCTGGGTTACAGATACAAAAGACCTTTGGGAGAGCATTGCCTAGTTTTGAACCCAGTTACCTATGATGGTATTGAATTTGTCAGGTTACGCTAAGATGTAAATGCAGGTTTGTGGTCACAACATCTGAAACAGCTACGAACTTTTTAAAAGGCATGTGGGAGGAGATGAAAGGAAATCCATGCTTAATCTGCTCTCACTAAAGCTGTGCATCAGAACAATCTTCCCACAGCTGGCCTGCAGTTTGTATCCTGAAAAGGCTGTAATTAGTGAGAATGTTGGTCTTTGCCTTTGGCAGCTGCTTGTTCTCCAGTGAGCTGTGTATGCTCATAATTGTTTGTTTGTTTATTTATTTATTTAATTTTAATTTTCTGTCGACCTGCACTTGGAAAAGCACTCTTGGAAAATCAGAACAAGAAAACTGCGTGTAGCTCATAGTACCTCTTGAAACCAGTCTTGATTAACATTAGCCACTTTGGGATGAAAACAGGTTTGAGATCACCGATTCTTAATCTCTCTTTCCCGGGCATCTTCTAAAAAGAGCAAAAAAGAAAAGCAGGCCAAAATAACAATAAGGTTTTAAATCCCCCAATTTCCCTGTAATTCTAAAATAATAATTGTACATTAATAAGAGGATTTTTTTTTTCTCTTCTTTCTGAAGCAGAAAACCTCTCCATGTTTGACAAATACATATCACTAGCCAAATAAATTCAGGCTGGTATTGCTGGTTAATTCAGTAGTTCGTACTCTTACCAGCTGGCTGAGAGTTGTTGGATATAAAGCTTATTTTTCTTTACTTTCTTGGGTCTTCAGGTTAGGACTGGGCTTTAGGTGGTATTAATCAATTATATTTGTTTTGTCTAGTACCAGACCATGGGACCCTTTGAATGATATGATCCAATTCGAAAAAGATGGCACCATCCAAACAAAAGTTCGACATCGGACACCAATGGTATGTTCCATGTCTGTTAGTGCATGCAGCAAGCTCCAGGGACTTGTAGATACTGTATTATGTGTGCAAAGGTCATCAAAGCATTGGGAGCAATGGGAAATGCTGTTGTGATCCTACAAAAATGTAGTTTACCCAGTCCATAGTTTTAACTTGTGTTGCATCCAAACCACTAGAAATTACTTAATACGATAGGAATATAAAATAACCAGACTTGAACTCAACAGTTTAATATGTATTTTCCTTTAAGCGGGAAGATGCAAAAAGCGCTGATAAATCAGAAGTGTTAACTTGGGCTTTTATTGGGTATTGCTTTTAACTATTACTGTAAGAATGTCCTGCTTTGCTCCAGTGCTGGTTCTCTGAAATAATTCGTAAGTTTATCAATTGTAGGTTAGTGTTCCAAAAATCAAACGAAAGCCAGCCAGCCAGAAGAAAGGAGAGTGTGGTTTCTCATCCCCAGAGCCTGATAACCAGGATTCCTCTGGGAGTGAAGGTAGGACAAGATGTATTTGCATACAGAAGTAATAAATGTATTTGACAGAGTTCTGTAATCACACATACACTTGATGTTTGTATTATGAAATAATGCATGCTTTAGATCTTAGTTCTATCCAAGCACATTCTGGAAAAACAGAAGGAGCAGATGGGCTCAGCTCATGGTATTAATTGCAAGCTTTCCTGTCCTTTTCAACATCAGTATGTAGCAAAGGTGTCCTTAAGTGCTGCACGTAAGTGTGTTTGGGGGGCAAATGTGTCTGTAAACTCTCTTCTTTCTTAAAACAGGATGAATTGTTTTAATTTGTAGATCACTGTGTTGCTAGAAGGTAGATTTGTATGAGTGTTGGAATGCATTGTGCTCAAAACAGTGGTATAAGATACTTCAAGTGCTTAACTTGCTGTCCTTCTGTGCTATAGGTGACTGAAATAAAACTTTAGTTTTCAACAGAAGCTTAGTTAGAAAAGTTTATTCTCATTTTTGCAACTGGTTTAGTTTGTCATTGGTATCTTCTTCCTTTTTTGACTTATACACCTCTGAATTACATCTGGCTTTTGTATCTTTCTAGCACAACTTCTGAAGCATAACACAAGAATAAGGAAAAAAGGGGCAGACCTTGGTGAACTGCAGAGTGCCATTGAATCTATAAAGGAAACGCAAGAAGAAATTAAAAGGTAGTACTAAATTAAACACTTTAAAATGGCATAGAACATACTAATTTTCTATCTTTTTTTCCTTGGAGGCTGGTATGTATCTTTCTGCTTTAGAACCTTGATGTCTTTAAACTGTCCTCCTTCCCAAGTTTTGATTGCTCATTGATGTTTCAGAATTTTCCTCAAAACCCATCTTCTGTATGAAGCCCTAACACACTAGAAAATGCCAAATTGTCTAGAATGTCATTTACAGGATATTATTTTCTATTTTACAGGGACATTATGGCTCTGAGAAACAGAGTCACTTCTAATACACCACCTGTGGACTACCATTTCTTGCAGTTTAAGCACTATGTCTTCATTTCAGTCATGGTTCTGCTACAGCTTGCCATTAATTTCTTGTTCAAATAGGAAGTGTGAACAAGGGCCTTTCTGAACTGGAATGATCAAACTGTTACTGGGGACCATATTTTAAGTCAGACTTTAAATGATGCAATATTATCTAAAAGAGCCCTGTAGCAACAGCTTACAGAACTTTGCCTCAGCATCCATGGTTCAGAATCATACTCCCCATCTACCCAGTTGAAGTAAGAATTGTGTAAGTGCCAGTACACTCTTGCTCCTGGTGTGTGCCTCTGTCTCACATATGACATCAGCCTTGTGTTTTCTATTACGTCATACGCTGTACTGATGAATCTTCACCACAGACTAGATGAAATTGAGAATTCAGAGGTCAGACGTTGTAGGTAGGATGCAATTCCTGTTATGGTAGAATGATAAACAAGCATACTTTGTTACATTTAACCTTCCCATTTTTGTAAAGAAGGAACTTTTGAAGTAGCCAACCGTTTTTGTAAATGGCATTGAGTGTTTGGAAGTAAACTTTTGTGTAAGGTCAAACAAATACATTATTATACAAAGATAATGAATGTTAGGAACTAGCAGAAAGCTGACGTCTTTGGGAATTCTGCAGTGTGATGTCCTTGATTTGTTTTGGAAGTATGAGTTTTTATCCTGAATTATTACTACAGTGGCTTGTAAGCCAGCTGTTTTATTTTTATAGTTTTAAAATTTCTGATTCTTCATAGAGACATTCCTGCATCTACTGTACAGAGCACCTTTTTAACAGTGCAGCACCCGGGAAGGTACTGTCTTAGTCCACTCTCTCACATGTTGTAAGTATCAAGGATTTATGCTGTGTTTGGAAGTCTTGACAGACCTACAGCTTTGAATTTACGTTTATGCACGGCCTTGTCACAATAAGCAGACAGACTGCTGATTGCAGGACTTTCTTCTTCTATTTGAAACAAAATGTGAAGATGCAGAGGTGTGCTTGGTGTCTAGCTTGACTTGAACCTCCCAAAAGGCAGACGACGTAGAACAGAATTCGGGCACCATCATGAGCTCACTTGCAAACGAAAATGTGCATGTTTACAAGGGGAAAGTCTTCAGAAGTCGTGGGATGGCTGACAACACACATATCAAAGCAAATGAGAGTGAAACCCTAAGTCTTTCTTAAATTCCTCCTTACTGCAGTATATACTACCTAGCAGAACACACGGATGCACCTATTCATTATGCTGTAGCTATACTTATTAATGTGAAGCTCAAGTTTCAGTTTAAAACCAGGGTTTCTAACATTTTTGTTTGAAGAAATATATGCATGTATAGAACTTGTACAATTCAAGCAAAAAAGTTTAGTGCCAGTGTTTATCTGGTGAATTCCTTAGGCCAGTCAAGCATACCAAGTAAAAAAGGGGCTGTAATATTGTAGAGGTACTCTCAGTAACCCAGATGAGGCAACAGGAGGATGGGTGGCACAATGCAAAGGGCAGCCAAGTTTGTTTTTAGAGGATCTGCTCAGAAATCAAATTATCCCAGGCAGTGCAACAGTTCAGGGGCCACATTTGGCTTTTTGCTATGGCCTGGTTACCCCTCTTCTCTTGGGTAGCCTCCCTAACTCTCTGTTCTGCATCAGTCTCACTAGTATTTAGTAAAATACTATTTAGTTGTTTATTCGTCTACATCATACATCACTGTGGCTGATACCTTCACACACCTCCCCTCTACCATTCCTTTATGTATGTTTAAGCAAGAACCATAAAAGTTTCTTGCTTAAGAACATAAGTTTCTTGCTTAAGCAGTCAACTTCAGCTTATTTCTTACAGCTGCATATTAGCATAATTTGGTCTTGAGTAATTTTCTGCCATGTGGTACCTTAACGAGAGTGATCTTGCATAGGTGGGCAAGACCAAACTCGACTGGCTAGAGAATGAAAGATATCTGCATTATATCTACAGCTGATGAGGTAAAATTTGTTAATGTTCAAAGTCCCCAAGTTAAGTCTCTAAACAGAAACTGAAGTCATTAGCCATGTATGAAGTGGCATAAAGAAAGCAGAATATTACAGAATTAATGTTCTCAGCCTGGAATTTGGCCATTCATTATCACATTCAGATGTCGAAGCTTTACATGTCTTAAGATCCATTACAACAGCCTTTAACCATACTCTGTACGAGAGTAATACAAGAAGAAACAAGTGAGAATTTGGGCAGTAACTTCAGTCCCCTAAAATAACACTGCTAAATTTGTGGTGCTGAAACTCTTTGAGTAATAGTTACACCTTTTATCTCCCTTGTAAATAGAAATATCCTTCTGCCCTTTCATGTTGATTTTTTTAATCACTTCTATTCAAGATCAGTTAATAACACAGTCTGCATGTATTTTTACACAGACTGCATGGTAGTAACTGTGCATTTGCCTCAGCCAGCTGGCTGGCAGAATGGTGCTGGACAATGTCAGACTAAATAGATACTCTATGTCTGAAGTTCATATTCAGTTCAAGATAAGTGAACAGAGAAAACACTTGTGCTTATTTTCAACTTATTTTTTTATTCTGTTGTAAAAGCTGTTTTAGTGATGATCCACAAAGGCAAAGGATGTATGATGAAACTTCTGGAAAAGTAACATTGCAGCCTCTGCTCAGCTATGTTAGATAACTAATATTCTGGAAAGTGCATCCAAATCGTAGGAATTCCTGTTTTGCTGGGGTTTGTATGATGTTTCCCCATGTGAATAGAACAAGGAAATCTCTTGCCTGATTTTTACCGTACAGCTTTGTCACAGGCATGTACGAAGCTTTTTCCTCAGCACATCACCATTCTCCTGGTTAAGCATGATGTGTGGCCGATCTTGACTATTATGTACTTGAGACTGAGCTCTGCACACAATTACAAAAATAGGTTGTACAGTTTGCAGATGTGTGAGGGCTGTGACCTCCTCCTAGTTTTTAAAGTGTAAACTGGACCTTGTTTCCACACTTACTTGGGGGTTTTCTTGTACAGGAAATACTTTCAGAACATGTTGCCATGTGCTTTTGTTGAGTTTGGTTTGTTTGTTGGGTTTTTTCAAATGCACTCTAAGCCTTTAATTTGCCATTTAGGTACAGATTGCTTAGTTAGGTAGAGATGACCTAAGGTAAGAAAAAGCAAATATGCCATGTGAAATGTAGCAAGGATCAGTTTCAGCACCAGATAATGTTCTGCATTTCACATGTGGATTCCTTTTAAATTGACAATACATAAATGAGGGTATAGCCTGGTAGTGTCCCCACCTGGCACCCCCAGTTAAATCTCCTAAGTCATTTGAAAGGTTGCCCCGTAAACTGTAACGACGGTGGTTTCTTCCTCCTTTTTTTTTGTTATTTGCTGCCCTCCTGTGCCTTTTGGCAAATTATGTTTTATTTTACTAGACTGGTGTGTATGGAACAGTTTGCATACTGTGTTTTGTATTGTTTCTTAAAGGCTATCACTTTACCACTGTTTGTGTAAATAACGAGGATTCTGTTCATCTGGGAGTTTTAATTACTGTTATTTCAAGGGAATCCTCAGATCACAGAAAATTCAGCAGGTATTCCAGTATTGTAAACAGTGCCTTCTTGATGGGTTTCTTGCTGTTCTGAGACATGTAAAGAAGGTATGTCAAGTTTGTGCCAATATGTAGTATGCGACGTTCTGTGAGGGCTTTTGTGTCGGAAAACTGGCCTTCCCGCTTAGTCAGACTCGGGGGGAAGAACGGCAACTATTAAAACACATTAAATGATTCTTTCTCTCTGGCGAGCCAGGAGTGGAGGATGAGGAGCGTCTGATACAGTGAAGTTGCTGGAATTATAGAAACAGCCATAACAAACCACCACCCTCAAGGGCAGATTATTTCGGCTTTTTACTGTTAACGTGCCCGCTGCGGTTGCACTGCCCCCGCCCTGCCCCGGCCTTTCCCTTCGCCAAGCGGGAACGTCAGTCTCCGCGACACGGAGCCCACCCTTTCCATGTGTTTCTGCCGCCGTTACCGCGCTGTACGTCGCTGGGGCTCGCGGTTTGTTGAAGGCGTTTGAACTGTTAAAGTCAATAAAGTCATGTCGCACCTCCGCGCCGCCCTTCCGTCTGCTGCCAAGGCTCGCTCCCTTCTACCCCCGCCGGGCCCAGGTCAAGGTCCCGGCCTCCTTCGCGGCGCCCCATCCCCCGGTGTGCGTGACGCGCGGCGGAAGGGGCGGGGCGGCGCAGAGCGGCGGTTGCCATGGCGCGGCTGCTGGAGCGTCGGTGGCTGGCGCAGGAGGCGGAGGCTGTGGCGGGCGCTGTGCGCGGGGCCCTGGGGCCGCGGGGCGGGCGGGCGCTCCTGGTGCGGGCCACCGGGGAGGCGGTGCTCACGCGGGACGGGAGGCGCCTGCTCGAGGCGCTCAGCCTGGAGCCGCCGACGGCCAGGTACGGGGCGGGGCGGGGCCGGGGCGGGACGGGGGAGCGCGGTCCCGTTAACAGCCACTGTACCCGCAGGATGATGGTGGCGTGTGCCTGCAGCTACCGCGCCGCGACGGGGGACGGCGCTAAGACGTTCGTTATATTGCTGGCCGGCGTGCTGCGAGGCCTGTGCGCGGCGGGCGGCGGCCTGCGGCGGGCGCTGCAGGCCTTCGAAGCGCAGGTGCTGGAGCGGGCCATGGCGCTGGGCGTGCGGCGGCACCTCCTGACGGCGCTGGCCGGGCGGGAGGAGGAGGCTGAGGCGGCCGGCCTGGAGGCGCTGCTGGAGGCCTACCTGGCCGGGCGGCTGGGGCCGGGCGAGCGGCGGCACCTGGCGTGGCTTTGCTCCGAGTACTATTGCCGCTGCTGCCCGGCCGCCGCCACCCGCCCGCAGGCGCTGCGCCTCCTCGGCCGTCGGTTCGCGGAGCTGCACGCCGCAGTGGCCGGCCTCCCCGTGGCGAGCTCTAGGGTCCTGCCCGGGCTCGTATTCCGCAGGGACTTCGCGACCTATTGCCCGGCAGGAGGGGAGCTGCGGGCCGTGCTCATCACCGAGCCCCTCCGACCCGCCCTCTCGGCCCCCGGCGTTGAGTTTGTTGTCGACTCCGAGGGTCAGTATCACGCTTCCCTGCAGTGGATCACAAGGAGGGCAGAGGCCTTAATGAAACACTTGCGGAACAACAACATTAAACTGTTACTGTCGAGTGTGAAGCAGGAGGAAGTAGTTATTTACTATGCGAAATTATACGGTATATCTGTGGTAGAGTGCTTATCATCGGAAGAAATGGCCCTTATTTGTGAAATTACAGGAGTATCACCTTGTGCACCTTTTGGTGATAACATGCGCGGGGAAATCACGGAAACCGCAATGGCAACATTTTGCCAGCCCTTGCTGCTTGGCTCAAAGAGATGCGTTCACATTGGCTTTACCAGTGTGTGCACCTTTCAGCCCCATTGCCTCATTCTTTGTGGGCCAGTCGATAGTGTTAATGAGCAACACGCTGCAGCTTTACAAGAGGCATTTATAATGCTGCAGCAGCTATTTAAAACAGTTGAACAGAGGGAGGACTACAAAGCAGAAGGTGAAAGCCAGAGTGAAGCCTCAGGTGTTTGCAGTTGGCATTTTTCAGATACTCAGATGCAACTTGCAATAGAAAATAATTGTTGTAACAGTACTCAGGTTTCTGAAGGTCAATCAAAAGCACATAGGGATGAAGCAGACACACAGGTTGTAGACCCAGGTTCGCAGGTATGTGATAATCCAGTGTATGTGCAAACAGACTTGCAAATACCCTCAAATCCCATCTTGCGCATCAAGGAATTAAGTGGTGCCACTGAAGGAGATGGCTCTTCACGAGGTGTACAGAAACCGCATGCAAAATGTGAGCATTTGGGTGCCGTGCACGAGAACTGTAAAAATGATTCACTTGTGGACAGTCAAAAGCAGCAGAGCACTGCTGTATTTGCATGTAATGCTAATGCAGGCACTGCATGTGAAAGTCTAGATGTTGGTAAAGACCTAGAGAAAACCAGTTGCAATGTAGTCCCATTAGAACATGGAAAGAGTTGTGTAAGTACTGCACAGAATTATTCTGGCTCTCTCATAAAAGCAGGATCAGTTTTGCCAGTAGGAGGTTTCTTTGAAGTCCTGTTACATTATTATATTCAGTACTATGCAAAACAGTTTCAGCAGTCAGAGGTAGCTGTTGTGTCTAATATAGTTGCTGATGCTCTGCTAAGTATTCCCAAGTCCTTGTACGGGTCAACAGAACGAAACAGCTTTAACAAATTCTATTTCAGAGCCATAAATGCACTCAGAAAAAATGAGCCACTGCCTATGAATGGGAAAGGCTTAGAATCAGTGTATTGCAAATACCACTTAGTCATCTCAGTTCTTCATTGTGTTACAGAACTGCTCTCCATAGATTTAATAATTGGTATTAAGCGGCCACTGCAAAAAGCTGAGGATTATGACTCAGAGAATGACTTCTGAAACCTCTTAATAAAGAATGTTTTTCCTTATGTGTTTTTCCTGTGCCATCTTGTCAAAAGGTTGTGTCTCAAAGTCAGTGCTACAGAATGAAAAATACCTTTTTAGACCCAGAGGCCTAACGTGCTGCTTTCTTCTAAGAAGAAAAGGAAGAGAAAGGCTCTCCAGCTGAGATTTGTGGAAAACTGGGTTGTGTGCTTGCAAGTTATAAGCGAGGGGGGATTTTTTAGCCTTCGTAATAGGCTGGATTGAATGTTACTTTAAATAAAACTATTTTTGTATATATTGTGGTTTCAGATGTAATGGGAAAAATAGAACTGTTGTTGGTCTGTTCAGTGTAGGACAGGCAGAGGTAGGCCACTGCAGCATATCCCAGTGAAGAATTTTCTCATCTGACAGACGATGCAGCATTTGTATCCTTCATTGAGTTTGCTTCAGTCAGTCTACTAGAGATAATAATTTCATATTGTGACTGGCTGGCATTTGCTCTGGCAAATTAGTTTGTGTGACATTACTTAGTACAACTATTAATTTCAGCTATGCTGGGATGAGTTGTGGTGTTACTATCAAAGGCTGTGTGAAAGTTTGCATAATGCAGTTTTGTGTGAAAAACCTGAGGTGATTTTTCAGTTCAGACTTTGGCCATTCAGGATTTTACCGTGGCTTTGTTTGTTTTCTTTTCCTCCTCCTTTTTTCCCCCCAAGATTTCCACCCTCATAAGAGTTTCTTTCAGTTCTGTATCACCTGGATGTCAATACACCTCCCTTTCTGTTGTGTCTTAACAACTACAGGTTTGGTGGGGGAGGCTTTTGAGGTACTGAACAGTTGCAGCTGATAACGGTATCGCCTTGGTTCTCTGTGCCATTGCCAATACTGAGTAATGCTTAGAATAACTGGGGTTTTTAGTCTGCCATTAAATACAATGTAGTGATGGTATTTAAAATTCACAGACACAAATCATGGTATCCCTGAGATGATTACAGCTATCAGATTTTTTTTAATCCCTATTCATTTATGCTGTTGCTTTCCCTATTTTGGTTTCTTCAGAAGAGTCTATCTGCTATCTGCCAAGTTTTTTCAGTCATTCTGGCAGAAATGCTTTGAGTACAACTTTCTGTTGAAAGTTTATGTCTGTTCTTAGTAATATAAAATACTGTCTTTTTTTCCTCACCAGTATGTTCCTGCAGACATCTGCATAATAAAACAATGAAAATCACTAGAGTAATGTCTTTAGGGAAGGACTAGGGACAGAAATTCCTAGTTTTTAGAATTATTTTTGGTGGATACAGAGGTAGAAGAGAACTAAACACAGAGGATAAGAAAACCCCATTCTTGCTGTTACCACATGCATTTGGTAGCTCCTTAGTGTGACAGGTTCAGTATGACTGAAAAGGAATCTCCATTGTGGAAGAACTGGAGTTTAAGGGCTGTTGTTTGGTGAGTTTCCACCAGCCCTGGCACTTCAGCAGCCACTTGGGTTCTGTATTTTGATGTCCTAATGAGCTGCCAAGACAGTTCTGCTCTTGCACAATTTCTGCATACTCTACAAACTGCTGACCAACTTGCTGGCCAAAGATTAATGATTTGCACTGTGGTAGTCTAATGACTGCGGCACACATAAAACCTGGCAGCAGTGATGGTTGTCTGCAGAAGATGCTTTTGTGTGCTGAAGCAAGGTGCTCTCTAAATACAGGTGCAATAAAGAGAATAATGTATCGCTGCACATTATTTTATACTGCTTGCACATTGCACACTTTAATATTTACTGCAGTTTCTTGAAAAAGGCTGACCCAAAACTACTTTCTGTGAATGGCCTATTTGTTTGATTTAAATTGTGTCATTGAGAAGTGAGTCCAAAAGTTTTATCATACCCAAATCTCTTAGGTTTTGTGTGCCAGAGATACAAGAGAGAATTTGAAAATGACAGTTCTATAAAACTTCTTTTTCTGACCTGTTTCTGGTGAAACCTCTCAGGTCTGAAGGTTCATTGAGTCAGGTTATACACCTTTGACTTCTCTGTCCTTTTATATTGTGTGAATGATCAGGTTTCCCTTTTGAAGTACTAGTTCCCTGTTTTTTGTAAACTGAGAATGTGGCACACCTTTCCCTTGGAGAGGAATGTCCCTTGTTTGTGCTGAACTGCTGGGGTAGATGCTTGTTCAGGACATGGCTCTTTGGTTTCCAGTCCTGGAGTCTAAGCACATTACAAAATGTGCACGAAGTAAAGGGAGAAAACAGGCATTAAGAGTCTCTGGGGAGAAGAGCAGATTTACTTCTGGATTCAGGGTTTTCTTATCTTTGTGAATCTTCTCCAGTAATTAGCCTGGAAGTGTAATCATCATCTAATCTTAGAAAATATTTTGGGTTCACTGTTGTCCCATCTACTCCTTAAGAGAAAGGCTGTTTATAGCCCTGAGAAGTGGCACAGTCTGCATTCTGGGCTGTGGCTCAGGTGCTGTCCCTGCTCTTTCTCCTCTGCTGATGATTCTGCCCTGCTTCACCAGCTGCCCCTGTGTTGCAGAGGCTGTGGTTACCCAGCCAACCCTACTCAGGCTGTTACTGCTCATTGGTGTGCGATTCTTTCATGTCATCTTGCAGCTACCCCAAATCTTACAGCTAACTACTAAAGTAGCTTGCCCTTTGATAGGTAATGTAGGGACAATGCTAAGAGTGATCTCTTGACAGAGTGGCAGGGACAAAGGGTTACCTGAGGCATCTTTGGAGGATATGTTTACTCAGTCAAAACCGCAGGGAGCGCTGTGTTTGGGCATGCACTAAGGTTGTAAAAGCCTACAGGTTTTTCTTCTTGAGCTGTTTCACAGAGATTGTTTCTATTTTGTGCTATTATTCTATTATTTTTATAGTCGTAAGTATGGATTGGCTTCCACGCAAAGTGAATGTTGAGTAGATGTGGACCTGTATGTATGTGCATGTGGACTTGGGTCCAAACTTGAAATACCATGTGAAGTGTGGGGATACTGAGGTTAATAACCTAAAATTGAAAGAATGGTTTTAAAGAAATCATACTGATGTCGAACTCTCCTTTCTGCAGTCCTTAGCAAACCTATATTCTACCACACGTGATATGCATCAGAATGTTTTGAAGGCGCTCAGCCCCAAGGAGTGTAGGTGTATTTTAGGCAAGGTGATCCCATTTGTCAGGAAGCAAATTCACATATACAGGCAGGTAGGTTGGGGGGGGGGGGTGTTTAATTAAAACAACAGGTTTTAAAATGTATGTGTGGTAATATACAGTGAAACTAGATTGACAGTGCATCCTGCACACAGCTCTTGAGAATGAGAATAATCTATTTGCATGACGAATATGCGCTATTTTTACTTGTTGATTTGGTGGGGGTCAGGTCTCAACAGACTTACAAAGTGACAGGACAGCACTGAGCCAGCCTCCATTAACCAGCACTCCTCCAGCTGCCTTTCCACATTTCCTGACCCCAGCATCCCATTGCCTAACATCTTCCCAGGTCCTTCTCATCAGTCTCCAGCGTCACCAGCTCCCTGTTTACCAAATAGGTATTGCTAAAGTTCTTTAATATTATGCAACCTGAGTATGGCCTTATATTTTTCCTCCATGTTTAGTTGATTGCTTACTGTTAGTGGTTTTGGCAGCTATACAGAGAGTATTGCTAATAGGACAGTCACAACAAAGAATGTTATTCTGTAGTGTCACAAATCACACACTACTGAAACATGTTTGCAAGAGGGAGTAGGGGAATACACTACTTCGTTTAGGAGCATTACTGGGCTAGTGGCATGGGTCTGGTAATTTTATATTGTTTCTGTTGTTAAAACTGTCTTTTTCCAGCGCCCACAGGTTCGTAATTAACATTACCACAGGAGATGAAGGAAGATGAAACTCTTCACTTGCATATATCTCCTGGACTCCACTAGAACTGCATTCATCTGAGGCTGCACTTAGTTTGCTCTTTGTTATGTAACCCCTCTGATGTTAGAGGTAGACACTTCCATTTTAGATTACTAAATTTATTTCTATGTTTGTTTAGGTTAATCTGTCCTCTTGTGTATTTTTTGGCAAGACTCCTTTAAATCTCAAGAGAGAAACTATTTCAGTGTTCAGCTGCAATAACCTCTTTAGTTTAATTATTTTGAAATCAAAGAAACCTTTTTATTGTCACCAGGAAACCCAGAGATAAGCACTTGTTTTATTTACTATACTATTTATTGCATTATTGATATTAAGACTGAACAAATTAAGACAGTAATGTCTTGATTTATAAACAGTAGCTTTGGAAATGCATTGGCCATAATTAACACATATAATTTTACAGTACCATTTTGTGTAAAGCATCATTTGTATTCTGTTTATGAGACTAGAAATAGATGTTTGGATCTAGGATTACACAAATTACTACCCTCTAAGAATATTAAACTAATAATTGGTTCCAGAAATGAGAATTTTAATTTTAGCATTCCAAAACTAACAATAACGATGGCAAAAATGTAGTAGATTTAATATGCAGTAACTCCTTCTCTATTATATGATTCAATAGAAGAGTAGACTTTGGAAGAGGAATTTATTCCTGTGATAGAGCAGTGCACTCTCTTTAAAAACTGGCCTGGCATGAAGAATACAGAATAGTTTTCTGTAGGAAAACCATTGCTGCAGGTTAAGCAGTTTATTTCTCATTAAACGGCCATCAGATCAAACAACTGTTACACTGAGGCTTTGGTTCGGTGCAGGATTAAGGCCATATCAAAAATATTGCTTCCTGTGTGGCTGCACACTAGACCGTTGTTTTACTGAACAATATCTCTAACCTGTGCTTATTTTGAGATTCCCAGTAAAACAGTCCAGCAGGGGGGTTTATCCTTTTGATGAAAATCATGACCTACTTTCAGGGAGCATCTTCATTTTCCAGGATAAGCATCTGATTAAATATTACCTTAAAATGTGAATGCAGAGAGTGAGCACATGGCAGGGATTTCTCTGGGTATGTGGGGGAAAGGCAGCTCCAGATGAGAGTTATGTTCGTTGACATTTTAACGTTAGGTTTGATGCATGTCTGATATCATGGATGAGGATTATATCTAGGGCAAATGAACTGCATGGGATCTGTTTCCTAAACCCAGAAATACTCTTAGGTTCTTTATTACTGATGCAGTACTTTAAAAAGTACAGAATAGTTAACACAGTGCTGCAAAAAAATGTAATGTTATCAGTGTTGACTGTATTTGAGATGTTTATTGCCATGAGGGTTTTCTAATGTACAGTTTAGGGAGTACAGTCCTGAGGACCCTTCTGCAAGGCTGCTTCTGCAATTCCTGTTTTGATACCAGGGGTTACTCTGCCCTTGCACTCTAGCAGGCGTCTGTTGCCTTGCTGTTAAGTTTTTCTAGTATCTGTATCTTGAAGAAGTCTGTTGTTTCAGTGTGATCAGTGGACTTTTAATTCCTAGAACAAAGTAAAAGGCAGCTTACTTAATTCTGTGATTGATTAATTCATGTTTGTGAAACCTTCAGATCCTCTGCTTCCTGTCTTGGGTCTCCAAATAATGTACTGCTGGACTACCTCCTCACCAGGTTCACTCTGGTGATACTTAGGTACTGAAAACAAAAGCTGTCCAGTCACACATAAGAGGGGTCCTACTCTGCCAATCTTATATATGATACAGTTCAGCTTACGGTAGTGTTTATGGATGAAACTGGGCAGCTCGGTAAGCTTTGCAAGGTGTGATGTAGGTAAGTGGAGGGGGTTTGTGGCATTTCCACCTACATATAGTACAGCAAGTATTGGAAATAACCTTTCTTACAGTCTGAGACATCTTTATCACCTTTCAGTGGGACACTTTCTAAGCTTCAGTAGTTATTAGCAAGTATCATCAGCACCATTTGTTCTAGGACTCCCCTCTATTTCAAGAGCTTTCTGCCTTGGCCATAATCCTCAGTGTTGCAGAAGATACACGGCTTGGATCTACAAAGAGGAACCAATCTGTAATCAGGCAGGAAGCAGGGAATTTTCTCCTCCTGTTTCATTGCTTCTACTCTGCTTGACTGCAGTGCTCATGAGACAGTGTAATACATTAATAACTCTATGGCTGTGTGGGTGGCAAGAAGGAGGGACAAGAATAAAGGAGACGGGAGATAAGAAGACCCCGATCAAAAAGAAATGAGGGAAAAACATGAAAGCTGAATGGTGAATAGAGCACAGAGAAGGACTGCTGTGTAGATGGAAAAATATAAAGACTCAGATACATTAATGGGAAGAAGCAGCCCCAGCTTCCACATGTTCCTCCCTGCAGATGCAGTAGCAGAGGGAAAACAGTAAGTTCTGTTCCCACCTCGGAAGTGTGACCAAAGATGGTTGCCAAATGAAGGAAATAAAATCCATGAAACATTTTCTCCTGTACTGGTGTAGGAGATGGTGACCTGGAAGGGTGCTGGGAGCTGTGGAGACAGCCTGTCTGCCTATCCCAAGGCCGTCTGGGCTGTAAACTTGTGACAGCCTGAGATAACGATTCACATTTCTGTTCCCAGAGCTCTAGGGGTGGATGCAGAAATTACTGGGTGTGGATTACATTTACTTAGATAGCACATCTTGCCTTGCTGGCCTGAGCCTCCGGAATGTGCTTTGATCCTTAGGTACTTCCAAGATGCGGGCTGGAGTCATCAATAATACTGTGTTTCGCTGCACAGTCTCAGTGGTGAAGCGTTCTGGGCTTGAGCTTGTCTGGTTATTTGTACCAGGGGAGTATGGCACAAGTTCATGTTACAGGTCATGCAGTGAATAATGCTGGAGCGTTAACGGGAGGCTGCTGGGTTTGGTGCTTTGAAAAGAATTGTATGAACTCCTATTGCAGTCATAAATATCATTGATAAATTTGCCATCTGCTAGGCCTTAGATGATTAATCTAAATTTACTGGTGTTAAAGCACAGAAAGCCTGTCTAGGACCTCTAAGGTTACTTTTCACAGTGAAATATAACAGAGGTTCAGTGCTTTTAGCCTCCTTTATTGAATTGTAGAGAAAAATTAATTTTCTTGTCTAGTTCTGACTTTACATAAGACTGAAAAGTTTCAGGAAGAACACTAAAAATCATAGATTTCCAGCATCTCAAGTACTTCTCTTACTTAAACACACTCTTAATACTCAAATACATCTCTTACTGATAGTATTGTTTAATAGCTAGCACTCATGACCATGAGAAAGGTCTCTCCCACTGAAAACAGCAGGTTTCTACTTCAGACCCCAAACCTCTAATCCAAACATACTCAGCTGTAGGGTTTTGTAAATATGAGTAATACCTGATTTTAAAAGCTCTTTGTTGATTCAGTAACTGCCTGACATTGGCTGTAACATTTTAACTGCAAGGGTCATGTGGCGAACATCTCGGAATGTCTTATTACTATGAACCACTGGGGATAACCGGAAGACTTTTTTCTTCTAGAGTTTTATAGCGATGTATGCGCGGGGTTAGGATTGGGGCCTGGACCAGTAGCATCTGCAAACTGTGTTTAGTATCTCATAAATTGTACAGCTTTGTAACAATTCTACCTTTAAATTTGGGCAGTGCTCAGGTTTATACCAAAGTCTGAATCTGTATTGAAATGCAGAGAAATAAATTTCTCATCATTATTCCTTCTGGGTTCCTGTTGTCAGAATGAGTGGGTGTTCACATCAGAAGGTAGAATAAATGCCACCGCCTTGAAATGCTGCCTCTACAGCTCCTCATGATATTACACTTGTCATTGTGAGCTTTCTAAATGCTCCAGTTTTGAGCTTGGAATAAATTTATTCCGCTCGTAAAAACACCCACATCTGCAGGAAAGAATAGGTGTGTGTGCCTTCCTTCAGTTTCCACAGTGTGACAAGTGTTTTCCCTCCCTCATTCTCCTCCCTTGCACTGTTTTGATGTGCCATGTGACACCGGCCATTATTTATCTATTTTTTCCTCAAGGCTGAGACTTGTCACAATTTGTTAAAATTGTAGATGCCGGAATTTCTCTTGACTTACTTACTTCCTATCTATTGACTTCCTGCCTATCTATTCGCTTACTGCTAATCTATTCACATAGGTTTTAATCACCCTGCTCAAAAACTATTTGAAGAGTCACCCAGTGATTCAGTAGAGAAGAGCAAACATGAATATTCAATGTAAGGAAGGCAAATGCTGAGGACTTGTCAAACTTCTTACAGTAACAAACAGCAAAACATTAATACCTTAGAGTCAATAACTGGATTCTCCTCAAATTGTTTTGTTTAACAGAAATTTCCAGGATAGCTCTATAGTTGGACAGTTGTTAGTATGTCATAGGAATAGCTGTTCAATGTCCTGGCATAAAGACATCAGCTAGAGAAAGAGGCAGAGATTAAGACCCCAGGGTTTTATCATCACTGGGACTGATTTAGAGCAAAGCCTGTAGTAAGTCACTTAATGCCTGTATGATTAATTTTCCAACATGAGATAGATGGGCTTCATATTCATAAAGGTTTCAGGCTGTGCTTTAAATCTCTCAGAATCCAAGGATCACAGAATCACAGAACAGTCTGGGTGGGAAGGGACCTTTAAAGCTCATCCAGTCCCAACCCCCTGCCATGGGCATGGGCACCTTCCAATAGACCAGATTTGCTCCAAGCCCTGTCCAACCTGGCCTTGAGCACTGCCAGGGATGGGGCAGCCACAGCTTCTCTTGGCCATCTGTGCCAGCGCCTCACCACCTTCACAGTGAAGGGCTTCTTCCTAATATGTGATCTGAATCTCTCCTCTTTCAGTTTATAGCCACTGCCACTTGTCCTATCCCTATGTGCCCTTGTAAAAAGTCCCTGACAGCTGATGGCATGGCACAGCAATTTGCCTGCAGTGAGCCTTGCTGGAACCCATCACCACCTGCAGAAGTGCTGTAAGGAGCAGGTTCAGCGCCTTGTTGCTTTTTTATCTAAACCTTTATGCCAACCATCTAAAGGTGCCAGGCACTTACAGTCAGTAAAGAATAGCGTTACTTTTGGAGAGCTAATCAGTGGGAGACTGGTCTTGAGGACACTACACACCATCTTTGTGGCCATGCAACTGCACTTCCTCAGCCTACATGACTGTCCAGAGCTCCATCATGGTATGTGTGTAGTGTAAGGGTGTACAGCTCAGTTATATGAGCTCCACAGCCAACCAACTATGATTCTTGTCATGCAGCCTGGCACCAGCTCTGTCTCCTAAAAGCAGTGGAGGAAAAATGTGTGGAAAACCACTTGCTTGGGAAGGTCTCTCTTCTTCCCATGCAGCCATATTATTGCTGTATTAGTTCCTTAATCCAAGTCAAGACTAATTTTTAAGGGAACAACACATGCCAAATTGTTATCTAGTGTGCCATTTGGTTTGCTAGGAGAGAGTGTTAAGTGTGCAGCGGACTTCCACGTAATGCTGGATGATTATATTAGCATAAAACACATAGAGATGGAGTGCTTTTATTGGATTATGCGTGTCATGTACTTCCAAGATGTGCTTCTGTTAATCACCAGCACAGGGAAAAATGTGATTCTCCTTTGACTGCTAAATTTGAACATCCTTCATGAAACAGTCTGTGTTTTAGAAGACTTATTACTGCCATTAAAATAATGAGTCCAACACCTACAGGTTTGTCATTTATCTATGGAATTTTGCTTCTTTACCCTTGGGTATCGCAGATGACATCTTTCTTCAAAAGACTTGAAACTTTGTGTTTACGCTGGTGATGGGTCCAACCCAAACCTCTCAGTCAAAGTAAGGTACTTACCTGGGATCCTAACCCACAGCTTTTTCAGTGTTGATGCATCAGTCCTAATGTACACAGGAGAAAAAAGTAATTTGCTTGGGAGACAGCTGTGCAATGCCTAATAAAGAGAGTGTCGTTTCTATGGCAATTCTTGCACTCTGAATGTGTGGAGTAGTAGATGTTTGCTCAGAGGCTCGGATATATCAGTTGTAATCGGGCTGTTAGGATGCTCTGACTTTGAACTTAGATTTCCACAGGTAACTTGACAGAGCGTCCTTGCAGCAAGGCAGAGGAGAGCGGTATGACTGTATTAAAAAGCTGACTAATTATCCTGAAGGTTATATGGGAGAGTCAGAGAGAACTGAAACATGTGCTGTTAGCAACTGAAACCCCAATTTTCTGTGAAAAGAAAAAGATGTTCATGCATGTTGATGCATAAAACAAGCAACAGATTTTGGTTAAAATCCAACTGCTGCTGCAAAGGAGATTGACTGGAGAACCACAACCACACCGGTGCGCGAGTGACATGAAATGTCAAAGCTTTGATGGAACTGGGATGGAACACGTTTTCCTTGGCTTTGCTGTGCCCAGCAGGAACAGGCTGGCCTCATGCCCTGGGCTGTATGTGGCTGGAAAGCTGGCTTGCCTTACTGCCTGCTGGAAGAAGTCACTTGCAGTGATCTGTCCTAATACATCAAAATCAAATTCCAGAGCACAAATGGAACAGATACAGAGCCCTGGAGCTTGAACTCTCCTGCACACTTGGTGAAACTGAGACCTCTCTTAGGTTATAAGTTTTGTTCATTTGTTTCTTAAGTTCCAGGTACTCCACAGAACATGGGCTCCTGCAGGACGGAGGTTTGAAGGGTTCAGGTTTGTGAGGCAAGGGACGATCCTGAGCTGAACTGATGGAATGCTCGCATTGACTCCCCGGGTTTGAGTTCAGACTGTAAGTGATGTGAAATGGGAATAGGTGGGTTGGGCTGAGGGAGCCTATTTACATTTGTCTCCGGTTTCACTGAGAGCACCGTGCCTGTTTAGCCTATCTGCTGTCTGCAAGGCAATCACTCCCAGTTCCCGCTGAGCAGCCAGAGCTGCAGGAGCCAGAACTGGCCATCTTCCAGAGGAGAGCCTACCAGTGCTCCTGTGATGCAGCAGCCTCCCTTGCCAAGGCTGGCAGATTCTCTCTGACTGCTACACACAGCTCCAGAAAACCTTCCAGAGAAATTAAAAAACCCCAGCAACAGCATTAGTAATAAGAACAGATGTTGACCTCCGATGCTGCATCTGCTTCAGGTATCCTGGATGCTCCTTATGCAAAAGCAGTTTAAGCACATTTATACCAAACAAACCTAACTTCTTTCTGCCTCTTGTTTTACCCCAGATGAAGGGAATCCTCTTTCTTTTCTCTTTCCCTGGAGGGCCTTCTTCCTATCCCAGACACTGCATCACAGAATCACAGAATCCCAGGTTGAAAGGGACCTCAGGGGTCATCTGGTCCAACCTTTCTAGGCAAAATATAACCTGGACTAGATGTCCTAGCACCCTGCCCAGCTGGAAGTGTCCAATGGTGGGGAATTCACCACTTCCCTGGGGAGATTATTCCAATGGTTGAGTGTTCTCATTGTGAAAAGGTTTCCTCTATTATCCAACTGGAAGTAAAGCTTGTATTCCCAATGGCTGCATAGCAGGCAATTGCACATACAGGTGCACCGTTACAGTTCCTATCTGTGTAAAGTTGTGTCAGAATCATAGAATGGTTTGTGTTGGAAGAGACCTTAAAGATCATCCAGTTCCAACCCCCTGCCAAGGACAGGGCCACCTTCCACTGGACCAGGTTGCTCCAAGCCCTTTCTCCACTGACTTTGTCCACTTTTCTACTTGGTTCATGTACAGCATTTACTTGGTGTCTTTTACTACATGGTGGTCTCTGCGCTGTTGGTGATCACAAGAAACAGCAGAGAAGAAGGTTCCTTCCGTAGGAAAGCCACAGATTAAAAAGAATGGCTCTCCTGGAAGAAGGAGGAGTGGACACCGGAACATTTCATCTCTCTTCATTTGCTAATGTTGTAAAAGTTGGCAGCTCTTTACATTGATGACAGCCTCTGAATTCATCGGATTGGTTTTACTGAGTAGGTAATCTGACAGAATGGTGAAGTTCCTTTGGAAAGAAGGCCACGGTGATATTAAGTTCATCTATAAGTTATAGAGGAAAACACAGCCCATCTGTTACTTGTTTTACTTCAGTGCCTTCTGTTGATACTGAGAGCTCCGAAGAGCTCAACAGTGATTTCAATTACTTGGGTATAAATCCAGAAAATGACAGTGGGGTCGGTCCAGATTTACATAAACATAAATGGGATTTTAAGAAATGGCTGCATAGTTTCCTTTAGATCTAATGATCTTAATTAGCCTCTCGATTCAAGGGTCTAATTTCCACCATGGTTAATGAATTGCACTTATACTTGGTGACTGAATTATCTTGCCATTTTTTGAGGGAATATTCTAAAGCGTCCTAATGAGAAAAGTTCTCCAGCTTTGTTTCTTCCAAGTATGAAGACTAAATATAGTGTGTGTTCCCCAGGAAAATGAGAGTGACAGGGATTAGTGATTCATGAACGACGTGCTCCATTTGCAGTCCTACCAGCACGGAATTCACTGTGGAATGGAGAACATAAAATAGAGCAACTCGGGTGACTTTCATGCATTTAAAACAATGAGGAATGAAGGCTTAATCCAGGCTAAACCTGCGAATGCGCCCTGGGCTTAGTTAACAGAAAGAAATAAGCTGAAAGATGAATTTTAAAAGGCTGGAAAACAATGAATGAAAGTCCCAAAGTATCAGAAGTTGTAGTTGAAGTTGTGTTCTACAGGAAGGCTGTCATTTGCTCAGAGAAGCCTTGTAGAAATCCTCCCCCAGCCTATGGCTTGTATTTGTCAGTGTTTTAAATCCCTGCCAGCCCGTTTTGAGAGCTGGTACATTGTGACCACGAGCAGCCCTTTGAGTCTCCAGGACTTATTAGCAGTTGATCATTTTTACATGGTTATTTCAGTGCTGGGTTGCAGGGTCCCCAGTCCCTTGAGCCTCATTTAGGCAGGGATGCCCTGGCATTTTAAGCTTGATACCATGGGCAGGGGTGGGAAGGAATTGCAGTGCTCATAAGCAAGGTGACTGCATCCTGTGTGTTACGTGTGGAAGAAGGTGGATTTGTGTGGCAGCTGCTGGAGGGGTGTTGAGGTGATGGCAGTGGCTCTGAGTGAGGGTGGCAGAGCATAGTCCATGGAGGAACACTACACCAGGCAAACGCTACCACGTCACACAGCACTCAAATGCTGCAACCACCTTCACGCCTCGCTGTACAGCCCTCCTGCAGTGCCAGCAAAGGAGCAGCAAGCTTCAAATGTCCTGAAATTACCAGGTAAGCTACTGGACCTAGCAACCTCTAAATGACTGGCACATCTCCAGCTCTCGAGATGCATACCGCAAGCCTTCGTTTTGCTGCGTTGTCATAACCCAGTAGCATGAGCAGGAATTGCTGTCCTTCCCAACAGAGGTAATGTGAGTTATCCAACAAAAGTATACTCCTACTCACCGGCTTAAAATACTGCATATCCTCAGAACTGGCCCTTTCCCTAATTGCCGCCTCGTTTTGTTCTCCCCAGCCAGCTTCTCAGAGCACACCCGCTGTTTAAGCCTGCCTCTGTGCATGACTTCAACCCAGTCTTTTTTAATGTCATGCTTCTGGAAAAGGTGAAGTTGATCCAGCTGCACCTCTGGTGACTGTGAACAGGAGAAGGGCGTTTGTTTGGGGGTTTACGTCCTGTTCCCTTACACAAATAACCTTTTAGCAGGTTTGCAACAGTTCCTTAGCGTTTCACTGTGTACCTCCACTTTGTTTCAGGTATAAATGAACCACAGCAGGCGTTTGCTCTACTGCAAAATATCTGATACCCTTAAGTGCTGCAAACAGTTTTGCTGCAGTTCAGTTAAGAATGTACTGTGCTCTAAGTGAGTCAGAGCCCTAGAAATGAGCTGTTACTGAACAGCAGGGTACAAACTCGGCCTTTCTTTGCTCAGCCTGAAGCACATAAAGCCACATATTGCTGGAAATATTTCCCTCTGGCCTTTTCTTCCCTGCAAAAAGGGGTACATTCCTAATGGCTGATAGAGATCCAAACTGCAAATGTATCAAATTGTATTTGCCTCATTTATTGTACCATTTTAATCTGCTGGCTCCTGTGATGCCAATACAAACGAAACCAGCACCCTTCCCCATGCATGGTTTTGTTCTTGGTATACCTGGTGCAGCAGCTGCATCTTTGGAAAACCCCAAAGCCATCTTCTTACATTTAATTTTTTTAACTATTTAACTATGAGGATAAATCTTTACATCTCTTGAGCTGGAATCTGCCAATAACCCCTCCAAAGAGTGTGGCATATGATGAAAACCTCTCCTGGAATTGGCTGCCTTCAGGAGCTTGGCCTGAAGGAGGAGTTGGGCTGGCAACCTGGCCACTGGTACCTGGTGGTGCAGCTGGATCTGGCCGGGGTTGTTTTCCCCTGTTGTTCACTGTATGAGCTGAAGAGAAAGCAGTTGGTATGGTGGATATTTGATTTGCTGCTGTGCTGCATAACCCTTGGCACTAGAAAAGCACAGGGATAGGTTTGCTGCTGAAATTTCCAGCCTTTCCTCTGGCTAAGCCTTGAATTAAGCAGTAGGAGTGTCCTCCGGTATGTGAAATGATGCAACATAGGGAAGGTGGGTTCCAACCGCATTTGTGATGTCTGATGGCAGAAGCCTTGCTGTGCCTCACCTTCCCACCTGGTTGTCCTGATGTTTCTCGCTCCCCCTGCCCAGCCTGCTGCTGGATCCCACCCTGCCTGACCCCACAGCCCACCACCTGAGCCCTCCTCGCCTCCTCTCACAGCCCCTGAAGCAAAGGATCACTGGTCCCACACGTTCTTGTCATTACCTGAAGCTTTGAAAGTGCGAGGGCAGCTCCTGCCGCACCATGAAACTCATGTTTGAGAGGTTGCCACCACAAGCAGCCCTTTGAGTGTCCTGTATCTATAAGCAGTTGGTCATTTTCACATGGTTTTCTTTTAAAACAGATCTCAGTGCTGGGTTGCAGGGTCCCCAGTCCCTCAAGCCTCATTTAGGCAGAGATGCCCTGGACAGGGTGGAAAGGTGGAAAGCCATTAGCCCCAGCTGGCATTTGCCTCCTGCTTTCCTCCAGAGATAGAAGGGCTCCACTAATGGCAAGAAGAGGGCAGCTTCTGGTCGGTTTCCTTACTGTAGCTGTGTCTCTTTTGTCCCACCTCGATCTGGTGAGGCACGAACAAGCAGAGAAGCCCCAGCCGTGCCCTGCAGTATCCCTGCAGGCAGAGGGGAGCCTGCCTGTCCAACCTGTTCAGTTTGCTGGGAAACGATAAACCCACATCCTTCAGGGAGGGAGCTGGGGAGGGCAGCAGGAGAAACCTGGGATCACTCATTGCAGGACAGGCTCCCCTCAGAGCTGGTCAGCCACAGACAAGCCCGCTGTGCTGGCTGCTGAGGCGCTGGCGTGCTGCTCTCTGCCTCATTACCGGCCAACAGATCCATAGGGGATGTCAGGCGCCCCGGTAATTGGGGAACTGCCAAGGGAAAGCTCCACATCAAGGGACGTAGCCTGGGGAGGGTTAGATCCAGGGGTGCTGCTGATGAAAGAGCTGCAGGAACACTGATTCGTCTGCATGCTGGCCACATGCTGAAGCCTCTTAACTTCCTGAGTTGGGGATCAATGCCTCTTGTCATTCCCTTCTCCTGCTGGAGTCCCTGTTCATCGGGGGACATTGGTGTCGTCTGTGTCTCTCTGGTACGTCTCTGTAACCTGGCACACAGCAGCTGGATTTTTGGAAGTAATTAAACTCTTTAATCATAATTACCCGTTTGTTCTGGGCTTTTTGTCTATTCCTCCTGTCTGGATCAGGTATTTTCAGGCAGTGTTCTCCTCCCACCTTGCAATGAAAGGCGTCAGTTGGGCCACTTCTGACCATGTCTAAAGCAGGGTTTGTCCTTTTTACATTATTTGCAATGGACTTACCCTGGGTGAATCTGTGTACCTGGTTTTTGAACCAAGATCAAACCCTTGGGTTTTGCCCACTGAGGCAAAATGCATACAGAGCAGTGATGGGTTGAGTGAAGACCCACTTCCTCTGGTTTAGATGAGCCCAAGTGGTAGGTCGCTTTCTGTGTGTCCCTTCTAGGGGCAGCAAGGATTTTATAGACAATTCCTCCCCTTCATTTCTCATTTCCAAGCAGAGAAGTCTAATCTTTGTCATACAAAGCTTTTATGCACCTCGATATTCATCCCACTCACCTTTTTCTTTATATTTTCTATCTCTGCTATATATGCATACATTTAAAAGAACTGGTCAGAACAGTGCATGATACCTAAGGCATGCACACACACAGGTTCCTGCGGTCACAGATCGGTTCCCCTTGTCAGGACCTACTCTGTGTTGTGCCCTCAGTAGCTGTAAGGGCAGATGCCAGTGCGGTGCATGGCAGAATTCAGAGAAGCCAGTGGCTGTGATTGCCCAGCAGCACTGGTACGCAGCCCCGGTGCTCGGGTGACTTATCACCTTCCAGAGAGGATGGAACAAAGATGTCACACATGGTCCTTTGTCCTTGTGCTCTCTGGGAGGAGTACAGCCCAGATGAGCTTGTGACATGATGGTGAAGTCCCTCTGGCCCATACTTGAAATGGAGATATGTGATCTGGACAGGAGCCAACTAGTGCTGCCAGTTCCAGTTCTCTGATCTCATCTTGAAATGATTATGATGCTGAGGAAAAGAAACCTGGAGAAGAGAAGGCTGTGGGGAGACCTTATTGCAGCCTTTCAATACCTTAAGGAAAATCTGGAGAGGGACATTTTACAAGGGCATGTAATGACAGGACAAGGGGGAATGGCTTTAAACTGACAGAGGGTAGATTTAGATGAGATCTGATGAAGAAGTTCTTCACTGTGAGGGTCTGTGGCTGCCCCATCCCTGGCAGTGTTCAAGGCCAGATTGGACAGGGCTTGGAGCAACTTGCTCTAGTGGAAGGTGTCCCTGCCCATGGCAGGGGTTTGGAACTGGATGATCCTTAAGGTCCCTTCCAACCCAAACTGTCCTACAATTCCATAATTCTATGGCAAACTGCTCTCTGTGCACACTGATGCAGCCTGGCTCGGCAGTGTGGGTTGTGTCAGTGGGAGCACAGCTCACAGCCTAACCCGTGCAGCCTGTAGAGTGAAACCAGCCCAGCAGACAGGGCAAACCGAGAGCAGCTCAGGGACAAGGATTTGTCATGGCTATAACACCGAGCTGGCAGGCAACCCACTGCAGTGCAAGTGGTTTTGCAGGAAGAGCCAGGGTTTGCTCACAGACCTTCAACAGGAGCTCTGAGCCAACGTGGTGCCTGCGCTCTCAGCCTCCCGACCGACTGGTCTGTGGTGAGAACTGCACCGTATTCTCCCCAGCCTGCCCCTTCAACCAAGCCCTTTCTGAGCATTTCTGGGACACCCGGACCCCTTCTCAACACTGCCACCTAAAGCGCTTTCAAGAAGGCTCTGCCAGGAAGGTCTGGGTTGCCCATGACTCATCCAGCAGCCCCTGGGATGAGAGAGACACCTCTGAAGGGTGGCTTTGTCCCACAGAGCTGAATTCACCTCTTGAGGTGTCCCCTCTCTCCCCAGCCTCAGGAGGTTAGACCTCCTAGCTGGGTATCTGGTGCCTGATAGCAGGTGGGATGAATTCAGGCTTTTCCTGAGTGCCAGAGAGAGAATTGTCACATCCTATTTGGCATGAGGCCAGGCACTGGCTTCTTCCAGAGGCAAATAAATCTTTGGGGCTAATTAAGAGGTCCCCTACACTAGCACAAAGCTGCCAGAGTCATTAAGGCTGAGCAGCAAACTGAAAGGATGGTCACTCGTCTCATTCTGAGGGAGGAGGAAGTCTCCAGGGAATGGTTTTCTTAATTCTGATTCTTTCCCATTTGGTTTTAATTTAATCCTTTTCTCAACAAATAAATGGATATTTCCAACTGAAATGTGCTCTGTGTGAATGAGTCACTGTCATGCTGCTTCTCCCTTTAAGAAATGTTATAGGGTAAAATATGTTGCTTGTGTTGAATAAATAGAAACTAATGAGGAAAACAAAGTGAAAGAAGTGAATCTTGCTATGCATTCTCAGCTGAGATGACTGTAAGACAGAGGCAGGAGCCATGAGCTATCAGCTGTGTGTGGCCTGCCACAAAACTCTCCCTGAAAAGCAGGAGCAAGTTCATGTGCCTCACCTGCAGCACAGTTACCAGGAACAGAGACTGAGGACTTGCAATAAAGCAGAGAAGAGGAGAAGATACTGACCTGTGCTCCTTGCCGTGGAGGTGGCGCTGGCACAGCTGCTACAGGGGAATCATGGAAAGCCGAGCAGTGAGGCAAACTGCAGGAAAATTGTGAGCCTCACACTTAGTGTTGTGATTTAACCCCAGCTCCCAGCTAGGTGCCGCTGAGCTGCTCGCTCATTTCTGGTGGGGTAGGGAGGAGAATGGCAAAGGAAAAAAAGGTACAATTCGTGGTCTGAGATAAGAACAGTTTAATAATTGAAATAAAGTAAAATACCCTGTTAATATTGTTAATAATAATAATAACATAAAGTAGACAGGAATAAAACCCAATAAACACAAGCGATGCACAGTGGAATTGCTCACCGCTCACTGGCCAATGCAGACCTTCCCCCGAGCAGTGCTTGGCCCCTCATATCCAAGTCCTTCCAGTCTACACACGTGCTGTGGTATGGAATACCCCTTTGGCCAGTTTGTCCTGTCTCTGCTTCCTCCCGGCTTCTTGGCCTCTCCCCACTGGCAGAGCATGAGACTGAAAAGCCCCTGATCATGTTGCTCCGTAGCAACACTAATATGTTGGTGTGTTATCAGCACTGTTCTCAGAGTAAAGCCGAAACACAGCGCTGTACCAGTACTGGGGAGAAAATTAACTCTCTTCCGGTCGAAACCAGGGCAGTATCCACCTCTTATTCCATGCCATTTACATCATGCCCAGCTCCAACACTTTCCAATACATCCCAGTTAACCATCATCACCCTTCTGGTCCTTATACACACACACACACACACACACACACACATATATATGCAAACAAATACCATTCCCTTAGTCTATGGACTATCCCTATAAGAATCTGTTGAGTTCATTTAGTCCATGACTTTGGCCTCCATCTGTCATAACAGTTCTTTCAGGGCAGGAAAAAATGGTGTGCAGTGCTGGGCAATTGTATGCTGAAGCCAGTTCTGGTTCTACCACCACTGACCTTGTCCGGTTTCATCAAAGTTTCACTCTTCATTAATCTGTGTGACTTTTACTGATATGGCATTATAGCCAGCATAGAAGTGGTGGTACACACTGCTATACAGTAAGTAACATCATTCAGTTTAATTCATTGGCTATTCTCATCCCAAATTAAACCCCCTTGAGGTACACAGGGAGGACTTCCCCATCCTCCCACATTACCCCCCAAGTACACCCTTGAGCGGGTTTGGCCTTGCCCGAGGCAGGAATAACCCAGACTGTTTTCCGCAGCAGACTCCTTACATGCACCATGGGAACTTTATCCCCTCGTCCATGAAAGCTTTGATTGGGCTGGGCCGGCCCTGCTAGGAGATCCCCTAGTGCTGACCAACCAGGTGGCTTTTGGTAAATGTGGGCCTGAATGTCTGAAGGTCCCAGCACTGGTTGCTCCTCAACAACCCATTGTCCCTTTCCACTTTCCCAGAGGCTGGTGCGTGCTAGGGGGTGTGACAAACCAGGACACTTGGCTAACTCCTGCATAAGCAATTGGCACCAGGCTAGCAAAGGGTCATCTGTGAGAAGGGAATAGCAGAGTGACTGGCATAATTCTGGGGGGCTGTTTGGGTTTCGGGGTTCTTTTTGTTTTCATCTGGGCTGTTTATGCTTTTTTTCTCTTTGCCTTTTTTCCTGTTTTGTGTACCTACAGCTCCTTTCCTCTCTCCTGCTCTCCGTACCTCACCTGTCCTGGAGGACAGCAGAAGTTACGCTCTGTCAGCTCATCTGCTGCAACAGACTCTCCGTCCCATGAAGCCAAACCTGGAATAAAGCTTTGGTTGAGCTGACCCTGAAGGAGCACACATGCAGAGTCCATGTAGGGATGGCCTCTAGGGAGAACAGCTCCAGCAGGACATAACTCCCCCCACATCCTCTCCTGAATTGCTTATGCCTCTACCTTGTAGTGCTTAGATGGGGTAAATCCATTCAGTCACAGCCTCCCTGCTGGCATGTTTTGACTGTAATAAGCCCACAGCAGGCAGTGGTTGCCTCCACATTTGCAAGGGGCCGTTGTGCCCGCAGCGGAGAGCACAGGTTTGCACGCTCTGTGTGATCCAAAGCAACAGCTTTGATCTCAAGGGAGGGCTGGCAGCAGGGCAGGACACACAGCACTCGGGTGGGCACCCAGGCCCGCAGCTGCCAGCCCAGGCTCACTCATGGCAGCACGGACACTGTGGCAGCCCGTGGCAGCTCACACCCGGTGTGCACACTGGGTACAGGCTTGACTGACTGGGCACAGGAGCCACAGGGCTCGTACGCTGCCACAGCCTGCATGTGCCCATGGCTCTGTGCTGTGGCTCTCCCCGTCTCTGCACCACTGGGGCTTTGTAGCCCTTGCATGGACAGGAGAGGCTCAGCACCCATCTGGGTCTGATGGGACCTGTGCAAGTGCATGAAGTCTCCTGCCTCTGGGTACAAGCTTCTCTGCTCACTGTGGACCACGTACAGGAAGAGTGAATGTGTGGTGTACCTGTATATATATACGTAAAATCATAGGCTCAGAGAATGGTTTGGGTTGGAAGGGACCTCCAAAGATCATCTGGTTCCAACCCCCTGCAATGAGCAGGGACATCTTCAACTAGATCGCGTTGTCCAGAACCACATCCAGCCTGGCCTGAAATGTCTCCAGGGATGGTGCAACTACCACTTCTCAGGGCAGTCTGTGCCGGTATTTTACCACTCTCACTGTAAAGAACTTCTTCCTCACATCCAGCCTGAATCTCCCCTCTTTTAGTCTAAAACCATCACCCTCTGTCCTATCACAACAGGCCCTGCTAAGAAGTCTTTACCCATCTTTCTTACAGGTCCCTTTTAAGAACTGGAAGGCTGCCATAGATCTCTGCAGAGTCTTCTCCTCTCCAGGCTGAACAACACCAACTCTCTCAGTATACATGTGCACATACATCTGTATCTATATATATACATACATGCAATAGCAGGCTAAACCTGCTATGTAGCCCAATGCCCTCAGTCTCATTGAAGAGCTATCCCTTCTGCACAGAGTGAGAGGGTTTGCAGAAGACTGGAACCTGGTGGCAGAGGTGGGGATACAAAGGTGGAAGGTGACCCCTGGAAGCTGTTCAGCATGGGCCATGCAGGCATCACAGAGGCCTGTGCTAGGCTAATGGCTCCTGTGCTGGCCTGAGAGCAGCCACTTGGTCTCTTCTGAGCCTTTTGCCTCCAGCTTCCATTTTCTATGGCCAGTTCACACTTGGAGCTGGGCTTGTGGTCCTTGACAGCTGAGACCAGTGGCCTAGGCTGGCTTCAGAAGCTGCACAAACAAAATAATCACAGCTGAGCAAAAGCAGCAGCTGCCCCATCTGTCCTGGCAGGCTCTGTCCAAGTGCTCTACCAATAGTGTTTGCCAGTTTTCCTTTGTGTCTGTCTCTGCCTTATCTCTGAAGAATTACTCTCGTGCCATTGTAGTCACTCTGAACATCCTTGTTATTTTGTTGTAAAGAAACGCACAGAGGACTCCAGGTTCCTGTCAGTCCCAACCATATCTGCTGAAAGCAGCTGCCCAGGCTGTTGGTGCTTCACAAGGGCTTGGCTGTCCAGATGTGTGTTTCCTCCAGTGCTTTAAAACGGGAGTGTTGCACCGGGCTTGTTCTGTATTTTGGGCTTTCAGGAGGAACGTGGATCTTGTGCATCAGCTCCTTATCTTTGACATCACAGCCTGTTGTTATGCGGTGTTCCCTGCTGGTGTTGGTGCACCCTAAAGGGGTGTCTACCTTCCTGTTGAGAATGTCACCCCAAGTCCCAGCTCTGTTGCTGCTCCCTGTCCATGTGCCCTTGGCCAGTCTGGGTGCTCGCCACCAGGGTGAACAGCCACCTCCTGTAGCATTCAGCCTCCTGACCCACAGCAGTGGCTCCAGGGCTCCCGGTGATGCAGTGGCATGGTGCACAGACACCTGCACATGGCTTGAGGGGCTTCAGGCCCACCCCGGGCACCTGTACCACCGGCCCCAGCAAGGGACCACAGTGCAGAAGCTGCTTGTGTCGCTCCCAGAGAGGGTGAGTCACTGCAGTCACCTCGTTTTACCCCTCTGAAGCTCAGCCCGGTTCTGTGGCTCCTAAAGATAAATGTAACAGTAGGGCAGGTTCCTCGGGGACATCTGGCTGGGAGCGGGGGTTACTGAGGGTGCTGTGTCTGCTGGCCCAGTGCTGGTGGCTCTAGTGCTGCTCTCGGCACCTCTGGAGCAGAGGTTGCAGCCCCGCGGATGTGGCCTTTGTGAAGCAGAGATGTCGTGTATCCAGGGAGAGGAAAGCAGGCCAAGCCACGTCTATCGGCGCATGGTGATCCCTGCCAGACCCTCCGCTCCCAGGGAGATGAGCCGCTGGTATCTGATCCAGTGCGAGACAAGCAAAGCAAACCAACCAAACAAGCCCAGCCGCCAGGACCCTAATCCACCTCCAGAAATACCCGCGGCCATGAGAGGACAGGCTGGGGGGTGCTGGCTGATGCTTCTCTTGAGCACATAAAAAAGCAAGCAAAGCAGGCAAGGCTTCTGGGCTCCCCCCCAGCAGGAGGTGAGGGTGAGCAGCCCCAAGGTGAAATCAGAGCCGTGCCTTGGCATTGGGGATTCACTGTAGGGGGGCTTGCCAAGGCCACCTGCTGTCCCTGCCAGGGCTTGTCCTTGTCCTTGTCCTTGGTGCGCGCCTCCTCCAGCACTGCTTACGTTGGCGTTTCCCTATCAGGTTGGGAAAAGATAAACACAGCTCTGTGCCGAGCAGCCTTCTGCAGTTTGCTCCTCTTTATTGGGATGTAGGACTGAGGCAGGCATCATGTGTTAACAGAAGCAGCCAAGTGGGTTTCTAGAGTTCAGGCTGTTCGGGTGCAGGGGCCATCCATAGAATCATAGAATCATAGAATAGGGTTGGAAAGGACCTTAAGATCATCAAGTTCCAACCCCTGCCATGGCCAGGGACACCTCGCTCTAAACCATATCACCCAAGGCCTCGTCCAACCTGGCCTTGAACACTGCCAGGGATGGAGCATTCACAACCTCCCTGGGCAACCCATTCCAGTGCCTCACCACCCTAACAGGAAAGAATTTCCTCCTTATATCCAATCTAAACTTCCCCTGTTTAAGTTTTAACCCATTACCGCTTGTCCTACCACTACAGTCCCTAATGACGCATCCCCAGCATCCCTATATGCCCCCTTCAGATACTGTCCATCTCCATAATCTTGATGAAATACTGAAGCAGAAAGCCCCAAGACTGAGTGATGCTGCAGGTGAGCACAGGTGGAAGGAAACTGCTCGCATGTGGGTGTGAAAACTGAGTGTACAAAAGAAGCTGCTGGTTGCCCGTGTCCCCCAGCACCCGGCTGGGGATCCAGACCCACGTTCGAGGGAAGGGAGCTCGGGGAGGGGCAGCTGGTGCAGCCACTGCCTCCAAAGAGCAATCTGAACACAGCAGCAAGCAAACTCCTCCCCTGTTTTCATCCTCTTTCAATACCTCTGCAAAACTGAAATCAGCCAGGAACTGCAGCAGGCTTCTTGGTGAGCCGTTTCATTCTGGCTCAAGGAAAGCAGCCTTTCCAGCAGCGGCTGCCCTTCCGTGCATCAGCACTTGCTGCTCCCTGATGCTGAGCTGTAATCACTTGCCTCCGGGCCAGCAGGAGAAACGACTCTTGTCTCTGTGCTCACATAGCAGCCGCAGCACCGAGGCTACCAGGGGCCCCAAAAGCAGAGGTGAGGGTCCCATCCCTCCCCACGGCGAGCAGCAGCATGGCTCCATGCTGGCCAAGGGGGCAGCCAGCCAAGGAGACCCCAGCCCACATTCACCAGGGGCTGGTGTGGCCTGCGCAGCCCAAAGCAGCATAGCCCAGAGGGGGAAAAAACACATCAGCCCCCCCTCCCCCGGGAGCTTGTCCTCTGCACACAAACCGGGCTGTGTACCAAGTGCTTTTCCAGCCCAACAGTGGACCTGCCAGCCTTTGCTCCCTTAGCTGGCATGGCTGCCTGGTTGTGCGTTTGGCACAGCACATCACCAGTACATACAGTGCTTCCTTGCTCTGGAGTTCGTCCCCAAATGCCTTCTGGTATTTGGAGACCTTAGAGCAGCCTTCCAGCACCTAAGGAAAACTTAGGTACTTTTCTTCCAGCCCAGAGGGAAACTGGAGAGGGACCTTTTTATAAGGGCATATAGTGACAGGACAAGGGGGAATGGCTTCAAGCTAAACAGAGTAGATTCAGATTAGATATAAGGAAGAAGTTCATCACTACGAGGGTGGTGAGACACTGGCACAGGTGGCCCAGAGAAGCTGTGGCTGCCCCATCCCTGGCAGTGTTCAAGGCCAGGTTTGATGGGGCTTTGAGCAACCTGGTCTAGTGGAAGGTGTCCCTGCCATGGCAGGTGGGTTGGGACTGGGTAAGTTTTAAGGTCTCTTCCCAGCCAGACTGGTTTGTGATTCTATGATTTAGCTGACCATGCAGCTCAGTGCACCCCAATAACACATCTGGCCATGCCACGGGCTGCTGTGCCCAACAGCCCTCTCCAGCACGGGAGCTCTGGGTCTGCACCCACCAAAGCACATGCGAAGGCTCCCATGGGGCTGCTGAATGCAGGTTCTCTACACTTGCCAGAAAAGAACATCCCTTGGCATCAGATAGCTCTGTCAGGAGAGCTCATATCTTTTATTAGACTGCCAGGCACAGGCAGGAGAAAAGAGCTGGCAAGTTCTGCGGCACACGGTGTCTGGTTTATTCTGAGTGTATCGTTTGGCCTAATAAAAGACATGCCCCCCCCCCGCAAATTTGGGAGGGGAAACACCACTGTGAGTCAAAAATGAGTAAAATCCCTCTTGTCCGTGCCCTTCCCCACAGCATCCTGGGGGGGAGGCAGCAGAGGAGAAGGGCACTGGCTGTGCTACGAGCCTGCTTTTGTTCTGAGGGCTCCCAACAGCAACTGGGGTTTATTTTTGTCCATGATGATGACTTTGGTCCTGCTCTGAACTAAGCAGTGTTAAGCCTGAACAACTGGGATGTTCTCTCCCAAGACTGCAGCATGTTGTTCTCATTGAGTCATATCACTGTCAAGCAGATATTGTTGTTTGAAGACATGCAGGTAATATTTGCTGGCTACCATTAGGCAGTAAGATGTATTGCTAAGTTGACAACTTCTATAAGCAGAGGTATTGGGCTCGGGGTGGGACACACTGAAGGCTGTGGGGAGCATTTTCACTTCACTTATTCCTTGCACACACAGACCACGGGCTGCAACCCGTTCCTTTGTGCCAGGCACACGTGGTCCCTTTGCTGAAACAGAGACTGATGTGCACCACTTTCAGCTCTCCTTCCCTTCCATCCCCACTGGAACTCTGCAGAGCCCATTCCTTTTCTCACACAGCTTTTCAGACTCTCCACCTGTGGTTGGGCAGCACTGGGTTTCCAACCGTAACTATTCTATGATTCTATCATTCTATGATATATGGTCAGTGGCTGATGGTTCACAGAGGTAAAACAAATGTCTCCACAAGTTTTATGTATATATATATATGTGTGTGTGTGTGTGTATATGAAGGCACACATCAGCACATGTGCATCATTGTACACACCACCCAAGCCCATGCTCGGACCTACAGCAAACAAAAAACTATGTAAAGAGCTGGTTAAAAGGGTCAATCTCTGTGTTTGACCCTGTGCTATAACAGTCTCAGAAATTACCCCAAGCATGTTTTCCTCATCATTGCTACAGAAAACAGGATGAAAATGCTCAGATTTTAACTTGTAAGGAGCCTCTGTATGGTGGTTTGGCTTTCAAAATGTCTAGGAAGGCCCCTGGACACATACCTTCATTACCCAGACTTTGCTGGAGAAATCAGTTTGGGTGATTAAGATTTCGAGCTAGCTAAGCATTTCTCATAGTAGTTAGTACTTTACTCGAATTAACAGGCATTTCCTCCCTCCAGCAAAATAGCTTTGGATCAGGACCATATTTACTAGAGTCTAATCTCCCAGTACCCATTGCAGTGGAAGTACAGTCAAATGTTGTCTTCTAAAAGACACACATTTGTCACTTGAATGTATTTTCAATGCATGACGTTCATCTTTCTCATTGTTCACAGGAGAACTATTAGGTAAATGACTGCTAATTAAAATAATTTCCCAGACAAATAAGTTTGTTACATTTCTCTTGCTCAGGTGAGGCTCAAGGATGATATAAAGTGGAACCTGAAGCACAGAAGGAGAGAGAACAGCCTGTTGGGAGAGGCAGCCCAAAGGCAGATGATGATGAGCTGAGACAAAAGCAGCAAACCCCTCAAGCTGAGGGAGGACACTACAAGGAGCTCCATAGTGTCCCTACGCAGCTACATGGGAAAATCTCACCCACTTTTGTCTGAAATCTGTCTCCACATCACCACAAATGCACACAGCTCATGGAGATGTCACACACAATGCCCCAGCCCCACTTCCCCTGAATTCATGGGTTTCCCAGGAGGAAGGCTGGGGAAAGCATCCAGATCTTGTTCCTGCTTTTTGACCAGACGCTAAAGGAGATACTGTGTTTTGGGGAAGATAGGAAAACACATGTATTTGGTGTCTTTTTTGCACCAGGGAATGGGTTCCCATTTGCTAGCTGGCCACATCCCTTCTGGAGCTCACTAGTGCTTCTGGGCACACCTGGAACTGATTTCTGAGGAGGACTTGTATGCAAATACTGAAATAAAGATAGAGGCTTTTGCTGCACTCCTGTGTGTTTACTGGGAAGCTCTCAGACAAAGCAGGTTATCACTGGAATTTTTCCAGCAGCACTTTCAGCACTTTCATGGCATGAATGCGATGCGAAAGAAGGACACTTGAGCAAAGTGCATCAGTCTGTGCCATCTTTCCAGCTGAAATTCCCCAAATGGAATAATTTAACACTTTTTCGCATAGCTTGATGTCTGCAGAAGTGGCTGCACATCAGCTTTCCAGAAGGTTGTGGATATTCTCACAAAACACATATACATACAATGGGACAGACCATACTCAGGTCACGCTTACCTCTAGAATAAACACTTGTTTTGCAGGATGTTTTGCCACAAAATAATGAACAAGCACTAAAGGAAAATGTAAATCGAGGATCAGCAACCTGACAGGAGAAAGGAAAAGCGGGAAAGATCACTACTGTGACATCCAGAAAACATGTTCTGGCTGAAGACTGCAGGACAGCTGCTGCAGCATCTGCATTTGCACACCACAGATTAAAATGAAAAACCCTGCGCTATCATCTGCTCCCAGTTACTGGAGCATGGCCTTGCCCTTTCCTCTGTGCTTGGGTCAGGCTGCAGTGATTGCATGACACGGCTTTTGACAGCAGGATGAAGGTTTAGCTGCCACAGCCTACGCTGACCTCCTTGGCACCAGGCATTACCAATGAGGGGCTGATGGTTGATGGGCACAAGCTGCAAATACCCCCCAGGTGATGGCTCTGAACAGCACTGGTGATGCACAAGGGCAGAAACATGAATCGAAGGAGGGGCAAATTCCCAACAGGATCTTTCTGTCTCCTCACAGTTCTCTAGGGCCAGCATCAATCCGTTTTCTCTGCAGCTACAAAAAAGCACAGTTTTATTAGTAATGTACTAGCTGGCTTATCTGTTCTGCTGTTACCTGCTTGCCTGTCATGCCTCATGGCAGGAGATGCCAGAAGGGCTGCTGCATCCTGAGCCCTGCAGAGGCATTTAATGCAGCATCTCACCTTACTGAAGGCCAGAAGGAGCGAGCTATTTATTCACTGATTTGTCATATACTGTCATACGTGGAGAGCAAGATCTCAGCCAGGTTCAGGACTGGGTGTACAAACACCCCTTCAGCAGGAGCTCATGGTCCAAAGGTGCTAGTCTAAGCAGACCAGCCAGACAAAACATTAGAGACAGTGAAGTTCTGAGAGGGTTTGTCTCCAGTTTGCAGCTTAGAATCATAGAATCGTAGAATAGTTAGGGTTGGAAAGGACCTTAAGATCATCAAGTTCCAACCCCCCTGCCATGAGCAGGGACACCTTACTCTAAACCATATAACCCGAGGCCTTTTCCAACCTGGCCTTGAACACTGCCAGGGATGGAGCATTCACAACCTCCTTGGGCAATCTATTCCAGTGCCTCACCACCCTAACAGGAGTTATACTCCTTATATCCAATCTAAACTTCCCCTGTTTAAGTTTTAACCCATTACCCCTTGTCCTATCACTACAGTCCCTAATGAAGAGTCCCTCCCCAGCATCCCTATATGCCCCCTTCAGATACTGGAAGGCTGCTATGAGGTCCCCACGCAGCCTTCTCTTCTCCAGGCTGAACAGCCCCAACTTTCTCAGCCTATCTTCATATGGGAGGTGCTCCAGTCCCCTGATCATCCTTGTAGCCCTCCTCTGGACTTGTTCCAACAGTTCCATGTCCTTTTTATGTTGAGGACACCAGAACTGCACACAATACTCCAGGTGAGGTCTCACGAGAGCAGAATAGAGGGGCAGGATCACCTCCTTTGACCTGCTGGTCACGCTCCTTTTGATGCAGCCCAGGATACGGTTGGCTTTCTGGGCTGCAAGCACACACTGCTGGCTCATGTTCATTTTCTCATCGACCAGCACCCCAAGTCCTTCTCCACAGGGCTGCTCTGAATCTCTTCTCTGCCCAGCCTGTAGCTGTGCCTGGGATTGCTCCGACCCAGGTGTAGGACCTTGCACTTGGCATGGTTAAACTTCATGGCATCAGCCCACCTCACAAGCATGTCAAGGTCCCTCTGGATGGCATTCCTTCCCTCCAGCGTATCAACCGAACCACACAGCTTGGTGTCATCGGCAAACTTGCTGAGGGCGCACTCAATCCCACTGTCCATGTCACCAACAAAGATGTTGAACAAGACCGGTCCCAACACCGATCCCTGAGGGACACCACTTGTTACAGGACTCCAGCCGGACATTGAGCCATTGACCACAACTCTGTGTGCAGCCATCCAGCCAGTTCTTTATCCACTGAGTGGTCCATTCATCAAATTGATGTCTCTCCAATTTAGAGACAAGGATGTTGTGTGGGACAGTGTTGAACGCTTTGCACAAATCCAGGTAGATGACATCAACTGCTCTACCCCTGTCCATCAGTTCTGTAGCCCCATCATAGAAGGCCACCAAATTGGTCAGGCAGGATTTCCCCTTAGTGAAGCCATGCTGGCTGTCACCAAGCACCTTGTTGTTTTTCATGTGCCTTAGCATGCCTTCCAGGAGAATGTGCTCCAAGATTTTGCCAGGCACAGAGGTGAGACTGACTGGTCTATAGTTCCCTGGGTCATCCATTTTCCCCTTTTTGAAAATGGGGGTTATATTTCCCTTTTTCCAGTCGTTGGGAACTTCACCTGAACACAGAAAACATTTAACAAGGCTGGGATTTGAATTTATGTTGCTTAACCTCTGCTCTAAGACCAGCATGAAGGTCACCTACAAATCTGAAGGGATAAGGAGCACAGAACTAAACCCAGCCTGGTTTTCCCCAGTGCTGTTACACGCCACAGCACACCTCTGGTGCAAGCATCGGGCGCTGGGTAGCACTGTGGCAGGAGAGTGATGGCAAAGCAATAAATCTCTTGAGACATAAATTACCCTTCACAGTCATAAAATGAAAAGAGTCAGCCATTAAATAAAGAGCTCTTACTTATGATGGATGTGGCTCAAGCAGAGCTTTCTGCTGCCTGCAAATCAGAGCATATGGGTACTTTAAAAGAATCCTCCAGCTGGTTATGTAAAGATCCCATTGAGGGTAACTACAGGATTCTGTTTCTAAAGGAGAATTTGCCTAGTATGACATTTGGCCCCTGTTGCTCACCAGGCATGGACAACAGCTACTTGTCACCTGCATTGGTGACACCACCCACTGCTGTGTCACAGTGGCCTCTGCTGTGGATCATCTAGTCCAACCCCCCTGTCAAGGCAGGACCCCTTGCCAAGGCAGGGATGCTGCCTTGAGATGCTTGTTGAGATGTTTGGCTGCAGTATCAACCACAGCCAGCAGGAGTGCCCAGAGCAGCTTTACTCACCTTGCTCCTACGTGCAGAGTAGCCCAGAGCCTCCATACATCAAAGTTTTATAATCCTCTTCCAGTGTTTCCAAGGTTGGCTGCACACAGGCCTCTGTTGCTCCTGCGGGACAAGGGCTCTCCTAGAGATGCTTGCAGTCACCAGGGGACTTTGCTTTGCTGGGCTGAGGACTACAGCTTTGCCAATAGCCTTTCCTGCATGCCAAGCTGTAAACAGCTCTTTGTAGTAAGATAGGGTTTTACTTCAGGATGTTGCTAACTGATGGAATAAGAAAAACTATTGGAACATCTACATTGAATGATTTTTCTACTCAAACAGAATAAGAATCTGCAGTTACAAGGCTTGAGCAACATCTTTCAATATGTATCTTGAAAACAAATCACAGTTCTCACAGCAGCTGGTACTGAGTGTGTTGCTAGACCAGCCTCTAGCCAAGCAAAGTGTCTCTCTCACTGCAGTTTTGGTTTGACATCTGAGGAGAAATGGTTTTATGCTATAGATTTCAAGCCTGGTGGGACTTGATGTGTAGTTCTTTCCTCTCTGTCATCTGGTCTGTCAGATGCTGGAACCCATGGAGGACTCCAGCCTGGGTTTTGCACAGTGCCAATTTCACCCCTGTGATTCTACCCTTGTCTGTTTTCCTCCCCCTCACTGACAGAGGAGGCAAAGGCATTGTGTCTGTCCTTCCTCACTCCTGCAGCTCCTGCCCAACCAGGGGAGTTCAGCGACGGCTTCAAGGAAAGGCCTTGGGCAGCTTTTCTTCGTTAGTTCTGGCTCCAACTCTGGTGAACAAGGCACAGAGCCCAGCTGCCATCTGCAGTCCTGCTGCCGGGCCGGGAGCTCCCTCCCATCTGCAGGGCCCACGGGGCTGGTGTTCACAGCCTCAGCAGTGAGGTAGGATGGAGCTGGACTAGAACTGCCTCTTTATTCATGCGATGGCATGTTTAGCCAAAACAAGGACACAGAGGGTAGCTGCAGGGGATGCCTGAAACCCCTCGTTTCTGCTTCCTTGAAGGGAGGACAAGGTCTGTCACTGCATGGACCGAGGGCCAGGCTAAGCACAGCCATGTGCTGCGTGAGTGAAATGCACCAAGACAGATCACAAGTTCCCTCTTTGCAGGGCACCAGGGCTTTAAAAATTCATCCTGTTTCTCTCATTGCGTATTCAGTACCTCTGTACGCAATAGCTGCATTCAACACAGCCTAAAACATCTCTTTACAAGGTGTGGGAGCTGTCAGTTTAATCTAGTTAAAAATAAAAGGACTAAAAATGGCATTTTTGAAGCATCTGCAGCAGAATGTACAACACATCATCAACTGTGCATCAACACTGCCAGTGCTAGTACCACTCTTGCCTTGGTAGTGACTCCATGCAGTGAGCAGCATACCCACATTGACTGTTCAATAGCCCTCTAGTTCTCAGAGGCAATGGATCATCAGTAGCATCAGAGACTTCTAAAATTGGTTCAGACTATTAAAGGAAGGGCAGAGGCAGAGAGAGGAATGACGAAGTGACAAGCTGGTGACATGTTCATTCAGCTCCTCTTTCTCTACAAATGAGGAAGTGTGTAACTGAACTTAACAGGCACTGCGGAATAAAAAGGCATGTAGAGACCACTAATAATAAATCACCCAAGAAAGGAGTGTCCAGCAATGAACTTTCTGGAGAATGAGTATCTCCTGTTGATACTGAGTTATCCCTAATGCAGACCATCCAGGGGCTGTGTTTCAGTGATGACCCCTACCCCAAAGACTTTGCAGACTCTTGCAAGGAAAATCAGATGGGGCTGGTGAGATGTGCACATTGCTTGCAGAAGGAGTGCTAGCATCCTGGGGGAAGCACACACACAGTGTCAGATTCCTGTTGACTTTGGCTCGCTGTGTTCGGGGAATGGCTGATCCTCAAGAGAGGAAGAAACATTTTATTCCTTCCCAGTGACTTACAAGCACTTGAGCTCTCTCTGGCCTCAAATGACACTTGTGCTGCAAACAGGCAAACCATGACAGGCAGCAGTTTGAAGAAATGGTAAGTTTCCCTGTTATATTAAACCCACTGCTGTCTTGTCGCCTCTTGCTTGTCTCTGACGTGCAGCACATACCTCTTGGGCTGCTCTAGGTCTGGAGTTAGGACTTCCTGCCACAAGGTCTGTCCACCCAGTCCTTCCCACCAGCCTTTTGCTCACCCTCCCCAAGCACTCCTGCCCACTGCCTCCTCCTCAGCAGTTACTTATCAAAGAGCAGGCCGAGTTGCCAAATGAGAGTGAATAGACGTTAACACTAGAATATTTTCTAGCTCTTAAGGCTCTGATCCTGTGGTTTGTACTTACGCGAAGGCAGCAGGAGCAGTCATGTATGTGGGGACTGTGGGATGGGGCCCTGAGAGTGCCGTGCATCCCTTTTATTGCTGTGCAGAGGCACAAAGTTCCTTCCAACACAAACTATTCTATGGTTCTATGATAAAAAGGCACTTAGCAATTGGCCAGCCACAGTGTGCCAAGACTTAGCCTTGCAAAGAAAGAGTGTAACTAGATGATCTAAAACAGAGGTCAGGCTGCACAGTATGTTTTGGTCAAGTACTAGGAAGATGGAAGTGATGATTGAGAGGCTTATAACTAGACTATAGGGTATATTAAAGTATAGGGTACATATTTGTATAAAATTAAAGGGTAAAGGTGAGGAGGTGGCAGGGCAGAGCTCTGCCTGTGCGTGTGATAGGTGCACCTGCATGCTCACTCTTGTTCCTTTTTTGTCTCATCATTTATTCATTACAAAGTGCTCTTCAGCATCTCTCTCTTCAGTTTGGGGGAATTATTTTATGGCATCTTCAAACTGCTTAAGTAATGCTCATTTCCAGCTGAAAGGTGGTGAGGAACTAGAGGTGGGTGTAGCGCTGTGCACCAAGTACACTGACCTACTAGGGGGACACTCTTGGGTGGGGAAAGTATCTTCTTCATACTTTGCCCTTATGTCTCCCTATGCTGATCCCTCAGAGCACCATCTCCACCTGTGGCGGATGTACCTCTATAGAAGTACATCCCCACTGACCCCTGTGGGCACCACTGTGCCTGCAAAATGGCCTGCTGCCCATGTGGTTTTGGCTCTGCAGTAGGGCCATGCTCCAGCATTTGACACCTGGGTTTGCAGCCCCACATCAGTGCCCTAGGATGGGGACCCTGTGCAGAGGACATCCAACATAGCCAGCAAGGCCTTTATGGCATCCTGTCATCCTGATCATTATTCCTCCCTTTGCATAAACTCACATGTATGGGAGCCTTGCAAACAATGCATCCCCTTGCCTGGGGTCTGGTTTATTAACTGGCAATTCCAACAAGAAGGTATTCCTTTTCCCTTCCCTGTCTCAGTCTGCGCTGCCACAGGGTGCTGGTCTATGCAGTGCTATGTGCCCTCTCCTTCTCCCTTTCTTCACGTGGCTCCAAGGAGACCTCCCCAGGAAAACCCTGGTCTTACTGACGTAGAAGAGCAAACACCCCATGTGTGAATGCTTTCCTTCACTTTCCCTGTTTCTGAGGAGACATCGTACTTCATCACCATCAGTGAAATCCTGCAGCAGTGGTCAGGGAAGCAGTCTGGTGGCACAAACAAACCCCTGCAAAAATTTCCAGCATATACTGTGTTTAGGTCTGGGGCTCCCAACACGAGAAGGATGTGGAGCTGTTGGAGCGAGTCCAGAGCAGGGTCATGAAGACGATCAGAGGCTGTAGCATCCCTCCTGTGAAGAGAGAGGCTGGGAGGGTTGGGGTTGTTCAGCCTGGAGAAGAGAAGGCTCAGGGAAGATCTTAGAGCAGCTTCCAGTGCCTAAGGAGGCCTAACAAGAAAGCTGGAGAGTTACTTCTCAGAAGGGCATGTAGGGAGAGGACATATGGGAATTTCTTTAAACTGGAAGAGGACAGATTTAGATTAGACATCAATAAGAAGTTCTTCACTGTGAGGGTGCTGAGACACTGGCACAGGTTGCCCAGAGAAGTTGTGGATGCCCCATCCCTGGCAGTGTTCAAGGCCACTTTGGATGGGGCTTGGATCAACCTGGTCTGGTGTGAGGTATCCCTGCCCATGGCAGGAGGTTGAACTGGAGGAGCTTTAAGGTCCCTTCCAACCCCAAACTTTCTATGATTCTATGCTATTAGCTTAATCCTCAGCAACAGAGACCACATTTGAGAATAAGGTCATTGACCCAGAGGCCAGGCCAGAATAGTTTGGGTTGGAAGGAACCTTTTAAAGTCACCTAGTTGAACCCCTCTGCAATGAGGATTCCCCCAGTAACATCGGATCCCCACAGTGTAGTGCATAAACTGCAACACCAGGATTTGATGATGGTCTTCAGCAGCAACATATTTCTGAAGCCACAGAAGACAAAAAAAAAAAGCCCCAAACCATGCATATGGATCATGGTATATATCTATGGCTTCCTGATCCCAGCCAGCAATTACATTATGGGGATAAAAACACATCAGGCTTCTATAAGACTATGAGGGAACTCAAGAAAATACAGAGGATACTTTACAGACTTAGAAAATGCATTCCTTAGTTGAAATGCTCATTAATGAAACTAATGGACTGGCATTGTTTACAGGAAATTGGCTAATCTCTGTGCAAGTTTCCGTTCCATTTCTAAGCATTATATTTCAAAATCTAAGTTCTCAAGTGGCTTTTCTGCCCTCAGTGGATCTGAACCACTGTCAACAGCAGGGAAGGAGAGCAAGAAGAGGGAAGAGCATCTGTCATGGAGCATCTCCTGCTCCAAAATGACAAAAAGAGGCCATAAAATGCACTGCAAAAAATCACAAAATAGCTTTCACGGAATGCGCTGGTCTCCACCAGAGAAGAGCTTCTACCTTAGTAAGGTTTCACAAGTTAATGAACCCAAAATGTGGTCAAAAGCCATCCAATTCAGTGAGATATTTCCCTCCTGGACTGTAGAGAAAAGCTTTACATTCAGTCTCAAGTCCCATTGTGAACTTGCACACAGGTCCTCCCAGCATGTGTGTTCATCTCTGAAGTGTGAAACGTGTGGAGGTGACAGGAGTGGATGAATCTTTCTCCTGCTGCAGTCCCTGTGCTTCCCCTGAAGGGTTGGCCTTGGGACAAGAGTTCCCAGCATCTTTTGCGAGCCCATCTCACCACTTTATCATCTAGAGGCCAGCCACCAGCCAACCAGAGATGCCCCCCACCTGAGATCACACCTGACAACTCTGCTCCCAGACCCAGGAGACGAACAGAAAATGCAGCGGCAGCTAATAACTTCTACAACCTACAGAGCTGGCGAATGTGTCAAATGCATTTTGGTATGGAACCCTCGCTTGAAATTAGTGATCCAAATGGGATTCAACTTGTTCCTTATTAAGGGCTAACGGCAAGCTTAACATTCTGGTATTCATTCACACATGAGTTGGATGGACTTTATGAGTAATTGCTGTATGCAGCACTTTCCCAAATCATGCATTATTAAAATCCCACAAATGGAGGAACAAAAATAGATGGAGCTTGTGCACCCATCCTGGTCCAGCTGCACAGCAGGAGGGGTGGCTTCTGCAGCTCCACACCTTTGCCCCCCACTAAAGCCTCGGTCCCCTTTCCTGGCCTTTCCTGGGTGAAATCCCAGAATTTATCCCCTTACTCTTTTGCACTTTATTGCAAAGGAGAGAGGTGATCCTTGCCTTATCCCAGATATCACCCTGGGAGTGGGAGCTGAGGAAAGGCAAGGAGGAAGCCAGGAGCATCCAAGCCACAAGTGGTGTTTTTCCCACTGCCTGCTTTGAAGAAAGTTCTTCAGAACCAAAGATAACTGTGCAGACCTGTCTGCCAAATGGGGAGCTTGCCAGAAGGCATTTCTCTTTGTGGATGGTGCCCAGTCCTGGGGTGACCTGGAAAGCACGAGCCAAGCCCTGCCTGCAAGAGCAGCCCTGACACTTGCTCAGTGTCACTGTCCTGCAAAGAGGCAATGCAGCATACAGCCATCATCTACAGGTTTGCCTGTGCAACCAGCAAGCTGCCAGGGCTAGAAAATCGGCCTCAGGAGCTATGTATTTCATGTAATTTGGCTGCTATTTTATAGCACAGCAAAGCTATGCTGCTGTCCCTACCTGCTGGGTAAGTCATTGGCAGAGAACCACGCGTGGTGTATAAAATGTCTTGGAAGTCCTTTAGAGAAGGCTGTGGCAGTGTCACTTCAGACCCCACATCAATATGAGAAATAGCCAAGGAAAAGCCTTGAGGTTTAAAAGCACCACACACACCAATCAGGGTATAAAACAAATGCAAGCCCAAGAAGAGTATCCCATTGGTCAAAATTCATGCTGCACATTAAACAGTGACTGCAACACTGCAGGAATAAGCCCTGTTCCACTTCATTAAGCTATACGAGGCCTTTGTTCTTCTGTCACTAGGGGGTTCAGCTCTATGGAAAACCTGGTGTCATGCCAGCATGATTGCATGCTTCTTCCAGGGTAGAAGATTCTAGAGTGTGGACCATGGCGGATGTGGGCACTAAAAGGTGCAGCTCCAGTCAAAACATCACAGGTTAAACAGCCGTAAAGGAAACCATGCAGCTGGTGAGCCCTTCACACAGCGTGTGTTTTCAAGGACATTTCAACTCATGTTCCTGTATATTGATTTAGTGAGGTGGTTCTGTTTCTGAGGAATGAACAGGCGAGCGATCTCCTAAACCCATTGCACAGCCCCTCATGAGGCTGTGGATGGGCCATTTTGAGAGGCATCAGTGTAGTCCTCAGGGTAGTGGAGTGGGCAAGGACAGACGAGGGGACAAGGGAACACCAGGGAAACTTGTAGTGCCAAAGGTGCCTCTCCTGCTTTTGTGCCTCAGCACCCAAGCCACTGCTGAGCCAGACCTGCCACCCCAGGTACCCTGCGTGCTTCTGAAATGACCCTCAAACAGAATCAAAATGACTTCAAAACACCGAGGCCAAACAGCAGCTGTGAACACCTGGCTGCTCTGAGGAGAGGTGAGAGCTCCTGCAGCTGGACACCGCCTCCTTCTGCCCCCAAAGGAGGGCAGGCACTAAGCTTGCAACTCTGGTGGTGCTCCCTGCGCTTTCCATGGTGGATGATGGCCCTCCTGCCCTGTGCCTTCCCCTCAGTAGGGCAGACTGTGAGCCAACAGGCACCCTGGATTTGTAGTCTACAATCTGTACAGGGGAATGGGAATGGTATCCATTTTGAAATGTTCATTCATTTTCTTCTGTCTCTATGCACCCACTGTAGGGGTGGAAGCTGGTGCACCACAATTTGCTGGAAGCATTTCTGCCCTTCCAGGCAGTCTCTGCCTGCAGGCGCCTGTCAAAGAGATGCAAGAGTCCATGTGTTGCATCTTGTGCAGCAGCTCACCAGCTATTGCCTGTCACTTCATTGGAAAAAAAGAAGAAATAATACCTGGAAGAGCACTGGAGGCAGAAATTGCTCGTGCTGGCTAGAGGTGCTTACTTGCCATCAGCCAGGTTCTCCTGTGTTAAAGTAATGCACAGCTAAAAATAGGCACATGGCCCATTAACCTTCAAGTGCCTCAAGCAATTGCCTGGGGAAAAAAAGACAGGAGAAATGGGCAGAGTCTGAAAAAATAATTAACAGTGAATAGACACTGAAAGAAGGTGGGAATTACAGAAGAAGACCTTTCCCAGGGGATTTCAGCTCTTCACACACAGAAGCTCACTCACACTTCCCTGGCAGGGGCTTGCAGCAGGACTTTGCAGCCAAAGGTTTCATGAAGAAAGAGCTCATAGCCCTTTGGATTTGAGAGTGGATACTTGCCTGCATTCTTGCTGCCAGCCCAGTATTTCATGCCCTTAGCCTGACCGCACACCTAGGACACACGGGAACTGGGGACTCACAGTGCATGGAGAAGGAGCGGTGGGAATGGGGGACCTGACTCACTCTCAAGGGCACAGAGGAAACCTGTTGATATCTGGGGACCTAGACCACTAGTCTGTACTGAGCTCATTGACACAACCTGTGGAAGCCAAACATATTTTGAAAAACAGACCCTTTTTGCCTTATCAAACATGGGTGGAAAATTATTGGACTGCCTGTGAAGATAAGAAGGGCTGAGGATCATGCAGATGGGATGATTTTCTGCATCCAGGCTTTGACTTAGATGCTGGACAGGTTTGGTTCCATTGTGGTCCCAGTAAGGTGCTGGGTGTCCCTCCATCTTCTCCCATGTACACACACACATGCCCATGGAACTACTGCCCATTGCCAAGATGCTTGGCTGGAGGGAAGGGCAGATCTCTGCCCTCTCTCCCTTTGGAAGTAACGTGGCCCAGGCTGGAGAAGTTTGGGACAACAGCTGCAGCCAATGGGCTGTGCAGACACACAGAGATGTACTGCTTGGGCTCTGCATCACCCCAATGCATAACACAGAAGAGGTGCAAGATGCAGTCCTTAATCCCTTAGTCTCTCTGTGCCACTTAGAAGCTAACAAGCTTTAATAATACATAATGATCTCACCTCCAGATACTGAGTCATGCTTGCAAAGAGCTCAGGAGTGCCTGCCTGGAAGATCCCACAAAGACATGTTGTTCTCTCCTGTACCCAGTGCCTTCCTTGTACTGCCCTGAAACAGTGTGGGGACGGATGCAGTATTCGAGTCCATAATACTTCATTCAACACAGACAAAGTCTTAAATGTGCTAAGCAGAAACTGGCTTCTCTAATTAAAAACTAGCTCTTTGTAAAAGAATAATGATTAACTTTTCTCTTAGCTGATAATTAAATTTTAATTACATCTGTGTAACTTAAGGCAATTCCCAAGTAACCGGGGAGTTTTTGTTCACCATTTTTACCCAGTGAAAATATTCAGGTTTCAGCATCTTGCTCTTTTAAATATATCTGGCTTCCAGCGAATATAATTAATGGGTACAACCACTTGAATAAATGGTGCTATGGAGGACTTAACCTGCAGCTATTCCTGACAGAGGTGCCTCATAAGACCAAGTTTCCTACAGATCCTACAGTGATTGCCATTCTTCTAACAACTGAAGTGCCTGCAACACAATAAAGCAAACAGAAAAGCCTACACTTGTTGCAATTAGAATTTAAAAGTGTAGCTAATTTTTCTACTTGGCTTCTCCAGAGAACAGAAAGAAAAGCAACACCAGGACCCCTGCAGGGGTCCCAGAATTACATGAGCTTTGCATTCGCACCATAGCATATGGGGGATAGCGCCATCCATAGCATCTGGGGGACATTTTTAAGCCCTATCAAAAAGATAGTGCCCTTTTCTTACTTGCAGCTTGATGGGTATTTCCAGAAAAATAAACTCAGCTTGATCTCTTGACATTTCTTCTGCTGTACAACCAGGTTACTCAAAGGCCATACCTACATGGCACAGAGAGAGGGAAGAAAACAAAACCATCTTCCCGGGGTTCCACGGCTTTGTATTAACTTAGCTTGGATGATGATGGCCTCTCTCCTGCACTCTGCAACACATAACAGCTCTGTCCCTCGTTGGTCTCTGAAATCAAACTATTGAAGATTTTTGGTTTTGTTTTGGCCTAGTTTTGGTTGCTTTTCATTGCCTTTATTTCACTATGGGTCTATATTTTCGAAGACTTGAAACTGGAAGAACATCAAACCATATGCCCGACTGGAATGCAGGAATCCTCGCATCTGTTTAAGAAAAGCTTTCTATTTCTGTTCATGTTGGTGGAAGTGATTACTTGCTAAGGATTAAAAACCATGAAGTTTGAGATGAGTACGAACACTCATTTCTCAGGGCATAACACCCCCTTCATTTAAGACGAGTACAAAAGACATTTTAGTCAGAGGAAACTACCCAGCAATAGCAGCATCCAGGTTTCTTCTTTCTTGGAAGTGGTATAGGCTGATTTTTAAGCACAGGATATTGCTTTTGAGGGAATGCCAGTCCCAACCAGTCTTCTGCTCCTTGTGAATATCTGGTGATCTGCCTTCTGTATTTTAACTTTTCATTTCAAAGCAGGTGTATGTGGATAGATGTCACATCCCAACAGAACCTCCACTCTTTTCCATCCATCCTTCACCCAAAATCCCAACCCATCAAATAGGTTCATTTAGCAACATTTTCTCTGTGCCACAGCAAGCAACAACAGGCTGGAAATAATATCAAGGCAGATGCCAGTGGAACACAACCTGAATCTGGGTCTCCTAAACACACACGGCTGGGCTGTCAGGACAGGGAGCAAGCAGAGGTACTAGAAACGGGGCTGGAGGTGAGCTCGTGAGCCTGGGCATGGCACTGAAAACACTGCCACCACCATGCTGTAAGAATAAATTCCCTCCCAGTGCTGCGTGCAGCTGCATCAGAGCTGTACCATCAGCAGTACCATCAGTCAGACAGGCAGCGTGGCAAACTGCATGAGGGCTCTGTTGTTTTCCACATGAATTATTCACATTTTTCTGGGGTTTCTGCAGGTGATCTTAAAAATATTTCTGCAGTGAATATTTGTTAAATTATGCATGGTGTTTGTTTTCATTCTGCGGTTCTGCCACCTTTCATGAATATAAAAAGCAGAAATCTAGAGAGCTGGTTTTCTTCTGATGGCAAAAAATTCCGGAGTGACCCATCTGGTTATACAGAGCTGTACTTGTGCTGCTGCTGCCATTAACTTCAGCAGGACTTCAGTGAGTGAGGAGTGCCTGGGTGAATATGGGACTGAAGCATTCCCTCCTTACTGGGAAGAACAGAAGGGCAGGTCTGTACTGCCTGGAGACTGCTGTGTACACCTGAACTGCCTCGAAACATCTCAAGCAACATGATGGAGTCCAACAAAATTAATGTTGAAACCTCAAAATAATGGCAAGATTCAGATGTAATAAATAATGGCTGTCTGGTTGAGACAGAGCTGGTGTTTCAGTGATGGTGAAGGAAGGGCCACGATCACAGTCAGAAGTAAGAAACCTGTCACATGCACTCTTTTCTTCTTCTGGTTTCCAAGAAAAACTGCCGGTGGCTTTGCTTTCTCTTGGAAGCACTGGTACAGCTTAAGGCTCTGGTCCTCAATGACATGCTCCATGTTTCCAAATGTGCTTGTTCTGTGGAATTTGGGAACATGAGTCCAATGCACAAACAGGTAACATCACCCCAGGCACATACAAAGGCAATTACCTACTTCGCAAATTGGGTCTTTAATTGCTTATGAGATATGACTGAAGCAGCAACTGAATTTGATGTAACTGGTGTAAGATTAAGACAACTGATGTAAAAATCTTGCTTGCTCTCAGTTGCTGCCACACTGAAATGAACAATGTGTCAGTCAGAATGAGAGCCAAAATTTGCAACTGGGATTCTCACAACCATTCGCAGCCAACTTACTTAATTTGGACCAGGGCTAGAAATCCCTTCATCATTGTATTTCTTCTGAAAACTCCCAGTTCTCTAAGAACAAGTGTCCAAACTTCCACAATAACTAAAAACCTTGTTATTTTTTAAAAGGAACTCAGGTCCCTAACAGCTTCCAGCAAAAATATTTACTTTTAAACAATGAAGATTTCAACTGATACTTGCCATTCAAAAATCCAAATACAGATTTACCTCTCAAACCTATAAGGGATTCTGAATGAAAATATAACTAAAGAAATAGTACCTCCCCCCAAAAGAAAATGACATTTTAAAAATACTTGTGTATATTGAATGTCAGTAGTAATAGATGGGGAGGAATGTGTCTAGCAAAACTTCCCCTTAGTCAGCTTGGCTGCATTCACTCAGCTGAGCCTGCTGGCTGCAGGCAGGGTGGGAGTCTTAGGAGCAGATGTAGACGTCTAGCAATGGAGTGAAATAGGCACTTCCAGGACATGATACATCTTATCCCAGAGAAGCTGTCTAAAATACATCAGACATATTGCAGCTCCTAAAACACTCCTTTCAGCTCTAGAGCAAGCCTGGATGGCGGGCTCTGATGGAGAGGTCTGGGTGATGTACATGTTGCCCTTAAAAGGTAGGTAGGGCAGATCCCAGCCAGGATTAAGCTGGCTTTTCAGATCTAATCCATTGTAGTAGCAGGTAGCTGTGCCAGAAATGGGCCAAACTCCCCTCCAAAGGCAGACAGAAGGTTTGCTTCACTACTCCATTTTATGTTCAGTCTCAATGTATTAATAATCTGCAATATTTACTGTATTAGTAATTTATAGTATCAAACTATTGTGGTACCTTGCAATAGCCACTGTCCCATATTCCCCTGCCCCTGGCATGATTTGGAGGCATCATAGTGCAGCACATAGTGACCCTGAGTTTGACTGCTGCACCCAGGCGTTCCTCCTCTGCAGTTCAAGGCTGATGAGCTCTGAGGTTTACCCTCTTATTAGTCCCCTGGTACCTAGTCTTCCACCTTGCGCTGCTGGTTGCAATTTGATTCCAGCTACTTCAGTCCTCCAGGTCATCGATTACCACCTCCCCATCTCCCCAGGCACAACAAAACCTCACAAACTTGTGTCAACACCACGTTTAATTGGCGCCCTCACATTCTGAGGTCATTACTGAAAGGTTGAGCCCAGAACAGATGCTTTCTTTAAATCTGACATAGTAAAAAGGATACCCAAGTTGTTGGATTCTTTTTACCAAACTGCAGCTCACAAGTATTCAAGTCCTTAAATAGTCACTGGAAAACTATGCTTTGTCACACTAACAGTATAATTTAATGAATTGTCCTTTTGGAAAACCAAGTCCATATGAAGGAACTCAGGATTATGTAGAAGGATCATACTGGTAAAATCCTGGATTTTGTTATGCATATCAATGCATCAAACAGGTATATTCCTGAAGAAATCTTCTGGTATTGCAGTATGACAGAAAGGTACTGTAGCCCAGACTACTAATACCTTGTCAACCATCTCGGTGTATTGAGATCATCATTATTTACCACTCAGACTCCACAGCAATACTGAATATTTACCAATATTCTTATAAATGGAGATTACAGCTTTGCACACTCCAGCTGTGAACATGCTGGGAGAAGAGACAGGCTCCATCTGCTATTGTGTTTGCTCAGGTGGCTGAAAAGTTAAACACCAGTTTAAAGGAATATTTCATTAAAGAAAAGGGACTTTATGCTTTGAAAAACGTCCAAGTTATCAGTCAGCTTCCTGTAGTCTCCTAGTCCACTTGGAGCTGCAGCTGGGCAGGATAACAACATCGATCTCTCTGGTTTTGCTGCAATTGCTTCTTTGTCCAAGTGTATTAATTGCCAGTATCAGTTCTGTATTGTCAGGTTGCTGCCCGGGACGTCCCCTGCAATGCCACACCTACCCTGCGGTGCCCGGCACTGTGAGCCGTTGCTGTCACAGCAAAGGCAGCCCTGCAGGAATGCTGAATTGGCACAGCAGGTGGGACATGCTGAGACCGCTGGGAGCAAATACACATCCATCATCCTATAGGTCCAGCAAGGAGAGAAGGGCTCGTTTCCTAGTTTATGTATTCTGTCCGTGGTGTTTAACTAACAGCAGCATCACATTAAAGTATTTTATAAAACTTCCCAGCCCACCAGCATTATGTGAGTTCAGGTTCCTCAGGGGAGGTGATGCGAGTCTGTACTTTTAATGAGTTTCACCACGACCTCTGTCAGGAGCCAGTAGTTTTTTCCACAAGGGAAACATTAGAGGAGTCCAGAAGAGAAATTAGCTGCTAGCAAGAAAAAATTGGCATAAGAAAATGAGACTCAGCAAGGAAAGAGGAGAAATGTATGCTACTGGGGCCTGTTTCTCCTTCCCAACAGCTCTGTGCCATGTTAACCCTTGCAGGCTCAGGTAAGTCACACCTGAAGAAGGGTACAAAAGGAGCTCGCTTCTGTCTCTTCCAGTCCGAGTGTTTGCATTACAAAGCGAACACTGGGTTCTGCAATTTGAGCTGTACCTGTGTATTTCCTAAAAGCAATTTAAGAACCAACTTTAAGAACCACCAAACAAGCTTTGCCAGTCCCCAGGAGGCAATGATATTTAAGCATGTAAAGGCAATATTGTTGCTTCCTCATCAAATTGCAGGGACAGAATTAAAAGTTCTGTATATTTGTCTTGACTAACAGAATCATGAATTCAGCTTAACATATCCGGTCCCAACACTGGGAAAACTGATCTGTCTTGCAGGCACTAGAAACGTAAGGAAGACATTCTCTTGTCTCATTCTCTCCTGTAAATATATTAGTCTGATTAGGAGGAATTAAAATTGTTGCTCACAGATTTGCCCTGTCCTTTGGAAAGCTGCACCCAGCTTCTGCCTGCTTCCCCCCCCTAAGCTCTGTTAGCAGTGGTGTGTGTGATTCAGAAGCTGTAAGTTAGGAACAATCTGCAGCTGATGTATTTATATTGCTGCAAAGAGGGCACCTGGAAAGACTGACACAAATTCAGATATCAATGGCTCCCATAATCCTTTTTTGGCAGGAGGGATGGACAGATGACCCAGTAGGTTTTTTTATCTGGAGTATCTGTGAACCTGAAAATGGTGCTGAGTTGATTTCCTAAAATAGCACTTTGAGCATTACTGGGCACATCCACTGAGAGCAGGGGAGCAAGGCGCAGATGTGGGGAGCTAGTGCCAGGGCACCATGTGCAGTCTCACCTCCCAGAGATGTGACTGCCAGCAAGTTGCCTGCAGCCTGCTCAGCATCCTGCCGTGCACAGCTGACAAGTTCCCAGTTCTGGAGCAGGGTCAGTGAGATCTCAGCACTTTCTGGGCCACACTGTGCTTCATGCGGGGGCATGCCTCTTGTCCTGCCCTGCTCCACTGGCAACACAATGTTTTTGACCTCCTAGAGATGCTACCTTGGTAGGTCTTTGTGAGAACAAGGTATTACAGCAGTGGGAGCTTGGAATAAAAAGCAAGACGGGATAATTTCCAGACCTTGTTATGAGAAGGAAAAAGCCAGCAGGCAAAGGGTCAGAAACATACTGCTGCTGGGAGTGATAGGACAGCATGACAACAGGACCTTTACAGCACAGCACCTTTCCAAAAACAGGACTAAGGATGGGGTTGGGAAGACCAAGCTGTCCAGTCCTGGATATTCATAATTGTGTCTTAACTCATCCCTGTGCACGCCTAAGTACATGGTGTCCTCTGGTTCCATGTCCCAGCCCACAGCCTCATTTGCCAGACCCAGCTGCCCGTGGGATCCCATGATTGGCTGCAGATAGCAGTGTTCCATGCTCAAAGCAGCTCAGCAAGAAGGCTCCTTCTTTGTGCAGTGGCCTCTCATAAACTTAATGTGTTACACACTAGGTGTGATGCGTTGAAATGGGCCCATTGAGTTCATGGTGGTGTCTCCCCAAGTGGAAAAGAGACACTGACATGCCAGGGAACCAGGAGATCAGGCTGGAGAATCAGCTAAGCAGTAAGCACAGCTGGGGTGACCACAGAAAGAGAAGCAGAGCAGGTGCATCACCAGAGTGAGGTTTGGACCATTTTACTTGCTTAAGCACTTTTCAGCATTTATGAGGAAATCACATACAGTTTTTGTATGGAGAAAAGGCATTTTATCAAACTGTGTTTTTGTGTAAACTAATTAATATATGGTGTTTGAATGATTATGTTTCTAAATGCCTAAACTGGTAGTACCCCTGCAGCCTGATGTCAGCGGAGCCATTTAAGTGATTTGTACTCAGCCTAGAACCCATCTCTCATCCTCTCTGTCATTTAGGCTTGCTTGGAAGATGAACCATCTTTTGAAAATTCATCATGCTTAGTCAAATGGAAATAGCTACATTTCTATTCAAGACTCTTTTAATATTTTTCCTTTGCTTTCTCTCCTCCCCCCCATCCTAAGTGCATAATAACCACTGGGAAAACCTATTTCAACAAGCATCTCTTGATTCTCCAGTGCTCGGTTAGGTCACACTTGTGCTGTTCTTTTCCCTTCGTACTCTTATGACCAGATGAGGAATATGATTTTACTATGGTTTTCTAAAAATGTAGGTTTTCACTTCAGGACTTCCAGCCTTACCCTGTAGACATTTACATGGGAATGATTTGTACTGAACAGTTCTCTGTAACTGAGGAGAAAAAACCCCACTCTGCTTATTCAGGAAGGAAAATGACCTTCTATCTGCAGTGGAGTGTGGGATCCTTCCTTTGATCTTTGGAATGTTGCAAAGTAGTAATATCATAATCCTATCTCTCTGCCCACATATTTGTTACCAGCCTGGGTGGGGCTGTACATATACATCAGGGACTTGCAACTAGAAGTGGGCACTGATTTTGCTTGGTTGGGGGAGAAAAATATGCCTCCCCTCCTCCCACCTATCTGTCTTTACCTCCTGTTTTCTAGCTAAGCTCTGCAACCAGTCCTGTGCTTGGTTCTCTTTCCCTGCAAGCCCTCTCTCCACCATCCATCACCTGGTCTCACACTAATGCTATGCTTCTGTCTCGCTCCTCAAGCAGCTGCTCCTGCAAAGCTCCATCTCTGCATTTCTTTATCTGTGGTGCAGCTCCGAGAAGTCTCAATGCCAAGTTTCTGTCAAGGTTGTCCAACCAGTCTGGAGTACAACAGGACACAGAACTGTATTCCGCTGTCCTCAAGGTCTGCTTGTATTGACTTTGCTCACTGTTTGGTTACAGTGTTCAAACCAAAATGTTAGCTCCACCTCAGCTTTGCTATTACAGAAAACAAGTGGAAATCTGCTGATCAAAACTCCCATGTACTTCAGCTGGGCTAGGATTTCAGCTGGCTGTCTCTTTGAAATGTATCTTTCAGTACTGGATCCTTTGCCTCACACACTGCCAGGAAGGTCAGTCCTTGGCTAAGGTCACTGGCAGCTTCCAGCCCACTTATTTTAATGTTTCTTGTGTTTCTGAAATCATATTCTGACACTGTACTGGAGTATGAAGATGACCTTTGGTCTTCAACCGGTATCCTGCAGCGAAGCCTTGTGTATCCCTGGTTTTTAGTGAGGACACTCTACACAGCGAAATCCCACATCAAAGTAATGTAAAAATGCAAGCTTACATATTAAAGATTGCAGCAGTTTTTGAAGATGTCATTCACAGTCTGCTGCTAAACATACAGGAACACACTGCTGGCAGTGGAACAAGACAGATGCCCACCCATGGGGGCCAGTACTTCAGTAGACTCCATACGGCACACAGCCACCTCCATTACCTCTGAGCCCTCACCTCAGCCCTTGTGCCAGGGCAATATGGCAGGATTTTGCTACATTCCATTTAGCTCTGTAGCTGAGATGGTTTGGAAAGATCTGGGTCAGGCTCAAAGGGAAAGCACTTCAGCAGGCAAAGCACTTGGGTTTTTTCAGAATGTACTTGTAAAAATGAAGCACAGTATGTAGCCAGGAGAAGCTCTCACCCTGTCCTCAGCAGAGCACACTGGTTCTGCAAGGGGCACCACTCTTCTTGTTCCTCAGCACGCAGACCCCACAAAGGCCAAAGCTCCTTTTGCCCTGCACTCTGTCCTGCTAGGACACAGGGGCTCTGACCCACAGAGTGCTACAAAAGAACTGAAGAGAGACAGAGAAGGAGTTACAGGGACCAAGTGCTTCCTCCAGCATGACTTACACCTTACTGGGTAGCCCTGGACTTGTTGCTGCACCTTTATTGAGGTTTTTTCCTGTTGGTAAAAATGAGACTGGTGTTACAAACTTTCCACCTGGGTACTCTGACTGGTCAGTCATGCATCTGCATCAGCTGAGTATTATCTTGACTGTTGTGCTTGCATTCCTGGCTCCTATAGCTCCTCTTTACTTGCAATCTGTCCTCCTCGGTCCTATTTCTTTTGTATCTGTGATAATCACAGGCACCTGCTACCCAGACTCATCAGCTTTTTCGGATTATGCAGCTTCTGAGAGAATGTTGGCCTATTTTATTTTGTCAATATGAAGATAGGGGCTGTATTTACCACCCATGCTGATGTAATGCCCTCTGAGACGTTCGTAGGAAGACCTGAGTGTCTCATGTTTTTGTATTCTGCCAGGCACAGAGCTAAAGAGGGAAGAGCAAATTCTGGAAAGAAGGGGCACAACATGAACCAAAACTTAGTTTGCTAGCTACAGAAGGTCATTTTAATTTTGTAATGTCACAAAGAAATAAATAATGAACTTGGTGTGCTTTGTATGCTGAAGCTGCACTAGAACTGTGCATTTCAAAGTAATGCAGACAAAAGGGGGCCAAGGCAGTGCTGCTGCATGAGGCTGGTGGTTTAAGGGGGTAATGAACAAGCGACGATATGTCAGTCAGGATACTGATTTTGCAGGTCAGGGCCAGCTCTTATTTTGCAGGTAAAGTCCAGCCCTTGGAAAGAAAGACCTGTGACACCTGGCTGACTTACCTATGCATGGAATGACTCAAAGATAAATCATCTATTTATCCAGAAGGACGAATTACCTTCTTTTTTTTTCACTGGGGTTAAACCAGGGTAATTCTGTGGTAACAGGAGTATTATCTGCAGATTCACTGGTCTGAATGGGCTCAGCAGCTTCTCCTGTTTAAAGCTGAGGGCTGCAGCACTGAACAGTCAGCAGTGGGAGACAGGGAAGAGTTTGCCTGCCAAATGATGATAATAGCAGGGAGAAGGAGATTTACACAATTCAGCTCCATGGGTAATTGGTTCCACATACAAATATTTTCATCAAAAGGCTTTTAATTCCTAAATTGGACTCATTTCTGAGCAGCCCAGATTATCACACTTTGCCTTTTATATTTGCTTGCTTGCCAGGTTATATTAGTTGTTAAAAAGATCTTGCCTCTAAGGCTTCCTGTGCCCACTATGCTGCTGCCCAAAATGGCAAGACTCATGCCTGTTCCTGAAATGTCAAAATGGATTTTTCTCCTATGAGATAGAAGTGATTTCTGAAAAACAGACATTGAAATACTGAGCTAAAATGAGCATTTTCATCTTATTGACCAAGCCAGACTGCAGTCTTCATTTTGGCATATTGTATTTTTGTATATAGCATCAATAGGCACAGCCCCAAAATACCAAATGAGATAGTAATGGTTAAAGACAGCACTGTGACCACACTGTGACCACTGTGTGCTCTTAATGGGAGTTTACATTTAATTTTCATGGAAATTCATTAGTAGTGAGGGAATCTTTTAGCCAGTCTTCTGAAGGACTGTTCCTAACCATTTATGTTCCAGTGTTCTGACCAGACAACCTTATAAACAGTTAGGGAAGACAAAGACGAAGGTAATTCACATCACCTCATTTTAGCCGTTTGGAAAGCCCTCCCACCAAGAAAGACACACCCCCAAACCCTTCAGTGAAAACAGTCTGGGAGGTTGGACAAAATTTCTCAAAAACCCATAACCCTTCACAGAATATCAGAAAGTAATTTGATGAGCTGCTGAACCACGGTGTTTATCGTCTTGCCTGTCTTGAATTTGTTTGCACTCACTGCTGTAGATTTATATCAGAAATCTGCTATTGGAACAGGTGTCTAAGACACATCACATACCAGGTGTTGTCACTGGGTTTCACATCATAAACTCTAGATGTGTAAGAAAGAGCAAGATGCATTTTTAGTGCAGCAAGGATTACAGTAAACTGCAACACAGATTACATATACAGTATATATTATGTTAAAAAGAAACAGTAAGATGAAAGATTAAGAAAACAATAGAAAGAAATATTAATTTCTAAAATCTGAGCTGGTTCTTTCTTTGCAGAAATGTTGAAGAAGCATCCAATATTCCAGCTACTATGTGCAGGCTAGTATTCCTGTGCACCTCGGTGTGCTCCTCTGCAAGTGGTAGATGGAGCATTTAATTTTTTTTGTTCTCACCTACAGATGCCTGAGACTCAGTTCTTGTGCATGTGCAGAATAAGGAACAACAGCATTAGTTCTGATGCTTTTGTCCTTCTGAAAACCAGGCTGCTGGGGAGAAAACAAAATTCCATCGTTTTCATAGCTGCTTTGTAATGACATCAGGTGTCAGCCCTGCAGACTCCAGCACAGGGCAGAGGGGTTCAGTGAACCTTTGCTGACCAAGCACACCGGAAGCAATCTAGCCACTGCTACATGGAACTTGGCACAGATTAATTTGTCCTGCTGAGAAGCATACATTATATATAATGCCAAGACATGGTGAAAATGAATGGCTCTGAATACCTTCTCACTTTGGAACCTATTGTCACATTTTACCATCTCAGGGGTGGAGCTTCAGGATGGATTATTACTTTCTTGCCCTCCTGCCCAGTATGCCTCTTTGGGACTGCTGTTCAAAGATTTTGGAAGAGGAAGTTTAATTTGAGCTGCATCACAGAAATGTGAGATTACACAGCAACTCCTCTTCCGCAAGATACTCTTCTTTCATGCTGCCTGTGGGAAGTTTCAAGCCCAGTAACTAGCTGTTGGCAGTGTTGATAGACCAGGAAAATAATGTTTGAAAGCATGAGGTACCCTCTACCCTGTGAACTTTCCTATCAAGTTGACATACAGTAGTGGTGCAAAATGCAGTCTGCAGATAAACGGAGACTCTGAGTTTCCAGTGCTATCAGTCTAGCACCTTTTCTGAATTCTAAATTCTCTTGAAGATGTAAATGGGGGTGGTGAGGAGGAGAGCTAAATACAATGCTGGTATCTTTGCTTCCCATCAAAATGCTAAAATTAAATCCTTTTCAATAAGAATTTCCATTCAAGAGTAATGTCAACTATGAGAGACAAGTACATTGTTACTAACATAGTAATTTATCTTTTTTTTTTTTTTTTTATAATCAGGAGGCAAAACAAATTAGCAAGGAACATCCAGGATAATATAAATTGATTTAACTAAAATATCGCATTCCACATACATTTGTTGTTTTGCGGTTTTTCATTTGGTTGGTTGGAGTTTTTTTTCTTGTGCTTGGGATGCTTCCAGCCAAAGGTCTAGCAAGTTATAAATAAATAGATCAAGGTGCTGCAAACATTTTTTCTCCTCTTCAAAAGTGGAAACAGAAAAACAATCTAAAAAGGAACAGGGTCAGAATGATCTTTACAGTTGCTGCAAGCACTGCCTGCTCGAAGTTGGAATTACAGGATTTTTATGCATCATATGACCTTGGTTATTGAATGAGTGAAATGAAGCAAAAAGGCAAGATACAGTTTTCTTGCTTAAAATAATTAATAATTTATACCAACAGTACTCAGTGTGTGATAGTAAACTAGCACAAGAAGGGGCCTATGATGACATGTGCAGATGGTGAAAGGAGATGGGCTCTTACCTAGTTGCCCTCATTCTGCTGGTGCTTCTACTGAGTCTGAGCCTTTTCTAGGTAAGGACTACAGAACCAGGCTTACATCTGCTTTGGAGCCCTTGGCTGAGATGAAGCAATTCACCTTCCTGCTTCTCTCTGCCAGACAGGATTTTTCCTAATGTTCACACAGGATCAGATCTCTGCTGGGCTTATTGAGAACTCTCAGCCATAACAATCTACATGAAGAAAGGGTGGAAGAAAGGAAACTTGATTATTCCCTTTATAAAGAAAAGGAATGAAAGCCCAGAAGGTGCAGAACATGCAGAATTAAATCTCAACCTGGTGAGTCCCTGACCCATTGCTGAAATATCTGCCCAGTCTTATTCTCTGCAAAAGCTGAGTCTGTTACGCTTAACTTTAGGACTCCATGACTAAACTGCCAAAACCTTTGTGGAACTTTGGTGTGTGTGAATATGTTTCTGCTGTTCAGCAGAGAGAAGAGGAAGGGAGAAAAAGAAAAAAAAAATGAGACAGAGCAGGAATTCAGAATAAAATACTGATACCTGTCACTGTCATCAATAGTATAGAGTTACTGTATCACACCATGTTGATCAGCACTTTTTTTCTTGTGATAAGGCAACTGAAGGTCACCAAAACAAGTGCTGTTGAGCACTGTGCTCAAGGACATCAGTTTCTTGTAGACTCATTGTAACCAGGAGTGATCACTGAAGGCTGTCTCAAACTGGGCCATTGATAAGCTCTATCTGTCTTCTACCTGGAGTGTTTCCTTACCTGGTAAGAGAGAGGTAGTTCTTTCTGTGATCTTGCTTATGTCCCCATGTGTTTGGTTTACAGAGCTGGCAGGAACTGTGTTACTTCTCTGTTTTCCACTTCTCCCTCACATTCCCTATTAGTGGGTGAACAATCCAACGCTTGGTGAATTCTGCTTCACAATGATAGGAAGAGCTGATATTGAAGGATCAAAAAGTGCAGAGAAAAACACTCTTACAAAACATACGACCTGTGGACTTTGCTGTCACCATCCTAGCTAGCTAGGCCATGGCAGTTAAACCTCAGGTGTAAAGGGGGGGGGGCAGTTCTGCACAAGCTGCGCCTCACCTAAAAAATCCACTGCACAGGCTGGAAGGGCTTACTCTCACTTGTCTGTAATGGACAGGCGAGGGTTGAAACGGTAGGTGACAAGGTGCACGGGAAGCTGCAGATCCAACCTTGCATGTGGGCGGACCAGCGCATGGGTAGCTTGAGATTGCTCAGGAGATGACAGTCCTGGTTGGACACATTTTCCAACCAGATTTGCATATTCCACTTGCCCTTGGTCATCGTGCTTGTAGTAGGCATGGTTAAAGCCCTTCCCAAATCTTTGCTTGTGAAGGCAAGCCATCACTTCTCCCTCAACTTAGCTAAAATCCACCAGTAGTTTACAATGTGGAGTGGGAGGAATGACACAGGCAAGAGGCAGACTGGTAGGCAGGCTGCTAAAAAGCATGAGCTCATAATAACAATTTCCTTCAGAGAAGAATCTGAGATTGTCTGGATTTTTCCCCTAACAGTTGAGATCCTGTGAATGAAGATTTAAAATAATTCACATGAATATTACACTAAGGAACGGCATAGCATATTTTCACATAGCCCATTTCTTCTCTCCTTAGCATCTCTCACCTGAAAATAGTGGTACTAAATGGCACTAGAGGAGGAAAAATCGTATCAAGAAAAGTTGCTTGAGTACTAAGAATACATTCTACCTGCATACCATGTCTGTGAAAAGTTCAACATGATCTGAAACTCATTTCAATGAAGAAAAAACACACTTTCTCTCCCTCCCTCCTTCCTTCTCTCACTTCTTTCCATGTTACTTACTGAAGTAACATGAGTGAATAGCAAAAACAGTGTTCTGTGAGAGATAACCCACTTGGTGTGATGATACTCTGACTTTAAGGACTAAGCATCCATTTTATTTCAGCTGCTCCAGGTGTTCTGTTAAATAGTTCTGTTGAAAATCCTTATAGTTATTTTTTTAGCTCTCCTAAACTGCCATGAACTCAACAGCATTCTTAGAGGGATTCCGACTCCCTTATCCTTCATCTAAGCAGAAGTAGGTATTGTGTTTATTCCCCACCACCCTTGCTCTTGTCATTGCCTATTTAATTCAAATCTGAGTTATTTAAGGGATTTATAAGCTTAGCTTTCTAAACCTTGCTTAAATAAAATTAAATAAACCCCACATTCTGAATATTATCTAAATTCAAAATGAGGGCAACTCATCTTCTGCTCAAAAAACCCCTCAACCCTAAAAGCAAGTTATGTTTGTGTCTTGAGCTCAACCCCTTCACTGTCTCCCTGACATGCCTTGGAGGGGATCCAGTCCGGTCTAGAAAACTACATTTGAGTTTTCTCTTTTTATTTTCAGTAATGTTCTATCCTGATTTTCCTTCTATTTTTTTTCCCTCTTCCATGAATCTACTATCCCATTTACGTTCCTTTCCTAGCACTTTCTTGCCTCATTCCACTTTAGCCTTGTAACTCACACACTGGCCATTTAGTTGCTGTTCCTGATCTTTGCTTCTCACACCAGAAAGAACAGCTGTTTGGTTCCTCCGGAACCTACCAAAGACCACTGCTTTTCTCACATTCAAGTAAAAATGTTCATGATACCAAAGCCTGTGTTAATATCTTCTTGGATCTGTTGCCGTAGGGGGTACATTACCTTCCAGCAGACTTTCCCAATAGGTTAAATGTGTACATTTCAATATAACCATTAATCACACTCTTATTATTCTTTGTTGTACAGAATCATTGCCCTGTTGAATATGCAGAAAGAGCACTGACTTAGGCAGGACTATGGGAAAAGAAAAGGAAATGCAAAAATTCTGAAACTATGCTAAAATCCTACAAAGCATTTCAATGCACACAGGAGAACTACATGTTGTTCCTAGAGCTTAGTGGAACTTTGGGAAGAAGATGGCAAGGATATATTTTAAAGTATCTTGAAAAGAAGAGTATGTTGCCTTCAGAATACAATAGACCTAATTCCATATTTGGTTGAACTGATAGTGTCCGAAGGTCGGTCTCTGAAGTTTCCTTCTCATCCTGCTGTGACTCTTACAAAATAAAATACTCATGAGAAAAATATGACAAAAGCTGATACTATTTCCCTATTGTTTAGTTAAGGTTTGGGGTTATTGTCTTAATCTGCTACTCATTTTTAGCTCCCACTGAAGAAAAATAAGAAGTGTCTTTCTTATCAAAGGAATTTTTAAATTCTCACAAAGAGAGGATCTTCCAAAACAGAAGGCCCTGTTGTGTGAGGCCAGTGTAGGCAAAAACTGATCTTGAAGCTGGGTCAGCCTAGAATGCAATCTCTGCTAGGTGTTCCTCCGTCTCTTTTCTTTCACTTTGCATGAATAACCAGGAAGAAGGAGGACCTATTTACCTAATATTCTGAGGGAAAACCCATGAGTATTAGCTTTAGGAAGTCCACATCAGATCCCAAAAGACTGTCCCAACAGAAATCAATTAAATATGTATATTTCCAAGAAAAACAAAGATATTTGAGAATGTTGATCTGTTTCATTGGAAAATTCCGAACCAGCTGTAGCATATGGAAAGACAAGGTCATCATGACTCGGTATTGTCATCTCCTGTTCCTTGGAGGATTAATATGGATCAGTAATAACTGCAGTAGCCAGAGCAATTAATAATGGAAAAGGTGCTAATGCGCATTGATGAAGTCACCAGAGTCAGAAATTTCTTACTCTTTTTTTTTTGCCTCCTTTTTGATCCCTTTTACACCATGTGCTGACCAAAAATTGAGTTTTTCTGCTTATAAGACCTGACAATCCTTAAATAAATGGATTTATGTTTGACGATACTAGGACTGCAAGTAGGTGCCTGGCCTTTAAAATCCTGAGTTTACACATTTTTTCCTTTGAAGCTCCATGAAGTTCATTAACTTAGGGACCTGAGACATCTTTATTTTGTACATTATTTTATCCATACATGAAATATGCAGGTTGTCAAAGAGGGGTGACTACACATTCCCTGTACATGGCTTTCTTCTTACTTAAGGCTGAGCAGTTCCTACTTGGTTAAGCCCTTTATAATGCTTGCATGGCCTCTAGTAAGGTCCACCAGGAACACAGGAAAATGTTACTCTTGAGGTTCATCTGCTATCTTTATATTTGATATAAAGTCAACCTGAGCTGTAATCCAGGAAAAATCCTTGCTAGGTGCTCAGGCTGATGCTCCTTATGATCTTCCTCTGGTGTGGGCTCTGGGCTGGATCCTGTCTTAATGAAATAACTGTGCTGCATAGAAGAGCTTCTTCCTATGTCTCAGATTGACTCTACAGGGAACAAGAAAAAAACTGCACTGGGAGTGGTCTGTTGTTGGTAACTGCAGGGTAGGGAATGATATGGCAAACAAGGAGCAAGAACAATTAGGTAGTCTCGTTTTCCCAGCTGCCTTTCCCTTTGAAATACCCTTCAATATTACATACTTCCTACCCAAAATGTCTTTGGGGCTTTACTAGAGGTACTTTAAATTAAAATTTGCCTTGTCTATTTTTTTTTAGTACCATACATCTCATTTATGGCATCTGCAAAATGCCACCTGTGGCTGACAGGAAATGCAAAGCACAGATTAAATGGAAGGCCTAGAGCACTGAAAAGTGTTCTAAAAGCATGAGGTTAAGGAAAGAATACATGGCATCAAACATAACATTTTCCCCCTAAAATTACACACTGGCCAATAGGAGTCACCTGTCTATCTGAGGAACTTCTGAAGCACATCAGGCTCCCATAGAAAGGAAGAGGGAACAGGAAGAGAAGCAGTTCAAGCTGCAGCCTGCAGAGCTAAAAGCAGAAATTTCTATTTCCAACAGGAATAAACCAATTTGTCAAGATAAGAAATAGTACAGGATAATACGTGTCTCTTGGTAGACAGGAACATTGGAGCGGAGTACTATCTCCTACCTGTGATAGCAAATGCATCAAAACAGCCAATGAGGGAGAGAACTGGGAAAACCTGTGTGCGGTTGATGGCATGCCATCATTTAGTAACGTGCAGGGCATTCCTGCTCTAAATATCCCACTTAATGGTAGTATACTCCCAGCAAACATGACTAATGCAGGTGGGTCAGATAAAAATACACATGCTCATACTAAAGAATAAAAGAACTTCAATTATACTGTTCCAGGGAAATAATTCAACAAAGGCTGCATACAGATGGGCCACTGACAGAGAAGCTGTACACTAACAGGATGAAAAATCAAAGCAGAGAGCAATTCACTGAAAGATGCCAAACTGTTCAGCTCAGGATCAATGCAGAAGTGCTTCTCAGGACCAGAGCACAGATGTGCATTGATGCATGCTCTGCCTGCTGCCTGCCCTGCCCTCTGATACAGCAAATATAAAGCTTTGTTAACATGATTGTTCTTTTACATCTGTGCCACATGTGTGTACCTGTATCAGTGAGGACACTTTGCCTAAATTGGAGAGTGCAACCCTGAGCTCCCAAGCCCGTGGAAGAGCCCTAATCCCGGTGGATTTTTAATCTTTTCTAATGGCTATGCTTTTTCCTGCTTTTTCCAGGTTGCCTGGAGTGTACAGACACCTATCCCAATACCTCAGCTGTCGTGACAGCAACTCTCCAAGCCCAAATCAACAAGTAAACAATGTTTTACAGTACATAAGCCAGCTTCATTATTTTTCTTGCTGAGTAATTCATGAAGGTTCACAATCATTGATCACTGCCTCTGCTTCAGTTTTTTTTTCCAGAACACTCTGAAAGCAAAAAAGAAAGGATACAGTGATAAATAAGCTACTGAGAGTATAGAACATATTTATAAACACAGACAATGTAAACAGTTAATTAGCTGCAGCCAGTGAATTAAAATTCAGCAGTCCACACACATTTTTAGCTTCTGAGAAGCTGACTTTCCATCTTAGTTATGTCTAATGTGCCTTTTATTAAGGTACCAATGTTTGAGCAGAAAATAGTTATTGTTTTAATGATTAGTAAAACTTTACATCTTTCCTGACAGAACCCTCAGGTCCCTGCAGATGCACTTTGTTGTATCTGCCTTCCCAGACACTACCTAGCAGATGTTTTGAGTTCATTGGTAGGAATGTGAAAACAAATATGGGTAATGCTCATGAGATAGTCTGACCTTAAATAACAATTATCAATCACAGTAATTGATTACAGGGATTGAAGGCTGACACTGTTTGGAGCCAGGTGTGGACAATGCAGAGCTGCAGTATAGCATCAAGTGAAGCCATGAGGAGGAAGTCTTGAGATGGCTTCAGGCCATGACATGCCAGACTAAAAAGCAAAGCAAGCCCATGGCTAGAAGGGCAATACATCAGTATTGCCTATTTTGGCCCTGGAACAGAAGCTAGCGGGGCTGGGGTCAGACTGGTTATTTAGGAGCAGGAACACGGACAGAAGGAACAGAAGTGTGGCTGGTATACTCAGCACCTAAGGAGATCCTAAGACCAAAAAGCATCCAGGTAGTTGGCTACCACCGTCTGCCTTGTGGGATCTGGGAGCAATAGTTGTAGATTTAGATATTTTCGGAGTAAGCAATAGAAGATTCAAAAGGAGGATTCCTACAGTTCATTCAAAGTCAAGAGCATATATTTGTAAAGCAGTATCTCATCAACTCATGTTTTATCATTTAAAAAAATCCCTAGAGCTCTGAGCATGCTAGACATTCATAAATATTTGGAGCATGTATGAATATATATCCCATTTACAAATTACTTAATTAGTTTATCACTATCACTCTAATACAAATAATTCCAGTAATTCCACTTTAACGTTATAAACCATTCTGTAATGTGTACAGTATTATAAATACCATGATATTCTAATGCAAATATTCATGTCTGAACATCTAATAGGGAAGGATGTAAAAGCTTTACTGTTAGATTGCATGATAAAATGTAGTAATTTATAGTAGTAAACATTTATATTAGTATTTTATAGTACCTAATATTTTGATATGCAAAATGTCACCACTTAGATAGGTACGGATAATTTAAAAAAAGTATGTTAATCTAAATGTAACACCAGTTAGGCAGAGAAATCACAAGAGCTCCAAGGTACAGTTTACTTAAGAAACAGACAAAACTTCTCTTGAACTTTATGAATTCTGGAATTTACTGAAGACTTATCATAAAATTTATTTATATAATCCTGAATTTTTCTAGGACATCTCACTTTTACAGACCTAATTTCATTACTCCTGTCCCTTCCTAAATTGAAGGTAGGAATAATTTTTAACTACATCTGTATTGCCAGTGATGGCTGGTGCTTATAAATTATTTATGTTGAAATCACATTATTTTTCATTGTGCATTAGCAGTGAATTCATGACTGGCTGTCAGCTATTAAGGAGTAATCAGAGAATTGGTACTTGGGCCTTTGACACAAGGGAAAGTTTCTTCCAAAATCCCTTCAGTGATTTTACAGAAAGCCACTTTCACCACTTCTGAGTTCCTTGTTATTTTGTCTGCTATTAATTGTTTCTCTAGAGATGAAAAAAACCTATTCCAAAGTGATGTTTTTTCAGGAAGTTGCTTATGTAACACATGCATATTTGGATTAACAAGTCTGCTTTCTGTCTTCTCTCTGCCTAGCTTCAGTGTTGATGAGACTACCTCTTCACCTGTACAGTATCTTGTTCGGATAAATCCCCCCTGCTGAAATGCTACTTCATAACCAGGTATTTCTATCTCACTTCAGATTTGTTCCCCCAAGGGACACATATAGACTATAGCAGCTCTAGACTACCATTTAGTCCTTTTAGGAATCTTGACCATCTTTCTCCTCTTTAGGGCATTTGCAATAATACTGAGAATTGTGGCTTCCTGGCACAGCAAATTCATGAGAAAAGGTATTCTGGGGTCAAGGATGATATCTGTCCCAAAACAGCAAAGCTGTGCTAATGGAAAGGAGCAACCCATCTGATAAGATTTGCACATCTGCCCGATCCTGGAATTTTTCAGCCACTGTCAAGTCCCAGCAAGTAATTCCAGAGCATATGAGGAAGAAGAGACCTAGGCAGCCAATGAGGGCAGTCAGGTGATCACGGGAGGAGATATCACCCTTACAGCCCCAAGCCAAGCAACCAGACCCTACATATCTTCTCTGCATTTCGGACCCAGATACCACTATGGAAAGCAGAAAAGAAAACCAGCACTAAACATGCAAAATAAATATGCAGCACAATTCATGTTCCAGGTGCTCGAGGGCACCACCAGCTTTGGCAGATACAAGGTGCATAAACCACTTCTGTTTCCTTTTCTTCACTTTAGGTGCTCAAAATAGTGCTAGAGAATTTAGGTTGCTTCAGTAAATGCACCTGCTTACATTTAAGCTCATCCTCTAGGGTTTCTGTTGTTGTTAGACAGAAAGCGGCATTTCTAGGGCACAATTCATCCCACCTTCAAGCAGGCAATTAAATCAGCCCAGGTGAATTACACTGTACAACAGCTTATCTTTCTCCACTATTAAGACAACCCAGGAAAGTGGAAATATTGAAGCTGAGAACACGTGGAATTAATCCCACCCTTTATTTTTATAGGCTTTGCTTACTTCATGTAGCAAATCACACTTCCTTTCCTTTGCTCTTCTCCTGTTCTTTGTAACTTCCCTGTATTTTTCTGCCTAGTTTCTGCCCTTCATCCTTTTTCAGCTAGTGTAGATGAAATGCCACAGAGTTCTTGAGAATGGCAGGTCTGTTTATTGCAGTGGAAGAGAGAAGATGAAAAGTAAAAGCATCAAAATAAAGCAACAAAACAAAATGACAAGCAAAAACTCCAAAGCAGTTTTATCAGTATTTTCTGCTTTTTAAATACTGTTATGTTTCATAAGAAAACAGCCTAAATTAGGCTACAGATACGGTTTGAAATGCATAGAGATTATAAGACTAAATGATGCAGAAGCAGTCTGCTCTTCTGTAGAACACTAAAATGCTATATTTATAACCAGGACCCAGCATGGCTTTATAGAAAGACCTAATAAACAGCAGAGAATGTAGCCAACTTCCAGTTCTCCAAGTATGAAGGCTCTCTTCCCTATGCAGATTGGTCATGTAAATCATGGAGAACGATTTTGATTTGCCTTCTACATGAATATTTTGGAATTAATCAGACAGACATGTCTGATGTCAGACAGAGCATTTTGTGTGTTAGATGTGCTGTGCTACTGTTCTGGTGGTTTTAAGTTAATAGTATTACATTGCATTTTTCATTTATTTAGCTGAGTTTTTTATTTTCACAGCTTTTCAAACTCACATCCTTTAACATCATATGTCAACAAGGCTTTTATGTAAATATCACAGAATCGCAGAACAGTTGAGGCTAGAAGGCACCTCTGGTGATCACCTAGTCCAAACCCCTGCTCAAAGCAAGAACAACTAAAGCAGATTGCTGGGGACTGTATACAGTTGGGGTTTGAATATCTCCAAAGATTCAACCTGGCAAACTGTGCCAGCATCTGATCACCCTCAAAGTGAAAAAGCTTTTTCATATGTTTAAACGGAATTTCCCGTATTTCAATTAGTGCCCATTGTGTACCAGCCACGTGAGCTAACCCTTTATGCCTCTGTGACGCCAATGAGATTGTAGCAGCACATGGAGCTCAAATTCCTTCTCTTTGCTCCCTATGCTGCATGTGTTAATGTACAGGCATTTCAAAAAGGCACACACTTGTGCTGATTTCCCAGGAAAAAGTGTGAGAGCTTCCCGCATAATGTTGTCCTCTTTGGCACTTACTTATTTGAATCTATATGCTTGAGGTCCCCTTCAGTCCTGTACTTCTGGTTTCAATGTCTCTCTTGTCCACCCTGTATCTTTTGCTTGCCAGCCCAGTCTACCACTTCCTCACTTGCCTATAGGTTGCAATTTTCCCTCCCATCTTTCCCAGTTTCAGATTTTCTTTACTGGGTTGGCCAGCCTGTTGGCAAAGATGTTTTCGCCCTGCCTAGTCAGGGGGGATCCTGTCTTTTCTCTAACAGTCTTTGACCCTCACAAAAGACCTGTGATCATAAAAACCAAATCACTGTAATTGACACCAGCTGCACAAACAGTTGTTTATTCACAGAATTTAGTCACCTCTTAGCAGCAGAATCAAGGACAAAACCATTTGGGCCCCCATGCCTTCACCCAGAGTCATGTAGCCATGTTCAATATGTTCCAGGTCTCCCCTGAGCAGCACTGGCATCCACCTGGAAGAGCAGCAGGGGTTAACAGTCCGAGGATGGGACAAGCTACATCAGTGTCTGCAAGGTGTCCCAGATCCAAGCCCACAGCAAGCAGCAAACCTCCCTAAACAGCAGTTCAGGTTGGTAGATAGGGGCCTTGCAGCAGTATTAATATCCAGCATGATCTTCTGACCAAAAGTTTGCTTTGGTTATTGCAGTAAACAGTATTGGAACATCTTAGAATCCCATCAGGACAAACTTGTCCAGAAGCCTTATGTGACAGAACAGGTGTCAGTCCTTGACAGACTCCTGAGAAAATGTGTGTCTGGGAATGTGCAGTGGTGATGTGAATACCGCAGCCATTGAGCCAAACTCAACAGATCTTCAGCTGAATATCCTTCCCTTTCCTTTTTTAATTCTCTCAATTTAGCCCCAAGCCACAGCTACAGAGGAAGCAGTATAGGAATAAAGAGAGAAAACAAACATTACAAAAAAGTTTCAAATATGCACCTTTTCTTACAAATTTACTTAATAGAGTTTGTTCAGATCCATATGTTGACATTCTTCAGACAGCTTCTGCTATGCAGCTGATCAGCCTTTGAACGCCATCCGCTTGATGTGCTGTGTTTTCAACTATAATTTTGAGACACTAAGTTACATGAAGCCTTACATTTTTTGCTGACTAAGTTGGGTAGCTGGAGCTCTTTCCACCCATATTCTTCACTGCTACTTGGTGCCAAGGCACCTGTCTTCAGCAAAAGTGTTGTCCATCCATGTTGCTGAAAAGAACAAAGTTTTAGAAAAATGTACTGAGAAAAGCAATTGGTTTGCATCTGTGTCTGTGCTTATTGAAGGTTTACAGTTTTCTGAGAAATGAGGCTGTAAGGGAGGAAGGAACAAGCTTTTCTGTGCCAGGTCATACTCCGACTAGTGCTGCTGAGAATTAATTTTTAAAGGGCAAGGTCAGAGATGAAATTGGTAACTGTCAATTCACTGAAACTTAAATTGCTCATCCAAAAGGGCTAGTCTTAACAAATGTTTTGAGTCGAGAAGTATATGGGACAAAAGGTTCTAAAATCATTCGAGGTTCATTCTGACATTTTTTAATAATAAGATGTAAGATTTGAGATTTATTGTGATTTTTAATTGGAAATATACTAGTAAGGACACAGAAATTGTAAATATAAAAAAAAAGATTGAAGATGATCTAAATGGCATTTCTGGATTTGCTCCATCTGTGATTTTTGGGGTGAACAAGGAGGGAGGGATTACAGTCCATGAGAATGGGTTATTGTCTTCTCCTCCGTGTATTTGAGATGCTGTTTTTTTCATATGGCTCAGAACATTTTCCTGCCCAGTTCTGGGGCTGAATATATTTCCTGTCCCTAAGAGGGGTGCTTCCGTGGGCATTTTTAGCAGTAGCAGGTATACTCTGTATATAGTTTTACTGTCATATTAAGAGTTAGATACATTAGGACCAACCACAGGCGCTACAAGAGATGTAGCTCCTTCTATTTAATGTCATTTTTTTTTCTTATGACTTAACTAATTTATATGCACAATAAGAAGACTTGTTTTAATGTAATAAATTATTAATTTATCAGTTTCCACATCCAGCTTCTTTAAAAAGTCTGTTCTACAGAGATACTTGTTAGCATAGTTGCTTTTTAGATAGATTTATTTCACAATAAGTGTAATATTTAGAAAAACAACCTGCAGTAAGTTCTAGCCCCCAGGAATGACCCTAAACAACACCGACTGCAACTACTTGAGATTTTAACTGCTGTACCACCTCTACAGTACTTGCACATCCATTTCTTCAGCAATTTCAATGCACCTGTATCATTTACTTTCCTCCCCAGCTTATCACTCCACACTGTAACCCTGTTTTCTTCATCTCTCCCCTAAGTTAGGTTGTTTGGGTCTTTTTTTCCTCTTAATTTTTGGTTTATACCTTCTGTATCTATGAGCAGTCCCTATAATGGAAGAGTCATGATTTAGTCCATGATTTAGTCCTCTGGAGAGTTAAAAATATTCAGAAATGAAAGAAGTTGAAGGTTTATTATGTCAAAAAGTGTATAATCACATTTCATCACTTCACTTTTTCCAAGCCATGTCATTTTTCTTTGTCTTTTGTTACAGTATCTCAAAGGTTACCCACACTGTATTCCCTTAGTTTGCTGCTATCCCGGACTGCAAATGTGTTCCCTGAGGGAAAATTTGCTCTCATTGCACAAAAGCAAAAGCAAGTGCAAACCAGAAATCTGTGAGAGGTGTTCATTCAGCTCCATGCAGGGATTTGCATGATTTGCCATGTGATAGTTCAGCAGAACTTTCTGTGCTGTCTGTGGCTCTGTTTATAAACCATGACTTGTTTTCTGGGATGATGTACTTTCCTTTAGAAAACAAGTAGTTCCTCAAAAAGTAAACAATACGTGGAAGAACTAACAACAGCTCTGCACTGTATCATTCACTGGCTAGCCATGTAATTTGGAATAATCATTCAGTAAGAGCTGAAAGAATTGCTTTTTGCCACAGGAAAGCAATTCAGTCTTTTAAAAGGAATACTCTGGATTCACTGTTTTCATTGTGTACTGGTAAACCTAGTACTTCCGCAGAGGAATTCATTGCAGTTTTAAACTGTGCCAAGGAAAAGGCATTTCTTTGTGAACCTTGGGGAACCTTGGGGTTTTTTTACTCTGTAAATAGCTCAGTGAGGGTGTTCTCATTTTCGGTGACTGATGATAACTTCCATGGTGATTGTAACTCAGCCAGCTACCGCAGAGAGAAGCAGACAAGGAGCGTTCATATCATCCCTCGTTGTAACTCAGTGCTCACACGAGGAGCACTGCCAAGAGATTTCAGGAGAGGGTAACCTTGGGCAATCAGTACTTTGGAAAAGTCAGGGGCAAGCTGGTCTGAAACAGCTATGTGTAGAAAAGAACGTGTGGTCATAGTTTTTTGTACATTGCAGGTCTGCAGTGCTGAGCAGGTCCTAGAGATGAGTTCTGTAAAACTGAGCCTTTGATAAGTGCCAAGCATGCCTAGTACTCTGAAGGGGTGTCTAGGTGTTCATGTAATCATATCCAGGTCCATATAAGGACCTTCTGCTTTTTTTCTGTTAGTACAAAAGGGAAAAAGCAGCTTAAATCTTCAGTGAATCACCTGCCACAGAGGAGCTCTTGATCCGAAATGAGCATACCAAGCTCCATGACCAACACATTTCCCCATGGTAAAGCACTGTCACTTCGGCTTAGCTGTAGCCTAAATGCAGCCCAAGCACACAGCGTGCATGCTGTGCTCAGGAAGATTCAGCCTGGATATGAGTGCCAAACCCGTTTCCTGCAACAGGCTGTTAGGCTGTTACAGAAATGCTGGCTTAACATTCTGCAACAGCTTCAGTGCTTGCCCTCTGTCAGGCCCTTGCATGTACGAAGCAAGGCCTGTGCTCCATCCCCGAGTGCTCTCATGGTCTCTGCCTGGAGACAGCCCCTGCCTCAGCCTCCCTCTACAGCCAACATGCCAGTCAGTTCTGCAGGCTGTGGGACTCAAAGGCAAGCATGGCTGATAAGGCTGGCACTCAAAGGGGGAGGTCAGATCCCCTGATAGTCCATAGTTCCCACTCAACTATCATGGGAGGGACCTGGTACAAACTTTGCTGATCTTGAGCAGCAATTTGACCTCAAGCCACTGTCCCCAGGAGACCCGCCCCTTCTGTACCATAGAGAAGTTCTTGTGTCTCTTAACCAAAGCTCTTCCAGCTTGGAGAAAACTCTGTGTCTCTGCCCATTCAGTGATCACACCTCCACATTTCTTACATGCATGTTTTAAGGCTTTAAAAAAGCTTCAAGATGTGATATTTTGAAAAATAATGAGGAAAATATGTGAGGAAAATATGTGATATATGAAATATATGAGAGATGAGGAAAATAATCCGGAATATAAACTGACGCCAGTATTTAATGTGATCTCAGGTGATCTGATTCCCATTATTCAAGAAATGTAACACCATTTTGACCATCTGCAATACCAAGGCAGTACTCCAAGTATCCAGCCAGGTTGAAACTAAAAGTTGCAGAGGATGCTCCAGAGCATGGGGGACACACAGGCAGATGAAAATTCAAAGCAAAGAAAAATATATAGGCCATTAAAACTCAAGTATAGGTTTAACTTCAACTCAAGTCTAACTTTAAAGTTTCTTTAGTCTTATTGTCACAACTGCACAGATGTCAAAACCAACCCAAACTAGAAAGCTTGCCTGTGCGTACAGTTCAGGTATTGTAAGAAGTAGGCTTGCCTTTTCCTCTTTCGATACAGGTGTGATGGCAGGTACCATGTGGAAGCAGGAGAGATGTCCATATGTCCTCTCTCTTGCCCCTTCCTACTTAGTTTTCCCCCAGTCTAGGGACACTCTTCCCACTTAGGCCTGCTTAGACCTGTTCCCACACCATGTCCCCTGCTGCTGGTGACCTTACTCTTTACTGCACTCTGCTAGCATCTGCACATCTCATTGCTGCACGCTGCTTCTCTACAGCGGTCACCAGGCCTCACCTTGGGGTTCTGCATGTCATGAGGCAGCAGGTCTCTCCAAGACAAGCAAGGCTAGCTGCTGCCTTGTGAATCACTTGTTTACAGAGGATTGCCACTTCAGCTGATTGAATAAAGGGAACGCCTGCAATAGCATGCAATTGGTGTTGCAATAAATACCAGTCCATTGCGTGTTTTTATCAAATGCCTTCTGTACACCTCTGCTTTCTTCATATTCCCAAGCACTGGACACCTCGGATAATCAGCACTTGGTACAATTTTAAGATCTGAAGGTTGCAAGGGGGCTACAGGTACTTTCATTTTAGAATCATGTAACATCTCCATCCTGTTTCACTCTAATTCTTAAGACTTTGACTATTCTGTGCAACCTTTTGCCAGGATCTTTCTTTTGCCTGCTTACCTTTCACCATTTCTAGCTATTTGAAACGGCATGTTATAAAAAACCCCACTTCCCAGAATTCATTGTGCCGGGAAACTGCGCATCCTTAAGTTCTCCCTATAAACTCCTGTCTTGCAGATGGGATTTCTTTACCACAAGAGACATCTGCCATATACTGGAATAAAACATGTGTGGCACTGTAGTCAAGAATAAGGTCCTTTATCTTGTTCTTAATGTAGGTTGTGTTGCAGATACTAGGCAGATCCACCACTTTTCCTTCCTCTTTTGCTTTCTGTGGTCATTTGCATTATATAAATAGCTACATTTGGACTGCAGATTGTTTTAGACAAGTAGATGCAAGAATTTAGCAAAATGTAAAGAATACACGTTAAATACGAGGTGATATATCCTCAGCAAACAGCTCTTTTGCCATCCTGCCATATGTTTTGTCCATCCCAACTGTCTCTAATTACATTTGAAATCATCGGCTCATTCCAGCCAAGAGGAGCTAAAAGTCTCAAAGACATTTACATTTATCTAAGTTTGCTGTGGATCACAGATGTCTTCTCCAAGCGTGCTCCATTCTGTTACTCAAGACCATGTGCATGGGAGGGAAACCCTAGAAAGGAATCACTTTCAGGAAAGACTTCGCTTGGAGCCTGCAGTCAGGCATGAGAGGTGTTTGCATGAAACCAGGCTGCTTAGGTGACTGGCAGGCAAGCACAGCAGGTTAAAATGGAAGGGCTGAAGTTGTTGCTGCCTCGGGCTGTCCATCCTGGCTGAGGCAGGAACCATCGAAACTCATGAGACAGCGTTTGAACCACCATGGTTTTCAGCCTGGTCGTTTAAGGTAAGTAGTGCCGACTGTGGTTTTGTGGTAGCCTGTGTTAATGGGGTTTATCCGTTTGAATAACTTCTATTTTTGCTCAGGCCCCTTCAGAAACCCTCCCAGTTGAGGTTTACAGCAGCACTGGGCGGCCGGGGCAGCACTGTGCTTTTAGAGGGCTATGCCGTGGCCCACCATGAGGGGCAGCACACATGGGTGCCTCCGATCAGCGCGGGCCGGGCGGGCGGGTGCCAGGCAGGCCAGGGGACCGGCGCGGCCGCCCGCTCCGCTAGGGTGCACGGCGGGTACGTGCGAGGACACACGTCCCGCCCGGCCCGGCAGCGGCGGCGGGCACGCGGTGACGGTTAGGGCCCAAACCGGCCCCGGCCAACGGCGGCCGCGCGCGCCCGAGGCGTGGCGGGAGGGCGGTGTGAGGGGGAGAGGGAGGGGAAAACGCGCTCGCTCGCGCGTTGCCAGGAGACCCGTGGCGCGCGGGGGAGGGGGAGGGGGTTTGCGTGGTGACGTTAATTCTATATGAGCGCGAGCGGCGGGAGCTCGGGTCTTTTTACCGCCAGCCGCGCGGGCGCCTCCTCCTCGCTCCTGAGTCACCGCCAGACCCGGCCCGCGCAGGTATCGGGCGGGGCCCCGCCGCGGGGCCGCGGCCGCACCGGGCACCGGGGGGTGTGCGCGCGCGGTGAGGGTGGCGAGGGCGGGTGGCTGGACCCTGCTCCCGCTCGGGGAGGCCGCGGGTGCCGGCCTGGCCTAGCGCGGCCCCGCGGGCGGCGGTGCCCGAGTCGCCCAGAGCTTCTCCCCGGCGGCCCGGGGGGTGGCAGCGCGGGGGCTCGCCCGGCCCCTCGTCGGTGTGCGCTGCCTGCCGCGCCCTCCCACCCTCTCGCGGGTCTCCCCGCCGCGCCCAGCGGAGGTGCCGGAACGGGCCGCGCGGCTCGGGCCGGCCCTGGGAAGTGTGTGTGGGGGGCAGGGTCAGCGCGGCAACACGTGGGGCCGGAGCGGGACCGGCGTTGCCGCGGAGGGGGTGGGCAGCGAGGCCGGAAAGTGGCACAGGGAGAAGCGGGTGCGTGTCTGCGTGTGTCCGTCCCTCGGCGGGCAGGGACGCGGGAGGTGTTTTGGGGTGACGGTGGATGCGCACATGGCGGAGAGGTGGGGGGGGATGGCAGTGCGCTGTGGCCTTGTGTTGGCTCCCGCGCCTTATTCGCGCTCCCGTGCGGGCAGCCGCGGCCGGGGCGTGCTGTGCTGTGCTGCTGCTGGCAGGGGGACCCAGAGATTCAGGCAGGGAACAGGCAACTCGTGCTTCCTGCTTCAGGAACGAGCGTTTTTCTGGGGTTCGACGAGCCTCTTCTTCGGATGCCTGCCAGCTGGTGTCACCCGAAATAAGGCATTTACTTTCCGCCGTTGTAGATGGTTGTAGATGTGCCCGTTGTCCACGGTTGCAAATGCAAGAGGTGCATGATGACTGTCACCAAGAAAGGCTGAGAAACTACCTGGCAGATCTAGTAACTATGACTGGCTTACATTTAGCATTCACATAGATCTGTCTACGTATAAAACATATTCAGTATACTCTGTCCTGGATGTGTAGGGGACCTACACTGCCAATTTTACAAGGCTTTCAATATTTAATACAAAAGCTTTACACATTTGCTTGCAGAAGGGGACACAAACCTTTCTACAAGTGACTGTGCTATGGTATTAATATGTTATCATCTTCTAGAATTTTAACACCAAGCACACTTCAGTTTTATGCATGTCCTCTTATTGGAAGCAATACACTTAGATTTCATGCTTTAACTCCTTTGAGGAAGGTAAGAGAAGCAGGCATTGGGTGTTCAAGGTATGACAAATACTTTCCTCCCCCTTTCTATTGGTATTTTGATGTCTGGTGGTGGACATTACACTGACAAGGCAGGAGAATAGTTCCTGGTTATTTTCAATCATGAAATAAAATTTGAGTGGAGAGCTAAAGCCTAAGGCTTTAGTAGGTAGTTCCTGACAGAAATGCTTGTGGTCATCCTGCTGTGCCCATTTTCCAGTGGTAAGCTCCTCAAAGAATGATAAAAGCACTGTGCTTGAATTGGAGTAAGGTGAGTGGCTTCTGGTCTCTTGTAAATCCAGAAATTATCTAGAATTCTTATGGCAAAACAGAGTTTGAAATCTGCATACACTGAAATACGAGTGGCTTAGGTGCTTATGTACCAGGCAGAAGTTTAGGCCGCTCAAGCTTCAGGTACCTGAAACATTGATACAAGTGCTTAGAGTAGGTCATCAATACCCAAACTTAAACTTGTGTGACCCACTTACTCCTGCAAGATACATATATTAGCAAACTCTTCTCCATTTTTTCTGTATTTTCTGGCAGACCTTGCATATCATGTGTTCTGATTTCTGAGGACAGAGGGTTGTAGAATGAAAGTCTTGTGCACAGGTGGTAGGTCTGGTGTTTTTTAGAGCCCCTGGTCCTTCCCTGATATTCACAGGACTAGGAAGTGAGTGTTGGGACTGCACAGGAAGTGCCCAGAGTGTTGGATCTGCTGCAGCACTGTGTACAGCCGGTCTTGTGTTTCACCTAGCCCTGACTTCACTCAGAAACTGTTCTTGGGAACAGGCAGAGAACTTGTTATGGTGGTCTGCTTTCTGAGCACCCTGGAAATGGTTGGTCTGTTTTTTGTTTTTTGGTTTTTTTTTTAACTTTGCTGCTTTCATAATTGGTAATCAACATGTGTGTACAACTGAAACCGAAAGCAAGTTACTGTGGGCATGTATGTTATGAAGTTGTTAGCTGTCTTAAAGTTTAACAGAATTTTCACAACCCTAAGTGAGACCTGGGTCTTCCAGGCTGAGGCCATGTACTTTAATACAGAACTCCAAATCTTCAAGGCTTACTATATTGTTGCATTGCTATAAATCTGTTTATTCACTTAGCTTCTAGAAGTTGAAGTAATTGTAACATGTAGAACTCAGCTTATTGGGGCAGAAGTTGTATTTCTCTGGGGAATAAAATAACTTCAGGATTTGAATTTCAGTAGTGAGAAATCTCAGGGGAAGTAAGACAAATATCGTCTGCTATGAATTTTTGATTAAATCCTTTGGTGAAAGCCAGTTTGTTCTAGTAGACCAGGGGGTGTAGTGATAATATCTGTGGTATCTACACTTTTTTGTTAATATGGTTGTAATCCAGTTTGTCTTCAGGTTCTTGTGATGCAGCTGTAAATGTGCTGTATCTCAAACTGAATGTCTGTTTCTTATTTCTTTGGGCTGCTTTAGGAATTGGACAGATAGCAGAGAATGGAGATGCAGGTGTTCTTTCAATGCCTGCTTGATTTTCTGCATTTGTATACACATTCAGTGGGACTTCAGCTCTGGGTTTTTCCATGAGTTGATAGTGCTTTGGTATTTATGTGGTACAAAAGGTAGTACTTCACAGACAGAAATAAGATTTTAATACCAGTTGCATTTTACTAAATTTGGGGGGTTTTCCAAGTTAGCTTCTGCTCTGGGTGACTGCATTCCATCTACCTTACTAGGAAAGCCGCTAGTAAATAATAGAGCAGAATTGAATTGTACAAGTAGTGTTTAATCTAAGAAACGGTTGCGATGATGGTTTTAGTGCTTATGGGTCAATTTTAATTTGTAAATTCTTTTGAGCTCAAAAGTGATTATAATTAAAGTTAATTCAATCTAGCTGATTCTCAATCAGCTCTGAGGTTAGTGAAGTTCCTCATCACCTAACATAGTTGATCTGGAGAGTAGGTCTGGTGTTATAATGTCATAATTTGTCTAGAAAACCAGACCTGCCTGGAAGGCATCACAGAAGTTGCCTGGGGATTCATGTGATGACCTTCTGAAAAATTAAGCTACTTAGAAGCAATACATGAAGCTTCTGAGGACTTCCTGCACTCAGTAGTATTAATGCAAAGAAAAAATCTTCATGATGAATCTCACTTATCTAGTGATAACTTTGATCTTTTCAGGAAAACTGTAGACTAAAACTTCTCTTGCATTTAAAAAAAAAAAAAGACTTTGCAAATTTAGTTTTGTTACTTCATACTTAGTTTTAAAATATACATAATGTAAGGTTTGAAATAATTTATGTTCTCCCTAAAGATTAATGTTTTAAATGAATTTGTGTATGACCAAAACACAGTCTGCATCTCAACTACTGTCAGACATTAGCCTGGAGATCCTTCTTAGATGCAGAGCTGTTAAGATTTTAGTATTGGAAAATAACAGATGCTGTTGGGGGCTGGATGTATGCTTAAATGTACATTTGCACAGACATACTTTAGCAGTGTCTCAGTTTAAAGCTTAACTTGTGCTAATGAGTAGGCAGTTGAACATCAGCAGTTTTAGCTGGTCTTTGCAGACTTCAGAATAAAATACTACCAGTTGATCCTTAGTAGTTTTTATCAAAAGGTGAAAGCAGCTTTTTAGAAGACTTCAGTTTCTGGGTCTACCTGCAGCTGTGAAGTGTTCAGTTGCTGATTTGACATTTATTCTTTAAAAACGTACCACCACTCCCACCTAAATTGCAACCAATTAGTCTTAGAGATGGTAGAATTATTCTAATTTTTAAATGTTAGAAATTCTGCTTAAGAGATTTGACTAAGCAGGTACCTAACATCTAGAATGGACCAAACACCCAGGCTTTGAAGACCCAGGTTAGAATTATAAATATTGTTGGCTTTTCTGACCATCTGTGGTAAGAATAGTTCAGTCCACTACTTTATCATAGAATCATAGAATAGTTAGGGTTTGAAAGGACCTTAAGATCATCTAGTGCCATGAGGAGGGACAATTCCCACTAAATCATGTCACCCAAGGCTCTGTCCAACCTGGCCTTGAACACTGCTATATCTAGATATGTTGTTTCATATGAGATGTTTCAAAGGAAGGAGGGGCGGTTTTCACTTTTTTGTAGGATGACTTGCCTGTGATGAAGTTTCCTGGCCTTTTAACTAGAGTCTAGTTCTGGCTCTAGTTAAAAACCTGTCTTAAGCATTGGAAGGTTAGGCTGGAGGGAGGGGGAGCATGGAAGGGGACATGAAATTAAACAGTTGTTTACATGCAACCTAATTTTTAATCGGTTCTTCTTGAACTTCCTTTTAACTTGAGTATTTTTTTGCTACTTCTCATTGTTCACCTCTCAAATACTATTAATCTCAGATTTAAACTGCTCCTGTTCCTCAAGTATTCATGTTGCTAGGCCCTGAGTTGATCTGTTTCCTCTCTTCTGCAGTGTGCATCAGTGAATACAGTATTTCCATTAAGGATATTTTACTGAAGTACAGAATGATCATGTTTTGCATCGTGCATTTTAGTCACCACATTCATTTCAGGTCTTGATTACTTATGCATGTTCAGTAGCAGTCTTCAGTGGACTGCATGCAGTTGTATCTGTGTCTTTACACAGCGATTTTTTTGCCTTTTAGCTTTAGTTGCTTCTTTTAATATATGTTACTTTAGATTTTAGTACTATTTTGCCTCATTTGGGTCACCTTTTTAAGCAGTTCTTAACTCTGTGATACTCCAGTTTTGGATGTTGCTCGTCTTGACTTTCGATGGTTAAGTATGAGCTGGTATTAAGTGCTTTATTCTGTTCCTTATGTGTGCAAGTGACATCATCAGAAATGAGATTGCTAATTTTTAACTGATGGGATCTTCATGATATGGCCTCTTGAGTCTCTCATCACCTTCACAGTCACAGAGGTATTGTGTGCTTCTGCTGGTGCCAAAAGCATGATTGATCGGAACTGGAAAAAGAAATGTTTATGAAGATCAGTTTGAAGTAAAGCTCAATTTTGTTTTTGTATGTTCTTCTCTACAGGTGTAGTATATGTTTACAAATGCTTTTAAAACTCTGCACCTGTGTTCATCTGAAAGCGAGTTACTGAAAACCATAAGCATGCATATGTGCATATGTTTCTGTTTGGTCTTCCTAGCAATTGTGCCATCTCACCCCTGACAGACTCTACAAGGTGTCAGGTTGTTGTGTTCTTTATGTAGTGACTGTTAGATTGTTAGTTGAAATCTGGATGTTTAAGGTTTGCAGCTTAATAATACCTTTGTTTCCATGGAAAAAAATATTGAGCTGGATCTAACAAAGAAGTTGCTAAATATATTTTAGGAATTTCAGTGGCTTCTTGGGGCACAAATGAATTTATAGTATTGCATTTATCAGATGTTGCAGCAAAAACATGCAGCTGAAATCTGTACACATTTTTTAGTGGCTTTCTTTAACTTCCTTTTCAGATAAGGACGTCTAGATGTCTTTAGTCAAATTGTATGAAAACTTTAATGCTGCAGTGTGAGTCTTGCAGGTAGTATAACTGTCAATATGGTTGTATTTGATTATGTGGCAATTTCAGTAGTTAACTGATACTCTCCTTCATTTAATACTGTGGCATGAACAAGGTGATCTTTTAAACTGTTAAAATGCACTGTGCTACCTGGAGTACTTTGTTAGAACACTATTTTTGTATTACTTGAACACTTTTTAACAAACTGAATACCTGTGCCAACATGAACTGCAAAGAGAAATACTATCTTACAAAGTTTTAAATATCTTTTTTTGCATGAAGATTCTTATTTTGGCCCTTCAGGATGGCTGCTGTGCTCCCATTATCAGTGATAGAAACTGCAACAAGCTGTACTGATTAGCTTGGGTTGGCTTTTTTTTTTTAGTAATTCTTGTTTAGATTTTTCAGATTTGAATTTAAGCTTCTGTATTACTTATCTAATAATGAAAGGTTGTTCTAAATAGAAATTGGTAGGTTTTATGCTACAGAATCTTGGCATCCAGAAGAAAGGCCACATTGTGTGTTAATTACCCTGTTTTTAGAACATGATCGGAGAGCTCAGATCAGTAGCAGAGACAAACATGCAGATACAATTCAGTCTAGATTTTAAATTATAGTTCTGTAGTCATTTTACTTATGGAGACTTCTTTGCTGCACAAGTCAACAGGCACTACTTGCAATTCAATAAAAATGTTACAAAAATAGCGGAGTTTAGCATTCATGGACTGAATCTTCATTGCCTGACTTAAAAACAAGTTAAGGGGAAAGCTCTAAGAAGTGTTTCCACATGAATGAAACCAAGCCCTGCAGTTACTAGTAACTGAGTTATGTGTGTGTATATATATGTATCATAACAACTCTGTTTTGCCTTGCATTTTTTCCCATCATGTGACTGGTGTTCCCATGCAAGTTGTAGAGCACTTCAAAGTTAAAATGTGAAAAAATCTGTGTTTTCATGCTATAACATGTATTTTGCAGAGGCCTGCAAGCACTGTTGTATTGGCAAATGGTTGATTTTGGTGCCTTTACCTCAGGAGTAATTAGGAAAAGCAAAAAATACCACTTGAAGAGGAGAGAGTTTTGTTTTGTTACTTGGCTCAGCATTATCATGATTTAGTATTTTTATTCTCTACAGCCAGATTCTCAATTTTGTTATCACAAGATAAGATGTTATACTGTAAAGTAACTTCAAACTTGCCTAGCTCCATTCATGAGTTGTTATAAAAGCTACTTGCCTGTGGTGGCCTCTGCTTTTTACTCTGCCCTGTACAGGTCCAGCCCTGTACAAAGAAACACCTAGCACTTTTCTTTTTAAACTTCCCAGCTGTTCAGACATTGTTGATGAAAGGAAGGGGCTATGCATAGTTAAGGAAGAACCATGATAAGCTTTTTTCAGCAGCATTTGCCAGTTACATTGACTTTCTCTACCAGATGATGCTCCAGTCAGCTAAACTGTGTGTTCCCTTAATGAAGAAGGCATTTCTCCCCTGTGGTGGTGCGGGTTCTTCCCGTCTTGGACAGTTCAGCACTTCCATGTTGGTAAAAATTCTCAGTGTTTTCTGAAGTGCCACTACTCGTCTGAATTTCTTACCCTTCTCTGCTTGGTTTAGATGACCTTACTTGAGCTTCTGCTAAAAATTCCCATATATCCTTGTGCCAGTTAGCATATCTGCTGTTGGTTGTCTTCTGGATGAGTTGATGCTTGCGCAATAAATTGCAATGAAACAGAGGGGTTTGAATTACTGCAAGGGTCCAATGGCACCTTGTAACTGTGTTGAGGAACCTGGATTCTTTACTTCCATTGACCGTTAGTTCCTTAGTCTCTTTATCAGACCTTGATAGTCTTTATTATGTCAGACTCTTGTTTTCTGTGCTTGTGTTCGGACAATCTTAATTATCTACTCTGAAATTGAAAACTGGAATTAATTTTGTCAATTTTTGCTCTCCTACAATAATGGAAGTCTTTTGTTAATAAAAGAACTTTGAGGTGCTAATAAAAGGAAATTGTCTCCGGAGAGTGCAGCCGCTGATAATGTCTTTCATAAAATAAATGGGTATCTTGATGTGATAGCATAGGAGTACCCTGCTCGCTTAGAGACTGTTTTGGGGATATTTTTTGCTGACCTTCAGCTTTTTAAGAAGACTTTTTTTTTCCCTTAATATAAATGATAAAATCTGTTTGTAATGCATTGTCTGTCTGCCTGTGTTGGAGATAGGTGCAATAGCCCTTTGTTTCATGACTAATTTCCATACTAATGATAATAGATGTTTCATGATTTTGTTCATGCAAGTAAAACAAAACACTTGGTCTTCTGCTTGATTCCTTTTTGAAATGGTGTTTTAAAATCTGATACATTATTTGGTTGCTTCTTTTTGAAGAGGAGATAACTGCTTTCCTAGTTACTGCTGAACTCTGTATGATCCTTTCACATGTAACAGTTTTCCTATCCACTGGTTGGTACCATAGCTGCTTCTACCAGTTGTGAAATGATTGAGATGGGTATTTTAGGTCTTGTTGCCAAAAAATTTGAAGTGTGTAACTCTATGCCATGTACTGTACACTTTTTAAACAATTCAGCCAGTTCTGAAATGAAACTGCTCTATGGAGAGCATCTGAGATCTTTAAAGCTACAAACCTCTCTTAGCGGTTTCAAGCAAACTAGCCCAGTTATTTTGAACATCTACAGGCAGAGATTGTCTTTTGATGGATCTTTACGTGACTGTTTATTTTATCTTTTTTTCTTTTGAGGTTTATTATATAAAGAAAAATGTCACAAGTTGCCCCTGTGGAATGCTAGGCAAGAACATCAGTTTGAAGTTGCTTCCACTGAATATGTTACTCTTGAGTTTCCCAGTCTGTAGTGAGAGTTGAACTTGGGTGGTATGATGTAATTTGTCTGGCACTTTTGGTTTCTGCTTGCGTTGCAAATAGTTTATAGGACTTAATCCTGATAATTTTTTTTTATACAACTAGCTGTCCTGTAGCTGGACTTCTCTCACTGACATCTTATTTAGTCCACTTAGCTTACTATCCTATGTTGCAGCTTATTAATACCATATAGGGTCCACTTGTTTTGGGCATCTTCTGTTAATATATTGCTTTCAGTTGCACAAGGCTTGCCAGAGACAGAGAGAGGCTGATACATGTATGCCTGTGAACAGGCTGACTTACTTGCAGTGCTCTGAGTTATTGACTACTGAGGGAATTAGTTTGGGCAAGAGGGCAGATTTTTTCTTCCTTTTTTTTTTTTTTTTTTAAAGATGCATGCAAGAAAGGTTTGCCTGTAGTTTGGGTCAGATACCCTTACAAAGCCCATTTCTGTCCCTTGAACTACTTGAGAAATCTCTTCTACATGCTATTGCAAGTTAATTGTGTGAGCAGTTCCTCTAGAGAAGGGGAAAGGGTGTTTCCCGAAAGGGAGGGAATGGACACCCTTTGTGGTATCTACAGTGATGCTGAACAGCTGATATTTGTTGGCGGCTTTCCAGCCTTAGGGCTTGTGCAAAAACTGTTGTTTTGCTGGAGAAAGGCTGTCTCAGAAATGTCTTGCTGCCTCAGCTGATTCTTGATTCACCTCTCTGACCTGTCTTCCTGAGGCTGGGCAGATGTCAGGGTAATCTAATACTGCCATGATTACTTGGAACACTTGGAGCTGATCTTCAAAAAGAACAGGCCTCTCACCAGTGATTGTTTTGTAGCCTGTAACACAGATAGTGCTGCTGTGCAAACTCTGACTGGTTTCTCTGTGGGTAAAGGAAAGACTGGGGAGGGCTGAAGTTTTACAATTTGTGTTTCTGTCTTCACTTAAGCAAAATTACTTAGTGAAGAAACAATAGCCCCTGAAAACTGGAAGCTTACTGATGGGTAACTTAAGGCAATAACATTATTAGTTTCTGCATGTTATTGAACTACATTTCTTAAAAACCATGACAGATTAGGGAGGTGAACTGTCCTTTGAACATGATGATGGCAAATTTTCATACTGTTCTGGTAAAATTTAAGTTTTTAGGGAGTTATGCCAATATCAATTGTGGCTAAGCTTGTGCTAGATTAACAGTCTCCTAACCTTTTTGTTTTGAAAAAGAACACATTTCTTGTGATGGCAGGCAGGCTTGTGATCAAGCTTAAGCTACCTGTATGAAAGAGGTTTTAAACTTTAGCCTCTGGAAAAGTTGCTGTGTAGCCTGCTTTTCCGTGGCTTTGATTCCTTTTTGTAGCACGAACTTCCTATGTACTCTTTATACCTCTGCAAAGGCAACCGTTTTTTTCCTCTGCCTGTTCTTACAGAGTACAACAAATCATTATAAGTGAGGCTTCCGGGTATCTCTGTATTTGACCATAATGCAGTGCCTGCTGGTTGTAGCTGTTTTAAGTAACAGGAGAAGAAAATATTTTAAGAATAAGGAGCTTATTTTTCTGCTGGCTTTTCAGCAGGGAGGGGGCTACCTTTTATCGGCACTCATAAGCCTGTTCTTTCAGTCAGAAGGCATAGATTCTAAGTAGTATCTCAGCCTAGAGCAATCAGACACTGAGGCTCGCAGTAAAACACCATCTGTAGCCAGGTCTGTTGTGATCATGCATTGATAACTAGTGAGCTGGTATATCCAAGGAACTGCTTCAAGGAGTGAAGGCAGTAAATGCTTCTTGCTGTTCACATGCCAAAGTGCAGCTGCTGTTCCCAATGCTAAATTCACCTCTGAAACAAACTGGCTACATCTTTCTTGTGCAAAGCAGAGTACTACAAATACTTGGTTTTGAGGAGATACTGCAAAATAAATCCTGCTGTATTGCTGATTATGGTACATACTGTATCCAAAGCTCTGGATATTAGACTGGCACCTTGTATCAGGCATTGTGCAAAAATCGTGGATGGAGGCTGTTTGTTCTTAAGGAGTGTATTTTCTCGGTGCTCTTATGTCTACAGGGTTGTTTCTTTTTCACCAGTTGCACTGTGTTTGCAGCGAAGCTTATGGTTGTTTAAGTACGTGACAATAAATTAAATGTGATGCAACTACATATCCATGATAGTGGGTTGCACAGATTAGTTTAAGTGTCTGCCAACATAGTTTGGTTGGCATAACGCCTTGTATCCTCCTCATGCGAGAACTGTTGTCTAGAGTTGGCAGATGACAGTGTCATGACAGACAGTAGTATCTCCTCAGTTTGCAGAATAACTTTTCCAACTGCAAACGTTCTGATACTGAGTTGCGTAAAATGTAGAGACAAGATTAAAGGATCAAACATGAAAAAGTAATGCAAGGAGAGCAAGAGAAATGGGATGAAGCAGATAGGAATACACCAGAGGGAGGTTCTGAAGTTGACAGTTGCTTGATAAGTCTGTTTTAATTAAAAAAAAAAAATATCTTTGGAGAATATTATTCAAAGACATTGAATAAACTGGGCCATAGTTGGGAAACATAGTGTTTTCATGGTTCATTTAAAAGGCAGGAAGCAGAGGGTGAGCATCTGCCCTTTGCAGTGAGGAGAAAGTGGGGCAGGTGCTGGACTCCCACAGGGTGCTGCAATGAGATGAATGCCTTCAGTATGGTCATAAGTCATCTGGAAAAGAGGGGGGAAAACAGTGAAAGGATGAACGTTGCTGATGACAGGTAGTTGTTCAGAATGGTGAAAATGAGGGCCCACTGAGGAATTCAAGAGCACAAAGACTGCTGGTGAGCATTTCTCTGCCACACTGCTGCCCAGTGTAGAAAAATCTGACTTGGTTATGTTGCTAATGCTAAATGTTGCAACTCAGAAATAGGATTTTAGTGCTTCGGTCCTTGGGTGATAACACCAGCTTACCTGCATGCTTTCAGGGAAGCTGAGGACTACTTTATGGAATAAAAAATTATTACGATGTTGTCAAATACCTGCGCTTCCTGAGCCAGCGTGTTTTTCCTGAATGTGAGTGACAGCTAAAAGTGTTTCTGGGGGAATTCTTGCCATGTCATTACTTTTTTTAATACGCATCTGTTAATGGCAAGTGTTGGAGATGGGCTGAATATTGCTTTTAAATTTCTAGGCGTAACTTGGTCATAGCCCATTTCATAACCTTATTTAGAAAAAAAAGTTTAAATGAACTGTTAGGAGTCAGTCTTTTTCAGGAAATATGTATCTAAGGTGCTCCAGCTGCTGTTTCAACTAGCCACTGGCTTGGTATGACTGTGGGGTTTGTGTTGTCACTGGTCACACTTTTGAAAGAACTGCCTCTAGCTTTATGGAAAGTGAAAGCTGTATTTGCTGGGGAGAATGGAGAGGGGAAATGCTGGTCTCTGCAAGGAACAATAATAGTTATTGAATGTGATCACTGTCACATTTGCATTAAAATGTGTGAACATGGTTGAGGGTCAGGTGTCCTTGCCCATGGCAGGGGAGCTAGATGATCTTAAGGTCCTTTCCAACTCTTACCAATCTCTGATGATTCCATGACGATGAAAGACAGGTGAGCTGTGCATCATGTGCTCGTTTGTACAGTGATACTGTCAGTTGAAAAGGGCCTATATGAAGAGCAAGTTAAAACGGAATGTGTAAGGAAAAGATTGTGTATTTTGCATGGATAAGAACTTTTGCATATCAGAAATAATGCTGTGTCACTCAAGAAATAGTGGTATCTAAGTTAAGAGTTTTAATTGTAATTTTAATTTAACTGTGTTTTCAGTTTCTGTAGGTCTTTAGTCTACGCTGTCTTTTGAGAATTGCATCCAAAGGACACTCTTTGGAATTGCTGTATAGAAGCTTGCATCTCTGTGTAAACCTTAAGTCCCTATATAGGCAAACATGATCTGAATTTTGTGAAACTTAAAATGAGTAAAAAATATTACTGGACCTCCTCAATTTTTTACTGAATTATTAGATGTCCTTCTGTTTACAGGAGTGCTGCCATTCTATTAGATAAGAAATACTGTATTTTTCTGAAATAAATTGACCACTAGTTGGTTCTCTTAATTTTCCTGCATACTGGGGAATTGAACTTTTCTGTTTATGTGCAGTCTCCTAAATACTTCATTGGCACTGTAAAGCTGTGGTTCTAAATAAAGACATCATACTTCCTTCCCATGTAGTTGTTGGGAAGTAGATATAGCACCAGGGTAATGTGTTGTTATTATATTCTATTTTATACATAGAATGTTGGTGTTAAATTCTGAAGTTTATATTCTAACATGTCCCTTCATGAGTGTTAATGCACTGATCTTACTGGGGCAACACCGACTAAAATTCTCATTGGCATGCATTATAAGGAGTTAAACTTCCTGAATTAAATCTGTTTAGCCTACTGGGCAGCAGCTAAAATGGGGACTTAAAGCAGTCGTTTCTATGCTTCCTGGGCCATTGGATTATTCTTGGTACTTGTTTTACCTTGAACTATTAGACCTAAGACAGCATTAATAGGACAATGTTTTCTTGTGCATATTATTGTCTCCGATTTGAAGCTACCCAAAACGTCTCTTTGGAGAATAGACTGAAGTATGGTTTTGCTGGTGGAAGATGTTTTTCATCTTGTAATACATTTGTGTGAACATAGCTGCTTAGTAGTATGCAAGGTTTGCAGTAGTCTCAACATACTTTTCATTATTGTGTCTGGAATGTGTTTATGATGATACTGAGATACCTATGGAAATTCTGATCATTCAGGACATGGAAATTAGTCTTGTTAAATAGCTTGACACCCGACATCAGTTCTTTACTTAAACTTTCTTATTATTCTCGATATTCTGAGGAACCTCCTGGATTATGTTTGTGAAGTTGAGATTAAAAGTAAAGCCACAAAAGTCTTCTTTAGTATTAAAATAAACTGGTTTAGCTATATGTATCCTCTGTCTGCAGTTACATGCTGGAGTAAACAGTTACCAACATGGTTCTGGCACCCCTTTTGCTTCAGTCTTTCTTGGGTTATATTTTGATTTTATACTCAAACAAGACTACTTTTCAATCTGTGGTACTAGTGCAGTCCTATGATAAGAATTGCAACATGGAATTTTGCTGGTACTTAGATTTATATGAGTGGATCTACTGATTCTAAACCAGAAAAGTTTTTCAGTATTTTTGTGTGCTTTAAAGTGAGGGCTCAGAGCGTATAGGAGATAAGCCAGTCTTCAGATTATAATATGTATTTATCCTGTTTTTTAAAGCTGACATCGTTTGTGTTTGTTTCTGTTTTTTTTCTTTTTTAGGATTATGGCAGTTGCCTGTAGACCTTGTAAGTGAAGTCTGATGCTTCTGTTCTTTCTTTTTTTTTAATCTCCTCTAGGGTTTGTAATCTAGGAGAATGGCAGACATAGACAAGTAAGTAAAATCTGTAGGTTACTCTGGCTCTTACTATGTACTTTGCTGTACTTCAGATGGCTGTGATTTCCAGATAGTTGATAGACAGAGTCTAGGTAATGATCTTCACACTGTGGTAAGATGTGAGGTTTATAATGTGCGGAATTTTTAAGTTGGGTTTGGGATATTAATTCTAAGTAAATCAAAACAAGACACCAGTCAATATACTATGTTAGTTGGAATTCTGGAGGGGAAAACCATGTTATTACTGCTCATTATTATTGTTTCACTGTATGTAGATTTTTTCTGTACTTAGCTCATTTTATGGCATTCAAAGTATAGTTTAGGTAAACCTACCCTCAGTTCTCAAGGCCTGCACATCTTAACAAAGAGGATGTATAGAGCATAAAAAGGCGTTTACTTATTGATATAATCAGGAGCTGAATGAATTCTTTTGTAAAAAGGATTCTTCAAAATTCTGGCAAGCTGCTAGCTCTTTAAACAGTTCTGAGATTGCTGATGTAAAACTTGAATCTATGAAGACAAATTTGGCTTTGGCTATTTAGACTTCTAGATTGTCATAGATCAAAATTGATGCAACAGTTTGCTTCTACCCATGTGATCTCTAATTTGAGCTCTTTAAGCACATGATAGTATTTTATAAAATTAACTTGATCTGTTCCTGAATATTCCTAATAGCAAAGAACAGTCTGAACTTGATCAGCAGGATATGGAAGATGTTGAAGAAGTAGAAGAAGAAGAAACTGGTGAAGACGCCAATAGCAAAGGTGACTTTGAAAATTGTAAGCAGTTGCATACATGCTTTCTGATGAATGCGTTGGAAGGATTTTACTACTTAAAATGGTAGGAAATGGTAAAATATAACCAGTGATGCACAACTGTATTTAAATTTTGAAGTGAGATTTTTCTTTTTGTTTTCCAGTTGTGTGATTTTCGTTAGTTATCTGCAATCACTCATTTTAGTCATGGTTAGTGCCAGTTCAGGCAGCACTGGATACCTGTAAGGGGGTATAATTGGAAAAGAAAGGATTATGATGGGTATGTGAGTAAATTCTTTCAAAGCTAACATCATTTAAAAACTGAAAATGATGAAGCTTTGGGTAGAAAAAAATCAGTTCTGTATATATGTGTGTACTGCTCTTCTTTTTTGATCAGTTGTTCAGTAATTTGCTGCTGAATTGACTGTGAACAGAAGAAAAGTCATGCTTAGTGTTACTCTTAAAATTAATAAAATCAATAAATTTTTATTCTCTCTCACCCCACTACCCTGCAAAAATACCTGAACATGTATCAGAATGCTTTTGTCTGTCTGAATGGTCTTATTCATGCTTTGTAGTTAATGACTGGGAGCACACACAGAATTTTGAGGAGCAAACAGCCAAAAGAGAAATAACTAATAATCTTTGCAATGAAATGATTTGGATTTGGACTGCCAGTAGTGCCCCATAATGTGATTGCTTGAACAGAATAACAACACTAAGGAAAAGTATGATAATTTTGCTCAAGGTGATGTTAGAGGCTTTGTTATATCTCTTTAAAGAAGTCTTTCCAAAATTGGATTGCAAAATTCTGGGGAACACATTGGTCAGCTGAAGAACAGCTTACAGTAATTAAATGGCAGGTATTCAGCTGTTGCAAAGGAACCTAGAGGTGAATAATGTGGGGTTTTCTAGTGATTATTTCCAGCTATTGTAATGGGATATGAGGAGAAATTATAGTATAGGAATCTTGGAGGGAAATTGAATTTTGCAAATGGGAAACATGTTTCAGTAGCAGGGAAACTTGGCACAGTGCTAAGCAGTTTTTGCATCTGTAATTCTTGCTTGTCTAGTTCACTAGTGTATCCTTCATGCACAATTTTTCCTTAGGTTATACTGATTTACCTTTTTTTTTTTTTAACCTAGATAATTCTGGTCAGGTATGTCAAAAGTCCTCTGGGCACTAAGTAGTCATACTTTAAATAGAAAGCTCTTTGAAGAAGTAGTATTCAGAAATCCATGAACTTGCAAAACAGAATGTGTTTGGATCTCAGTTTGAGGAGATATGGCTGTTCGCACAGGGATACCATGTATGATTTGTATACTGATTTGGTAATAAATAATACCTGGAAACAGACCCAAATGGCACAACTGGGTAGGTTTTCAAGTGTATAGGGAAGACTTATGAATAATAAGACCAGAGAAAATTAGATACCTTGACAAGAGGAGTGGTATTGACCAATGTGAGGTAGTACCTTTTTAATAAATAATTACAGCTATATACGGTAATAATAAACTGATTGCAATCATTCTGGAGAAACAGGACTGCTCTTTTGGAGGTCACTTGACACAACTTTTCAGCATGGAATTTCGGTGCTAGGACATAAAAGTGGAAGAGAATATTCACATGTGGTTAGTGTAGTGAAGGGCATAGAAATAGAAAATCGTATGTTATTTCTAAAAGCTTTATGCATCAAGAAGGATTCAGAACCTTCACTTTAATTTGAATGTGTCAGAAGAATGCTGTATAAACCTAGTATCTTATAAGGAATGCAGAATGCTTGTCTGCCTATCTGTAGATGTTGGGGATAGAGGGAGGAAGGCAAAACAGCATGAGAAGAACTGACCATAAATTCTTAGATCAGTTATTATTTAGCATTAAATCCGTTTTTAATGAGTATTAAAAATACGGAGTTGTGAAATTCATTTCTGCAGATTGAGGCACAAATTTTGAGCAGAAGGGTTGATGTTAATATGGATAATGGAATCTTAGGCCAGGAATCCGTGTGTTTTTCATTGTTTGAAACAGGTTTCCCATTTGGACAAAGTGCTTTCTAAAAATGGTGAAGAAGGTAGACTTCAGGGACTTAGTAGTCAGTAATGTGTCAGACTAATGAATAATTTATTCTTTTGCATAAAAAATTAGGCAAACATGGATTTATAAATCTAAGTCTGAAATAGTCTTGTTTCTTTCCATTTACCTAAAATGGAATGAAAATCACTATTCCAGTTTTTATTCCCTTCTTAAAGTAAAAGCCATCAAGGCAAAACTGATGCCTTCAGAGGCATCGAGAAACCTTCCCTTGTAACAAAAAAAAAAAACCCCAACAAAAAACTCATCTTGCTGAGTAGTGGCTATTTTAATCCAGGTGCTGTTTCAGTGTGCAGAATATGATGGATTTGATCTATGCTTCTCAAATGGAAAGGTGTTTGAAATACTACTTTGCCTATTTTCTTTTTACAAGTATATATATAGTAAATGTGCTGCTGTTTTGTAGTATTTAAATATCTTTTCTTTCAAGATCAGTCTAAAAGATGCACTTAATGTCATTTCTTTCTTATTTAGCTCGGCAGTTGACTGTACAGATGATGCAAAATCCTCAGATTCTTGCCGCCCTTCAGGAAAGACTTGATGGTCTAGTAGGCACATCTACAGGCTATATCGAAAGGTACAGTATTTGTTCAGTTTGAGTAGTGATACAAACAGTTCTTCTGCTTTCTGAACAGTATTGTCTGTTCAGTCATTAAACTGTGCTGCTCAGCACGAAAATGTGTACAGTCTGTCTGTGGAATTATGGCTTTTTTATTTGGGGTTTTATGAACCAAAGAATGTTAATATTTACAATGGCTGACCTTGTCTTCTGCAGTTACGATATGGCACACTATTAAAAGATATTTTGCTGCTACTTGGAATGTCTTTTGTAGCTTTGCCTTAATCATGAAAAATCAGTTAAGTACAGAAAAATACCTGGGGACCTGCTGTCTCTAATATAGTAATTTTTTTTGTTAGACTGTAACCATTAGCTAATGAAATTAGGAATGTTGTTAGCAGTACATCATGTGATCTCCTTACTTGGTCTTCATTAACAGATAGAATTTTTTGGTTCTCATGTGGTTTCTGATTGTGTGTGAACATCTCACAACATCCGCAGGAATTATAAACCATACAACTGTGTTGCTGTGATAGTCCTACATTGTTATTGACGTTAACTGAATAACAGGCCTTGCTGTTGCTGCTACTCCTACTAATACCATTTTTCTGTGATAGATGATAGTGTGGATGAAAAGCCCATTTAACTAACAGTCTTTCTTAATAAATACTGGCCCAAGTAAGAGCATGGGGTCAAAGGGTATCCACATTCTCTTGCCCAGATACTGTACACTACAGGCTTTCTATACACAGTATTTTTCTTTTTTTTTTTTTTTTTCTGATTGTAGTTAATATCTGCTAACTTTTCAGATCCTTGACCTAAGAAGTGAACAGAAGTGGTAACATTGATTTACATGGTGTTCTTCTAGTCAGCTGCTCTCTGACATACTGTACCATTTCTTCATCAATTCCATGTACAGTAGTGCATTTTTTAACACAAAAGCATTGCACTTTGCCACTGTACTGAACACTTACCTAGCTTGCAGTATGAAAAGAACTGGAAAATGTGTGTAACTTGAGTCTGCACTTTCTCAATGTATGCGTGCTTACTTAACCAGGCTTTACAGGTGGCTCTTAAATGTCTTCCCAAGTATTATTTTTAGTTTAGTCATCTACAGAGTCTAGACACTGAGATGGCACAGAAGTCAGCATCAATCTGGGATCCTAAATGCCAGTTATGTGAGCTATTAAGGAACTAGATGCATAAGCTGGTAGGAAACTAAACAGGTTCCAGGAGAACATCTGTCTGCTCAGGCTTAGAATTTGCTAATTGCTTGGCAGCTATCCAGTAACTTCTTCACCTGTGCCTGGCCACAATAATTCTAATGAAACATACTTTAATAGAGCAGAATTTCCATCAGCTGCTCACAGGAGGTTGTATTCTTGTGTGATGATAACCTTTTCTAGTGGCTTGTAGTTAGAGCAACAGCTTTTACTTGCCATTGTTGTACTTGTGAAATCCAGTTCAGATTTCATGGTCTGCTTCTCCATTTTGGGTTTACTTTAAGAGCTGTCTCTGTTCATGAAACTGCCTTTCTTTTTTATAAAAAAGTACAGTTTGTAAAGGTAATTGATGTACAAATAGTGGTGCACTAGTTGGCATGGAATGTAGCTTTGACACATGCAAATGACTGTAGGTTCTTTAGTAAAGGGGTTAAAATCTTTCCTCTGACATGCTGGAACTGAGCATTCTGAATATATGGGGCAATACTTCTTAGGAATTTAATAGTTCTTTATATGTAATTGTTAAGGCCAGTACTCATAGTGTAAATATATGTATGTGGCATTAAGTGGGCGATCATTGTATGACTCAACTGTGTGGTCATACTGATTTTCTTCTTTAGCACCTTTTTCTTGAACTGACAGAACTTTCTACTTAAGTTGCTGTTGGATCTGATATTGTACTTGAAGACAAAATTACAGCAAGTGATTAACTTGACTAACTTCTTCAAACATGTCAGAGTAATGAGAATGGTATCAACCCTTCGTGAGCATATATGTCTAAATTTAAGCATTTTGGTAGTTAGTTTTAACAGAGGTATTTTTGCCCAAACCAGAAGGTTAAGGGAAATCTTGTTTTAATGGTTATATGCATATTATCTTAGCAACCAGAAACAGTATATTCATGTTGATTATAAAGGTATTGAGGAGGAAGGGTTCTGCATTTTAAACTGAACAAGGGTATTGGAAGATGTGCCTGTTCTATCTGGTAGATGTGAAAGAGCTTTAGTAATTAATATGAACCCTCAGTGTGTAACTTAAACTAATATGTTCTTGGTTACTTCCTCTAACCTGAAGCTGGTCCTAACAGTTAAAAGCAGTTGTTCACTGCTGTCTTCTAAACAATACTGCACAACTGCTTAAATAAAACAAATATAGGAACCAATTTGTTCCACCTCCCAGGCAAGGGAGGCTGTCAGCAATCTAGGCCATGAATCTCAGTTGTCGCCTTGATGTATGTAACTTTGTCCTAACAGTAGATCTACGTTACCATAGTTTGCTGAAGTGAAACTAGTACTTAAAGAGTTGTAGCTGACAAGTATTTATGATGAAGATTGCCTTAACTGCTTTGCTTTTACATGTATATAATGCAGTGGCTCATTTAGCAAACCAGTTCTGGCTTGCTTTGGGAGTGACAGTTAATATGTTAGAAGGCAGTAGTACCAGCTGCTTGCCTTGGTGAAATAAAAAAGTGAATTTTGAAGATCACCTTCTTTAGCAAAGAACAGCTTGATTGTCTTGAACAGTCTTTCATAATACAAGCCAATTAATGATAAGACCTTTTTTAATTATGTTCAATCACATGAATTTACTATGCTGTTTGTTGATAATGTAAAACTTGCGTTTTAGTATGAAGTTCTGTTGTACAAGTTTGTCTCATGACTGACAATGATTAAACCCAGGTGTTTGCGATACTCTGGTTCTAACTGAGGTTAAGTCTCAGTTTAAAAGCCTGTGCTAACAGTTTCAATCTGCATGGTTCAGTGGGTGATAGCTTTGATTTTTAGGTCATAGTTTTGATTTGTACAGCTTTCTAAAGCTTAAAATAGAGTGTCAAATCTGTTTTGATGCAAGTTGGTTAATTTGCAAGGAGACTGGGTAAGGAGGGGTCAGAATGTGCCTAGAATGCAGGTGATAGTAACTGTTCTGTCACTGAATTTTTCAGCTTGCCTAAAGTTGTTAAAAGACGTGTGAATGCTCTCAAGAACCTTCAAGTTCAGTGTGCACAGATAGAAGCAAAGTTCTATGAGGAAGTTCATGAGCTGGAAAGAAAGTATGCTGCTCTCTATCAGCCCTTATTTGACAAGGTATTTTAATGTTAATCTGTTTTGTACTTAAAAGCTCTGGCTAAAACACAGGGGAATATAAACTGAAAGCTTACTCATGTTCTGAATTACCTTGGTCATGTATGTGCCCATGCAATCCAGTTGATACAGCTTTACCATCCATGTGAATTATCAAGCTAAGATTAACGGGGAGAAAGGTTCAGTTTGTTCTGTGGTTGCCAAAATCACTTCAATATGCTAGGTCTCATCGTGTTAATTGAGCAGATACCAGGTGATGTGGTAACTTTCTGGAACTTTGGTGTTTTACTGCATTAAAAAGCCCTTAATTGCCGAGTTGTCTTCTAGGACCGGAAGAAAAGGTTTTGATACATAATTAATGTATTACTAATTATATAAGTTTACGATTAGGAATTTATTGGTTAGGACATTATTGGTTACAGTAACTAGGAAATTTGAACATACTGTTTTATCTTCCAGCGAAGTGAAATCATCAATGCAATATATGAACCTACAGAGGAAGAATGTGAATGGAAAGCAGATGCTGAAGAGGAAATTTCGGTGAGTATCTTAACCTGTTCTTGTCAGTATTTCAACCTTTAGCATGAAATAAGATTTAATACAGTAAGTAAAGTTAAAAATGGGGGCATAATGATTACTGATAGTAATTATCGTAATTCTTTGATTGCTTAAAGCATGCACATGACACTTAATCTGTTCTGTATCAACATAAAACTGTTAATGAACCTTCTGGTCACTCTCTTAAAATTAAGAAAAACTAAAATTTTTATCAAGGAGGAAATGAAAGAGAAAGCCAAGCTTGAAGAGGAAAAAAAAGATGAGGAAAAAGAAGACCCTAAAGGAATTCCTGAGTTCTGGCTGACAGTATTCAAGAACGTGGACTTGCTAAGTGATATGGTTCAGGTAGGTGGCGGTCCAGGCTTGTTTGAAGTTGTGTTAATATATAATCCAAGTGTTTTTAAGAAAGGAGTAGCAACAGTACATTACTTGATGTGTCTTTAGGAGAGCAAAAACAGAGCAAGTACTTGGATGTCAACTGAGAGCACAGAGCACTCCGAAATACCTTCCTATTGTGTTAATTGTTGAATTATTTTACCTTACTAATATACCTTCTGTACTTACAAGATTGTGGGCATCAAAAGTCTATTAGATACAGATAAAATCTGTATTTGGTGTTTGTGCGGATTTAGGTTGTGTACTACAGTGAAATTTTTTCCATGCACTCGTTGTTGCCATCTGCTGGTCAAGTTTATGAAACTGTTTCAGTGCTTTAACAGGGTTCCTGTGCAATGTAAAACTCGTTCTAAAACTGGCTTTTCATCTCTGCAGGGTCTTAAATCTGAGTACAATTTAATATTATGAAAATTGAATAACCTGTGTTTTTCTTTGCAGGAACACGATGAACCTATCCTGAAACACTTAAAAGATATAAAAGTGAAGTTTTCAGAAGTTGGACAGCCTATGGTCAGTTTAACCTATTAAACAAGATTACTTTTGTGTTATCTAAAGATTAATTTGTATATTGGTAGCATGGTCTGTGATAGCCAATTTTCTTATGGCAGTCATGAGAAATACGCAGCTGCTTCTTGTCTTCTGAAGAACAGTACAAAGACTAGTATTAGTCTTGCAGTACCATATGAATGAATTTATACTTAACCTTCAAATTCTGATGAGTTAATAACTAGGCCTTAATATCTTATGACTAAGTTTCACCTTTAAATGTTGATACCTTGAGGTACCTTCTGTATAGCTGCTGCATATAATTGGATGTAATTCCCTTGCCAGAAATCAGATAGCTTGAGAAGTTTTAATATTTTAAATTTAGATGTTCTCTCTATAGGTTAGCACTGAGAGAGCTGTACATTAGATCGTGTGTCATTACTGCAAGCAGTATGTGAACTAATAAGTAAAAGTAAGCACAAAATCAATATGGTAAATGAAAACATTTGAAGATTTATTGTACAACATGGGCAGCAAATTCTAGAACGAGTTACATATATGCACTATTTCAGTATTGGAGGACGTAGATATATTCCCTCCATGTGTATTTTTGGTTTTAGATTTTAGGTATTTAGAAATTAAAGCTATGTGTTGCTAAAGTTAATGCTCTGCAATTCCTTTTAAGAGTTTCACATTAGAATTTCATTTTGAACCAAATGACTACTTCACAAATGAAATATTGACAAAGACATACAGAATGAGGTCAGAGCCAGACGATTCTGATCCCTTCTCCTTTGATGGACCAGAAATTATGGGTTGTACAGGGTAAGTACTAAGAAATAACATTAAGGCTATATAGCAGTTTTTTTCCTTAGCATTATCCAACTGTAGACTTGCAGTTTGGGAAGGTGCTGGAAAGAGACTATTAACTAATAACTTGTAAACAGCTGGCTTCGACTTAAGTTTTTCAGTGTTTTTCAGTAGCTTTGATACAGTATATAAAATTAGATATTTTATATAATGCATATGTACTATATGTGTATATAAGTAAAAATCTAATCAGTATTTATTTAGAAATAGGCAGTTGCTAGAGCTGGATTGGAAGGTGTTATCTCTTTATAGGCCTTTAGCTTTTTTCAAAATTTGTTTGATCACTTCTAATCTCTTTTGTATTTGACACTCAGTGTTTTGGGAAGTCTGTTCCAGTTCTTCTTTCCATACTGTGGTTGTCCAGTTTGTTTTACAAGTGTTGAATGTTTGCCTCTGAGTCTCTTCATTTGATCCATTTGAGAAATGAAGAACTGTTACCTCCTGTTAGCTCCAGCTTCCTTGTGATTTTAAAGAGCTGTCATACTCCTTTCTCAGTGATGCCTTTTGTTCCAAATTAGCTGTTATTCCTTACACTAAATAGTCTTTCTCTGTACATGTCCCTTTTCTTGTGAACAGAAGGGTGACAGAAAGCAGAGTTGTATATAATTAGCCTTATGGCTTCATTAGGTCTCTGTATATAGCCTGTTAATGTGTCTTGAATGTTCTGACTCCTCTTCTGAATGTTAGTAACTACTTTAGAGTCTATAGCTTTATACTCACAGTTGTGTTTTTTTCTGTATATTATTCTGCAGTTACTGATACTGACTTCTATTTACCACTGCATTTCCCAGTCACTTAATGTAACATATTTCTGCAAATATCCTGTGAGATTTAGTCTTAAGTGTTTGAGTAGCTTTGGTCAAACTGTTTTGTCTTCCTCAGTTTGGACAGTTTTTTGAAGTGTAAATCCTGGCAGAGGTCACTGTAAGATGACAACTCTGCTGCTGTGAAAATGACTTACTCTTAGTCCATGTTTTGTCTTTTAACTAAGACAGCTTTTTCTTATCCCAAAACAGCTCACTCACTTCCTTTGAGTCTTTAAAGGAATCTAATCAGGAGCTTGCACAAATAAGGACAGTCATGGATGACTTCATTTACATGGCCCCAGATTTATTTTTGATTGTGAGATGAGTCTGTGGGCATGATTTTGCATAAAGTAAGCAGGATAGAGTTAACAAAAAATGACCAAACAAAAAACCAAACTAGAACAAGGTGGCAAAACCCCAACAAACAGGCAGCTAAAACCAATGCAAAACTACACATCTGTTTCATGCATTATTTTAAGGACTTGCAGATTACAATGGTAGGTATGGTAAACCTTGGCGTATTACTAGTATGACCAAATATAACATTACTTTATAATTGATATGTAGCTCTAAAAATGGAGTGATCTTCTATAGGAAACTAGGCAGAACTTGGTAGCTAATGAAAATAGCATTTACTAGATTGAGTGGGGAAGGAGAAACTTTTGTATGAAAACACTTCAATCATAAAATGAAACTGTTAGTCTTGGGTTTGATGAATGAAGTAATGAAAAGATAGCACCGAATAAATAAGTGGAATGCTAATGAGCTGCAGCTGCTTTTTTTTTTTCTTCCCTCTTCAGTTGCCAAATAGACTGGAAAAAAGGAAAAAATGTTACTTTAAAAACCATTAAGAAGAAGCAGAAACATAAGGGTCGTGGAACAGTTAGAACAGTGACAAAAACTGTTTCCAACGATTCTTTCTTCAACTTCTTTAGTCCTCCTGAAGGTAAACTGAATGTTAATTTATCTGCATTAACTTCAGATGTAGTTTGTACTTCACTCACTTGTTTCTTCTCTTTTTTTTCCTGCAGTTCCTGAAAGTGGAGACCTGGTAAGTTTGCTTATTTAAAATATGAAGGTGGGGGGCAAACACCAGTGAAAGTACTTGTACCTTTATGTGCAAAATGTTTTTGAAATTGTTTGGATATTTATTAAACAGTTTCATGTTTAACTTTCTGTATTTAACTGAGAATACTTGTGCTGAATAGTGTGCATTTGTGTTTTCTTTATTAAAATGGGTATTTGTTGAGTTGGATCACAGAGTTTAGCTTAGTAAACTTCAACTTACCCTTCCTGTAAGCTACCTTGGGAGCTTTGTTACTAGCCTTTGGTCTAATGGCTGGTGTAGGTCTGTTTGTTTGGGCATTATTTGGATGAACTTCTCTAATGGCTGCAGGTATCCAGTTTGTATTTTATGCTGTTAAAAGTTTCCCAAGCTATTAGCTCTTGGAGAAAGTAATAAAGCAAGAACAGAAAACTTAAGAGCCCACTCTTCTGTGTGCTCACCAGGAGAAACCTGTAGCAATAAGCTGTGTTATTGTAAAGCACTTTAAAGTGCTGAGTACATTATGTAGATTGAGTGAGAAATCTGGTTAAAGCCTTCAGAAGCATGCTGTTAAAACTCTGTGTGACATGGACACCAAAAGCTGTATGTTTGTAATGTTAAATTAAAAAGAAGCCTTTTGAGTTGAAGGTAACTTCTCAGATACAGCAGAACACTTGTGTGTAAACAGAAAGAGTGAAAACCTGGAATTGCATCAGAGAGCACTTTTAGGTGTTCATGTGTTTCACAGTGTAACGGGAATCATGGAGGAGATGCACTGTAATAATCAGGAGTACTTGTAAATTTTTTAATTAGACAGGCTTACCTGGCTAGTAGTTAGTTCTTATGGGTATTGTGCATAAAAAAATAAGAAGGTCTGGGAGATATCAAACAGTTTTTCTACTTAAAAGCATATTGGGAGTGGGGAAGAATAAAACTTAAGCTCTGCAATTTTGTGTAATTAAGCTTGTGTAATTAAGCAGTCTTCCCAGCATAATGCAGATAGGCTGTATATAGTATAAAACTTGGCTCCACAATTTAAATCTTATAAACCAAGCTCTGAATCAGGAAAAAAAAAAAAAAACAACAAAAACCAAACACCTCAGCACAGGAGGTTTGGGTAAATTTGGCCACATCAGAGTCTGTGCAACTTGTGCTTTTGTGTCAAAAATGATTTAGGAAATAATGTTTTATGCAGGATGACGATGCTGAGGCAATCCTTGCTGCAGACTTTGAAATAGGTCATTTCTTGCGTGAACGTATAGTCCCCCGATCAGTATTGTACTTCACAGGAGAAGCTATTGAAGATGACGATGATGATGTAAGTATAGTGTTCTTTTAAAATGCTAAAAACTTGAAGTAAAGCTGCTTAAAGATTTTGGGTAATTTCTGACTTAAAATGTTGGTATCTTTAGAATGGGATGTATCAACATTAGTTTCAATTGAACTTCCTAAAGAGCAGCACAAAAGTAATTAATCCTTGAAGCAGCAACTCCAGAGTTTCCTAGTAAAAGGAGTGGTAGAATCTGAACATTTAGAGGATGTCTGAGGAGGATTTTGTGTATAAGGCATTCCTAAGGTGGCATACCCCCTACTTAGGTAGAGCTATAATGAGCTGCCAGAGAACAAATCAGTCTTATTTATCTACCTGCTCAGCCTGTTCTTTGTGCTTATAGCGATACTGTGCTACTAAGTTCTGTGAGATTCAAGCCTGAGGAGGGTATTCTTATTAGAAAATTGTAGATATGCACATTCAGATCATGTGGTGAGCTCTGCAAAGGCTTGAATTAAGTTTTGTAAAAGAGCTAAGCTTGCAAACAAACCACAAACCCCCGGAACTTTATGGGAGTAAAATATTTTCTTGCCACTGCACAAACAAGGACAGTTTGACAGTTAAGATAGCTTAGGTAAGTCCTGCCTTAAAATTTATTTTTAGAACGTAAAATGGTGGTTCTTAGTCCAAAGCTTTGGCCTGGGGGATGCAGAAGATGGAAGTAACTGATTGTACAAATTGCCTTAGGCTTTGAGACACTCCACTGGCCAGAAGGCTTATTGCAGTCTAATAGGCTCTTCCAGTGTTGTATGTAAGGAACTTAAGCTAGATGATTTTTCTCTGCCAGAGCATAGCTTAAAAGATTGAGCATTGCTCAAGCTGATACAGAAAACACTTTTAAATCTGTCAGTAAGTTCTTCTGGAGAGCACAGCACCATATGGTCTTTGGCATTTACTTGAGTTATCTGTCTGTACTTGAGCCATAAACAGCTGCATTTATGACCCTATCAAAACCTTTTTATTTTCTCTTCTAGTATGATGAAGAAGGTGAAGAGGCAGATGACGAGGTAAGTTGACAGGTAGCCTTGATTTAAATCATTTTCCTTTTGTAGTTTATCTGAAATAAGAGTTCCTTTAGCTTTTTAATACTCTGGACACCAAGTTTAAGTATTACTTAGGGATGTTAAGACACAACTTGTAATTTTGTGGATCTAGGATGAATACTTCAACCTATCAGAAAGCCCAAACCAAATGAAGACCACCCTAAGTTATCTTACAAATTAAGTTGCAACTGATGTCAAAAGATGATTTGCTTCGTGGAGGGCTAACTAATGCAATATGTTAACTTAAAGTGGTCATGTATTTAAGAGCATAATTTAATCTTAATTTTAATGAAAATGGCTCAGGAAGTTGAATTTGTATAAGCTACAGTAACATAAATAAGTGTTTTCTTTCAGGAGGGGGAAGAAGAAGCAGATGAAGAAAATGATCCTGACTATGACCCCAAAGTAAGGAATTATGAAGACTATTTGAACTTTGTGTATGCATACTCACAAATTTATGTAGGTTAAATCTTGATTATTTTTTTAAGTACTTAAGCAGTAGTTCCTAAGGTGAGTATGTTTTGGCTAAGGCTATTTCTGTCTCAGTTCTGACAGGCTAATAATGGTAGAGTGACTTCAAAGTTCTTTCTCCAAGAATCATTTTGTAGAAGTGACTTTTGGCTTTGAGCACTGAAATTCGTCAGGCTTGGTTTTCTATAAGCTTGTCTTGCAGCAAGTTGCTGCTAATGGTGAAAATGTTCTGTAATTGTAACTCCACACAGAGAACTGCATGATGCAGGTTCAGTTTTGGGAACCTGTCCCAAGCTGGCTCTGGCACAGATTTTTCCAGCAGAGCATAAAACTGAGGCTTCTTCAGGATAAATAATAACAAGTCTTTTATTGCTTGAGGTAAAAGTGAAGGTTCAGGAATGTGTTTACAGCCAACTACTGAAATGTGAATAGCTGAGAGTGACTATGCTTTCCTGCTCCATGGGAAGGGCAAGTCATTAGTCCAACTCAGTTTGCTGGAAAAGTGATTGTGAGCCACTGGGTTCATAGAGTTTTCCTAGCTGAAGAAAAGGTACATTTGGCCACCCAAAAGCATCTAATGGTGGTAGGTGAAAATTGCAGTCATGAAAATAAGTCTGGGAATGAAGAAAGTCTGCTATGAAATGTGCTTGCAATTTCTAACGAGGAGGCAGCATGTTTTTCAGTAGAAGTGGTTTGAGCCACAATGGAAGTACTCTTGAAAGAATTACGTAATCTCAGTGTTGTACCTAGAAAGATGTAGGGTATAGAACTGTTAATCAAAAGTGTACAGCCTGTTGGTTATGGTCCATCTGCTGTAGTGTATTCAAATTGCTTCCAATTGAAAAAGGTTTTGGAATCAAAATGAAGTAGCTGGAAGATGGGTTTCTTGTGTTACGTTGCCACAATCTAAAGACAGTGGTATTGCTAATACTACGCAATTAGTTTAAGGGAAAAGAGAAAAGAAGAACTTGAATACTGGAACTTAAGGAAGTAGGCCTAGTGGTATTAATAGTTCTTTTAAAACACTGATACCTGTAAACTGATTTTTCCTTTTTTCTCAACAGAAGGATCAAAACCCAGCAGAATGCAAGCAGCAGTGAAGCAGTGTGTATGTGGCCTTGAGGATTACCTGCACTGTAATAGCCTAAACACAACTATTAGTTACTTACAGCCTTATGTTTTGTATCTTGGTAGAATTAAGTGACGGATTTGTTTAAAAAAAAAAAAAGAAATCAAACACATAAGAACCAGTTTAAAATGTAGGTTCAATCTACCTAGCATTTTAACAGTATAATTTTCTGCCAATACGTAGAATGCAGTAAGTCCCCTAAAGCATGAATGTTAATTCATTGCTACATAGTTTGGTTCTTGTGAAGTCTTTGTCATGTAGCTATTAGACTGCAGCTGTGAAGATTATCAGAACTGTTAACTGAGACCAATATTTGTTTAGAGAAAACTTCTCTCCTGAAGAACCAACCAAAGTATTTTTCAGCCCAGTAGTCGGAACGGGTTTAAGTCTGCTTGCACTAGCTGTGCCTTCATTACCTTGTTATAGAACTGGCAGTGACTTGTACTAACTAGGAGATGATAATGCATTTTGAATTTGACAACTTCAGAAGATTAGTATGACTTGTTTAATTTCTGAGACCACATTAAACATTCATAACTGTTGGCTTGTTTATGCTATGGGTTTTGTATTTTATGTGACATAGTGATCTACAAAAGAAACCTAGTCATCATATTAAGGTTATTGTTTACCACTGGGGTGTGAATAAAACCTAGTATTTTCAGAAGCTAGTCTTGTTTTATTATGATGTGTGTATCTGCATGTGTAACCTGGTAAGGCATATCTTTCATGCTGCAGTTCACTTTCACTAGAAAAAAAAGTTGAGAGTTACTGAGAGTTATATAGCATTTTAAAACCAAACACAATAGCTTGGAAAGTTTGAGCCATACTTTCCACTTGCAGAGTGATACTTGTGAATCTGAGCTAGATGTTTCAGTGATTGGTCCACGCTGCCATTTTGGAGAAGCCTAGTCTTTTGAAGTGGGGCTAGATCTGATAAAGGACTTCAGTATTGCTGTGCCTGACTCTAAGGCACTGGTCATTAGTATGAATTCTGGAGCCAAGAAAGGTGCCTTGGATTTCTGTTTGGACAGAGCTAGGTTGTCCTGAACAAAACCTGCCCTGCAACCTAAGGGAGTGCTAGAACGCTTAGCTGTATTCTAATTTGTACTTGCTGTATCAAGCATCTACAGGGGAGAAAACATGCCAAGGGAATCCCCTCTTCTCACCCAAAGTTTTGTTCACTACATTTATATCTGCATGTTCTGGTTCTTCATACTTTGTCTGTATTGATGTTCATTGTCAGTTGAAACATGGGCTAGATCTTTCTCATGCTAACCTTATCTCTAGCCTAGCAGTGGAGATGTTGGTGTGATGTGGATTTGAATGCATTCAGCTTGAAGAAACTATGACCCGATGCTTTCCATTTGAGTTTTCCCAGTCAATAAGATGCTACTGTATTCTGTGTCATCTTGTCATTCACATAACCAGAAGTTCTGGTCTTCTAAGCAAGTACCCAGATAAATTCCTGAGGGATGGGAAGGTCCTTGTAGGGCTGGAAAGAAAGATCCAGCTAGCATGGATCCATTTGTGCAGTGGCTGCTCTTTCTTTTTCTTGCCTTTCTTTTTGTTTGTTTGTTTCCTTGCCACCCATACATGGACTTAGCTGTAAAGGATTAAAGGGCTGAAAAGAGTAGGGCAAGCAGGAGGCAACAGCCGCATGAGGATAAGGCTGGTGGAAGAGTTTCTTTAGCATGTCTCTTGCTTGGAGGGTAAGTAATACAGAATAAAGCTTATCCCAAAGTGCCCTTCTGAATCCCCAGCCCCTGTGAAAGGAAGAAGGTTGAATGTGCTCTGACTAAACTGATTTTTATCTTCTGGTTAATTCCTTGAAGGCTCAAATACCGTGCTACTTCATTTCAGAATCCCTGTCAGGCTTCATCTTTCTCCTCTCCATGGACTTGGGAGCAGGAACTCTTGCCACTTATAGCTGTGTTGAACAGTATAGAACTGTTGAAGTTCTGCTCTTAGGTAATGGTGTTTGTTTTGTTTTGTTTTTTTTGTTGTTTGTTTGTTTTGTTTTGTTAGGTAACACATAAATCATAGTGTTGAAAAATAGAGTAATGAAAAGTTAACATCACACTCTATGGTACTTGTGTTCTTATGATACAGATTGTGACTCTGCCAGTTTGTGTTTCACTTGGTCTCTTCTCTAAATGTCTCCCAGGGTTAAGCTTAATCTTAAAATTCAGGGCATGCGAAGACCAAACTGATGGTATGTTATGAGCTTGAGCACTCATTAATATGGGGCTTTGGGATTTATACTTTTTGATACGAGAAGTCTCTGAAGTCCTTATTTAGATCTAGCCCATTTTTACTAACAGCATCTGGCAAATGTCTCTTGAAAAGAGAAAGCACTGTTGAAAGTTGTCCAATGAATTTCAAAAGTCACTGTTGGGAAATTTTCGATGGCTTTCTCATTTAATATCATCATATCATACAATGGGATGCAGTATTCGAAAAGGGGAGTTTGTACTTGTCAGAGGTCACCTGCAGCCTGCAAGATCCAGAGCCATGAATCCATCTCTCTCAACAGATTTTTGGTAAGCTGCTCTCTAGATTGACTTGCTAGTTCTCAATCAGCAGTTCTTGTGCTCTGCAGACTGCAGCAAAAGGAAGGTTATAATCGTACAAAATAAGGTGCCAGTTCTCACGGTGTCAGTTAAAAACTGTTTTGGTGCTTAACATAATTTTGTGCTCAAAGACATTTGTTTAGCAATTCTGAAAGGCAGTATGTAGCAGGAACATTAAACTTTCAACGTTGATTGGAGTATTGTGACTCATTCTTTTCACTTCTCATGGGGTTATACCAGCAGTAGAGAAACTCTTCATTCAGTATTTGAGGGGGATCAGTTACCTTGTTAACAAGTTCAGGCTAGGAAAATGTGTCACTGAAATAAGATTTCTTGGTCAGTTGTTGCAGTACTGCACCCAAATTTAAGATCTGGGTAAATGGTGTTTTCTGTCTAGTTTTGGTTCCCGTTTGAAGGGAGAATTATCTTAAGGAAAAATGGGCTGATGGTGAGGAAAACAGAAGGAGAATTAACGGAGACTTTGGATGACAGCGAAGGGTGCTCAAGGGTTTATGCTTGATGGAGACAGATTCTTCTTGGGTAGTTCTACACTTTCAGCAAATGTAGGTTAGCTTGCATTAGCACTTAAGAGTGTTCCTGCCTGGTATAACTTTGCTACTGTTAAAAACAATAATCATCTCAAAATTATCCTGAAATAAAGTAGGCCAGACTTAAGCTTAGTATTCTCATGTTTTACTGTCTGGAGAAGGGTGATATCAAGTGTTGTTAGAAATGTTACCTTTGAGGTTTTTTTAACAGTAGGCATAGCAATGCTTCTTACCATTGTCCGGTACAGCTAACTAGCTTCATAAACTCAGATTCTTAGTTTTACTCATGGAACTGATGTGTCCCAAGCTACTAGCAGAGATTGTATTTTTGACATGATTTTATTTGTTAAATGAAGACAAACAACAAAACACAAAACCAAAAAACCCACACCAAAAACGCCCACAAACAGAAGATTGCGAACTCTGGGAATCAAATGTGTTCATCTTTGCCTTCAAGCTGTTACTTAAACTTTCTCTGTGTTTTAAGACCCATTGTTGTAGACCTCATTCAGAAATTGATAGGGAACTTGGATGCAAATGCATGATTATTAACTTCTCTACCAGAGATTTCCTTTTGCCTTGTGTTGGGCAGGCGGATTGTTCTGTGGAATTCACGTTGGCATAGGGGAAACGAAATGCTAAGCTCCTCTGTAGAAAGGGGACAGTCTGATGAAGGCATTTCTCTGTGTAACAGCCTTGATGGCCTGCTGGGCTGGAGGTAGCCACAGATGTTGGCTGTATAGTACTTCTTCATGCTGCACAGATAAATCCAGTCAAATACTTTCTCGTACAGGTCAGAGAAGTCGTCATTACCTTATGCTTACCTAAACTGAACATAAATCTACTGGAAATAGTAACTCTTCTGTTACACTTATCAGGAGGAGTTGGAAACTTGTGTGGCATGTTGGGCAAGACTTGGTTCATTGCTCCTTAAATCCCTCTGTTAGGCCCTGGTCAGACCTAGTAGCTTCCACTTTTGGACTGTGTCTCAGCTTTTATAGGAAAATTAGAGCAAGTAAAGCAGACAAGACACTACACCAAGCAAAAGATAAGCTACTCCACTTTTTGGTCTGCTTGGTGTATACCAGAAGTGGTGCCCAGGGTGTGTGGGGTTGTGGCAGAAAGACTTTTGTTCTCGCAAGTATCTAACTAAAGTGTGCAGGGTTGTCAAGAAGAGTTGTCTTTGCAGCTGCAGAGAGGGCATAGCTCCTGAACTTGGCTGTCATGAGCTTTGCCTTTATAGGCTCAAATGTTGATTATCTGCCTACACTTCTGTTTACCCTGCAGTTGATGAGAAATGGTATGTTCTGAACTTGCATCATGTTTTATTCTGCTGGTCAAATCTGAGAAACTTCTAAACCCCCTTAGAAACTGGCTTTTGCTCTATGTGTGTTTAAGTACCTTTTAATGTTTTTGGAATACCTCTAACTGAAGAGCAAGGGACTTTGGAAAAGCCAGGCTAGAGCAGCTGCAATGCTAATTGTGTATTGCAGTTTGTTTGGTTACTACCATAGGGTACAGGGAATGCTAAGGTCCGGGGCAGTATGGTTGACAGTTATGATAAATCTTGTGTGCATCTCTGCCTGGTTTACTATGGGATATATATAGGTGTCTGTGAGATTGAGTTCATGAAAGGAAAAATCTTCCCCCAGGATGACATGTTCATCCTTCAGTGATGAACATGTTCAACATTCTTCAGTGTTTGGTCAGCAGCATCTTCCACTGAGATTAGATGGTAACGGTCAAGAAAAATAAGTAAGCACTAATTGCTTTGATCATACATTGCAACACAGTTCATTTTGTCATGTATTTCTCAGCCCTTGACCCTTATGTCTAGCAATGACCAGCTTGTACTTTCTTTAGGTTTCCCTTTTAACTGTTTTTCTGTTATAGCCACTTCTCAGTAATGGGAGAAATGATGATGCTTAAGGGCTGTTGCCCAGAAGTTTAGCATCCCTTTGAAACTAACTGCTGATAGTTGGTGTCAAGCAAATTTGTTATCCAGGGAAACACTATTAAAGTTATGGGCTTTTTAATCTTTCACGGTGGCTTCCTAAAACAGTGTTTAACTTGTCTCAGGATTTAAAAAGAACACTCATTACTTGTTCCATAGCTACTCTTTAATTAAGGTTATATGTAGGAAATTTCAACTACTTGAGTCTAAGTTAGGGAGCTTTTGATGTAGGAGACAAGTGTATCTAACAACCAAACGTTTCTGTTACCAGTATGAACTTTGAACAGGGAGAAGGAAAAACTCGGTAGAGACTTTCAAGGATCAGGTTGTAGTATTTCAAGTTTAACAGTAGGAGGCATCTGCACATCAGATATTTCAGGAGGAATAGATACAGAGCCTGCAATAGTCTTCAGCGGAATCTCAATAAAGGTAGCAGACATAGAAAATTTAATATAATTGCATTGGCTTAAATAGATATTTAAAGTCTCAGTGGGATAATGTAGTGTGCTTAACTGTGGTGAATGTGGCTTTTCAAATAACTAGTGTAAGAAGCATTTCCAGAAGTTTTGTGGTGACTTCCATCTGGGCAAATGAAGTTTATTATCCTTTACTGGCAAATTCTGCACGATTGATTTGGATTATTGTATTCTTTTAGCATGAAATCTTGCCCTAGTCTCCTAGCTATTGACTGATCTGATGATTTTGTTCAAATATGTAGTGTATTTTTAATGGCTGTTACTACTTGTTGGCTTATAGGGTGCAAGTTCAAATAGATGTTTTGCATGTTTACCTCCGATCACATGCTTAGGTGAATTTCACCAGGAATAAAGAGTTGTTGTTGTGGGTCTATACATTAGCAGAGTATGTCTATCAGTGTTTAGAGTTGGGTTAAAAATCTGACATTCAACACTTCTGGGAACTTTATGCCATGAAAGGCCAAAGTAGAATGAATTTAGTCCCTTTCTCCTGTATATTTGGAAGTCTTTTGTTTTCTATACTTATCTTACTTTTTTCCTTTGATTAATTACAAATTGCTGTTAGCACTGAGAACAAGCAAAAAAGCTCGTGTTAAAATACACAGATTATGTGCTAATGTCATTAAGTGTTACAGGACAGTGTTGCAGGTGGGGAAAGGTTCTTGAATGCTTGTTGAAGACTGACGTGTGGGACTCCTTAGCCTAGTGCAAGTTTCCAGACTGCTGGTTAGTGCGTGTTGGAAACAAACTGCTACTCACCTGCAGCAACGGACATGCAACCAGAACTGGAGAATAACGAGAAATTAAAGTCTTCTGTAGGTTTAGTTCAATGCCCTGTGCCTTACATTAACTTGTTTTTTTAATGCAGTTGTTTGGTCTAGATGAATGCGTTTTAACCAGTTTATGTTTTAGTTTGACAACTGCAAAATTAAGTCCCTGCTTATGTGACACAGTCAGGAGCAAAGAGGTAGATGTAAAGTAGGTTAGATGAAAAGGCAAGGAGTTCTCCTGTCTTGTTCACGCTGTGTGTGAGGTTCCTTGTATGTGCACCAGCAGCTGAAGGCACAGATATTTCCACTGGGAGATTTAGGCTCAAATGGTGGGGAGCTGCAGATCAAGACAATCATGAATGGTGTTCATATCTTTTGAAAATGAGCAGGGGCCTCTTAAAATAGTTGTAAGATGGTTGTGAAAATGAACTGGATATAGTAGTGTGTATAGGAAGCTTTAAGAATGACTGTTCTTCAGATAAATGGATGTTTCAGATACTAATCTCTTTTTTTTTGTTGTTCATCTTATGGTTAGCAAGTTGTCTTTATTATGATTTGAGTGTCTTCCAGTTACCTCGGGAAAGGTAAACCAGCTAAGTCATCTTTATTGCTGTTGTTAGCTTAATTGCCTCTCGACAACTTTTCAAAATTAACATTGAACTTCAGGAGGAAAAGTTTATAGGAGGAAACTCATTTTAGAATGTTACCAGATATAAAGTCCGTTAAAGCTATCATTAATACTGTTGTTTTTTTTCCCCATAATGTGCTCCCACTGACCTATGCTACATGACCTGCTTCCTGGCTGCCAAGTTTACTTTAAGGAGGGTTTTTATTTTCTTGGCCATGTTAAGTAGATGTTTCAAACAAACCAATACTCTTGGAGTATGAAACTTCAGCCTTCAGTTTACATTGGCATTGATAGACAAATTCAGTTATGTAGGCTTTTTGATTTACATGTAATACATCAAAGGACTTATATAGCTTAATGTTAACCTGAGGTCACTTTTCTATTCAAATAAATGAATTCAAAAGCTAATCTCAGGGGAGAATCCAAACAATAATCAAATGTGTGGCAACAAAGCAGAGAGTAACAAGCCAAATGGTCCTGGTTCTTTGCCAGCTTGGTTTTAGTTGTTTGGGGTTTTTTTCCTACTCGTAAAATTTCCAAGTACTGAGGTTCTGGGAAGTGGTATGGATACTTGCTTTCCTTGGATATTACTCAAACTGCTGCAGCGAGTGAAGATTTGTATGTAATTTTATATATACAGTTAACGCTGCTTCTCCCCAGCACAGTCGGGAGCCCTGAAAGCATAGGGCTAAAGCTGTTCTGTGTCAGGCTGTTTCCTTTGTTTAATGGCGAGATGATGGTTTAAATACCAGGGTGTCGCTGGTAACTAGCAACACGGTTTTATTGGGCTTGAATCAGAAACACCCAGAAGGGGGGGTTCTTGCTGTTGTTCCCAGCGCCGGGGAGGGGGCAGGCTGCGGACATCAGTTCCGAGCGCATGCTGCTGGCACACCCTGGGGGAAGCACATGAGCGCTGCAGCGCATCTGAATGGTTACATTAATCCCACTTTGAAGCCACCGGTAGCTAAGTAGAGCGGAACAGCAGTTTCCGCAGCACCTCCGCGCTCTGTCCTAGCCACCGCCCGCGGGACAAAAGGGCGGCTGGGCCGGGCACGCAGCTCGGACCGCAGCAGGGCAGGGGGCAACCCCTTGCCCCCGCACCCCTCCGCGGCCGGGCCGGGCTGGGCTTCCCCGGTGCCGACGGGAGGAGCCGCCTTTTCCGCTGGGTGTCACTCTGGGGAGGGGAAGGCGCGTTCAAAAGCGGCGGGGAGGGAAAAGCCGCTGCCAGAGCCGTCCGCCGGGCAGCGCGTCCGCCACGCCGCGGCACGGGCGGCAGCCGCTCCGCTCCCTGCGGGCCGGGGCGCTCCCGGCCCTCCGGCGCGGCGCCGGCGCGGGGCGGCGGGTCATCGGCTGGTGCCGGCTGCCCCCGGAGCACAGCCCCTGCGGGCGGAGGCCCTCGGCCCCGCCGGCTTATGCGAGGAGGATGCTGGAGAGCGGCTGCAAGGCGGTGAAGGAGGGCGTGCTGGAGAAGAGGAGCGACGGGCTCCTGCAGCTCTGGAAGAAGAAGCGCTGCATCCTCACCGAGGAGGGGCTACTCCTCACCCCCCCCAAGCAGCAGCAGCAGCCGCCGCCGCAGCAGCAGCAACCGCAACAACAGCAACAACCGCCGCTGCCGGCCGAGCCGACGGCCAAGATCAAGGAGCTGCACTTCTCCAACATGAAGACGGTGGACTGCGTGGAGCGGAAAGGCAAGTACGTGTACTTCACGGTGGTGATGGCCGAGGGGAAGGAGATCGACTTTCGGTGCGCGCAGGAGCAGGGCTGGAACGCGGCGATCACGCTGCAGATGGTGCAGTACAAGAACCGCCAGGCCATCCTCGCCGTCCGCTCCACCCGGCAGAAGCAGCAGCACCTGGCGCAGCCCCACGGACCGCGCCTCCGCAGCGCCTCCAACTCCGCCTAGACCAGGTACGGACCCGCAGCCTGCCACCCCTCCGAGCCCCGTGCCCCAGCTCGGTGCCAGCCCCGGGCCCGCAGAGCGGCCCCGGGGTGGGGGGGGAAGACCCAGCTCCCGGCTCCGGTCTTCCTCGGCTGACGGGCTGCCCTTTGCGCTGTGCTGTCTTGTTGCAGGTGAAGTTAACGGAGCGCTTCGGGGAAGCGGGACTGAGCGCGTTCGCCGCGGCCGTACTTCAGGTGGTCAGAGACTGGGCACACGCCGGTGGTGCAGGTAGACTGGAGAGAGATGAGGCTCAACACCTTGGACCCCAGCTGCTGCTGTGCTGCTGCTTTGCCGCCCTCGGTGCCCAGAAGCATTTCAAATCTATTATTTATGAACCTTGGAAGGGATCCTTCGGTGCGATGGGATTTCTAGGAGACAGGATGTACTGTAACTTTATTTTAATGTATTTTTATTTTATTTATTAGGTTGTTTGGTTTTATTTCTGTTTTTATTTTGTTGTTATTGTTGTTGTTTCTAAAGGCTTATATCTGCAAGACATTTCTGAATGTAGGCTGTATCTGAAAAGCAAAGGAAAAAAACAATGTGTACGTTAGCACCGTAAAAAGTTATGGCTAGTTTGGCCATGTGTAATTTGACAAAAGTTTTTCATTTTTACCTAAAATCCACTGTATTATGCTAAGGTGGAAAATATGACATGCGGTTTGGAATTTGGCTGAAACCCACACTGCGTACAGAAATTGTTTTCTGTAATGCAATTAGAGTCCGGGTTTAAAATTATTTTCTTTTAAAACACTATGTGTTGCAGAAGATAACATTTATTCATGCTTGGTTATTAAAGAAAAACCATTGCTTGTCATCCCGAGATTAAAACCAATCTGTTTATAACGTATGAGTGGACAGGAACCTGACCGTCTTCTTTTGTGGTACAGGAATCCCAGTTGGATTCCAGTTACCTGCTCCCTCCTAGGCAGGAGGGCAGGACCCAAGTGACATTTAGGAATGTTTCATAGTGTCCATGGCTCTCTTTGCACAGTCGGTGTGTAAGCGACCCAGGCTCTTGACCCGTGTTGAATTTTCATGGCGGTTTTTAAGTGTCTTGCATTAAAGTAGCCCCTAGTTTAAACCCTATTTTATGTATGCCTTAGTGTGCGAATGGATTCTTTAGGTCATGGTTTTCACAAGCTGGAAGTTGCTCTGTAGCTGAGATGAACCAGATGAGTTGTGGTGTTTAGTGCTGTCAGATGTCAAGAGAGGCATGCAGTCTTGCCTCGGAAAGCAGTGACGAAGCCATGAAGTTGGAAAACAAAGGGCTAATTGCACAGCTGGTGTGGCTTCCTCCTAACAGTCACTGGGAGCTTGGCTGTGGTGCTGGTGAGACTGGGTTGGTGCTGTTTGCCCAGTGCAGAGGAAGGAACGGCTGCAGGTCTGTGTGTTCCAGGGCCTTCCAGGTGATGGTGAGTGGCTTCATGCTGCTGTGTGCTGCTACAGCCCTCGTCCTCAGGGGGTTGGAAACAGGACAGATCAATGTGGCCTATTATATCTGGTTCAAGTTGTAGCCGTGGGGCTATTTATTTTAACTAGTGTGGTGAGGAAAATGGCTTTTGGCTGCTTTACAAGTTACATGAATGTAAACAAATTCTTCTGAAGCCACACATCCAGGAGTTTTCTGTTTGTGTAACTGAGGTGTAACTTGACTGTAAAAGCCCCATGTTCTTGGTTCAAGCTGTTTCTGTAAGTGTTTAAAGCAAAAGACTGGAGTGATGCTCAAACGACATTGGAATTGACTACAGCACATAACAGTCCCTTCTTCTCCACTCTAAGCGTAAGCTCAGACCTATAAGGAGTAAGTCGGGAGCTCTTTTAGCTCTCCTCTTGTGTTCCTTGTCCCCACATGACCTAGACATGCAGAGCGCATCATAGTGCAGAATTAAAGCCTGACCTTGGTGGTTCTCAGTGGTTGCTCCTAAGCTCTGGTTTTGATACGGCCCACAACAAGGTTGTGTGATGAGCTTGGGGTGGTAGATTACAGCTGTGCTAACAAAGTTGTTATTTTGAGACTAATTGAAATCGAAGGTGCCCCAGCATCTTCTAGGATTAGATTTGCTGTCTTGGCAATCATAATAGCCAATTTCCACATCTGCCATTATCATTCTGCTAATGCTTGGATGTTAGAGCTGCAAGGGGATTCTCTAATGAGCTAGTCAAAGACTCACAAAATAGACTGTAATTTGTAATTTGGCTCCTCTCTTTAGAGTCATTAATTACAGTTTGCTGAGTAACTAATCCACCTTTTCAGATACACAGATGTATTGCTGATATCTCACCTACTAAAATGCATTTTAGGCTACTGAAGGATAAATGTAGTTGATGAAAATTAGTTCCTATGTGATCAGATGGACATATTTCTCTAAAAGAGGAGGGTATTCCTGTCCTCAGTGGATGCAAGGCCCTGAATGCCACAAAAGTCTATGGATCTAGTCTAAAGCTGAAATTTTACTGCTCTTCTGGAAGTATTTGTACTTAGAAAGATGACGATTTTAGTGTTATAACTGCCATTAAGGTTTGAGGAAACAGCTTTCACTTTGAGTTTACTGCTCTCTTTCACTGGTTCAAGGTCAATGTTCCACTTTTACTTTATGTTTTGTAAGCTGGTCTGAATGATGCTGTCAAGACCACTTGGACTGACGTAGTTCAGCAGTATTTTGCTGGATGTCCTTACCTGCTGTGTTACCTATTTAAAAAACATTGGTGTCAGCCAAACTCTTACTGTGAGAGATGGTCCTGTCACAAAATCCACCTTGAACTGTTCCTATGCCTGCAGCCCAAGTGGAGGGATGGGTGTAAGGATCAACCCACCCTACCTTGTGCCTCCACACTGTCTCCTGGAAACTGAATGGGAATAAATTGGTTGGGGTCCCCTGGGGACAGCTGGAATGTGTGGCTCATGCTGTGTCTGTATGAAGAAGGCTGAATTGTCTGATATGGACAATCTGACAACTCTAAATCTCACCTTTTTTTTTTTTCTTTTTTCTTTTGACTGATAGTAATTTCAGACCACAAAATTGATGTTATAAATGAGGCAAGTTTGGGCTTTTTTTTTGGCTTGCCTCTCTACTGCAGCATAGTTTTCATTGGAGCTACTGGGTTAAATACTGTATGTTACTGCCTTGTAAGCAATGGCTGTGAAAGTAGGTCCAGCAAATCACACTCCATCTTACTGGAGCTTTGCAAGTAAAGAAATCAGGCTGTCCTCCACCTTGCAAAAAAAAAGAAATGAAAAGGAAGAAAAAGCCAACAGCAGGTGATAAATTCATTAGAGAATAAACAAAAATGCCAGCAAAACACGTGCAGGCAAATGCTTGGTATAAGGTAGCAAAAAAGTGTGGACATTCAGCTCATAAAGAGGTCAAAATTACATGTCTTAATTAAAAACAAAGTGTTTAAGGGCAAACTCAATAAGGAAATTCAAGCTGTGGTGACCAGGAACATTTAGGAACTGGGGGGAAAGGAAGATCAAGTGGATGTTGTCTCTGTGACATCCTGAAGTGATTCCTCTTTTTAGTTAAGTTTCATGATATGCAAATGCCAGCTTCTGAATTATAGCTGCAGTGATGTACCAAATGTTTTCTAGCACATTCTATTGTGAGCAGAAATACCAGTGTTGTCAAAAAAAAAAGTGTGTAAATATGACTCATAAATGATTTCTGAGAGATGTGATTTATTTTTCATATTTTTCAAGATGCATTCCATTTCAAATAAAGAGGTATCTATTGAAAGAGCTCTCGATATGTTGGAGGAATGGTGTTTGGTGGGCTACCTGTTAAAACCTGATCTAAGCTTTTCCAATGTCTTAAGCTCAGTCTGAGAGCCTGAGAGGAACACTTTGAACCTACGTAGATTCCTTCTCAAGGAAAGATCCACTTAGATGCCCCATTAGTCTTTATACACAGCACAACCACGAGGCTCAGAATCCTCAGTTTGTGTGTGATGCATGAGCACCCACAGAGAGTCCTGCTAATGTCAGTAATACTGTGCTTGGCTTCGCAGTCCACATACAAAACAGATCACTGGGACACAGACTTCAGGCTCACAACCTTTACCCATGACGTCTTGCTCTGTGTCGCATTAGGAACCTAAAATGAAGCATTAAGTGTGCTCTGTTGCTCATTTTTATGTATCTGAAGCGCTGTGATTGAATTTCAAGTAACGTGAAAAGTAAGCCAGAATGAGCACTTCCACCATTCAGTGTATCTTCCAATCTGTTCTCTTCTAGCATTGTGGGAAAAGAAATGACAAGAAAAACGTGTGATGCTTCTGCTGCTTTAGGGTCTCTGCAGAACTGCAGCCATTCAGTTGCCTTGAACTCCCCTGGGATGCATTTTCATTGCAGCAGGTCTTCATTTTTAAGCATCTTCCAAACGTGTATTAACTTCAGCAGCACAGTGTGCATTGATCTAGACTTACTGGTGCTGCCTGCCTGTGCTGGAGAGATGTCAGTAACCTCTTCCATCAGAAAGCTATTGCTGTACAAGTTTTCTTTTCAATAGTAAACATGCAAAATGTAGACGTTTGAACTTAATATTTGATATGCAAATGATGACTTAAAGAGCTGACCTCTCAGAAGTGCTAGTTCTCAGCAGCTTTGAAAAGCCAGTTGAGCACCTGTGGATTTGTCTGTTCAAGGGCCCAATGGTGCTTACAGCTTTTGGAGATGTCCCTTATGAGCTTTTAGTGACAGTGATAAGTAACTGTCTCTTTAAGGGCATAAATATAGTAGAGCATAAATAATTTGCAATGTTTGCTCCTGTGTCAATGGTGGTATCTTCATAAAGGTGCGTTAAAAACATGTTTCTCTGCTTTAATGGCCTTGAATGTCTCCAGGGATGGCACATCTCTCACCTCTCTGGGCAACCCATTCCAGTATTTTGCCACACTTGTTGTATGAAAGAAGACCAATCTGAATGTCATTTTTCCCCTCTGAAATGAAGTCTAGACCAGAACAGATTCTTGCAATTTCATGGAATCCACATCATAGCTGAAATGGAACAATTTTCTTTACAATTGCACCCAAATTGTAACTAAACCAAACTTTACTTCTTAGACTGCCTGTTTCTAGGCCAGGAACATCTCAGTCCTTCCTAGAAAACACCTAAATGACTTTCCTCACCTTCCTTTATTTATTTTAAATCAACTGCTAAGTTACTTTTAAACAGCTTATTTCCAGTTTATGAAGTTACAAACTACTGTGGGTGTTTGCAATGATGTTTGTTCCGTCTTTCCACCGGGGGATTGTTGATGTGTGAGGTAGGGACCCTGGGAACACCACATACTGTTACACACTGCTCCCAGTGTTGCTTTGCAGCTCGCCTGCTGAAGATGCGCAGAGGAAAAGATGGTGGCTTTGGTTCTGCTAAGAGCTGAACACCCTCAAAGTGTCCTGACACCCGAAGGACTTGGGAGCTGATTGGGACTTCACAATGGGGCTCAGCAACTTGTGGGGTCCTGGCCTACTGCTACACACTGAACATACAAGGAAAGGGGCAGCAGCTCCTGGGAAATGAGGTTGTGTTGCTAGCTAGCATCCACATGAAGCTTCTGCTCTGTGTCAACAGCCTGGTTTGACTGCAGCACCTACAGGTTTTCATTAGGATACTTGAAGGGAAAGCCAGAGGTGCGGCTTCTGTGCTTAAGTGCTTGGGATTGTTTTGTTTTATGTTAGGTTTTTAGAAAAAGCAGAGGCATTTACCCCAGTATAGACTCATCAAAGTCACTTTAAATAACCCAGTTTTACAGCCCTGCCAAGTAATTCTGCTAGACGTCTCTAGCAATGCCAGCCACCACTGATGGGAAAATGCTTGTTTGGATGGGGGCTTGATTTACCTTTTGTGTGAAATTGTGCTATGACAACAATGCATTTTACATAAACAAAGTTTTTATTGACCCTACTTCATAATATTTCTCTTGCAATAGTTTGTAGCCAGTCATAGTAGACTAACCAAGCCAGTAAATGCATATAGAATGACTAACTGTTACAGTGAAACATACAGTGCTCTGTGGTCAGCACAATATTTTACACAAGAAAATCTTCCCCATGTTTTGTAAAGCTTCCAGCAAGATGAGGAAATCACTGCTTTTGTTTTTAAGATCTTGTCAGTGTTTTGTAAATACTTCTGATATTTATGGCTATACATATGGTTTTGATTATACCTTGCAGAAGCTCAAGGATTGGGTCATAACTCTTAAAGAGGGGATTATTTCATTAATGGCAATTTGTGTTGGGTTTTGTTACTTAGCCTTCAGAATCTTTTGAACCTACTGCCATTTAGAAAGGTAAAAGTACAGTGTGTAGTAACAGCAGTGAGCCTGCAACTCAGAACAAATCCAGCCTGTTGGCTTGGGTGCCAGTGCCAGGGTCCTTTGAGGGAACGGCTCTCTTGTGTTGCTGTGTGCTTTGGACCCAGGCCTGGGGATGATAACTCCCTGTACCGGTGATAGCACCTCTCTGCAAGGCTCTCAGCCCACTTGTTTATCATATCACTGTTTTGAAGAAGAGGAAACTTGGGACCAGAGAGCCCATGCTGCCTGCCCAAGGTCGTGCCCTGGGAGAGGGACAGCAGCATTCCATCTATAGGCAGGGTCCCTGTTCCTGCGTGAGAACACTGCCTCTCGCAGGAAAGGCTACTTCATTTTCTGGGTTTGGTAGGGACCTCCCTTAGAGCCAACTGCAAATGCAGTGTCCAAGCCCCCTGCCTGTGCCATGGGTCCTTGGATGGAAACCCAAAATGAGTGATTGTACTGCCAGCTAAGTTCCAGCCTTAGATCATCATCATGGTGCAGCTACTTGCCTGGTGGAGATAAGACCAAGACAAACCTTCTAGGTTTAATGTGTGATTTAGCAGATTCCTGGGATGATTTAGGATTATTGAAACAGTTTCTGGTTATTCCCAGCACTAGGTGTTGTGCAAACAGCATACTAGAAGTGGAGGGATCTGTGAGTTGTTACCCATTTCTGGAGTGATTAACCTCTTCTATTTACTGTGGATTACAAGGACAAAGAGGTTATCAGCTCTATAGTAACTTGAAAGGACTGTATAGATATGAATGTGATGTTAATGCAGCTTTTCCAGCCTGCTAACTGCCTTAACTAAAACATATGAAACTAAGGGGGAAGAAAAAGGGGGAGTGCTACCACTTGAGCAGTTCAGTCAGAAAGGAGGAGTTTTGAGAGAAATCCTTTTAGCCAGAAACGCTTATCTCAATCATGGGTTTTTCTACCAGCAGAAAGACGTGATGGATTCACAAAGCTGTAGTAGCTCATAGACAACTGGTTTATCCTAACCCGCTGCTGGAGGGAGATGGAGCTGTGTGAGTGTATCATTGTGGGCTTTTGCAACAGCTCCTCTGTGGAGCTGGAAACCCCTCGGTGCTCTTCCCTGTGCCAGCAGTTACTGCAATATGCAGATGACCTTGCTTAGGGGCTTTTCTTGTGCACAGATGAACAGGAGAAAAATTACTCTGTTCTTTTAGAAGCCAGCCTTGAAGTGGAAAAGCTATTTTTTTATTGTCTTTGTGGGGGCTGCCATTACTCTGAGCCTACCGTAGAGTGGTGCCTCCAGCTGAGTTGGACGTGTACTGGCCGCTTTTTTCACTTTTATCGTGATTGTTAATATTTCCTGTTCCACTAAGCCACGTTTCCCTGGTACTCGTCCCGAGTGCTTGGCTCCTAAACAAAGTCACAGCTCTTGTCACAAGGCAGCAGGCTGCATGCTTATCCTTCACGCAAGTGATGACTGAGGGCTCAGCAGTAGGGAAGTAACACTGACAGCTCCGCTCTTGGAAGGCAGATTGTCAGCATTCCTCACCAGGGCACCCGGCCGGCCTGGGAAAAGGCTATTGTTTGTGGGGGGAGGCTCTAAATTAGACTGACTGTCCTTCCAGAGCAGAGGAAGATGAAGATGGATGGTTGGCCGATCTCCTCCTGAGCACAGGTAGAGTCTGCTCAGAAGCTGCAAAGCCTGAAGCAAGTGCTATGGTTCTCCATGTGCAAGCTGAGTGGCTGGGTGCAAAGAGAGAGGGGAATCTAATGGCTGAGAGGGCAGCAAGACATTATTAAATACTGGTAATTATCAACAACAAGCTATTTCCTCCCCCCATTATTGCTGTTAAAGACAGTAGCTTACATCCAAGGCAGGATGACGGCTCACTGGGTGGATACGTCTGGGATGAAACTGAGAGCATTCCTGCAGCTAGTCTGTGGGCCCACTCCCGTGTTTAAGAATCAGCCCAGGGAGCAGCAGCTGCAGAGCAGCACTGAGCTGCTGCCCCAGGGAGGCTGCTGCAATCACTCCCGAACAATCTGGAAACTGTTCCCCTGTGTTTTCCTGAGGGCTTGAGCAGCTCCCAGTCATGACCCACAGACATCTCCTGTTGTGAAACTGCAGCCGTGGGGCAATCAGCTCCCTGCCATGCTCCCCATCATCCTTACTCACTGGGAGGGAGGCCAAGGAGGTGCCTCTGGAGTGACTCAGGGCAGGCGCCAGGGAGGGCTCTGGGCTCACCTCCCTACTGCTGGTGCTGACTATGTGTGTTGGAGAAGCCTTCATGCTCTGAAGGCCTCTGGGCATGCCAAGGAGTAATGGGCTGTCTCATATGATCTTGGAGGTGCTTTGATAGGCCTCCTGAGACGGCACATCCTGGGATATGCCATGCCACTGCCTTGCTGGTGGCTTCACCGGTGCTGCTGTTCCTCTCCATAGTTGTGGAGTGGTAACACTGAGCAGCTGAAGGAAACAGTGGTCTCCAGAACACCTGCAACCTGCAGTTTTGCTGCTAATAACCTCAGGAATAGCTCTGCTGGCCTGCCTTGAAATGGGGAAGGTGCAATAAGCTGAACATGTGAAATAAACATATCTTGAGAACGGAGGTCCCCTTCCCTGTGAGCAGGGTGCTAGCAGTGCCAGGTGTGGGAGCGCAGCACCCATGCTTGGCACCTTCATTTACAGGCTGGGGATCTTCTTTCTTCCTAGGTTTTCCCTAATTCAGCTTGTCTCAGCTGCAGACCCACCTCCCAAAGGGCATTGTCGTTCTCAAAGGAAGTTATAAATGATTTGGTCGTTTTTCCTGTTAGCTGAAAATCTGCAGCAACCTCTTTTGCTGCCACAGCTCTGTGAGGCAGGGTAAGTGCTTACGCAGGTAGCCTCGATGTAGGACTTAATTTTTATTTGGGACAATGGCAGGGCTCTAACACAATGCAAAGCTTGCATAGAAATAACGATTATATGTATCTGCAAAGCTACAGATAATCATGGCTACATAGATCATTTTGCTGGCTTTGATTTGCTAATGTTTTAATTTAACTGAATCTGGGCAGATTTAATGGTTAATTTTCAGAGCGTTCACGTAAGGATTTTTTTATTTTTTATTTTTTCCAATGCTTTCACTCAAAATGAAGTTGAAACCTTAAATCAAGCTGAATTTGGGAGAAGTAATTCAGTTTTGCTGAGCTTTGGATATGCTTAGTCTTTCTCCAGCCCTCTTTTCTTTCCCTCATCTCTGAGTTCAGCATACAGCATTTAGTGGGAGAGGTTTGCAAACCATAGTAGCTGTTCCACTGTCCATTCGCTGCACCGTACTGATAAGGCTAGTGCCTTGTAAAGATACGGTAGCCCTGGAGTAGCCACAGCTATGTCCTCTATTCAGTCTATTCCCAGCCATCATCTATGAGGTTTGCCCCTGTAAAATGAAACTCTGTCATAGATGGGGCTTGCTCTTAATTCAGCTGTCACAGCCCTCCCTGAGCTGGCCCAGGGGTACTTGGTAGGCAAAGCACTGCCATGGGATTCCTGCATAGATGTCCTTCAGCAGGGGCTTTTTCATTGCCACACCTTTATTGCAGTCACAGGAAAGTATTCCCAGACATGAAGGAGATGGGATTGTGCTTCCCCTCACAGCTGCTAACACTGCTCCTGCCTGTGATTGATTAAGGTAAAATCTGGTTTGCCTTTGCCGCTGTCATTGCTTTCTTGCTGCTGCAGGCAAGAGTTCAGGTGAACTGAAAGCAAGGACAGATCTAAAAGCAGGGTTTATTTATGTGGTATTTAGCAGGTCTTCCACTCCTGTGCCTTGCGGCCTTTCTTTAACCTTGACTTTGTGCAGCTGCTGCAAAATCCAATGGATCCCTGACTTGCAGCCTGGGAGGCAGGATCAGGGTGCCATGTTTTGTATGCGCCATTCAGAAAAGGAAAATACTTTTAGAACCTTAAGAATTCCGGTTCTTGGAGAAATGCATATCAGAAGACCAGGACCTCATTCAGCATGGTCCTTATGCAGGTCCCTAACTCCTGCTATAGCATGGCTTTCTCTGGAGCTGGCAGGGTTAGCCCAGATTTAGGGGTCTTCATGAGTCACCCCTGTTTCTGTGCTCAAAGGCACAAGTATACAGCTGTTTTCAGCTCCCAGCTGTTGACTACATGACACTAGAAAGCTGTATCTGCAATTTACTGCAGTTGGTCTATTTAACAGTGTTGCTATAGCTGCTAAAATGTCACTGGGCTAAGTAGCTCAGAACTGCTATTTTAATTGCTGTGCTCACTCCCAGCCCATAAAAATCCTCTGTTTTTATGAACCCTGTTGCTGTTCTCCGTTCACATCCTTTTTAATGGCTGGCTGAAGAGGATAGCTCAATTTCTGTATATTTCCTCTCCCTCCTCCAAGAAACCTTGATCTTCAGTTTGTCAGCAGCTTCAAAGAGCTCTCCAGCCCCAGGTTTGCATGCCCCCTACTCAGGGTGTTCAGATCCTTCATCTTCACAGATATGTGCACAAGTAAAGTGCTAGGAAGGAGGTAAAATAAGTCTGTTGAGCAGCCAGAGATGTTCAACAGCTACCCCCCCTCCAGAAGCTGTCATATTCCTACACCTTGCAGCTCAGGACATGAGGAGTGTTTGTTAGTGGAATTGCTCATGTTTGAGAATTGCAAAGCCCTGGGGTCTGTTCTGCTTGTAAAATTATGTCTGTGTGCAGTGGAAATGTGTGCAGCTGCAGCACGGTGCATGGAGATGGTGATAGAAGCATTGAGGGCTCCCTGGCAGGTAGTAGAGCCCATGAAGGAGGCGAGTCCCTGATGGAGACATCAAGAAATAGCTCATTCCTCCTCTGTGGTGCCTTGGCACCCTGCAAAGGTTTGCAGGGGATGGATTTGCTGTGGGTGGTCATTAGGTATGTCAATGGGAAGAAAGCAAACAGTGGAGGGGGTTGCATAATTCACACTTCTCCCTCTGGTTAACTATGTGACCCCCTTGGCAATATGATCTCCTAACCATGCATGGTACCCCAGAGGGCAGGGCACGCCATACCTTAACACTTGCCCTTCAGCCTGAGCATTACCCAGCAGCATATTGAGAGCCTTCAGTGGGAGTGACACATTGGTGAGATGGCTTGAGGAGCACAGTGACCTCAAAAGTAGCAGCTCCATGGAAAAGTCTTTCAAATATGGGACATGAGGGCCAGTCCCTGCCCCTCCCTGATCTTGCAGTCAGATACTGCACCCGTATCTGTGGGAATCTTTCTAATAGGCTTCAAACCGGAGTGGCTATTGGCCTGGTCTCAGAAACAGTCCAGAAATGACCAGGTTTTGTGAGTATCTTATGATACTGGCAACAAAAATGTGAGGAAAGCAAGAGTGGCAGCACTAGATAGCATCCTAGAAGAGGGCATGTGCTGAACGGGATGGACAGTCTGCAACAACAGACCTAGGCTGCTCCTGCTCAAGTGAAACCTGTGCAAATCCTGATGCGCCACCACCTTGCTTGGAATCTGTTCTGAGGGTTGGAATCACTCCCCAGCCTCCTGACAGCAGCACAGCTTCATTCCTGCTCAAGCCTATTGGCTTCTCTGTTGCAAAGCTGCCATGTACCTGCACAATGGCATGCATGTATAGCTGAAGCCCAGAGTTGCCCTCGTCATCCCTTCAGGGAAAGGTGCTCATGGCTACCCCAAGCATCATTCCCAAAGGGACTTGTTTGTGAGCATCTGGGATTCCCTGACCATGCTGGTACCCCAGATCCATCCCCGCTAGCCTCTCTCACCCAGCAGACCTTGGTGGTGCTGCTCTGCCAGTTGGATGCTGCAGTTGAGAACATGGTTCTTGAGGGCAGTGGAGGGGAAGGTGAGCCACTGCCATGCTGGTGGAACCGGGTGCTGTATGGCACCCACTGACTGAAATGCTGGTCTTGGTGGCTGGTTTCCCAGAGCTGCTCTTAAACTGCAAGGTCTGGCTCATCTTTGTAACTCTGCCTGCCTGCCTGCCAGCAGCTGCCTAATAAGTCTTTTATGTGCTCAGTGTAAATAATTACTGAGCTGCCTTCTCCTCTGTAGCTCACTCTGCCTCTAGCCAGCCCCCACTACTAGGGTCATGTTTATGCCATCTATCCCTGAGGGTGCCTGCAAGCCCAGACACACCGCTTCCCAGGGAGTGGGGACATGGAGGAGGCAGCACCACACCTCTCATAGCTCCCCCAGGAATGCTCTGCCAGGCAGACTGATGCTTTCCCTGCGAGTGCATGTTGGCTGCTATACCTTCCATCTGCAACCACTGTATTCAGTGGTGGAGAGTCTATTAGATTTGGTATGTGAAGAGCAACTTGTACCTAGACACTTAGTCATTTGAAGCAACTCTTACTGAAGAAGAGTGAACCGCTTGCCCTTACTGTCTTCCTCTGTGGCAGCTTCTCATAGAAGTACAGAATTAGAACTAAGGAACAAGCCTTGTTTGCCAGGTCCTGGCAACATTCCTGCCAGTTTAATTAGCCATTTCTGGTTATAGCTGTATGAGGTGTGCTGCAAGCCCTGGGAGTACCTCCCTGTTAGGCAGTGGTCAAGCCCAACAGGGTGTGATAAAGAAATAGAAAGCTTGGTTCATTTTGGTTGTCTTTGTATTCAGACTGAAATGAATTATTGGATGTTTAAAATCGGAGGTTTTGATGAGAGGTCGCCTTGATGTGGTAAGGACCTCTGAAGTCATACAGGTGGTTCACAAGGGAGACAAAGAGGAATTTGTCCTTCTTCCTTGTGTTTGCTTCCATCTGTTGCATCCACCCCTGATGACATGAGTGCGGTCTGAGAGCACTCTGGGTCACAACCCCTCGTCACCTTGTGTCTGTGCAGCATGTTGACAGCAGGCCAGTCACCCAGGACTGGGCATCCCATGTCCTGAGGGTGTTGCTAGTAATAGCAGAGCAATATTATTCTTTAATGACTGCTGATCTGCCACTGTGAATCCCACAGACTGAGTATGGCAGGAAGGATATCAGGTTTATTAACTCTTAAGCGTGTAAAATTTTCTATGAGACATTGGCTTCATACTGTCTGCAAAGAGGAGACCAAGGAATTTCGTCCAGCTCTGACCCTTCCTTCTCAGTCTTCCCTGGTTTGACTTACCTTCTTGTTGCCTCATTTTTCTGTTTTGCCCCAAATCTGTTCTTCTGTGAGGGTACCCGGCTCACAGCAAACATCACCACCACTAGGACAGACAGGGAAACGATTGCGTGATGTTGTCGTCCATGGATGGTTTATCTAGTTGCAATTCCCATGGCTCCAGCTCTGTGAGTGCTTATACACAGACCTCGTTTTGCAGGGGTGGCAAGGGGAAAGGTCAGTCTTTATGAATCATTTCCTCCTGGCTGTGGCAATGAGGTTGGTTTATGGAGTGAGTCATGGAAGAGCAGCTTGGGAGGCGACAGTCTCCAAGCCAAAGATCTTCAGGTCCTAAGTCACCTTTGGGCATTTTAGCCAAGTTATCATCACCATCTCACATCCCTGGTCACAGACATCTTTGTTTACTTAAAATTGTAGGTTCTGTAGGTATCGTATGCCATGTATGTGAGAAACCCTGCTTCTCCTGGAAGTATTGCAAGCTTTCACGTGTATGACTACCTGGATAGCAAATCAAGTATTGCATAGCAAGGAGGCGGAGGGAAACCCAGCACACCTTCCTCTGTTAGGAAGATGGGCCTGTTTTTGAAATGCCTGTTTGTTGTGGAAGGGGAAGGGTTTTCTGAGGGGGAGTAACCTGATATCTGAAGGGGGCCTACATGGATCCTTCATCAGGGACTGTATAGGACAACGGGTAGTGGGTTCAAACTAAAATAGGTGAAGTTTAGGCTAGATGTAAGGCAGAGGTTCTTTACTGTGAGGGTGGTAAGGCACTTGAATGGGTTGCCCAAGGATGTTGTTAATGCTCCATCCCTGGCTGTGTTCAAGGCCAGGTTGGACAGAGCCTTGGCTGGCATGGTTTAGTGTGAGGTGTCCCTGCTCATGGCAGGGTGTTGGAACTTGATGATCTTAAGGTCCTTTCCAACCAAAACCATTCTATGATAAAACAGAGTAGTTGAGGCTAGACTTAGCATGTTATTGCAGAGGTGATGGCACTGTGCTATTTTGTCTAAGTATTAACATCAAGGAGCCAATATGGTGCCACTATGTTATGAGCGGCACGATCATAGAGTAAGCCCATCCCCACAGTACAGAGCATAAAAACTGGAAGGACTAAAATGCTGAGAGAGATTGTACGTGATCCACCTCAACACTTTTGAAATAGCATCAGCAAATTACCACCCAAAGGGTGCATTCTCTCAAGAGATCCCATTTTAGTGCAAGCTTTCAGGGAAAACATTTAATTCCCTGTATTAAGATATTTCCCAGAAGAGAAAGCTCGCCCAGCTGCAAGCTCTAAAATGTTCAAGACTTCCTCAGAGTAGAGCTATTTATTTTCACTGCCTTGTTTCCCCCATGCTCTCTGTTACTGCCATTAGGACTATTAGGAACTGTGATGGTGAATCAGGCTCCTTCTTCACCAGACCCCTCTGAGGTTTCCAGCATGCCCCTTTACCCCAGCACGTGTGTGGCTGGCAGCACTGGGATAGGTAGGGAGAGCAGGGCTGGGATTTCATGGGCACTCAGCAGGATCTGGCCATGTTGGCTGAGCAGAGCCTGGCCAGCCCTAGCACTGCCATCTTGTGATGCCTGGTCCCTCTCAGCTCTCTGACATCTGCCAGGGAAGCATGCCCATTCCATCCCATTGGATCCCATCCCCACCATGGTGTGGGAGCACTCCCTCAGAAGCTGGAGGCACACCTCTCTGCTTGTTGGGAAGGAGGATAGAGGCTTGAGGGGCTAAAAGTAGAAGGGGAGTGTGTTAGCTGATGATGGTTCCTGGGTAAGTTGCTTCCAAATAGTATTCCTAGCTGTTTCCCTGACAGGGCATCATCTGAGCATCGTCCCAGAGCTGTACAGAGTTTTCTGCTCAGCCATTTGTGCTACCGCCATGAGGCCACAGCCCTGCAGCAGTAATTGTCAGTGTAAGACAGGAAATCTAATTAAAACAAGATGAGCTACAAGGGGATAACATATGGTGTGCTCACTCTGAGGAGGCAGAAAAGGCAGGCAAGGAGAGGGCTCGCTCTGAGGTATGGTAGTGCCTGGCGGCTCAGACCTCCTGCCAAGGCTCCTTCCAAGTGTGCTGGGAGCACGGACACTGGCAACCCCCTCTTCTCAGCAGAGGTAGTGACAGCTGAACTGTGCTCTGCCACTGACAAAATGCACCCCCGGATGCCTTAGCACTCTGTAGGAACATTCTCTGTAGGAATAACTAATCTTTGGCCAAAAGCAGCTCCATTTACAGTGACCCTGAGGGCTGCTGGCCAGGGAGAGAACCCAGGCAGCAGCAGCCTAGGGATCCCAACTGCCTTAGCAGCCGGTGATGCTGGGCGCTGTATAGGAAAGCATTGTGCTTTCCCACTGCAGCAGGGCTCAGCTGGGCATCTTCTGTGGCATCTCTACACATGGGGACCAATGCAGAGGCAGCTTGGCTGCTGGCTGGTGTGCAGTTGGTGGTGCATCCCTGGCTGTGGTTGAGATCAGAGAGACTGATTATGTAACAGGAAGATGAGGCTTTATTTAATGACAGAAAGCATGAAATGAACTCTCAACCTGTGGCCTCCTGCTAGTGCAGTGGGTGATGCAAGAGTGTCTGAGCGCGTCTCGCTGCTGCTCTGTCAATGGTGGCTGACACTGCCTCGATTTTAAAATAACCTGCAGCATCAAGCCTCAGTATTTCACACATCTGAAGGCCAGATTGTTTCCACTGACAGTAATGCATAACCAGCTCCAACCACTGCAGAAAGGCAGAGATTGTCTTAACGTAACGTCCTGTGCTGGATGCTTTTAGCGCTGACGGTTGCACCGTGATTAGCAAAGAGAAACCCCAAATTGCAATGGCAATTGTCACATATGCGGGAAGGTATTGTTCATCCTAAGGGACTTAGAGCTCTGTGGCATGGCATTAACAAATATAATCCCTCCATTCAGTTTAGGACTTTCAGACTTTCTCATATATCTTCAGTCTCCTCAGAACAGCTAACTCATTCACAGGAAAAGCTTGAATGTGAAACACATGTCTCAAGGGTTTTAAATCCTCACAGTCGACATTTGGCTGGAGACACTTCTTTTTATTTCCCTCAGGAGCTCATTGATACTGTTGTTCATGTGCACCTCTTGGACATTTTGCTTCCTTTGTGCCTACTGAAAGGCAACGGCTTTATCTCGTTGATCAGCAAAATATGAGGAAGGGATATAAGATAATTCCCAAGTTGCACAATGCTTTTCCAGGTTGGACTGTGCCCAGTTTCTTAATGCTCCAATTTTCCGCCGGGTACCCACAAATCAGTAACATGAAGTGCCAATATTTCAAAAATCCTTCCACATTGTAATGTTTTTCCTAGTCACAGCTATTTGGCATGTTTTAATTCACATGGCTCAATGGTGAATCCTCTGGTTTGGACGCAACATTCAAGACTTTGGACTCTAAATATGTTATTAGCATTACGAACACATATATATGGTCAAGGTCAGCACTGGCTCGTCTTTCCTGCATGATCACTTTTTGGGTCAGCTGCCTTGTGTGTAAGCCAACAGTGATTTTTTTCAGCATTCCTTTTCAGCTTGTCTTCTCTTTTTGCTTGAAATCTCTTGTCATAAATCTCTTTGGAGAAGGCAGGGTGAAATGCTCCACCTGTCTTTAAAGCCACACAGCTCCTGTGGGACCGCGTTCCCACTCCAGAGAGTGAATTAAAGCAATTCAAGCACTTGGCATTAGCTGTGGGGAGAGGCAGATGATAGGGAGATATGCCCAGTGTGAAAATCCTCTTTGCAAAGGGTTTTGAGCCTTCAAATCTGGCTTTCATTTAAGTGTGAAAAGCAGGACTCCCCCCCCCCCCTTATAGTTTAGGTGCCATTTTCTGTACCCTGAGTTTCCCCCATGAAATGGCTGGTTTTGTTGCTGTCCCCACTTTCTGCCTCCCAACACATTGTCAGAGGAAAGCATGCAGATAAGTGCTCAAGCATTTCCTGAGCTCATAACCCTGCCTCCTGAGGGACAGTTAATCTGATCCAGTCGAAAGCTTGAGTACCAAGTGTCAATGTGTCTCTTCTATACATACTGTGTGTCATTCTGAATGCACTAAATAAAACACTTGCAGTGTTCCTCTCTCTGCAGCTGCCTGGCAGCAGGGGTGTTTTTGCTATAATATTATGTATCACGTGTCTAAATATAATAGCATTCTACATTATATATAGACTGTATATATGCATATACTCTATACACACAGCATGTCTTTTTAAAACTATTGGTTGCTGTTTTCAGCTTTTGGGGGATGTGAGGAGCTCTCATCACCAATGAGGCTTGTTTGGCTGGAGCAATGGCTTTAAACTTGTGGCCTGAAGGTTCTTCAGAGAGGGTCTACAAGACAAAACAAAAGCCAATAAGCTTAAAAACCTCTACCCAGGGCTCTGCACATCATGGACTGAAAAAATCTGACAGGACTGCAAGTTGCAAGAGGAGGAACTGCATTAGTCTGTAGTCTCTGTTGCTTTGTAGATGTCCCTGGACTATTCAATGAAGTGGCATCAGGACAACTGACATGCATGTATTTTAAAAGACATTTCTTCCCAATCGTCCTCCTCCTAAGCCTTGTCCTGGGGTTGTCACTCCTTTATGTATATTCTGCCTTACCGATTTCACCCAATCACTTCTATGGGAGATAATTAGCTTTCCTGTAAGAGAAAAACTAAGACTCAGCACTTAAGCTGAAGTTGCTCCAAGACTAATCTCCAGCCAGCAAATGTTTTCTTCTTCTTTTAATTTGATTTATTTTTTATCCCAGCCCCGCGTACTGTTTCACTGCACTGAGGAAACGTTAGCACAGAGGCCTGTAGGACACCTGTTGTGTAAATCCCAGTGATTTTTATAATGTGAACTCCTGCTGGCACAGACAGCTGTGTCTCACATTTAAACATAGAGTGTAAGGTATCCGAGGAGGAAGGAGAGAAAAAAAAAGCCTTAGCATAAGAAAACAATACATCAGTGGCCAGAATCTGTTGTCAAGTGTCAAGATTTATAAGCTAAATGAGTTACAGTTGAAGGGGTTATTAAAAGAAAAGCATCCTGTTCCTCGAAGACAAAGCTTGTTTTCTCCTAGGGATTCCCAGAGGACTTTGCATTTCTGACAGCGGACAGAGTAGACAGCTGGTCCACATAAAAATGTACGTGCTAATTAACGTATTCCTTGCGTTACACCCGGAGGGTATTTAACAAGCGGGGATGCTGCTGAGGAATACTGGCAAAATCTGGGGGCTTCCTCGCATAGCGCCAAATTCTTTTAACTTGCTATGCAAGGTCCTCAGTCTTGATGGTTCATCAAGATCCTTGGCACAAGGAAGGAAAGCAAGGACTGTTGCCTTTATCTGTAGAACTTGGCAAAACTTGGGGTATTTTCCACTGCTGTTCAGCTTTTTCCTCCTTCTCTCCACCACGAATGCCACTGCCTGGTTGCAAGAGCACAGCCACCAAGCCAGATGTCTGCTGGCCCTCCAGAAAGCCCCATTCTGCATGAGTTATCCACTCAACAAGGGTGCTTGTGGTGGCAGGACCTCACCTAACACCCAGCAATGGTGGAGATGCTGGTGTTGGTCATGTGTTAGTCCTCTCTGGTGGAAGTGGTACATAAAAGCTCTCTTCACCCACATGTTGGTTCATACCTTGCAAGCCCATGGGGCTGCCACCTCGCCTGGACTCTGGGTTGGAGATAAGGACAAGACTGCTGAGGAGCAGCTATTTTCCTCCCCATGCACAGCAGTATGGTGTGAACCCCATGGGGCATCGAAAGCTGAGGAACCAAATTTAAGTTGAAAGAGTTAACCTAGCACAGCGAGCTGCTGTCAGAAACAAACATGTTCTAGTAAAAACCAACTCTCTGAGCCACAGTGGAAATTCTGTCTATGCACAAAGGGGAATTGGGCCTTCAGGGAGCTGCCTTACAAACAAATTAGAATAACACTGTAGGAAGGGTGATGTATGAGAGAGGTCAGCCTTTACAACCAGATCAGAGTGGACTTTTTCCTCCAGTGTTTGATTATTTGTGCTATTGCTTAGATCACGTCAAGTTTACTCAAACATAGCCATATAGTGTTCTCCAAAAGCTTATCCCAAATATTTTAATTAATTTCTTTCTCTCATCCGCTTCCCTTTCCTCTTCCATTTCACTATTACAGATGTCAGTTCAACAAATAAAGTATGTGGGCAGAACAATGAAACTATTCTCTTGTAAAAAAGAAGAGATTATTTCATTCTCCTGCTATTAAGTTTAAAAGAAAAGGGCTTTTGTACCTTTTATACAAGCGTGTGCAGTGATAGGATTGTGTACCTCATCTCCTTAACTTCAGAGGAAATGATTCATCAAAGAGAGTACATGGTTGGAAAGACTGTTGGTATACCCTGGAATTCCTTTTACCTAGAAACTTCTTTCAAGTAAGAAAAAGTGGTTCCTGAGCATAATGTGACACAGGTAACCTGGACTGAGCTAATTCTCTTCCTTCTACTCCAAAATCCTAGCTGGCTGTGAAAGGGTCCAAGGAGTTCTCAATATATTTAGATAAATACACCGATTTTCCTTATTTTCCACGTTATTTTTTTTTTATTATGAGAGTAGAAGAATGTGAGGAAAATGGGGGAAGAAAAAGCTAAGATCAAGTGAAGCAAAATAATTTTTTTTTTTTTGAAAAATTTGTATGCTTTCAAGGCTTTGTTGACATGTACCATATATCCGGAGAAATGAGTAAGAATGAATATCCAGTGAAATTAATAGGAAAAGAAATAACTTTTTGATGTAAATTATTAGTTTTGTTTGACAAAAAACATTTCTACTGCTGCTGTCAATGTTAGCTATAAGAACATGTGTACTGAAAACATGGCTTGTGTCCTTCTATTCAGAAGATGTCGTGGTTTTCCTCATGCCTTGAATTATTTTCTTTCCATAGCATGGGAATTCCATAGCTGCTACGAGTATTTCAGCATCAGCCTGACTTCTGTGAAGACATATTTCACATGAGGCCATCTGGGTTTAGTGCCAGACCTTTCAGGTATCTTATCGGGAAAAGGACAACAAAACCCTGTTGGAAATGGCTTTCACCCTTCCAGCTGTGCTCCCTTTCTCCATATGCCTCTTTCCTCCGGCTTCTTTCCCTGCAGCAGCTCATATCGTCTGCTTGGCCATCCTGGCAGTGTGGAAGAGCTGACATGTCTACAAGAGGAAGGGAATTTTGATTCAGCACAGAAGTGCCCTCCTGGATCCTGTGCTGGTGCCAGCAATAGCTGTGGTGGGGGGGATACAGGTTGGGTGCCAGAGGAGCTGTGAAGGGCCACTTCTGGCCCCATGTCTGGGCTGGCAGCCCCCCCAGAAGATGTTTGCACCCCAAAACCCTCTATCCCAAGGTGCTTTGCTCAGGAAGAGCTATGAAAACAAGGCCAACATTTAGTTTTCATTCTCAAGGGAGCCAGTTCGAGTTTGCATCAGTTAGTGACGGCTGCTCCACGTAACAGGGCAGGCGCAGCGGCATTGACTGGCATTTGGACACTGCTAATGGCTGTGCGGCTCCTGGGCATGAATCACACGGCGCATTGATAAGGATGGACATTACTCATCAGAATGCCATGGACCCGATAGAGCGCTTGAAAGTGTCATGGTCTATTTTGAAAATGTTATCTCACACTCATTTCCTCGTACATCAGGCACTGGGCCCAACAATAGCCCACTAAACTAGTGCATTCATTTTTTCCAGGAAATATCTGCTACTTGCTGCCTTTCAGCTGTTTTTTGGGGGTTTCTTTGTTGTGCATGGACACCTGTAATAGGGATTGAATGGAATCCAGGGATTCGATAGGGATTGATTGATTGACTGGGAGGTAGCCAGCCTCTAAAAGTAGAGCTGCTCACTGTGTCCAGTGGCAAGAGCTTGGTCTGCCCTGCACCCAGCTTTCAAGGGGGTTTAACATTTCTGCCCAGCTTTTATTCAGAGGATGATCTAACTTGTCACAGATCTTCGTACCATTCAGGTAATGACTGGTATTCATATTAGCACAATACTTGTTTTCTAATTAAACCTGGCCTGTGTGACTGATCATAGCTTTGCAAATAATACCCTAAGATGAGTAAGGGGAAGGAACAGAACCTGCTTTATTGGACATCCTTCTGGTGAACAATAGTGAAGCCTTTGAATAGTCTTACTACTTTCATTTTATTTATTTCTGTGGATCTAGTTCCAGGTCAAGACTCAGCCCTGCACAATGTAGGCCTTTATGATTTAATATCTTTTGCTGACAAGGAAGCTTTACTGCTTCAGCCCTCCAAGTATTTTGAATATTTCATAGCTTGTCTCTGTCCTGACCTCTCTATCTTCCCTTCCAATGTGGCTAGAATTTGGCTGCTAGACAAAACAAAATTGAATCTGTAATTTTTAAACTTTCTTATGAGTTCTTGAGGAGGTCACTGATCATGTATGATGCATCCTCCAGAGGCATCCAGTTTTCTGCCATATTATGTGCCAATCTTTAAGCATATAACTACATATTCATTGCAGTCTGACGATGAGTTAGTGTTTAGCTTAGAGTTATGATCATATTTGAATTTATTCTGGCCTTTTTTTTTAACTCAGGAGACATTATCAATGCACTAAACACCTCTGCCCATGGGGAAATACTGTATGGTTTCTGTTGTGTTGAGTAACTGTAAGCCTCATTTAAAAGTGAATCTGGTATGGCCAAGAATGTCGTCATGGCATTTGGCATGGTCTGTGAGAACCATTTTATGTTCACTTCTCCTCTGTGTGTGTGTGTGTGTGTGTGTGTGTGTGTGTGTGTATGTGTGTGCAGCCCATGGGGTGCCTTCTGCGAAGAGGAAGAGGGGTGTCAGCACTTCCAAATATCCCAACTTTTAATTTTGCTTGTTAGGCTATTGAGCATAGATTTACCTGGACATGCACATACATGAGTTTCAGAGCCACTTGCTCACTCCTTAAATAATACCGTAAGACCTGAGATAGCTGGAGGAATAAGGTGCTAAAGGAAAAGAAACAAGCCCATCTATATTATGCAGGCTAGAAAGGCTTTCGGCATAACAGTATTTTGTAGTATCAGCTACTTTAATATATTTAGTGCCTCACCACTCTTATGTTCATCCATGTTTTGTTTCCAAAGAGTGTTGATGAAACCCCATAATCAAGGGTGAAACCCCTACAACCGTCAGGGTTTTCCTGTAGATAAAAGTCAAGCAATCTCATGGCAGAGGTACAAATGTGGCCCCTCCAGTCCTGTGTATCTCCATCTCTGTGATGGCACTGTGTGACAAAACCTTTCCTGAGAGGCTCCAGCATGCGCCATGGTACAGGAGGATTTACAAGTGCCCGAGGTCAGACCAGCAGCCAAAGAGGGGAAAGCAGAGTACAACTGAGTGGGCTGGTGGGGTGTGGGCAGAACAAACAGCGAATACCCAGAAGGAGAAATACAAATGCAAGGAGCTGGAACAGAAGACATAGAGCTTAGACCCTTGCATACAAACAGAGACATATCCAGGAGCCTTTTAATGCTTGCATGAGCATTGCTGACAGCTTTACCCACATTTTATCTCACAGCTTATGAAGAAGAATTTCCTCAGCTTTTTAAATCCAAATTCTCTGAGAATGATACAAAATGCTGAAGTCTTGCAATAAAATGCATTAGCATCGAAAAAGGTTGCTGGTCAAACCACACGGGAAACATAATTCCATATTAGCATCCAAAACAGCTGAAAAGCTGCAGTCTTAAGAGCTGACCTCAAAAATTACGCGTGGATGTTTGAAGACAAGTGCCAATTCAGTCCTTGCAAGCAGGGAGTTTGCAGGAGAAGCTCTTGGACATGCTTCAGACTGCTCTATGTATTTGGGAATCTGACTCTTCTGATGTCTTTAAGTAAAAGCAAATTCCCCTTTCCCTTGCTTCCTTATAGGAAGGGGACAAAGCCAAGGAATGATCTGTTGGAAACCCTGGCTAAGGCAGGGGAGGGGTAAGGGGGGCTTCTATTTCTATTATTCTGTGGAAATACTGTGAATTCAGATTGAAATATAATCAATTAAATCAGCAGTATTTATCTTTACTCTTCAGATTTCATTTTGTTTTTCCTTTGATCTGCCTTCTCTATTAAATTGCATGATGGGGTAGTGGTGGGAGAGAGTAATCTGTACAAAAAAAGCTGAGGGAAGTATTTTTTCACCTATGTTTATAAACAAAAAGTTTGCTGGTTTAAATCTACTTCACCTTAAACAATGCATCTCTGACCATATTCTTCTGAGGCAGAGCGATCAGAGCTGGATTTGATTCAAAATAGGCATATGAAGGAAAAGCGTTCTTTTGTTTTTCCCAGCTGAAGAGCTGGTCGTTCTTATTGTTCCTTGGCATCTTTTCACCTCTGTTCTTGCAGATACACCCTGCTTCTTTTCCTGTCTTTTACTCATTTCACATTCCATGCCCATAGCAGAAGTACTCAGCAAGCTGCAGAGCATTCAGACAATGTGGGCAGATTTGATGCTTTCTTAGCCCAAAGAGACATATTCACCCTTGACTGAATCCCATTAGCTTAATGCGTTATGCACATTAACTTTTGCTATGCTGTCCTGGGTACTTGACACAGTCCATGACACCAAATCCTATTTCTAGAGCTGTAAATGTCAATCAGTGCTCCTGATGGTAATGTTCCAGTGATATTTGTATAGTTGGACACTACAGTGCGATTTGTATATCTGCTGCTGTAAGCTCTTGAATTTTCCAACACAGGAGCTTGTCGGGCCTGAAAATTAGGTTTACTGGAATTCAAGAAAACAAGAAAATTGTAGAATGGTCTTATGAAAGAATTAATACAGTTAATTTTATTCTGTAAGGCAACATATATGTATAGCTTGTCTATATATTTTTCTGCTATTGTACGCAATACAAAAGCTATGCACACCTTTCATAACCGCATTTGCCGTGACTTTGCAGCAGTCACCTTGATCATCACAGGAAGATGGTAACTAGCTCTCAGCCCACAGCCTGCTTTCACTTACAGGCAGAAACCAGTGTTTCAGAACTTTTACTACTGTAAAAGCTGTCAGGCGTATGTGAATTGATAAACCCTCACTTGGTTTTGGTGACAGGGCTGCTGTGTGCTTTCAGGTGGCAATCCAGCCTTGGTTTTTTGCTCATTTTCCTGAGTCTGGTAGCCCTTTCCTGCTGTGTCCCAATGCTATTTCTTCTCTCTCTAGCCTCTCTCTTCTGCTGGATTCTCCTGTCCCTGCCACTCTTCTTTGTTTTCAAAAGGAGATAATATTTTTCAGCAGTCTTAAGCTTCAGCATTGCTGGAAGTAATTGCCAAGCAGGTCTTTAATCTAGGAACAGAGGGCACAGTGAGATGCAGTGGGTGAAGGCTGGAGGTGGACCCTTTCAGATTAGAAACATGGCACACTTGTAACATTTACGGCCCAGGGACAGGAACCGGGCATGGGGCAGCAAAGCACCCCGGGGTGCTGCAAGACTGCATCATAGGTCCCTGTTGGTGGCCCTGAGATGGGTGCCATGCCCATATAAAGCTCAAGTGTGTTCACTGCCCTATACTGAGGACCAGTTGTGAGTTGCTGAGCACTGCCCTGATTCTGCAGCAGGAAATGTGTGGGATTTCCAGTGTTTTGGCACTCTTCTCAGTGATAATGATAGAACCTGTAACGGAGTGCTCACGTTCCCCAGAACCATGCTTTTGTGCTATGTGCCAGAAGGCTCAGGACCTCAGCTCCATCCAGGGTATTAATCCCAAAAGCACAGCATTTCCTATTGTAAATGCCTTGGAATTTAAACTTGGTACTATTCCTCTCCAAGTCAGCTCAGAAGGAATTTTTATGGAGAAACGTCGGAATCAGATCCCTTCTATTTTTTACTAAATAAGCAATATCAAAGAAGAGAAAGCATGTACCAGGTTGCATAAGCAGGCTGTGTAGCAGACGGATACACTTGTATGACAGTGCTGTATCTCTCTCTCACACACACACGCTCATCAGCAGAGTCATTCCTAATGCATTACAGAATGTGTTTATATGTCAACTCTTGTATTTTTAGCATTTATGTTTGCAATACTGATTTTCTGCCCTGCTGTGCAGAGGAGACATTACAACAGCAGCAGCCTTTTGGGGGTGCACAACTATTTCCCTGTCTTCCTTCTCACATGATACTCTCTTTTGAAGATAATAGCAAACAGATATTTCTTACCTCTCAAACCTACAGCTTGGGTTTTACCATACACAGGTAACTTACAGGGAACAGAGCTAGGACTCCATACACTCCTCCAGGCTGCAATTATTTCTTTATAATTAAAAAATCACCCCCTTGCTGTTTCTCTCCTTCAGGATAATTATTTAATGCAAATGAGTCCTTTTTGCACAGACACTGCCTCTCTTTCTCAGGCTTTTCATCTTTGCCAGGGCTGATTAAAAAGCCTGTCTATGACTGAGAGCTCAGCTCATGTTTGGGAATAAAACTGAAATCTAATGTTGCAATTGCAGCAGCATAAAGGGCTTCTTTGTGCTCCTCCGCACATGTTTGAATGCCAAAACCTGACTGCCCTGGAGGCTCACCCCCTCGCGGGTCAGGAGGCCAGGACGTGCCCCTCTCCTGTGGCGGACACACTATCTCTGCTGGGCACCTGTCCTACCCCATGGCACCAAGAGGAAAACCCGGTCCAGCCTGAAGCATGTGCCTGAGCCGAGCAGAATGTCTCTTACCTACTTTTCCCACTTAAACCAGAGGCTGGAGGAGCTGTTACCTGCTTAATTGTAAGGTTTGGTTGGTTTGTTTTCCTTGTCTTGATAGCAGATTGGTGTTACAAGGGAAATCAGAGAGCTACCCTCAGGCAACATTCAGTAGACATAGTGTTCAGTTTAAGGACATTTAAAACACAGATTGCGTAGGAGAGGAGGTTGAATAGCAGAGCATCCCCACTCCCTCATGTGTGCTGGATAATAGTAGGTATGAGCATGTTTTCACAAAACCCATCTTACCCTCTTACCACATTTCCTCCTGTGCATTATCCCCACTCCTGCAGCACTTCTGGGTTGCCTGTCTTGTAGGCAAGGAGCTGATTCCCACTGTCCTTCCATGGTTTCCATTGGGTTTCCTGTAGATTGCACCAGTATTGCCAGGAGCTTGTGAGAGCCCGATCCCTGGCTTTATTCCATCTTTGTTTTGGAAGCTCTCCATGTGGGACTGTGCCGCTGGGGACTCAGATCCCCGTGACTGTGGGTAAGGAAGAGATATAAAGGAGGGGGAAGGAATGAGGTTTCCTCTGAACCAAGATCTCCCAGATTTGGAGACTAACTCTTCATGCCACTGTACTTCAGGTAGTTCATCACAGGGTAGTCAGACACCAGACTAGTGTGTCAGTAAGGACCTTTGTGCTGCTTTCACAGGGACACTGTTCTGGTGATGCCAACAGAAGGCTGGACCATAGAGATGTAAGACCCAGAATGACAGAAATGCAGAGGCAGAAAGACTTAAAGGGACGTTACCCTTGCCTCAACTGGAGTCAAGCCTAGGTTCATAATTAGGGTTGGTTTTTTTTAAGTGGGATTGTAGTATTAAGAGGTGACTTGTCTCATTCACCCTGATGTCCTCATCATGTACCAAGTTTCCTGCTGACACTGTGAACGGTTGTCTGTGTAAACACATGTAACAGCATACATCAATCTTATGTGGGAAAGTAGGCCTGTAAAAAAAGAGGAACAAAAGGACACTATTTCAATTTCTGAATGCTCAGACAACAGTTGCTATGTAGGGACTTCCACTATTAGATTTTGTAGGCAAAAAAAAAAAAAAACAAACAGAGAAGATAAGAGCTTTTCCACAGCACAGGACTTTCTTACCAGGAAACGGAGAGATTTTAACTGTCCTGTGCCAGAGGAGGGTCTCAGAGGGAGGCTGTAACCTGAGATCTCGGCTGTGAACAAATGAATGCATTTGGGAAACCTGAGCTGTCCTTATGTTGGGACACTTTTACCACGGAGATGAAATTTCTGAACTTATTGAATTTATGATGGGGCATACACATGTAATTTGAACAAAAAATCATTATGCAGGGATCATTTGTATCCAGTTAACTTTTGGAAGTCTTTTGCATTTTACATATCCTGTACTCTGGATGAACTCTAATACAAGTTAATGAAGGTGAAACTACCATAATTACTTCAAATTGGGCCACAGGTATTAACTAATTAGTTGATATGATTGCTCAAATTCAAAGGCTTTTAAGGACTATGGAATTTGGAAAGGGCTTTAGCAAAATTTAGTCATGTGTTAAGTGCACAAACAATAAGGGACACTCCTTGCAATTCCACTAGGAACATTTTCTCAGATTGGGGTTCAGGCAGACAAGCGAAGAGGAACCTCTTCAGTACCACTGTACAATCATCAGCTGAGAAGTGCAGTCTTCAAAGCCCTTGCTAAAATGCTAATTGATCATAGAGGTGCCTATAATTACAAGGTACTCAGTGGAGTGCCTTCATGGATGTGTGCCAGCAGTGGCATGTCCCCAGCCAGCTGGGCCCAAGCCAGCTCTGACCCATGACCTGCCCAGCCATAATAGTACAATCCTGTGATGGAGCTACTGGTGCTTCTCATGTCCCTGTGTAACCACAGCTGATGCTGCTCCCTGGGAGGGATGGGGTAAAGAGCTGCCCACTGTTGGGCCATGGTCTTGCTGGGGAGTCTAGCTTGTACTGTCCTACCATACATCCTAGATACTTCTCCACCTACATATTCATTACATATCCTGCTTGCTGTTTAGGCTTATGACATTGACTGGTAAAATGAACATCTTCAATTTATGGAAATACATTAGTCTTTAAAACTTACTGTGTCCATTAAATTATCCTTGGACTTCTCAGCTGTGTTCTACTTCATTAGTGAGTATGTATGGCATTCAGTTGACTCCTGACTGTCAAAGTGTAGGCTGCATAATGCAAAAATTGATGGTGACCTATTTGAGATCTGCTTTCTACTAATGTTCTTTAAGAATTTCCTAAAACGTGAATGGCTAGTGAATGTCCCGAGCAGAAAGCAAATTCACCGAGTATTTGGGGAAGAGAAGACGAAGACAACATAACAACAAAAATGAATCCAGCTGCTAGCCTGAGTGAAAAACTTAACGCTTTAAAACACTAAGTGTTTTAATTATCTGCCTGGCTTTTAATCTCTTTTCAGGAAATGACTGGAACTGTAGCACACCAGCAGATGGGAATTAACTAATTCTGTATGCAGAAGACAGCGTCACCTTCTTGCAACTTAGGCTGTCATGCTGTGAACAGTCAGGGTCCAATTTCTCAAGCTGGTATACAGGTCAGTATGCACATACGCTATTGAGTGAGTTTCCAAAGCACCTTGGTAGGCTCACTGTTAAAATCCTTTTGGATTCAGTAGGAGAAAAATCATATGTTCACAAAAGGACTTGTGTATCTGTGACTATCTTCACAAGGGGACTGTCTTCTTTATGGTATATACACAGTAATTTTCACTTTCCACAATCAGGTTATTTTCTTGCTTATTTTCTGCCTTGCTTCATCACCTTCCGGGACCCATCTGCCCAGCACTCTTGCTTCACAGGAAGGGATGGGAAGGAGTGTTTTCCCAGGGTCTATGAATATTCTAGCTCCAAGGCCAAAAGCTAGAGTTTACCACGTCTTTTGACGTTGATTTCTGAGGCAGCATTTTTATTAGTCATTTGGTCATACATTTGATTTCCATGGATGTTCTTTTATAACAAATAGACAAAAGATGTTGTAGAAACACTGCTGAAAAATCTCCATTTATATTAAATTATTTTCCCCTTTGTCTTTCTAACAACCTTTAAATCATTCTGGGTTCAACAAGACTGCTAATGTGCTCTCTGTTTACAGATGAAATGGGGAGACTTGCCCTTCCATACCCCATGGGACAGCACGTTCATCCTCAGAAAGGGGTTGTCATTGTGGCTCAGTAGCTCATGGGGTGCTACATCAGCGAAAGCAGCAGGAGCCATCTCTTGCCTTTAAGCATCTTTGCAGGTAGTTATATGTTGTCTGCTTAGGATCCTATTTTGAGGTGCTAAACTCTTTTTCTAGGTTATGCGTGAGCATTTGCTCTTAACCTTAGTCTGTGGACTCCTCCTGTAAAGCTGAGCATTTCCTTGCTTGGCACAGGGATATAACATTTAAGTTGGTGAGAGTCTGGCAGGAGTCTTAGTAACAATGAAACTGCATGGAAAATCCCATAAGGCTTTTCCATGGCTTTAGGTCCTTAATTCCCTAGCTATAGCTTTTCCTCAGGTACAATGACAGCTTTGTGTATCTTCTCCAAGCTCAGTGACACAAGTGCTTAATACAATGCAGCTTCCTAAGTCTAGAAGACTTAAAGTATTTCATGCTGATATTTTATCTATGGAGGCTGGCACTTGGCAAACAGGATAGCTGGTGTGCATATACATATATAGGATGTGCTTTTGGCAATCCTCCTCATCCATCATCTTTCCTCGATACTTGGAAATGCTTATGACTCATATTAGTTGGACCCATGAAAAACAGCATATGCACTCCTTACTGTGATTTTTTTCAAGCATGGCTTTTGTCTGTCCGTTACAGTTAACTTTCCCTGTTTGGTTGACTGTTTCTATAAAAATAGATCTGAGGCACAGCTGATCAGATGAAAGCTGCTGGAAATGATCCCGTTTGATTAATTAGGTGGCCGTTTCCTAACAGTGTCTTTAATCTTACATAGTCAGTGGCAGAACAAATTGTGGTGTAACTTTATACATGTAATTATATTCTGCATAGATTGTGGTTCTTCAAACAGTCTCCTATTGAAAAACAAAGGTATATCACAACTGATAAGATTTGAATCCTTCTACACTGTGGCCTAGTATATAGACAGTATGCGCTTATTACAACATCTGAGAATGCTTCACAAAATCAATTTTAATATTAATTATTTAGGTGGCTCACTAGAAGGAAAACTTCAGGGGGTGATGAGTAATATTAATGCAGTCATCAGTTCTGATCGATTTCTTCTCAGCTGACAAAAATGAACTTTAATTGCTAGTAGCCCCAAGCAAAGTGTTCCCAAAACAGTTAATTTGAGCTGAGTACTCAGTGATGGATGTTTAGCAGGGGTACAGATGTGGCCTCATTTTGTGCTGGTGTAGCCAGAGTGAGCAAAATGGAAGATTCTATGGATGTTATTGCACCTCCTGAAGAGGTGTCACCTCTACTGGCTTCACATGATCTTTCACTTACACACTCTCCTCCTTTCCCTCTGCCAAACCAAAGCTGTGGAAATGCTTCCATAACAGTATGTGCCTCTGTCCCTTTCTAGTTCTCCATTACTACCCAGTGCAACCCCTGTGCATAGAATGAGCCTTTGCAGATCTGCATCCTTCCTGAGCCCTGTGCTGGCAGCTCAGATAACAAGGAAGCTATAGAAACGTCTCTGTTCAGTCTTCCCATCCTAAAGGCTTCCTTCAGACAAGTTGCCGAGAATTACACAGGCAAGCAAGTTTTCTTCATGAAGCCTGGGTGATGAGAAAGGAGGAGCATGCTACTCTTTTCCTCTGGGGCAAGGTTAGCATTTACAGTGGAGGATGCCATTTACTCATGAAGGGAGTGCAGAACAGATCAACCTTTAATAAAGACCGATGTGCAGGAAGGAGCTCTCGGCAGGGCAGATCTAGCTGAAAATAGGTTTGTGTCCCTCCCCTGCGAGCTTCAGTTGCAAAAAGCCAGTCTGCTGTTTCTCTGCAGATACCGTGTGTTGAACAGGAACCCCCTCCAACTGGACCCCAGACTATGCAAGGGATGTGCCTCTCTGGGATTTGGATTGAGTTCCACAGTGCTAAATGCAGACTTTGCTCTGCTTCCCACACTTGATTTCATAGCCCTGCAGACAGGATTCCCCGAAGTGCATTTGCTGTCAAGAAAGGACACATCCCCTCATTCAGATGTCTTTACTGCAGAGCTCATGATGCCTCTCCCAGCCTGGATGAGCATTTACCAGGGGAAGCAGGTGAGGGAGCTGAAAAATTGCAGCTGATCCTCCTTGCTCCTGTAAGCAAGCCCAGTGCTAATTGGTATCCCTGTCGTTGCTGGTGAGTGATGCAATGTGCACCCCAAGAACAGAAGCATCTGCTTCTGTTCCAGGCAACAAGGTCTGCTGCACAGGAGAACATGGTAATAATTTATGTGCATATAAATGAAATGATGCACTTCAAAATCTACCAAACTAAGTGAAGTTTTCTTTTTTCGTCTTAAAAACCCCCCAAAACATTATAGATCAAAGCTTAATTAATTTGTGAAATCCTGTGGCTTGCATGTGTAGACTCATTTTGATGATCATTTTATTCCCTTCTGGCCATATAATCTATGAGTGAGGTTTTCTGCAATGTGCTCCCCTTTCTTGATTATGCAGCTCTTTCAGAAAAGGCCTATTATTTTTTTTTCCATGTAAATAGGACCGGAGGAAGATGGCTTTTGATTTATACACAAATCAATACTCCCTTCTGATTGAACTCAGCGCTATGCTGCTGTAATTATATTCATGGGTTTTGTGTAGGTGTAAGACAGGAAGCAATTATCAGCTGCAGCCATGAACGATTATAAAAGACATCTCACTTTTCTTTGGAACCATAACATTAACAACATTCTCTGTCTAACGTCAGCCCTTTTTCTCATGACTTCTGCTAACTGCACTGTTCAGCTGAGGAAAAAGTCATGGCAGATAGCTGTGATTAAATAACATCTGCATGAGTTTAGGGTGCTGCAGGGTTCGGAGCTTTGCCTTACTGAAAACCCCAATGGTTTTAATTTGTATCAAAACAGGTGATGAGTTTTGGTTCAAGCATCTTTTTCTATTTAGCTGAAAGTTAATCATGGTTGTAATTCATTCCTTAGTGATTCTCTGCAGTGGCAGGTGTCGCAGGAGCATGTCATCAAGGCAGTTTAACTGGAAAAATGCATGGTGAACTAAATCTGTATATAAGGATGGTCTGAATCATTTTAATTACCATCACTCCATCACCAGTGGGCTCTGGAGGGTATCAGAGTGACAGAGGCATTGCTACTGTCACCTAGACGCTAATATGTGATGTCTGACTTTGAAATGTATAAAAGTCACCAGGAGGCAATTGTGTGTGCCCAGCTGAAGTCTTAACTTTGTCCCCAAGGTTTATCCACCAACAAGAGTTTTCCCTTTGGATACTCAGTCTCAGTTATTCACCTAACAAGGACTATAAGGAAGTAGCTCTTTACAGTGTGGGTGGTGAGGCACTGGCACAAATTGGCCAGAGAAGCTGTGGTTGCCCCATCCCTGGCAGTGTTCAAGGCCAGATTGGACGGGGCTTGCAGGAGCCTGGCCTAGTGGAAGGTGTCCCTGCTCCTGGCAGGGGGTTTGGAACTGGATGAGCTTTAATGTCCCTTCCAACCCAAACCTTTCTGTGATTCCATGATGACTAGCAAAGGCCAACTTGAGGACTGGGAAAGATGGTGTTGGATGATGAAAGGACAAAGAGCCACTTGGGGGGACTTTGGAGGAGCATCGTTCCCTTTCAGCTCATGCCTGGAAAACAGGAGGACAAAAAACTGTGTCAGTCCTCAAGCTGCAGAGGGTTTGTACATGCTTCAGGGAGTTTTCTGTAGTGGCAAAGTTAGACTCACCTATTACTGCTAACTGGAGTCTTGGTGTAAATCAGGCCAACTTACTGGTCACAGCTTCAGACCTGCACCAGGCCAGGGAGAAAATACCTTAGGTATCAGTGAGAGATCCTGTTGGGTATAGGGGCCCTCGGAGTTCACTGAACTGATTTGCCCCTTCTCTTGTTTTGTAAGGCGCTTTTACAGTGAAATTTTATCACAGACTTTGTATCACATCACACTTATTATATCATAGACTGAAGAGCTTCTATTTATAGTTGTCTGCTGCTTCCACCTCTTAGAGGGCCACTTCCAACCAGCTTTAAAGCTGATGTGCCTGAAGTGGGATTTTTTTTTTTAATGATAGTAATTAACCTCTGAATTGCCAACTTCACCCTTGCTTATTCCTTTCTGCAAATGCATTTTAGTGTGTGCATAGAGATGCTGTAGAAAATGGGTACCTGTTAATCCATGCATTTGCACTTACTGCAGAGCTCATTTAGGGTGTAAAGCTAGGTATAGGCTTGCCCTAAGGTCACACAAACACATTTTTTCCACTCAAACTGAAATTTTTGCATTATAACCCCAATTCCATATTTAGGTGTCAAAGCAGGTTGTCAAAATCTTTATTATAATGATAACTTCACAGATTGAAAAGCCAATATCTGACTTAGGGCTTAAATAAAGGCTCAGAAGTTTAATTTCTCCCCTTTTTATAAATAGCTGGGAAGTGTGATCTCTGTAGCATGTCCTTTAATGTCGCCTGCAGAGGTCCTATATACGTCTCTGTGCCTAACCGGCAGATCTAACTTAACCTAAAGTCAGAGGTCACCAGTACTGCATCTGCTCATTGGAGCGCCCCATTATATGAGCATGTTCAGCTCAGAGATGTGCATATGTGTGCACTGACATTGGCTGTTAAATTTTACAAAACGCACGATATGGAACATATGCAGAGGATGTGGCTTGGTGCTGGCAGAGGGGACTACATCTGACACCTAAGATAACATAAAGCTCATTCAAACAAAGTTAACAAGCTGAATTGTTTTATGGACAGACAAACGAAAATGGTGAGTTCATGTTGACTTGGTGCTTGGCATCTCGCAAGCAGACCAGGAATGCTGTCAGTATGCTGTGAAGCCAAGACCAGAGTGACTGTGATCTGCAGGATTCCTAAACCCTGGAAGAGCTGAGCTGGTCTTGGGGCTATTGAGCCATGTTCAGAGATGAGGAGGAGCCCCCTGGTCTTCCAGCAGATTTGCAGTGGCTGGGCTGATCAGGACTGCCAAGATAAATATGATGCTGCTGAATCCAGCTCAGCCAGGCTGTCACTGTAATAAAACACCTTGCGTCTGTGCTGCTTCTACTTGGTCTGAGCGCAGCAGAGGCCATGCCTGGGAATCGCTGTGAGCAGATGCTGAGGGCTGCTTTGCATCGCTGTGTATTCCAAAATAACTAGCATCTTTTCTTTGTACAGCAGAGCAGGCAGCAACGTTAAGAAAATAAATAAATACAGCAGAAGATAGGGTGCTGTTCTGTGAGAGCTAATTCCCCCTCACCCCTCCTTCGGCTAGCTGGGCTCTTTGCCTCCTTACTTTTTGGATTTATGCTGCTGGCGGGAATGTGCGTTCTTCATGATTTCAAACAGCTGGATTCTGTGTTTGAGAGCTCAGGCTCCCAAAGTTCAACCCAGATTCAGGGGAAATTTACATAAACATCAACACAAATAAATAAATAAATAAATACATACATAAATACCATGGCTTTGAAGCACACCCCATTGCTTCCCATCCCTTTCTCATTGGAGGGACTTGCATTGTTCTCGGTGTCTGGGTATCCCCAGATTAACTACTGAAAGGCCAGAAAGGCTTGAATGCTGCCCTGTTTGATTTCTGGGAAGGATCCCAACAGCTGGACTCTCCTCTGCGGCATACCGTGCCTGGCTTTGGAAAGAGCTCCCGGCATTAGGATCCAAAGGGGGCCGGGCAGGGCTGTGTGGGTGTGAGATGCACATGCACAAACACAGAGGGGTGTATCAGCTTATGAGTGCACAGCCTAATAACCAGGGGTTTGCTGGTGGGTTTTTCCTTCTGTCTTTTGGGAAAGGGGAGGGGGAAGGACATATTTCTCCCCCTCACCCTTAGTTCATGCCTTTCGTCATTCATTGCAATCTCGAGCTTCCTGTATTTGGGTAAATAATGTTATCATCTGTTTCCAGAAATGGTCTGGGACAAATTCTTCTTGGAAGCCCTTCCCACGCAGTTATATTTTGGTGTCCTTTATTTCCCAGGCAAGCAGCGAGACCTCATGGTCAGGCTATATCAGTTTCCCCTCCCCACCCATCAGCTGTCTACCGCATTGAGATAGGACCACCTAATGTGATGTGTTGTAACTGCGGGATAATCGTCAGCAGTGTTTTCCATGCCATGGTTAGGAGGACACGGGTTTTCACTGACAAAGCAGGCTTTGAAAATGGAAAACGACAACTAAAATAAAGGTTTCTGAACTAACAGCATCAAAAGCAGAGCAAAGTTAGCATAAAAGCCCTCAAAATCTGCTTTAAGTTGTCCCTGTGCGATACATGGGCACTCAGTCACATGCCAAGGGCCTGACAAGTTTCTGTGCCACTTCATGAGAAACCATAACGCACTGGAGATGTTTTGCTGCAAGGAGAGGCTGCTGTCTCTGGAGGGCAAGCCTCCTCCCATCCATCTAAACACAGGTGTCTGGCAGGGGCCTGGCTGACCAGAGGCAGAGCCTAAACCCCAGCCTGAAGGGTGTAAGCGTGGTAAGAAGGATTGCTGTGAGTCAGACACATGATACACTCACCTCAACCTGCAGTCACTGCCCTGGGGGGCAAGGCTGACTGCCTCCTTTGGGCAGACCATGGCACAGGGATTGGAGACACCTCACCCACTCTTGCAATACAACATATAGGCATCGGCTCTGGCCAGGGAGAGTGTGGAACTGGTTCATGGCAAAGGCCAAAGAGCAGCTTCTCATCATGGTGGTGTCAAAATGGGCCACCAGTCCATGGGCCATTCCCCCCTCCTGCTGCTGGGCTCTGGCCCATCCTGCCAGGCATCGTATTCACCTCTTCATACTCACCAGTTCCTCTCCACACAGATGATCGTAACACTGCCTGGGATGTTCGTGCTGTTCCAGTAGTAGTAATTTTCCTTTGAGGTGTTGTTAAATGAGTCACTGAAGGGAAAGCAAGCATGCTGCTGTGTTTCTGAGCCAGATGTGTCATAGCATCATAGAATTGCTTAGGTTGGAAAAGACCCTTAAGATCATGGAGTTCTATCATTAACCCAGCACTGCCAAGTCCACCACTAAACCATGTCCCTCAGTGCCACATCTACAAGCCTTTTGAACACCTCCAGGGATGCTGACTCAACCACTTCCTTGGGCAGCCTGTTCCAGTGCTTAGCAACATTTTGGAGAAGAAATTTTTCCCAATATGAAATCTAACCCCCCACCCTGGCACAACTCTGGGGCAATTTCCTCTCATCCTATCACTCTAGGCCTTCTCTTCTCCAGACTAAACACTCCCAATCCCTTCAGCTGCTCCCCATCACACTTGTGCTCCCGACCCTTCACCAGCTTTGCTGCCCTTCTCCGGACCTCAGTGTGTGTCTTGTACTGCAGAGCCCAGAACTGAATACAGGATTCGAGGTGTGGTATTCAGGTTGCTTGAAACCAGGGACTCTGAGCAGTTACCTTGCATAGCAGACTGCAAGTCTTACCATTCTAATGTTCTTCCATTTGATCCAAGCAGAAAAGCTCTGGAATTCAAGTGTGAGGTGCATAAATGTTTTAGCTTAATTAGTTTATCCAGGCTATGGGGGAGATCCAAGAACAAGTAAAGGATTAAAAATATTTTTCTCTAACTTTCTGTGCTGGGTGTTGCCTTCTTGTCATAGCCACAAGAAGGACACCTGCTAAAGGGCTTGGCTTTGTAATGATGATGAACAGACATCGGTCATGAATGAGCAAAGCTCCCTGGTTGAGAGCGCATGAGATCTCACACTTCACACTCATCCTCCTTTGGAAGTCATGAAGAGCTGTGTATGGAGAGCTGGCCTTAGTTGTTTTGGCCACAGTCATCTATGGAAGCTTGTATTCATAGTGAACTCTATAATAGGTCCTTAATGACTGTAATTATCATAATTAACGATATTGCAGGTGATCTTAAGCTCTATGTCCGCACAAATTGCAGGTACATTGGGAATAGAGGAAATACTTAGATTGATGAACATAGCACACTTTGGAAGTGTCAGAATGTGGGGTGGCACAACAGAGAGAAGAACCTTCAAGGCAGGAGCAATATTACTGAAAAAAAAAATTGGTTTTGGTTAGTTTTTGCTAAAAAAACCCCAAAACAACCCAACCTTAAAAGAGCAGTGGAGAAATCAGTGAGCTGATGCTGCAATTGTGGGTTAGGAAGGATCCTCCAGCTTGTTTTGCAGCAGAATTTTACCATGCGAAGGAGCAGCTTTCTGTTGTACAGGGACGTTTCTTTCAGGCAGGGATGTTTCTGCTGCCTCTTAGTCAGAAAGGCAGAAGAGAAGGAGGAAGGCTTGGAGAGGAGACATCTCTGCCAACCTGAATCTGCTTTTGATGAGGGTCATACCTCAGTTGGTGTGTTTCAGATCTCCAGTAGAAGTGTCCCACTGGTCTCATCACGTGAAGCAGCTATGCCCTCCCAAGGTGCTTCAGCCGCAAGATGTGTGGCAATAAGCATGAATGAAAGTTATTTGTCCTTATTTCCTCTCTTTCCTGCCTGTCTGTAATTTTGACTGGATGGCAGTGCTTAGAGAAAGCAACAGCCTCTGAGAGGGATGGGAAGTTTCCGAATAGGGCATAAAACCAGCTGATATTTTAAGACAGATGATTAAAATAGACATCTGCAGGGCTCGAAGAGTACAGCTGCTTAATGCAGCTTTGGGAGTTGAATCAGCAGATTCAGGTACAGACGCTGTCCTAATGCATTTCAACTGTCCATGTTAGTTTGATGCACACATGGCAAAGTACATTGAGATAGGGTACTGGGGATCACATAAATAACACTGTTGACCAAAGGATACTCGGTGCTTCTTTCAGATATAGACTGTGGAGTCAGGAGTCTGGTGTCGTGTGCCAGGGGTCTGTCATGCTTTATTTTCACATCAGAGGAGCTAAAGATGTGCATTGGATCCCAGAGTGCTCTCCGGCTCCCTGTGAAGGAGACACCTAGCCTGCCAGGGTGGAAGAGTTTGAATCCTGCCAAGCTGGTTTTTTCAAGAGAGGAGTAATGCAAAGTTTTGAAACCAAATGGGAAATGTTAAGGTGTGGAAGCATATGAGGGGGTGATGTTAGCCAGGAGGGGTCCTTTCATTTGGAGATTTTTGTCCCATAAAAGACAAGCAGACTCCTCAGTAGTATCCAGGACTAAATTCAGCATCCCCAGAGAGCCGTATCCCATGGATTTTCTCATGTCTATTGACAGAAGAGAGGATAATTATTTCTCGTATCTTCAGAGAGCTGCAGTGGATTCGTACTGAGGGCTGCCTGGGAGCACCTGTGTTGGGGATATGGTGTTACACTGCACAGAAGTGCTGTGCCTTCAGGCCTTGTAAAACCAGCTCTTTGTTCTGCCCTGGCTGATTGTGGTGGTAGGTGAAAGGGGGACTTAATACATTGTAATGTGAATTCCTAACTCTCCGCTTTGAATCCTTATCAAAGTCAGCATGAAGACTGCCTCCTGTGTCCATTATCTGTGAGGAAGTCCCTCCATTGAGAGCCTCATGCTTTGACCCACATTGTGAAAAGGTAAATTAGGTTCCCTTAAAGTACCATCTTGATAAGCTGGCTGAAAGAAGCCATGTGTCTGCTTTGTAAGCCATGCTTATTAGCTTTCCTTTTAAAGTGGAGCTGAGTCCCTAGGGCTGGTCCTATCTAAAATAGGTGGTTATTCAATACACTGGAAAGTGATTGTCCCGTAATTAAAGTAATTTCAGGGTGTACAGTTACTGACCTCTGCCTGGACATTTGAGTATGGAACTGCCTGTCTGTAGGCTGGCTGAATAATTGGAGCTGCCTCTCCATGCTGGAGCATGCAAACCTGCCTGCTGTCTAAGGCAGCATGAATTCATGCTGTCCAACTACATTACGTCTCAGCAAATCCTTCCTAACAGGATCCTGTCAAGCAGGGTCCTTTCTGCATTGTCCCCTACCCCTTTTGCTTCAGCTCGCTCCAAAGACTGGCTAAATAGCAATTTATTTCTTTAATAAAGAAAGAAAGGTGGTACAAACTGCTGTTGGTGGAAGTGCAGTGGCTCCAGGGTCCTTCACCAAACAGCTAGAGATGGCTGCAACTCCTATGGACACAGCTGAACTGATTTTTAACCATGCACCATGGGTGCCGCTCACAGCATGGACACATCAGCAGGGATTGGGAAGCCTTCCTGGGAGAGGGGAGAAAAAAAACATGCACCTATGGCCACCACCAAGCCCCTGGTGGTCTGAAGCTAAGTCCAGCATGACTGTTGCCAAAAGATGTCTTTTGTCTCCTCAAGGGCACCATGATTCTTTGCCAACACCTTGAGTCGTATCCTGGACTCTCTTTAATCTTCAGACATGGTAAAAGTCTTTGGGAATTGGCAATTTCCTCCTAAAAATCTGGACTTCACAACCCTGCTGTCTGGTGTCAGCAGCTGTATTTGTTCTGGTTTGGAGACCTCTGCCCCACTGGCGACTGCTCTCATGGCTTGCTGACTCCTTTGGATATAACATGTTGGGCATGGGCATTGGTCCCTTGTGGGTAGGGGTGTAAAAGCAGGAGCAGGGTGGATAAGCGCCGGGGGCATTGGGATCAGAAGAAGCACATCCATGCACAAGGCAGACCTGGGAGATGTGCCACTACACATGTTTTCCACGCGTGACCTGGCCTTCTGTGCCACGTGCTAAAGGCAACCTCTTCTCATCTGTCACCTTTTGAAGGTTATTATGCAATATTCTGTCTTGGGCATTCATTTTCACTGCCTTATTTTCGAGCTCTACTCTTTTCCCTTTAGAAACAGGCCTTCCATTACAGCTTCAGCCACGAGGGCTTGAAGGCACTGTTGAACTTTGCCATAACAAATTCCCCCCTTCCCCCCCACCCCTTTCTCACTTAGGATCGCTTGCCTTTACCCCAGTGAGTATTAACTACAGATTGTACTATAATTGTGCCTATGTCTGTAAACAGTTTTGGACAAAGGGGAACAGTATCCAGTGCTGCAGTTTTATAGGAACATGGATTTCTAAATATTTACTAAATTAGCAAACTAGCCAAAAAAGAAAAAGTCCCCAAGAGAGACAGATTGGCAATAATATCAGCTAACGCCTGATGTTTTGCTGGAGCAAATGCACTCAGGTGTCCCTGGGGGTAAATTAGTATTTGCAACAGTGTCTGACAAATGCAGTGCTGACATCAGAGGTACCCCAGTTTATATCAGCTACTGCCCAAAACACCAACTCAGGACAGAGCTGGGATCACTGTCATGCAGAAATGCCTGGTAAGGCCTTCTTGCAAGGCAGCTGCAGAGCACTCTACAAATGATAACTGAAGTTAGTTCAGGCCTCCAAAAGACATTGATTTATTCATCCTGATTTGCAGAGGATAGGCTGGCAGCTGCTTGGCATTGTTGAGCCAGAAAGACAAAGGAAGCTGCAGGAAGGTCTCCCAGCCCTGGCTGATAGTGCCCTGCAGTAACCATCAGATCAGAGTTTCCTTTGCCTGAAATCCTTACATTTTCCTAACTTACTACCTTATAGACAGGAGCTTTTGTGTAAAATTGAAGAGAGACTGAGCTCACAATAACTGAAATCAAAGTGGCAAAAGAAAAGCCCAGGAGAAGTGAAAAATGCAATAACGATAAATCAAATCTGTAACAAAAGTCAGTTTTATAGCGCTCCAAAGGGAGACAGAGCTGCATGAATTTGATCAAGGTGGTGCAATTCATCATCAGCATGGAGGGAAACTCCAGTGAAAAGCTAATGCTATCCACACACGCACGTCCTGTCCCTTTCCTCCTTTGCTGTGATTCCCCAGAGGGAAAGTCCATCCTGCTCTAATGCCAGGGTTGCACAGTGGAATCTGTGGCTAGGGGCTCATGGTGGGAATTAGCTGCTCCTGGATATTTCTTAGTTTCTGTTTTACTGTTGCATTGTGCCAGGGGATGAAGGAGCTCACTCTTTCCTTCTGTCTGGCTCAAGAGCCCTGATCTTGGGGCTTATTGCTTGAGAAAGAAAAAAATCCAGTGGGAACTGTTGGACCCTGAAGTGAACTCGTGCCTGCCCACTCCTGGCAGTGGGTGATGATATCCGGTTTGTAAAAACAGCATTACATGACATTGCAATGTACTGGGAAAAACCTGACTGTGACCTGCCACTTACAGATTGTCCAACATCAACAGTTACTCTGCCCCATTGCCTCTATTTAGTTGCAGTTGTCACTATATATATATATATATATATATATATATATATATAGTGCAGGATCACAACCTTCTTTGCTGAAGTCCCAAGAGCTGTAAGAACAACAGCCATGTTTCCTGAAACTGTGTACATCTGGGGGGAAATTGGCTCATGTCAGGATCTTGTGATGTATTGAACTGTGAAATTTTGCAGACTGCCTCTATTTTCGATCCTTGGATCCATCTTGTATCCTGGCTCCTGCCCCTCTCTGGTGCTAGGCTGCCTAGGGGTTACAAGACTTGGTTCCTTAACTTCACGGGTAAGGGCTGATGGCTTTGTAGATTGCTTGGACAGTGACCTTGGTAAAGCACTGGTTTAGTATCAAGCTGGAGGGATGTGTTCACAGCACAGTCATTAGCAACACAACTCAGTTGAGGTCTGCAATGACCATCTGTACAGGCGAGGGATATTAAATTTCCTTGCTCACCATCTTTTTCCATCTCATCAGGTGTCTGTGGTTTTGACCACAGTTATGCTTGGAAAATATGGCTATATGGTTCATGGGGGTTAGGATAGTCCCTTGAGAAACCACCACTGAAAAGGCAGACACAGTGATGGTGCCTGCCTTCTCAGTCCAGGCTAGGCTAGTCAGTCCTCACCCTCCCCCAGCACATCCCAAACCCTCAGAGACAATCCCTGCATCTCTGAGACTCATACTTCTTCTGAAGAGTCATTCCTATGTCAGTGAAGTTAATCCTGAAATTATGCTCCTAACCACTTCTGGTATTCCCCTCTCAGCTTTACTGCTTCTTTCTTTTCCAGGAGTTGAGTTTACTCAGTGACCTAAAATGAACTGTACCTATGGTATTGTCTCACTTCCTAATCAACAGTAACCAGCACCACAACATCCTGACAGAGTCTCCTGGTGGGACAGCCTCTGCTCTTGTACAGGCTGCCAGCAGGACCCAGTTTCAAAGCAGAGGTGCCAAAAGACTGGGTGCTACGGGGAGGAAAATGAAATACTGCTTGCCTCTGCCTTTGCACAGCTGCTGTTTTCTAGGATGTGTTGACTTAGGAAAGTCTTTCTTTGTGTAGTCCTCTTTCAGATGTTGCTTAAGTGCAAATATGGGCTGCTAGTTCAAATTTAGTAACAATCAGGATTGATGGAAAATCTCATACTAGGATGCAACAAAGAAATTCAATTACATACATACACTTGATTTCTATGCTAATAAGACTTACAGTAGTGCTAAAGAAACTGCATTCTTGACTACAGTGGCAGCTGGGTTTTGTCACTGAATACTGTGTTGGCAGCATACTAATGACTCATTTCTGACTGCCGACAGCTTCTCGAGTGACTGTGTACAGTGATTTAAACCCTGGTGCCAAGCCCACGGGAGTCATTGAGCCAGATCAGGGGGACCTGTTTGAAGTCAGTAGGAATTATGCCTGAGAGCGCAACAGGGCCAGGCTTTGGGCTAACCAGCACTGTGATCAACTTCAGCAAGGCTGGGATCAGGCAGCTAGGCTGAATTTGCTTTCTCACCTGAGAAATAGGTGATACAAATAGGCTGCATTCATGTTTGCAGTTGGGTTGAAAATTATGCCCTTTTGTGTGTGAAGGCAGGAAAGGGGAAATAGAGGCAGGTTATTGTATTTGAGTTACAAACAGAGAATACAGGTGTAACTCTCAGGAAATTTCTTTCTCCCAAGAAGATGTGAAGGTGGTGACATGGGTGGCCATAGAGTCCTCCTCATCCTGGACTTGCCACTTTACCCAGTGTAGGAGGGATGTGCAAGTGTGGTAAGGTGCAGATGAGATGGTAATAGTGTCTTAAATTTTACCTTATTTGTGCTCATAAGGAGTTGCTATAAGTACAAGTGTTGAAGGCACATCAACAGCTGCTACTTGTTAGGATTTTCCATCCTGGCCCCTTCCTGGGGTCAACGTCTCTGTCGTCTCAATACTCACAGTTCCTAACTGCACCTTCTCATCCTCAAAAGGACAAAATGTATCCCTGATATGAGCAGATGCAACTTACTGGAAGCCAGCTTGCACCTCAGAGGGATCCAAACATGAGATTGGAGCAAAATGTTCAAGCAACTGTGAGTGTGCTTGTTATTTAAAGGGTAATTAATACACCAGTCTCTCTGTGCATCCAGCTGCCTTGGTGGTACACAGCACCAATAGCAACCAAATGAAGCCAGTGTACCTGCAACTCTGAGTAGCGTGTAGTTTGAAGAAGAGACGTCCTTGTATATTGCTTTTCTTGGCATATTCCTTATGCATCTCTTTTAAGGGGAAGAAGAATCCAGGTGTAAATGCCTGTGAGGCAGCGGGTAGCTTGACTTCTCTTGCATTTTCAAAAGGGATTGGATTTGGGTTCCAAAAGTTTAGAGCTTGGTGATAACGGGATTTTCAGGGGTGGTGGTGTTTTCTTGTACCTTAACATGGATATTCATTGTCTATCTTGAGGACTCCAGAAAAAGCTACAAAGCATATTTATTTCCCATGGGTATATATACTGAGAAGTCATTTATTCAAGGTCTGGACTCGGATTCGTATTATTTTCGTAGTGGTTGTGGTTTAAGCCCAGCTGGTAACTCAGCACCACACAGCCATTGGATCACCCCCTTTTCCCTCCCCCTCTGGGTGAGATGGGGAGGAGAATCGAAAGAAAGTAAGCCCCACAGGTTGAGATAAGAACAGTCCAATAACTGAAGTATAATACGAACCTACTACTACTGCTACTAAGGGAAATAACAAGGGGAGAGAATATAAAGCTAAAAAGGGAAAGGAAAAAAACCCAATTAAAAGTAGTGATGCACAATACAATTGCTCAGTACCCACTGACTGATATCCAGCCCTACCCAAGCAGCGATCTGCTCTTCAGGGTGACTTCCCCCCCCCCCCCCAGTTTATACACTGGTCATGAGGTGCTGTGGTATGGAATACCCCTTTGGCTAGTTTGGGTCAGGTGTCCTGTCTCTGCTTCCTCCTGGCTTCTTGTGCCCCTCCTCACTGGCAAAGCATGAAAGACTGCAAAGTCCTTGATCAGAGCAAGCATTACTTAGCAACAACTAAAAACATCAGTGTGTTATCAGCATTGTTCTCAGGCCAAAGCCAAACCACAGCACTGCACCAGCTGCTAAGAAGGAGAAAATAAACTGTTTCAGCTGAACCCAGGACAATGGTACTTTAGAGGCTTACTGCTAGTTATTGCATCTGATTCTCACCTCGTGTAAATACAACAGCCTAGAGCTGAACTGATGCAAACTAGTGAGCACTCTGGCCCATTGAAATCTGTTCCTGGGGTATGCATGACCTCTTTAGCATGGTCTGTGTTGTGCAGGGGAATACACTGGCACACAGCCATGCTGGTGAGGACAGTCGCCTGGCTCTCAGGGGTGTGGGTAGGTTGTGAATGCACCCTGGTCTCCAGTGGGATCTGGGAATACCCTCACTGCACACAGAAGTGAAGGCTGCAGTGTACAGTGATTTCAGAGGGACCAGTCGGCCCACATCAAAGCTGTGCTGGGGAGCGCCAACTGCCATCTGCTTCCTCCGGGGCTGTGGCATCAGCTGCCCTGGAAACAGCGTCAGCACTCATGCTTAAGGCAAAACCAGGCTTTTGTTTCCAAAAGCAAATAGCCTTATCTTGGGGAAGCTCTGTTTCACACAGTTATTTGAACCGAACAGGAAGTCTGCGGGATTTGCACTTTGATTTTGAAACGAGCATGTTGTCTGGTTTTCCATATGCTCAATGCATTAGTGAAACCTAGAAGCCTAATATTTTTAAAAAAGAAATTTTCAAACAGGTTCACACTGTTTCATTATACTTGCATACTTGTAATTATGTGTACTTATATTGTTCTCCCTCTCTCTATATACATATAATTATATTAGTGTGTAGATATATATACACACACACACTTCTGCTTATTCATACTAATAGACAGACCTGCAGTATTTACCCCCTTGCTTTAAAGCTACTCACATAGCAATTCTGTAAGCACAGAACATCTCTGCAGGTTCATAACTCACACTGATAAAGGAGACAAAAGGGAAGGGAGAAGGGAAAAGGAAGGAAAAAGAACCCTCCAGAAATTTCTGCATGAAATCTGTTGCCTTCAACAAAAAACACCAGTGCTGCAAGGGTGACTCAGAGGAGAGCTGCAGAAGACAAGGCTTTGGCTCAGAGTGGGTAACCAAGTTGAGACAGGAGGGAGCAGACTGGAAATGTCCAGAGGCAAGATGAATGCAGCGCTACAGCAAGAGCTGGCTACCCTGGAAGGGGGGGGGGGCTTTGGGATGTACCCTTAGTGGAGCATGGGGCAGCAGGAAATAAATCTCACATGTTGGAAAGGAGGAATTTCCAATGAATGGTTGTAGGGTAACTACAAGCTTAGGAAGGCAGTTCTGATGGGCAGTGTTTAGTGCGTGGTGTCCCTGCCCACGGCAGGGGGGTTGGAACTTGATGATCTTAAGGTCCTTTCCAGCTCTAACTATTCTATGATTCTATGGTTCTAAAATCTCAGTAGATTAGAAAAATGTCTTCTTTTCTGGTGTTTCTCTGTTGAAAGCTTTGGGAGTGATTACAATCCAACAGCAATTGCTCTTCCTTCTCCAACACATCTGGACATCAGTCATGGCCTCTGAGCACCTGTATTCCATGAAACAACAGTAAAATCATGGCTTCTCAATCCAAACATTAGTATTTTAGGGCAGGGCTAGTAACTTATTTGCTCAATGCTCCTGTTACAAATCTCTGTTGTAAACTGCTGATGGCTGTGCCAGATATATGCATCAGACATGAAATTTGTCATGTTGAGTGTCTGTCTGAAGCTGATTTTTCAATTTTAAATTGCTGCCAAAGTAGCTCCACTGTTTTCAAAAGTGGAGCCAGAGAGGAACATATTGCACCTGTGCTAAAACAACCTGGCAGAATTGCGTACTTGTGCAAGTAAGGCACAAGGGGACCCACCACTGACCTCACCAGTGTACCCAGGCAGCCACACCAGTGTCTGGCACTTCAGGGTCCTTTTACTGCTGTCAAATGGAGGAGAAACCCAGATATGTGCCAGCACAAAGTGCCTCTCTCCAGTGCTGTGTATGAGCGAGAGGATGTCAAACATGCCACTGTCAGCTCTCCTGTTGGCTCAAATGGCAGAGGTCTCTTCATATGGACACTCAACTCTCCTCTGGAAAGTGTCCCTGGAACCACACAGAGCACAGTCTGTGGCCTGGGGGTGTGGGGATTCCTGTTTATTGACCCCCAATAGTGACAAGCAGTTGAATTTTAAGAGTGCCAGGTTTGCAAAGCCAGGGTAGCCTTGCTGCAGCCCCTGCAAGAGTCTGATAGAGCCCTTAATTACATGGTCATGCAGTCCCCCACAGGACTCCCACGTCTTTCAGGGCTCAGGATGGCTGGTGCTTTTCTGAGCAGCTGTTCAGTGTTTGGTTTTCTCCTCCTTTCGCAGTGTGTGGTTCTAGGGACATTATTCAAGCCCTGCTATGAATACAGAATTATTCATTTCTTTATAAGCTTTTCTTTTCACACTGTTCCTTGCTTAATACTTCTGTGCTTCACAAATGTAATTTTGCAAGACTGAGGTGAAGGGGGGAGAGGAGAAATAGAGTAAGGCAAAAAAAGCCATTGCAGTAATATACAGGGAATTGATTTCAGATGTGTGCCTTGCAAAGCAAATACACAAATAAATCTAAACTTTTAGCTGTTTATCTAATTGTAAGTCGTGGGGGAAGCAGGAGGGTTGCATGGGACCATGGCATGGATGAGTGAGTAGGTGATGGATGTGCAGCCCCTGCCCTTCCCCTTGGACAGTGCCCTTGCTGCTCAGTGAGGTGATGATGGGTGGTTTCCAATCCCCCTACTTGCTCTCTTCCCACACATAAACCTGACATGTTTTAGCCAATTCCAGATCATCACAAAAGTGAGAAGGAAGGAGGTGACAAGAGCAGCCATAAATTACTGTAATACACTCAGTAATTCATGGCTGCTCCTGTCAGTGGCACCTGAAGTTGTGTGCAGGGAATGCTCGGATTAGGCTGTTCAAAACAGGCTCTTCAACCTAATCTCCTCATTGTCACTGAGCTTTAGAATTAACAAGTTCTCGCAGTTCACAGAACTGAATTGGAAGTGTTTTAATTTTGTTTTGGCTGTGGCCCAAGGGCTGTTTGAAGGGTGGAGCTGCAGAGAGCAATGCTGACTGACTCCAGGTGACTGCTGTGCAAATTAAGCTCCTGAAGGTAGATCAGGTCACCAGCAGTAGCTGGCAATCGCTCAATATGATTATGACTTAGGTCTGGTTTTCAGAGTTTCAGCAAACAGGGTGAACACATGCCAGTTCAAGCAAGTCTGCAGTGCGAGGGTGCAGACACACACAGGTCTTCATACGTCCACTCAGTTAGTCTTCACAGAATTTTTTTGCCTTCAATAATTCCATGTGTCCTCAAGAAGGGCAAGGAAGAAGATGCAGGGAATAACAGGCCAGTCAGCCTCACCTTAATCCCTGGGAAAGAGATGGAGCAAATCCTCCTGGGAATCATTTCCAAATGTATAGAGGACAAGAAAGCAACTAGGAGTTGTGAGCATGGATTTACAAAGGGAAGATCATGTCAAAGTGTCCCAGTAGCCTTCTACGGTGAATTGACTGGCTCAGTGGATGAGCAGAGAGCAGTATGTTGTTTATCTTGACTTTAACAAAGCTTTCAACACTGTCTCCTGTAATACCCTCACAGTCAAATTGAAGTAAAAGCTACAAAAAAGGACAGTGGTGAGGGGATGGGACTAAACAGTCCCCAGAGCCTGGTTCCGGCCTCAAATATTCCATGGTTCTGAAACAGGTGCAGGCTTTGGTCACACAATACAAATGATTATATTTGCTTTTCAACAGGCATGTTTTAAAATTTAAAATTCCCTTCTGAGTTCATGCAGGGCAGATAGATGTGTTACCTTGGGTACCACCAGATTTTGCTTTGAGAAGAGGCTTGCCCTTAATGGAGATGATAAAATCTTAAGTGAGAGATGAGAGTGGATGACACCATCAGTCATTGGCAGAGCAGCCTTCTCATGCATCCAAGCCTAGCAGCTGCCTTTCAGGATGCAGCACCCTGGGCCGTTATTCCCTCTGAAAATCCAGGGTGATGTGTGCATAGGAGCACCCTCCAGCCAGCTCCCATGGGGATGAGTACAGCACAAAGCTGCTTGTAGCTCTGTGCTCCTTGATGAATGCTGGCTGACAGGCTGCACACAGGGTGGGAATGGGGTCAACCCTGATCTATCTTCATGTGCCATGCGGTACTCTAGGTGAGTTCAAGAGAGATGGAGGTGTTTGCCCAGCTTGGGGAGGCTGAGGGGCTTTCTGCTCCTTGTGAGGGGAAGAAAGCTGCTAGCACACATCTACCCACCACAGGGGCTGCAGCAGCTGGGAATTTGCTTGCTTGAGGGATCTTTCCCTGGGATGGGATTTAACTCATGATTCATAAACACAGACAAGCAAGGTATGATTAGAAAATTGCTGGAGGAATAGAAACCCCAGCTGGAGCTGGAAAAAGAAGGTCTGACCGGATATCTGCACCCCAGCAGTGAGCTGTTGGCTTTTCTCCCCAGTTGTGATAGATAGAGGGATGTGAGCAGGAGCTTCACAGGATGATGGTTACTATGGCTACCCCCACACTGTCCATCCAGGCATCCATCTGCTTGGCTCACAGGGCTGGAAAAGATACACTGCTGCTTTTGAAAGCTGCTGGTAATCTATCCCCGCCGGCTGGACAGGGATGATATCCTCCTCTGAGATCAATTTTACTCAGGGTTTTTTAAGCTATGAAAACCATTCTAACAGCAAAGACATGTTGACAAAGAGCATGTTGTTTCCTTTCAATAGTTGTCTTATTGTTACCGAAGAAGGGGTACAATGATAATGGAGAGGTACCAGTAGGTCCACAGCACACTGAAACACCCACTAACTTCACTGGGAATTTAACCCTTCAGATTTACTTGGGAGATTGAGTACTCCTGCCAGCAATGCTGTGGTGCTGGTTTGACCCATTCACAGAGAACGGGGAATGGAAGTTGAAAATGCAGAAGCTAATGTCTGTAATTGCTTGTTAATGAGCTTTTTGAATGGTCACAAGAGGAAACTGGGATAAGCATATAGGTATTGTGTAATAGACTGGGTTTCTTCCTGCTGTAAAGTACATGTGGCTCTTCATAGGGTTTTGCTGGCAAGTGGGATGCATGGGAAAATGTACCACATAGTTTGAATAACAGAATCAAGCACTGTTCTTGCAGTAGATGTTTTAGAAAAGCTGAGCTAGGAAAATGTATTTGAAAAGCGTTTGTTTAAATATAAAAAAGAAATAAAAATCTCTCTGCTGCAGAGATGATCAGATAGAGTTTACATATTCTTCTGCTCCAGTGGTCCTCTCTGTGAAGACAGTCTTTCATTTAGAGACTGGTCTGGGATGAATAAGATTCTGCTAAATGTTAATTCTCTTGCTCCTGGGCAGTTTCTTCGTCCTCATCATTCGATACTACTGCTTTATATGGCTGTTTGTCTTTGGAAAAGTCCTGAAAAACCAGAATCCCTGATGGATACAGTTGACATCTTTGGTCTGTGTGGGAAATACATTGTGCTATTCAGGTAAACATGAAAAGCACAAATACATACACAGTGCAGGCTTATCATGTGCATATTCTATACATCCTTCTGAGTTGTGTTCCTTGAATGCAGAGTGCACTTTTGTTTACCTCTTAGAACATCACTGGTGGTAAACACAACAGTGACTTCCTCTTCCCTTTGTTGCCGTGCACTGGGGATGGCTGGGAGCTCCAGGAACCTGAAATCAGGTTCTCTGTTTCCACTGTTAGCTGTGTCATGCGGAAGAAGCAATCATTTCACAAGTCAGTAATTTCACATATCATTCTCCTTCCTGCCAGCTTTATGTAAGCTTTCTGTCTTCCAGGAAGCCAGAGTCTGTTACAGTAGTCAGACAAGCTCTCCAACCCTGACTGATAAAAGTGTCTTACGCCTTATAGGTCTTACAAATGATTTTAACTAGAAAGACTTTGTTACCAAGACAAGTAGGATGTAATGTGATGATAGCAAACAACAATATATATCCCGAACATAGAAATGTGTGTATGCACGTGTATATTTATGCATGCGTATTCATTTCTGCTTGTCAGCATAAACCCATGAAAAACCCACAGATCTCTCACCTGATCTTTGGTATAGCAGATGCTGGGAGGCAGGCAGTATTGCCTTTCTAGGGGAAGATAGATTTGAGTGAGTTTCTAATTTTGCAGCCTTAGTCTGATTGTCTGGGGATGCTGAAGGGCAAGGTGAACAGCGTGCCTTTCCTGCAGCTTGTTCTCCATATTCCATCTTGCCCATTGACTTGTTCAGTAGATACAAAGAGGTTAGAATACATTAACATTATTTTCAGATGTCTGATTTTTGACTTGGAAAATCGTTGGTTTCAGCTTCTCTGCCAGATGGCTGAGGAAAGAGCAGTCTGTGCTTTGTGCTAAATGTTTGTGTGAGAATCTGAGGAAGCGGAGTCCAATTAGCATAAAAAGCCATTGTGGTCTTCCAAAATCTGGGAATGGCAAAGCAGTGAAACAGAATGAGCAATCACCTGCCTGAAATAAAATTAACTGCAGCTGTAAATCAGAACAGCTTAGTTAATTGTACCTAGCTGAGGCAATGAGCCTCAAAAGCAATATTCATCATGGATGATGGAAATGAAGCACCATTCTGTCTCTGACGTTAGGCATCTCGACTCTATTCTCTATATGGGAAAGATTATAGCGTGCCTTCAGGAAACCCACCATCTACTGCATGTGTCCAGCTTTTGACCTGGAAACTGTTGGGAAAAGTGAACAGGAAAACGCATCCTGGACTGCAGATTCACATCCACTTTAATCTAATCTACTCAGAATATAAGTGCATGCTTTTGATCTGAAAATATGATGCCCTTGACCAAAGTTTGTTCCACCTTGTATGATGTCCCAGAAAATTAGTGTGTGATAGCCAGGAGTGGATTTACTAGAGGGAAGATGAGGAATTGGATACCATATATTGCATCCCTCTATACTGTGTGCAGTCTGGGCTTGTCTGTGGAGGGATGGGCTGTGTAAGGGGCTGTTGGGGGAGGACTTCACACTTAGCTCTTACTGCGACGCACGATTCCCAGAGAAGGACTTTCACCACTGCTGTACCTCCTGAGGACAGGCAGAGGCTGCAGGGGCTGAGGTTTTGGAGAGATCCAACATGGAAAGAGACACTGAGCAGAGGGTGCCTCCAAGGAGAGTGTGATGCTGCTGAGGGGTAGTTGTAGCTCCTTGTGCTAAGGGATAGGCAAGTGAGAGGCTATTGCCTCTCTACAGCTATCAGAACAGCATACCATGCAGCTTAGAGATACAGACAGCTGTGCAATAATGTTTGGTTTTTTTATAGGTGAGCAAAATTGGTGTGCAGTGTCCTCCAAGCTTCGTTTTACTGTTTTGGTTGAGATGATACAAAATCTGTTCCTCTCCACCTATTCCAGTTTTGCTTTCCACAGCACCAGTGCCACCTTGTCCCTTTGCTCCTCCCAAAATGTGATGGCTTTTCCCAGCCTTCTTTTGAACACTCACATACACACCAGAATCCAAAGCTTCACCACAAACATTTCAATGGAGACACTGTTCTAGGGGTATCCCATAGGGAATACATTTCTGTTGACCTTTAGTGTATCTCACAAGATTTCCTGGGTTTTGCAAAACTATTAAGGGAATGTGCTATGCACAGGGCAATTCGAAACAGTGCAGTTGCCTCCTTTTTAAGGCAGGAAGTGAAAATGCAATATTAGCTCCCCTGCAATTGCCAGTGAAGGTAGGGATCATATAACTGTGTTAGTTGGAATGTAACCACCATTAATGAAAACATGTCCATGCACAAGAAAAACTGCACTGATTTAACTCAGAAATTACTCTTGAGATTAACAGTATCCCGCAAATGCGAGTTGTGGAGGAAATGGGCAGTAAAGTTCTTAGCTTTAATGCTCAATACAGAAAGAGTAAGCAACTTCCCCACAGCACTGCAGTGTGTTATGGTATAGCCATCTACTACTGCCATCAACCAGGCAAAATGCTGTGTTTGGTGAGGCAGTTAGTTGGGTAAGTTGGTGTAATGTACAAAGGCCTGAAGAGGCTTCTTCACAGCCACAGCTAGCAGGAAAACTGGAAAAGAGAAAGGGATGCAGTTCCTATAGAATAGGAACAAGTCAGCTGCATCTTTAGATGTATAATTTGCTGGAGAGATGTTCTCTCAACAGGAGCCACACTTCACCACCCTTTAGCTCTAGCCACATCAGCTGAAGGTTTGGGTCACTCCCCAGCACTGGTTACCTTGATGAATGACTGCTGGAAACTTCTGAAACTCGGTTCCGGTGTGTTGGTGCCTATATAAAAATCAGACCTAACTTTATATCTCAAAACTAAATTCATAAATGTCTGTAACCTTTATTCTGCCAACATGGGTCATTTTGGGGGGAGGAAAGAAAGAAAGTTAACCTCGTTTTCAAGTATTCCTTTGCTCATTTAAGTTTATTCTCTGAAATACAAAATCAATAAGGAAAGTGCAAGGGAAAGCCTTTGGGGAAAAGAATTAAATAGTTTGCATCATTTTTTAGGATGCTGGAAAGCCCTGGGTGCCCAAACACTGCTGTCTGTAGGAGGAGTCCAAGAGAGTGCATTTTATCAAGCACATATTTTTCTGGGATTGAATTCATCACCTAACTCCCTGAAACTCGCCTTCTGACTTGTGGTTTATGCCCTCATACATCACTCTGAAACTTGGCTCAGTGCTTCTTTTTCCCCTGTTCAACTCTCAGTGTCTTCTTTTATAAAAGTCATATTCTGTTTTATAAAAATCATCTTTCAAATAGACTTTGGGCCCTGGTTTTAGGCATTTCAAGGTCAGATGTTTAATCCCCTTGGAAGCAGAGGGGATTACACATGAACGGAGACATCTGCTCATGTGTGAGCAGCCACACCTGGTGTCTTCATGCTGCCTCATGCCCAGGCCCCCATGGAGTTCTCGGATCATCTCCTCCATGGCGTCTCTCATGTTCCAGGGCTGCCAGGTCAGGTCTCAGGGAGGAGACAGCTGGAATGAGACTAGCTGTGTCTCCCGACTTGGCCCATTATATCAGTTAAAGCAGTGTACTGGGACATGTGAAGCTGAGGTATTCTGCCCTGTTTGAAACACAGGTCATCATGCAGTTGGCAGTCAGCCGTATACAAGGCTTCGATGTAATTTTGAAGTGCATTGTCTTGAACACAGCTGATCAGATCTCTTTCATTTTGAATGATTCACTGTATCATGGGCTTGGGGCTGCGTTTCTCCTTCAGGTACCAGCTGAGCCTCCCTGCATCACTGTGGTGATGGATGCTGCTCAGGGCTTTCACTGCACAACACTGGTGAAGCTTAATCATGTATTTCCAGAAATGCCAGCTCTCCCTGTAGCCTCTGGCAGCCTGCCTGGCTTGAGTGTCTCCTGAAGATCTCACTTATAGGTACTTCAGTCTTGCTGCATGTTGTTGATGAATACTGCGCATCTTAGGGCTTTGATGATGCCTGCCGTGCAGTTGGGTGCCTTGGAATTAGGAATCGCAGTACTGTAAATGGCAACACTTAACCCCCCCTTCATGAGACCTGTTTCTGGACTTTTATTGCCGTTTAAAAACATTCCTGTTGATGAGTCTGTCTTTTTCAGCATCCTACTGACATATTGTCTCCAAAGTCCCATACGATAACTGACTGTCTGTACAATCTGTAATGTGAGGAAACTCTGAATCAGCCTTCTCAGCTGATGAGCTTATGTTCTGGAATATGATGAACACAGAGTGCTGTTTGCTTGAATAACTGCTAAAGTTATTAATAGTCTTAAAAAACATCCTGGAAATTCTTTTCAGTCCATTCTTAGTACTCCTTGACCTCCGACTGGCAGCCACATGAAAAAATGTTAGGAGGGGAAGCACGGATTAATACAAGAAAATAGAAACCACATGGTGGAGGGAGGGAAGATCAACAAGGCAGTATTACTGAAACAGAGGGCTCCTTCTCATGTCTCATCCCACTTCTTCTCCTCCTCAGCATTTTTGATCAGGAATTACTCTTTTCTAACTGTTGTTCTTTCATATTCCTGTAAAAGGGTGAGTCTGTCCTGTTAGCTTGTCTTTCTTCATCAAGAACCCAGCAGAGATAATATTTTTAACTCTTATTAATTATTGCCATTGTTTATCAGAAGGAAGGCATGTCTGATGCTTTGTGCTGTTCACAGACATCTCATCCCCCCCCCGTTTTGCCTTATCAGTAGGTTTCAGGGGGACTTGGGG